>NW_028092669.1:0-704332 GCF_014824575.4 Sturnira hondurensis | reverse complement strand
TGTTCATGGATTGGAAGAATTAACATCATCAAAATGTCCATACTACCCAAAGCAATTTACAGATTCAATGCAATACCTATTAAAGTACCAATGGCATATTTCACAGACATAGAACAAACACTTCAAAAATTTATATGGAACCATAAAAGACCCCGAATAGCAGCTGCAATGTTAAGAAAGAAGAACAAAGTAGGAGGGATCACAATACCTGATATCAAACTGTATTACAAGGCCACTGTAATCAAAACAGCCTGGTACTGGCATAAAAACAGGCACATAGACCAATGGAACAGAATAGAGAACCCAGAAATAAACCCAACTCTCTACAGTCAATTAATATTCGACAAAGGGGGCAGTATCATAAAATGGGGTAAAGATAGCCTCTTCAACAAATGGTGTTGGGAGAACTGGACAGCTACATGCTATGAGTTCTTAAGAAAAAAAGGCAAAATTAAAAGTGTGGTGTCCAACTTCATGCCCATTGGGATAGCTACTATAAAAAAATAATGAGTGTTAGCAATGATGTGGAGAAATTGAAATGCTTGTTCACTGATGGTAGGAATATAAAGTGGTGCAGCCACTGTGGGGAACAGAGTGGTGGTTCCTCAAAAAATTAAAAATAGAATTAGCATATCATCACATGATTCTCTTTCTGAGTATATGTCCAAAAGAATTAAAAGCAGGGCCTTGAAGAGGTATTTGTACACTGATAATCATAGCAGCATTATTCACACAGTTAAAAAGTAGAAGTGTTTATCTATGGAAAAATGGATTTAAAATGTTATATATACATAGAGTGAAATATTATTCAGCCTCACAGAGTCTTAAAGACAAGAAAACAAATACTGTATAATTCCATTTACATGTGGTACTGAGAATAATCAATTTCTTTTTTTAATTACTTTATTGCTGTTCAATTGCAGTTGTCTGCACTTTCTCCCTACCACCCCACCCCACCCCATCCAAACCCACCTCCCTCCCTTGCTTCCTTTATAGTAGTTCCTGAAAATCCTTCTGCCCACTGTCCCCTCCCCTTTCCCTCTGGCTATTATTAGATTGTTCTTAATTTCAATGTCTCTGGTTATATTTTGTTTGCATTTTTCTTTTGTTGATGTTAAAGGTGGCATCATATGGTATTTTTCCCTCACCGCTTGGCTTATTTCAAAAACTGGAGAGCACTATGCTAAGAGTAATCAATTTCTTTGAGACTAAGTAAGATGGTGGGTCCCAGGAGCTGAGGGGAGTGGGGAGTGGGAAGTTTTTATTTAATGGGCACAGTTTCAGTTTGCAAAGATGAAAAACTCTGGAGACAGGTGGTGGTGATGGTTTCACAACAACGTTGATATAGTTAATACCACTACACTTATAATTAAGATGACAAATTTTATGTTATATATATTTGGCCAACATTAAATTTTCCTATAGTGTAGTGTTATTTTCAGTATTATGTAGTTTTTGCAAATGGTTGGGTTTCTGTATAACTAGAGACCAAGTGGATGTGATCTGGAGTGAACCTGTAAACAAGTGGAAGTTTTATGCATCTTCCAACATGTACAAGTAGAAACAAATACCCTACCAACTCATAATCACCATGTGTTGTGAGATGTTATGAGCACTTTAGAGGGAGAGAAAAACATACAAAACAAGAGTTCCATAGGAGACAGAGAGATACTGAAAATGAGCTCAGCTCCCATTAAAGCTGAGAGTCATCTGTGTGCTTGGGCCTATGAAGGGGAAATAACCACCATGATGTGATGAAACACAGTGCTTGTAGCCATAATGCCCTCTTTTATCAAAAAGTGTAGAGTACATTTTTATGTATAATAATCAGAATAAAGTATGGTTGTAGGATCTTGGAGGAATCATCAGGTTGTTCCATATTTTTTATATTCAATATTTCAATGTCTTATTGTTTCTTAATTAGAATTTGGCATTCTCAAATTTAAACAAAGTTTTATTTCTTATTTACATACACTTATTTATTGATCCTTCCAGGAGGTAAGGTTGCAGATTCTTATTGGCAGCCTGCAGAGGACAAAAGTAATTATTTGCTGTATATGATGCAAGTAGACTTCAGATTTAAGTCAAAGTGCTCCTGTGGTGCTATTGTTATACTCTTATTCTGTGTTCTTATTTCTCAGAGCAAGAGCACAAAAATCATAGATTTTGGGGTTCAGGTGGCAATGTTTTTCTAAATATTTGAAAATGCTCTTGTGTGCCCACAGTTCCTTACCATTCCTTCTTTCTCCTTTTATTTTTCAAAAGCAGGAACTTTGACATTCTTTAGTCTCTACTACTACAATACCCATGATCACCTACTATAACTGAATGGTATAAACTTAGTCTCTGTGCTTTTAATTCAAGTAGCTAAGTTTACATTTAAAGCTGCTATATACTAGGCACTGCTATCAAGGCAAAATGATGACACATTCTTTTCTAAGGGAATTACAATAAAATTTGACGTAGAAATAAGCACATAAGCTAACAATAATAGAATTTCTGGAGAAACAGGAGACCAGTTTGCTGAATGCCTTTGGTATGCTTTGCTGGGACTTGGGGTTATTCTTCAAGCAGTGAAGGATAGGAGATAGAAGAGGAAAGTGACATGCTGAGCCTGAGTTTTCTGAAGGTAACTCTGGTAATGATCACAATGTAGAGGCAAGAGAAACCAGAGACCACATTTTGCATTGTAATTCAACAGAAGGTGAGAGTCAGTTCTATGGACAGAGATGCTGGCTGTGAAATAGCAGAGCAAGATAAGCCAGGTACCAAAGCATGAGCATGTGCCGCAGCTCTAATATGTCTCTACTGGAAACTGGAAACTAACCCTGATTGTGCAGGGCCCAGCTGTCTTCTGATGAACACAATAGTTTGTGATATATGAAACATTTATCTTAACAACTTTTGAAAAGTGCCCTATCATTGTTCACAAGCTTACATGCCCGCTGTTTCCAATTCTATTAGATTTCATAAGGAATGTAATCTTCAGAGCCACCTACCAAATGCACCTCTGTCATTGGGAGATCTGGGCCTGGGGTCCAATGTAAACAAGGGATATTCCAAATGCACAGAAGAGAAAAGCTTTGTCTTTCTGCTTCTAAATCAGCAATAAATGAGTATTTACTAGTCCATAGTTGTGTCACCATATACTTCTCAGGCAAACTGACATTTCTTTGGAGACATTTAAGATAGTCATTTATAAGTGCTTTATTGATGCATAAATCCTGACACTAAGGGTATTTTTATTCAATAAATTGGGGCTAGGGCATCTGTAAAGACACTATAGTTGTGTGGGAATCATCAAGAAAGAATGATGTTTATAACTATCCAGTAATGCATCAACAACAAAGTAGAGTTTTTGCTTTCCCTGTTCCAGTTTCTGACTCTCCCTTCCCAGCCCAACCTCACAACCTGGCAATATCTCACCAGTCCTTCAGGATTTCTCTTTTCTCTTATTTACTTATCTATTATTTTTGGATTGCCTCAATATCCAGCATTTTTCTTCCTGACTATCACCTGGCATGCATCCCACCCACAAACAGAAAGTGTTTCCGTAACAGCTTGCTTTCACCAGACTAGCATATCACATCATTATCGTTGGATCAAGAGTGATTTCTTGGAGGCAGGTACTATGATGTTACTTTTTGTGTGTATTGCCAGTATTGAGAAGAAATCCTGGATTATGGGAGGTCCACAATAATAAGTGAAGTAAATTTTTTAAATGGTTAGATATTGCATAGCATCCTAGAATTAGAGTGCCAGAAAAAATGTGATATTTCAAGTACAAACTTCCCAGCTTACTTAGCAATTCTTTCTATAGTATTCATACTCTTTGGGGAAAAAAAAGAAAGAGAAATCACTGTAATAGCATGAATGGACATGGAGAGTATTATGCTAAGTTAAAAAGGTCAGGCAGAAAAAGACAAATTACCATATAATTTCAAGTATATGTGGAATCTAAAAAGCAAAATAGAGAAACAAACAAAATACAAACATACACATAAACACAGAGAACAGATTGAGGGTTGCCATAGGGGAGTAGGGTTGGGTTAAAAAGGTATTAATGCTTTTTAACCCAAAGGTTAAAAAGGATTAAAGTTAAAGTTAAAGGTTAAATAAAGTTAAATAAGTTAAATAAAGTTAAAAAGTTAAAGTTAAATTCTTTTTAAGAATTAAAAACTGTTAACCTTTTAACTTTATTTAATTTATTTAACTTTATTTAACGTTTGTCTTTCTCTGCCTTTAAACAAATTAACCCAAAAAGGTTAATTTGTTTAACCTTTTTGTCTTATAAATAAATAACTTTATTTATTTAACTTTATTTAACTTTATCTGTCTTTCTCTGCCTGACCTTTTTAACTTAGCATAATACTCTCCATGTCAATTAAGAACTATCAATTTGTAATTGTAACTATCAATTTTCTTTTTAAGAATTAAGAACTACAAATTGACAGTCACATAAAAATCTCAGCAATGTAATGTACAGCATGGGGAATATAATCACTACTGTTGTAATAACTATGTTCAGCACTAGGTGGGTAGTTGGAATATCAGGAGGACCACTTTGTAAAGTATAACATATTATTATTTAACCACTAGGCTATACACCTGAAACTAGTAGAAAATAATATTAAATGCACACTGTAATTAAAAAATAAAATTGAAAAAATAAAAGAGGAAGAAAGAAAGAAATCTTGGGTCTTACAATATCTGCATAGTCCTGTTAGAAAAAAAATTTATATAGGGTACGGTGATCTTTCATTTTATAGCTTCTACCCATGCTTGTTAGTCCCTGCACCGATAGTAAAAAAAATGTAACACTGATTCCTCAGTGTTCTCATGGAAATGTGCAAAGGTAGTTTGAAATAAGCTATGATATCAACTGTAAGGTATCGAGTATAGATGTGATAGGGTCTTTTATGAGTTTATAAACAGCTGTGGAAACTACTAACTGTCTGATGGTTCAAAACAGGTGTTTTTATACTAACAATTGATTAGGTAATTTATAGAGTATGCACCAGGTATAGAGTGAAAAAGGGGAGGACTTTGTAGCTGAAACATACCACTTAGATTAATCCAAAGACTATTCAGTTCATTTGATCCTAAATCTGAAAGTTTTTGGCTCCATGTACTTTATACAAGAAATTTACCTTTTAATCTAGGACTGCAAAACAATATTCAGAATATTCTGCCATGCCAAATGGAACATAAATCTTGTTATCAGGAACTTGTTTCCTTTCTAATGCTAACTAAAAAAAAAAAAAAAATCTGCTTAGACCTAGAAGAATAGACCTATAATAAGAGCAAGTTCTAGTATAATTTATTTTTCCAATAAAATTAAAGAAAATTTAATTTTTATGTAGCTTGAAAGTTTGTGTTCAGAAACTCACCCCAGAACTATACTTGTCCTGTGATAGAAAATAATACTAACTTCAAAGGTTTTATAAGTGAGGGACATTTAGTCTTGGAAGATCTCATAACCCAATCAAGAATGTAACCTAAAAATTAAAGGAAGTTTATATATAAATGTTACAAATAATAAAAAGATGTGAGACTCACATAACATATAAAAGTTCTATTCTTTTAGTAGAATTATTTCTTAGAAAAATTTATATTAAATGAATTTCTAAAAGAATCATATTTTATATAATTTCCCTTATATGATTAGATATACTCTGATTATATAGTAGAAGGAAGATTAAAAATTTCAGAATGTAAGAAACTTTATAAAAGTATATTTCAAAGTAAATCATCAATTGTATTTCAAAATAAAACAATCAAATTGCCCATAAATAAAATTAGACAAAAATATTATATCTAACAGAAACTCTAATATACAATATCTGGCTTCATGGCTGAATCATATAACTGTTTCCAGTTTTAACATTTGCCCAATAATATCATCACAAAATGAATAGCTATGCTGAATCCTATGTGTAGGGTAAATGGAGGCAGTCTGGTTTCCTTACCCAGATGTCTGGGGAACTAAGTGAAGCAGTTTCCTTAACCTTGAGAATGGGCCTGATAAGCATTGTTCTCATAGCCTTGAGACTGGGTCTGATAAACTGTTCCCATAGTCTTGAGTGGGCTTGCATGTGTAGTATGAAGATCTGTTGCATAATATCTTTGGCATCCTGTCTGCTTTGTTAGTATCTAGTGTTTAAGGGGGTTGGGGCTCCCCAATGGGTTCCATTCAGGGAGACAGGTGACATGCAGTGTGATATGCAGCTTCCAGTATGCATGGATTGCCCACCCTTGAATAAAGGCATGTCAAGCATCACAACAGCTCCGTGAATTCTTCCATCTGCCTGAATCTCATGAACCTGTCAGGACTTGAATGATCACAACACACTACCAAAAACAAAATATGTACTCATTTACCTGGTTTTAATACCATGTTACTACTTACCTGACATTTTGATAAAGCAGTTTAAATAGAGCCAATTGACAATTAAAATGTAAACTTCTAATAGGTGTGCAAGAATTTAGTATTAGCTAGATTTCTGAACCAATGTAAAGATCATCTGGCTAATATTGGCATCATATATATATATACACATACTGATACACATGTATGATTTGAAAAAATATACATTATATATAAATATATATGTTATTTAAGGATGTAGTTACATGTATGGGAAAGTAATAAAATATCTAGAATAAAATCAATTAACCTAGGAAAAGCTCATGAATGTACTAAAAACAAGATTTTTTTTCTGTTAGGGACACAGACCTTTGTATATCTTTTGAATATTTCTTTTTATTTTTAAACAGGTTGTTTGGTATCAAATCAGTAATTCAAACAGATTGTTCCAGAACATGGAAGATCGTGGCAAACCAAGACCTGTCATGGCACCACCATGCCAACCCCATTCTGCTGCTAGTGATGTACTACACGCTGGCAACTCTGATCCGCATCTGGCTACAGGAACCTCTTGTAAGGAGAAGGTTTTTGTGGTCTTGTCTGCAAAGTAACCTGGAAACTCCAGGTGAAATGGTTCATTCCCATTAACTGCTCACTAATCAATACTATATTCCAAAATAACTATAGTGTTCTACTTATAGTGTCTTGATTCTACAAAGAGTACTAAGTACTAATATTATCAGAACAAAAACTAGCTTCCCTTTGATGTCAATGCATGCTGTGAAAAGAATGGTAGGTGATGAGGAAAATGAGTCATTTTTATTGAGCACATACTAAGTGCCAGGCCATATGCTAGACTGTTTACGTGCATTGTCTCTATCAATCCACCACCTAAATCTGAAGAGCAGGAATTATGCCCATCTTAGAGGAGAGGAAAAAGAGGGTAGAGTGGTAAAATGGTCTGAAATCACATGCTTACTAAACAGTAGAAATCATTCAAACTAATGATTGACAAGGTAGGGTCTTAGCTATTATATTTATCCTGTTATCACAGTGACTGGAATTTTCCAAATTTCTCAGACCTTTAACCTCTAACCACTGATGGCATGATAGGACCTAAATATTTGTAAGAAGCTCAGTTGTTTTGATGTTTAAAACATATTTTGAGGGAGAAAATCTCTTTAATTAAACATTACTTAATTGTACTTGTGCAGCATTAACAGTGACATTATACACTATCTGTGAGGGGAAAATCCATTTAGGAAATGTTGAACTGCTTTTTCAGGCATTGGTTTTATCATGTCTTCAATTAGTGTGTGTGTGTGTGTGTGTGTATGTGTGAATATGTAATACATAGTAGAAAAAAGTTACTTTTAAAAGTGCTTCTTAATATAAATGTTTCCTTTTTTCCCAAATACCATGGGTTTTGTGAACATTTTTACTAATCTTGAATTCACTAGGCTGTCTTTTGACTGATTGTGGGTTTTGTAGAAGTTAGACATTTTTATGGTAGATAAAAATGTTATCTAAAAAAATCAGTGGTAAGGCAGCTTACTGGTACATGAAGGAGACAAGTATTGAGTTGGCCAAAAAGTCCATCTAGTTTTTTCCATAAAATAAAGACACATTTTTCACTTTCACCTATAACTTTATTGATTTGGATATCGTGAGTATGTCAGTTACCTCCTGTGTGGTAGAGCATTGATTGTTCTCAAGTGATGTCTCAATTTGATTGCTATTGACTTCAACTGGTCTATCCAAATGTGAAGCGTCATTCAACAAGAAATGTCCAGCATGAATCTTCACAAACCACTTTTGACACATTCGATTGGGCACAGCACCATCTACATACATGGTACAATTTTTTGTGTGTTTCAGTTGTGTTTTTACCTTCCTTGAAATAAGAAATCATAATATGCTGAAAATGTTGCTTATTTTATAACATCCTCGATAGTAAAATGGGTACACAAAAATTCACCAATTTTGTTAAGTTTTTTTCATGCACACTGTCACAGTACAATTTAACAAAATTATTTCAAGTGAAGTTAAAGGCAACCAATCACTACTAGAACTATCTTATGGGAAAAACCAAATGAACTTTTTTGGCCAACCCAATAGAATAGACAGTGTTGTCACACCTTTCATCTACCACCTGCCAGGGGAGGAGTCCACAGGTTAGAAGCAACTTCTAAAGAGACAGCTGTGCTGAAGTCCCTGCAATCCAGTCATACCTCCTCTTGTACCACTTCTAGGTGAGGACCCCTTATTGCCTACTTTCCCCTTTTCTGTCTTCATACCCACAGATTAAACCACTCATTCATTCATTCAGTTAGTCAGTCAAAAGTCCTAAGTACAAATACTATCACGATGTGGACCCCAGCTCATGGGGGATGGGAGGCAGATATTCACATGCACTACCAAGTTCTGTGGAGGGAAAGGATAGGTGGCTTCACTCTCAAGAGGAACCAAAAGCCACAGCCTTTGCCATGACCAGTCCTTGTTGGGTTTCTCCCAACATTACATGTTTCTCTCTGCACATTACATGATGGTCCTCAGTTACTATGCACAGGTTGCTTTAGGTGGTTACCTTTTACAGAAAACAAAGGAGCCAATGCTGCTAATTACATCACAGAAGAGGTATATTTGCAAATGAAAAGGGAAAAGTAGTTGAACCAGTTACATTCCATACTGGGGAGTTTTAGCATGAGTTTTAGGAAATTACAGTAAGCACTTGCTATCTCAATTCAGGGTGAGGGAGTTTTAGCAAAGGCAAGACTCAAAGCGGCCTAGGCACAGTGCAGGCCTCATTCCCCACAGGAGAATTTATCCATGGGCATGGGTCCTGTGCATCTCCAAGTGGGAGCTGGGCCCACGCCACACAGAATGGTCTCCTACACTATCAGAACAAAGTTTCTCAACAAACATGTATGAGAAGCCAACTGTCTCAGACACTAACCTAGGGGTTGGGCATAGAGCACCAACCCATAGTCAAGACACATAGGGACTATACATTCTACAAGAGAAAAAGAGTCTAACAAAGTAAATGGGATCTGAGTCAGATAGTACCATGATACTGGGCGAAATCTATGTGTCCATCCACCCCTAGAAAGAATGCCAACTAAGATGTGGGGCTCTATCCTATCCTCCCTCCCGTGTGAAATGTTTCAGGGGATGAGGGCCATGGAGGCCAACTGTGTACACAGGGTTCTTGTGTATCACCTGTCTTTGGGGCCCACTGATGGCAGTTACATAGTAACAAAATGCTTTCTGGGGTTATAGGGAATCCAAATTATTATCTGTTACATGTTTATTCAATTCCCTCCTAAAATTTAAGTGTGCCCACAAAATCCTTTCAAGTATTTATTGTGTTTGCTTCCACCACAAAACCACAAACATATCTTGCAAAAGCGTCTATATGCAAGAGTAAAAACATGTACAAAAGAGGACTTCCGCCAAGTTGGAGGTGTAGGTGGAAACACTGTGCCTTCTCCCACAACCAAGTTTGAATACAACAAAGGTTTAGTAAACAAAGATGCAGCCAAAGAACAGAAAATTGAACTATACAGAAGTCCGACAACAACGAACCATTCAACCGGACCGGTAAGAGGTGCGGAGCCAGCAGCGGAGCAGGGTTGGGCAGGAAGGATCCCCTGACTCCAGGTGCCCAGGCAGCTGTGGACACATCCCAGGCATGGGGTAGCATCGGACGGACCCAGTGAGGACGCAAGGTGGCAGGCTCACCATGGTCACACATTTGCACACAGTGAGACAGACCATTCAGGCCCCAGCGGCGGGAAGCAGCAGAGGGGACCTCCATTGCTTCTCTTTGACCCACCTCCACATACAGCATCACAATCCATCTACTGAGTTGCCCAGCCCTAGTGAACACCTAGGGCTCTGCTCATCATACGTAACAGGCACAAGCAGTCCAAAATATGGCCCAAGAAGAACTCAAAGCCCCAGAGCCGATAACTCTAAGCGACAAAGAAATAGCCAGTCTTTCAGATGCACAGTTCAAAATACTGGTGATCAGTATACTCACAGAACTCGTTGATTTTAGTCACAAATTAGAGGAACATATGAAGGCTAAACTAATTGAAATGAAGGAAAATGCACAGGAAATCAATAGTGATGGAAAGGAAACTGGGACTCAAATCAAGGGAGTAGACCAGAAGGAAGGAAGAAATGACCAACCAGAAAAGAATGAAGAAACAAGAATTCAAAAAAACCGAGGAGAGGCTTAGGAACCTTCAGGACATCTTTAAATGTTCCAACATCCAGAGTTATAAGGGTAATTATAGGGGTACCAGAAGGAGAAAAGAAACAGCCATGAGTGGAAAACTTATTTGAACAAATAATAAAGGAGAACTTCCCCAGTCCGCCAAAGGAAATAGACTTCCAGGAAATCCAGGAAGCTCAGAGAGTCCCAAAGAATTTGGACCCAAGAAGGAACACACCAAGGCACATCATAATTACATTAGCCAAGATTAAAATGAAGGAGAGAATCCTAGAAGCAGCAAGAGATAAGGGGACAGTCACCTACAAAGGAGTACCCATCAGACTGTCAGCGGATTTCTCAAAAGAGACCTTACAGGCAAGAAGGGGCTGGAAAGAAGTATTCCAAATCATGAAATCCAAAGACCTACAGCCAAGATTGCTCTATCCAGCAAACCTTTCATTTAGAATGGAAGGACAGATAAAGTGCTTCTCAGATAAGATCAAATTCAAGGAGTTTCTCATCACCAAGCCGTTATTAGATGAAATGTTAAAGGGACTTATCTAAGAAAAAGAAGATAAAAAATAGGGACAGTGAAAGGACAGCAAACTCAGTTATTAACAACCACACCTAAAACAAAAGCAAACTAAGAGGACAGCTAGATCAGGAGTGGAACCATAGAAATGAAGAACACATGGAGGGTTAGCAACAGGGGAGTGGGAGGAGGAGAAGGGGGGAGAAGGTACAGAAAATAAGTAGCGTAGGCGATAGGTAGAAAATAGATAGGGGGAGGGCAAGAATAGTAGGGAAATATAGAATCTAAAGAACTTGAGACACGTGGTTATAAACTAAAGGGAGGGAATGGTGGGGGAGGGAGTGTGCAGGGTGGAGGAGAATGAAGGGGGGAATAGAACAACTGTAATGGTATAATCAATAAAATATATTTAAAAACATGTACAAAAAAAATCAAGATATATTATGAGAACTGTTTCACTTTAAGGTATTTGAGTTAAAAAGAGTTCTAAGTGTCCTTAGCTTTCTTTGACATTTCAGGCAGACTCCCAGAATAGCAGGCCACTATGACTATCATGTTGCCACAAGGTGAAGGCTGTTATAGTCTCTCAGTTGAAAGAGTCATTGGGCTTCCTTAGCCACAGGGCACCAGTGGATAGTGGAAGACAGCTAGGAAGACAACCTAATTCACAGCCCACGTAGTTAATAGCAGTGTTACAATTCCCAAAGAGCTGTCTGGGAAGCTCTTTGTCTGCCCTTTAATTCTAAATTATATCTTTGCTGGGTAGAACAATCGTGTTTGTATGTCCCTGCTTTTCATGACTTTGAATATTTCTTGCCAATCCCTTCTAGCCTGCAGTTTACTTTGAGAAATTAGCTGACACTCTTATGGGAATTCCCCTGTAGGTAACTAACTGCTTTTCTCTTGCTGCTTTTAAGATTCTCTCTTTATCTTTAACCTTTGGCGGTTTAATTATGATGCATCTTGGAGTGGGCCTCTTTGCATCCATCTTGTTTGGGACTCTCTGTGCTTCCTGGACTTGCATGTTTATTTCCTTCACCAAATTAGGGGAATTTTCTTGCATAGTTTTCTTCAAATAGATTTTCAATTTCTTGCTCTTTCTCTTCTCTTTCTGGTACCTGTATGATGCAAATATGAAACTAAAGGAGTTCATCTTCACCAAACCATTATTATATGAAATGTTAAAGGCACTTATTTAAGAAAAAGAAGATGATAACTGTGAACAATAAAATGGCAATAAGTACATATCTATCAACAATTGAATCTAAAAAATAAACTAAGCCAACAAGAAGAATAGACACAAAATTATGGATACAGAGAGCATTTTGTTGATTGCCAAATGGGAGGAGGGTATGGAAGAATTGGTGAAGAATTGGGATTAAGGAGTACAAATAGGTAGCTACAGAATAGCCATGGGAACATAAAGTACAGTATAGGAAATCAAGTAGCCAAAGAATTTATACTCATAACCCATGGGCATAAACAATGCTAGGGGAGTTGGGAGTGCTGTGTTGAGGGGAGCAATGGGGAAAATTGAAACAATTGCAATAGCATAAAATTATAATCAATAAAATATAATTAACAAATCAAAATTCTAAAAAAACATTACAGTGGCTGGAGGGGTATGTCTCATGGAGGAGTGATAGAAGATAAGTGGCTGACCACATTATATTATAGTTCCAGATGACCTGGAACATCATGAAAAATGCCAGCCAACAAGTGTTAGTGCTGAAGTAAAAGTCTACAACACATGTTTCAAAAAGACAGAAAACTGGGTGTCAAGACTTCAATTGAATATATGGACTCCTATCTGACAAGTGTGAATTCCCACCCAGCATGTCTGAGTGTCTCCATGGGTGCTAAGTCCTGGCACACTGGAACCCAGGAACTGGGCTATAAGACTGTGTCCCCTCCCTCTTCTCCAATATCAGTGGTGTGTTAATGTCCTTTCTGTTGAGCCATCTTTGTTGAGAAACCAAACCAACTGACTCAAAAGCATTCCATTCCTTATACCCTTTCTTTATCATCTCTTCCAGACCAATTGTCTAATTTAAGCCAATGTCTTATTAGGCAAGGTGACAGTTTTGTGCATAAGACATGTTCTTGCTTAATATTGTGAGTAAGCTCTAGATGGTTCTGCCTTTAATAAATTTCTTCTTAATTAAAGATTGCCCATAGCTGAGTTACATGGTTAACTGTGAACTTTTGTTTGAAAGCTCTTCCTCTAAGAACCATTTGCATATTTGCTTCCTAGTGTTTAGAAGGCTGTTTAAATATCCACACATTGAGAGGCTGTAGATATTTAATATTAGAGCACATTCCTATGATTTATGGGGTTTAACAGCAATCGGGAACATTTAATATTGATGAGCTTAGCATTTAAAGAATAGCAATTTTTGTCATTTTTAAAATATCTTGATAACATCTTATTTATTATATACATTGATTTGAAAAATTATCACATTGAAGCAAAGATGAAAAGTTTCACTGGTTGTTGAGGGAATTGCTCTGGGAAACAGGGCTGGTCCTGTGGGTTATTCTGTGTCTCAGGTGCAGGATGAAAGGACCAAGGAAGAGGACAGAGCTCTGGCTTGTAGCCCCATCCAAATAACAGCTGAGAGGAGGCGGAGCCTGTGGTATGCAACCCATTACCCAACCGACGAGAGAAAAGTAAGGAACTAAGAAAGGACTTTTTATTTCCTACTTTATCTTGCTATGTTTATATTACATTGCTGAATGTGAGCCATATAATATCATATGCAAACTCAGATTGCTCACTTCATAGAAGTGGTTTGATTTTGAAGTTTTTGTACCAGTGAGCTTTATTCAATAGGAGAACCCAGTGCTTCCAAATAATATGCATGGCTCCATCATACCCCGTGAGACACTATTTTGTATTTCAGTACTTTTTAGTGAAGTCTCTTAACCCTAAAGAGAAAAAATGTTCTTAGTTTTAAAAGAAATTGGGCTTAAAGTAAACAAAAAATAACAAAATAACCTGTTAGCACTAGGTGGTGAAAGTCTTGGTATTCAAATACATTGCAGAAAATACTTTCGCTTTGTTAATTAGCCAGCTACAATAATAACTCAAGAAATCACTTAGAGAAGATCAAAACAATCTATATGAATATAATCAATCATCTCTTACTACTTTGAACTAACATTATGGACTGACAAGGAAAAATGAGTCACAATTGGATAATTCATATAACGTTTTGATCACATAATAACCATTTTGAACTCAGTGCAGTGCTATGGGCTTGTTAAAATGGCCCATTTACAATGTTCTAAAGACAAATAATCTTGTATTTCTTAGATGGGTCAGCATTTTGCTTTGCAGCATGTTAGACATGTTAGAGAATTAAGGAGTTGATTCTCTGATTTATTTGGTGGCAGGTAAGGTTTTCTGAGACACATAGTCTTATTCTAAGCATGGTCATCCTGTGCTGAGAGTGAGTAGAATAATGAGTGTACTATCTTAGGAAGCTGATGACAACGTGGAGCGAATGTGGTGCCCTAAGATGTCTGAGGATTTCCAGGGGCCCTTTCTCTCTACACCATGTTTCAAATGATGCTGCCTGTTGTGTTAAATGATATCAACAAAGGATAGCAGAGCAGTTTCCAAAGTGAGGTCTGTGCACCTCTAGGAATTCCTGATACCATTATTACAGCAATCCACAAGCACAAAACTATTTTTGTAATAATTGGTAAAATATTTACCTTTTGTTGCACTCACATTTTCTCTGATGGTGCAAAGGAAGTGGCACGACCACCTAGAACCATGATCAACTCAGGAAACAAAGTAGAAAGGCCAGTTCCACTCAAGCATTTCTTTGATGAACTAGAAATAGTTACTATTTTTTAAAATCTCAACCATATAGCACAAGTCTTTTTAATACTCTCTATGACAAATAGGAAGACTGCACAAACTGCCACTTACTAAAGTATGACAACTGTGTCAATGGAGAACGCTTGGTCAGTCATGAGAAGTGTGGGCTGAACTAGCCCTTTTCTACCAAACACCAGGTCTACTTGAAAGAGCAGCTGACAGATTGTGGTTACTCAGGTGTAGGTATTTCACAGACAATTACTGCCAAATAAATGAAGGGAGCCTGTCATTTCAAGGCATCAATTCACAGCATTTCTTGCTAATGAAAAAATTTGAATTTTTGAATGAAAATTCAAGTATGGGAAAATTTGAGAAAGCTCGAAAACTACCCAATACTTAGTATGACTCACTGAAGCAAATCACCAACACATGATATTACAATGTGTGCTGAAGGATTCATGCAAGGTGTGAGATACAGGCATACCTTGCTTTATTGTGCTTGTCTGTATTGCGCTTCATAGATGTGGGGGTTTTTGTTGTTTTTTTTTTCACATAAAGAAGTCAAGACCCTCCACCAGCAAAAAAGATGATGTCTTGCTTTATGTCAATACTTGCTCTATTGTGGTGGTCTGAAACCAAACCCACAATATATCCAAGGTGTGCCTGTGTATCAGCCAGATTTGATAAACAGACTGTGGAAAGTTCTTTGATCTAGTTTCAGATTTCACATTGCAACTAACCAAGTTCCTACCACTTGCTGAGTCTGGTGTAGTAGCAAAACAACTACACATAATTATCTGGATATGCTACTGAAATACTTCCTTTTCCAACTGCATACTTCAGTGAACCAGATTTTCTTCATGTACTTCAACCAAAACAAACATATCAGAACAGACTGAGTGCAGAAACAGATATGAGAATACAGCTACCTCCTTTTAAGTCAGACTTTAAAAAGATACACAAAAGCCTAAAATAATGCCACTCTACACTGTTTTTAAATATAGCTATTTGAATAAAATTCGTGTTAATTTATAATGGCTACTTAATTTTTAATTAACTCAATATTATTGAATGCCTCAGTTTTAAAAATAGGACCCACATAAATTGAAACACTTTGGGACCCCCAGTGATTTGTAAGAATATAAATGAGTCCTTACTTAAAGATCTGGGGAACCCTGTTGCATTGACACAGCAAATGCTTATTATTTAGGGGGAGTACCAATCATCTGGCTTTACTATAGTTAAAATGTGTGGTCATGTTGTAATTATTTTGTTGTACTCAACATGAAAACTTAAAATGATATTAAACCACAAAATAATTTTTCTTTACTGTGAAACTTCTATTTCTTGAAAAGTGAACACTCAGAATTCTGCAGATATGTCAAAGGACCCTAGGAATATAAAATCAAGCAGTTTAATCTATTAGAACAAAACACTTAAAAATATAATCAACTTTTGTAGTGATATAGTTTATCACTGCTTATTTGCTGTTATAATTGACAGTTAGCATCAGCCCTGGCCGAGTAGGCCAGTTGCTTAGAGCATTGTCCTGATACACCAAAGTTGTGGGCTCAACCACTGGTCGGGGCACATACAAGAAGTAACCAAAAAATCGCTAAAAAGTAAACGACAAAATCAATGCTTCTCTCTCTCTCCTTCTCCCTCTCCCTTCTCTCTTTCTAAAAATCAATAAATAAAATTTTTTAAAAAAAATTTTGTATAAGAAAAGTTAACATCAGCCCTGGCTGGTGTAGCTTAGTGGATTTTGGTTCACAGGCCTGTGAACCAAAGGGTTGCCAGTTTGATTCCCAGTCAGGGCACATGCCTGGGTTGCAGACCAGATCCCCAGTAGGGGACACATGAGAGGCAACCACACACTGATGTTTCTCTCCCACTCTTTCTCCTTCCTGTCCCCTCCCTCTAAATAAATAAATAAATAAATAAATAAATAAATAACATTTTTAAAAAAAGAAAAGTTAACATCAGAAACTAGAAGATGGGTATAATATAATAAACAGCAACATCCTATTCAGTTATTTGCCCTTTTATATTTTGCATGGCAATGTTAACATACTGGCATCAAGCTACTTTAAGGGAATGGATCTGTGTATGATATATATATATATATATATATATATATATATATATATATATCAACATTACTGTGCTTTTGGCTTATATATTAACATGCTGTCCTGCATTGCTTTTTGCAGCTTTTACCCATGACCCAAGATGACTACAAACCGTCTGATGTTAGTATATCCTCAGATTATTATTTATGTGTGCATAAGTAATATAAAAGTAACATAAATGGAATTGTCTCCTTTGAGTATTTTTTAATTACTTCATTGTTGTTCAATTACAGTTGTCTGCAATTTCCGCCCCCCACCTGCCCCTCCCCAGCCAAACCCACCTCCCTCCCTTGCTTCCACCCTCCCCTTTGGTTTTGTCCATGTGTCCTTTATAGTAGTTCCTCTGAGTATGTGTTAATGATCTAAAATTTTTCCAAGTTTTTAAATAATTATTTTGTAGAAATTATATCTTTTTTTGCTATTTAAACACTGATCATATGAGCTCAAGTATAATCATACAGAATGTATTTAAATTTTTTTAAAAGCTATGTTGGGGGGAGGTTTCTAAAAGCATTTGGCTCTGAAGACATGTGTATTACCTAATTTGAATAGGAACTCTTACATGTCCATAAACACAGAGACACATATGTATATGTGTATGTATGTTTATATGTATATCTTTAAAATTGTAAAGCCAACAAAGTAAAAGAAAGAAATTGTACTTAGCATATGACATGCTGCAGTAGGGAATTACAAGCTGGCAGCACCAGGTAGAGATGCCCGGAGGGGGTCCATCTAAGCTGATACCTGCTGCATTAGTCCTGTGCAAAACCCATGGGCTGTGGAATATGACAAGGAGGGCTCATGGTGGCAAGGCCCAGGAAAGGTCTAGACTTCCTTATAGCTGGAGGGCAAGCTGAAAGGACAGCCATGAGGCTATTGATTAGAGGCTAATAAATCCGACTGGGCATGAAGCCTCAGCCAGCCTTTCCAGAGTGCAGACTTCATAGTGAGAGCAGAGGGTGTCTCACATAGTGTTTAGTGGAGGTGGAACAAGATCAGATTTACATTGAATTGTGATATCTGCATGGAGGATAGGTTTGGAGGGGAAATAAACATTATTTCATCTTGTTACACTGGACATAGACTAAGTGGTTCAGCTATCAGTTTCTTCACTGTTGAGTTACACGTTAGTATATGGGAAGGAGGCAGTATGTTCATATCAGAAAGGCAGCTTCTGTCACAGGTGTTCCTTTGTCCCTCACTCCCCACAGGGTCTTCTGGTGACTGTGAATGGCAATCCTGTAGATTATCACACTATCCACCCCAGCCTTCCCGTCGAGAATGGCCCTGCCAAAGCTGAGCTGTACTCCACTCCGCAGTACCGGTGGGAGCTCTCAGGTGACTCCTCAGGTAAGGAGCTAGCTCTGCAGGGTGTGGTCATACCCAGGGTTTTAGCTTCTCTCAGGCACAAACTCAGCCTGGCAGCTCTGTCTTTCATTCATTATTCACTGAATTTGGTTGTTTTTTCTTTTTCTTTTTTTTCTAATAAGTGTTGTCTTCCATGCTCAGTTTAATTAATTTCATTTCCTTAAGTTCTTCCTATATTCTGTGCCAACATATTGCTATATGTGTTCTATCCTTCTCTACAAAATAAGAGGCATAATCAGGGCAGACTTTGAAAAATAAAAGGTAAAAAAAATTTTAAGGATGTCAGCCTGTATATACATGTTTTATCTTTTCATAATTTGATCATGTAATTGCGGTCAATAGTTTTATAACTTTATGGATGAATGTTTTCAGAAAGAGTTCTTTTTGTCTATTAAAAAGAGGAGAGGGTTAAAACTTGTACACAGCCTTTCCCTCCTTTTTTCTCAGTTTATTACTTTGAGGGAAAGCAGACTGTTACTAGAAATGACAACCCGGTAGCTTGGGATGGAGGAGATCTTATCCTCAGACTTGGGTTTTTGGCCTCCATAGCATTTTCTTTTAAAAAATTAAATAGTAACCAATATTTTTAAAGCTGCAGCTTTAACCTATAAGTGGAAACTTCTGGAATCCCTTGAAGAATATAAATATCTGGCACCCTAGTCCCTCGTTTCTGCAAGGCTGCTGTTGAACTGATCACTGTTCTTGTTTCTCTGTCAGAGACCAGCCAATCCCCAATTCATAAAGACAGAATTAGCTAAGTTTATTATTGAGTGGGGGAAAAGGCAGAATGCATGCAGGTAGCAGCAAAGCAGCTACAAAATTATAGTGTATTTTTCTCTATATTTTTATGTACTGAAAGCTGGAGTCGTTATACGTTAAACTACCTTTAGTAAACAACTAGCAACCATCCAATCTGTATTATCAGTACATTGAGAAGACTGTCATGTCCTTTTCTTCTTAATTCTGTATCAGGCTTATTCTAACTCACTGTTCTTCATAGTTCTTTATCACTACTTAATGCAGTTGCCTCTGACAGTGTTACATATGGTTAGCAATATATATGGTTAGTCTCATTAGCCAACATTCTTCAGTAAGGTCAGATCAAGTTCAATTCTCCCACCCCAACCTGATCCTCCCCACACACGTCCAGCCCCAGTTGGTACCTGCTCTCCCTACAGAGCACCAGATTCTACTGGCTATTTGCCCATTTCTGCTTCCCACGTACATGTATTTCCATTTGTAACTTGGGCTTAAATGGAGGTTTTCACTTACCGAATGTCTCAGAAAATACATTACTTTCCAAAGTATGGTCTTCAGACCTTCAGCATTGGAATCAAAAAGGGTGGGCCCAAAAAACAGCATTGTGACTTCTGAAGTTTGAGACGTTCAGGTCACAGCTAGTATCCTTCTATTTACATTACTTAATGTGAAAAGGAACAGAATTTTGACTGTTGACAAAGCAAACCCACATAATACCGAAATCATAAACTGAATTTTCAAAAGTAAAGCAAAAGCTAAAAAGTTATTTTTTATTTGAATCTATATATATGCAAAAAAGTATTATCACCAGAGAAATAGCATGCCAGTAATTGTAAAATCCATGATATTTACTTTTTTCAACTCTGACTCTGCTCCGTGGACTTCCCCAACAAACCCTAGGCTCAGCCGACCCCAGCACTGGAGGGATGACAGGAAGTGGACTTCTGCAGGAATAAATACTGCTGCCTCCCTTAGAGGTTCACTTCTGTGCATAATGGCTAATGGTTTTCTGTGCTTCCTCTTCATGGTGCTAAGCAACTCCCTCAATGGGATGCAACTCGTTTGTACATAGTCTATTTTAATTAAAGAAAGAGAGGACGTTTTACTCAGCATGCCACTCATTACTTCATCTGTGAAATAAAAACAGCTTTTCTGACAACTATAGGAGGATCACTTATCTCTTTAACTCAGCAAATACCCCTAAACTTTCTTGCTCTTGTTTTTACCTGACATTTTCATCCTCAGTATGACTTTCTGCCTAGCATTACCTAAAAGGAAAGTGTGGACTACCACATTCACTATGGCAAAGTGGTTGGTTTGTTGGTTGGTTTTCTGTGTCCATACTCAATGTACTCTTTGTATTAGTTTTCTATTACTGAGTAGTAAACTTAGTAGGCAAAAAAAAAAAAAAACCACATCACATGAATAGTAGGAAAAATCAGAGGAAAAAAACAGAGTAAATACTAAAACTTCAAGAAAACTTTCTTGGATCAAAAAACAAAATTGTACTTCCAGCCAAGATGGAGGCATAGGTAGACACGCGGTGCCTCCTTGCACAACCAAAATAAGGACAACAAAAATTTAGAAACAAGAAAACAACCAGAACCAACAGAAAACTGAACTGTACAGAAGTCTGACAAGCAGGGAGTTAAAATAGACACATTCATCCAGACCAGTAGGAGGGGTGGAGTCGGGCAGCCAAGTGGAGAGGGGTTGTGGCAAAAAAAAAGAGGTGGCTCTCAGACCTAGGGCACACAGGCAGCGGCTGACAGATTCCAGGCATGGGGTGGCAGTGGGAAGACCCAGAGAGGTGGCAGATTGTGGAGGGGTGCAGCACGCAAGACGGCTGGCTGACCTGGTAGTCCCACATCTGCGCTCAGATAAACCAGGCAAAACTGGGGAGGGAGACATACCATGCAACCCAGGGCTCCAGCGCAGGGGAAATAAAGCCTCAAAACACTGATTGAAAACACCTTGGGGGGTCGAGGTGCCGGGAGAGACTCACAGCCTCACAGGACAGTTGGTTGGAAAGACCCACAAGGTCCTAGAATGTACAAAAGCCCACCCACATCAAAATGAGCATTAGAAGGGCCCAGTTTTCTTGGGGAAGTGGAGGAAGGGACTGAAATCCGACAGAGAGCAGAGCAAGCACCATAGTTCCTTCTTGGACTCCATCCCCACATACAGCATCACAACCCAGCCACGTGGGTTGCCCTGCCCTGGTGAACACCTAAGACTCCACCACCCATATGCAACAGGCCCATCAGGACAAAAAAATAGCCCAGACAGAAATGCAGATCAAAGCTCCAGAACAAATACAACTATGTGACAAAGAGATAGCCAACCTATCAGATGCACAGTTCAAAGCACTAGTAATCAGGTTGCTCACAGAATTGGTTGAATTTGGTTGCAAATTAGAGGAAAAAATAAAGGCTATACTAAGTGAAATTAAAGAAAATGTACAGGGAACCAATAATGATGGGAAGAAAACTGGGACTCAAATCAATGGTGTGGACCAGAAGGAAGAAACAACCAAACAGAAAAGAATGAAGAAACAAGAATTCAAAAAAAAAAATGAGGAGAGGCTTAGGAACCTCCAGGACATCTTTAAACGTTCCGACATCTGAATTATAGGGGTACCAGAAGGGGAAGAGAAAGAGAAATAAGTGGAAAAGTTATTTGAACAAATAATAAGGAAAACTTCCTCAATCTCACAAAGGAAATAGACTTCCAGGAAATTGAGGAAGCTTAGAGAGTCTCAAAGAAGGTGGACCCAAGGAAGAACACACACACCAAGGCACATCACAATTACATTAGCCAAGATTAAAGATAAGGAGAGAATCTTAGAAGCAGCAAGAGATAAGGAGACAGTTACCTACAAAGGAATTCCCATCAGACTGTCAGCTGATTCTCAAAAGAAACCTTACAGGCAAGAAGGAGCTGGAAAGAAGTATTCAAAGTCATGAATGGCAAGGACCTACATCCAAGATTGCTCTATCCAGCAAAGCTTCCATTTAGAATGGAAGAGCAGATAAAATTCTTCCCACATGAGGTAAAGTTAAAGGAGTCCATCATCACCAAGCCCTTACTATATGAAATGTTAAAGGGACTTATCTAAAAAAAAGAAGATAAAAGATTTGAACAGTGGATGGACAACAAAATCACGATTATTAACAACCACACTTAAAACAAAAACAAACTAAGCAAACAACTAGAATAGGAATAGCACCACAAATATGGAGATCACATGGAGGGTTAGCATTAGGAGAGTGGGGGTAGGAGAGAGGGGGAAAAGGTACAGAGAATAAGTAGCATAAACGGTAGGTAGAAAATAAACAGGGGGAGGGTAATAATAGTGTAGGAAATGTAGATGCCAAAGAACTTATATGTATGAACCATACACATGAACTAAAGGGGAGGAATAGGGGAGAGAGGGAGTGCAGGGTGGAGGGGAATGAAGGCAGAAAATGGGACAACTGTAATAGTATAATCAATAAAATATATTAAAAAGCAAAATTGAAATCATATATTGAAAGAGAATATACATAGTGGATAGTACTGACCCTGACCAAGATACATTCCAGGAAAACCACTGTAATTTAAAGAAAAATAAACAAAAGTTGGGTAACTAGGCTGGAAAAGTTATTTCATGAAGAAAGAACTTAGACTGTCATCAGATTTTTTTAAACCAACACTTTATGGTAGAAGAAAATGGAGCTACATATTTAAGATGCTCAAGGGAAGAAAACAATAACCAAGGATTTTATATCCATCAAAACTGATTTTCAAATACAAAGGGCACAAACTGTTTACAGCATTTAAGAATTTAAGGAATATTGTTTTCATTAGTCTTCTCTGAAAAATCTATTAGAAATGAGCTTCAGACAATTAAAAAAAGCATAAACAGATATTAAGAAAACTTAGTGGTTTAAAACAACAATGCCTCACAGTTTTTGTGGGTAAGTAAGGAATCAGCTGTGACTAGGCTGATATTCTCTGGCTCAGGGTCTCTCCTGAAGCTGAAGTCCAGCCACTGACCAAGTCTGTAGTCCCATCTGAGGGCTAGCCTGAGGACAGTCTGCTTCCATGACCACGCACATGGCTGTTGGCTGGTCTCAAGACTTTGCTGACTTCTAGCCAGAGACATCAGTTCCTTGCCACTGGGACCATCCGTAGGCAGCTTACAACATGACAGCTGGCTTCTCTCAGAACAATTGAGAGAATGAGAGAAAGTGCTCAAGGAGAAAGCCTCAGTCATTTTTAACTTAATCTTGGAAGTAGTATTCCATCCCTTCTCAACTATTCTATTCTTTAGAAGCCCATCACAGGTCTCCCACCCCACAGTCAAGAGAGAGAGAGAGTTACACAGATTATGAATACCAGGAGGTGGGTTCATTGGCAATGATCTTAGAAGCCTCCCTGCATTCTCTCTTAAATTGAAATTTTCTTCCTTTACAGGAAGTGTCAAGTCCTCTGACATTTACCAAGTAGAACTTAATGATTATGTTTGAATTATAAGGGCTTTGTTAATTCAAAATAGTCTCTGAAGTCTTAAATAAATGACCATGCTAAAGCCATACATAAGCTGCATGGCTTGAGACATTTATAGAAAAGTTATATATTTGCATACATAAATAATTATATAAAACATTTGTCTATCTAGAAAAGAAAGAAGAAGAGGATGAGAAAGAAGAATTTGAAGAGGAAAGGATGCAGAAGGAAAAAGCAAGTGTGAGAGTTCACGCCATGGTCTCTGTCTTCCAGTTCATTATGAAACAAAGCTACATCTGTGCCCTTATTGCTATGATGGTATGTATGAGAGGCCACGGCGCATGTGCTGGAGAAATGGCGCACGAAGCCCCACTGGATAGAAGCTCCTCCACCCTCTCATGAGCAGCAGAAATATATTAATCTTCCCAATGTGGCAGAGAATGTTTGTTTATATCATTTTTTCATGGGATTTTTATATTATATCAGTAGATTTCAAAGTCATGTCTTCTTCTACTCAGCCTCTTTTTAAATATTAACACATTTCTCCAAGTTAACCTATCAAGTCAGACTACTCCTATTTGGGCAATTTAAAAGGACATATTGAGTACTTTTTCCAAGTGACATTGAAGGTGTTCAAGGTCAACATAAATTGCTTTTATTTCTTTCAGACAGTGAGAATTTACATCGTATCTTAGATTTGAGTGAGACATTTTTGTATCCCAGCTGTAATAAACTTTACCAACAAGAACATCAAACAACCAGAGTTCCCAAGAGCTATTTCCACTGTGAGCACTCAGTATTTGCATGTTTCTACTCCCCTCTAGGTACATCCTCCATCTCTAGCATCATAGCTTCAAAAAAAGCTATTTGATCTATACATAGATGATAGCAGAAAATCTAATTTCTACCCTTCCTAAAAACAAACTTTCATGGGAAATCTAATTTGTTTCCAAGAGACCTAATATTTACTTCACACATAACTCTTCCAAATTATGTGGCCAATGGTGAGATCTCATGGACATCTTTGATAATGAAAAATTAAAATATTTTATGACTATATGAGGAGAAATACCTAAATACAATTTCCTCAGGCACTCACTCAAGATACTTCCCAACTTCAGCTTTTAGTAAGGACCACTGCAGTATCTGAGAGAGGGCTGGGAGACAGAAGCTCCACAAAACTAAACACAATTCTTTTGGCAATTGCAAGCTCTATTCTCTAAATAATATTAATTCTTTGTTCTTTGGGTACTTTTTAATATTTTCTATACCTACATCTCTGTGGCAAAATTTTTATTTTAAACTATCAAACACGTAAATGCCACCTAACAAACCTGATTCTTGAATCAAAAAGATATATATTTCTTTTCCTATCTTTATAAAAGTTAGCCACTTAAGTTTGGTTCCTTTTAGTAAAATAAATAGGGCTTTAACATTTAAGACATGCCCTTATCTGGTGCAATTTCTGTTGCTTTAGTGGAGCCACACTATTGATGTTTTAGAAGTGCTTGCCTTCCATCAAATCTCCCCACTGCAGCAGACATTTAATCACAGACAAAAAGAGAAGTCCCAAGGAGCCAAGTCTGTCAGAGCAATGTATGTATTTACTCAAAAGTACAAAATACAAATATACTGAGCTCTCAGGTAATCCAGACGCTGAACATAGGAAGCAACACAATGCAGAGTCTATTCCCAATTTCTGAGAGGCATATGTAACCTAGGCATTAAAGAGGAAAGAAGTTTTAAAAAATCCACATCACCAGTCTTTCTCCCTCATTCACTCTCACCTTCCCAAATGAGAATAGAGTGCAGGGGAGAGGAGGGTGGAAAATCTACTGGAATTATAATATCTGTAAAGTTTAGTTTCCTGGGTCACAAACACACACACAAATGGTAGTCATATTGACATTGCATACTGGGATTAATGCATTAAATACATTGGTTAAGTCAGATGCATTAAATGTTACCCAAATTTTGATAAACACTATTTTCAAAAACAATCTTTTCAGGAAAATAATTCTGACTTCATCAAAGTTGTCAATCTCTAATTTTAAATTTCAGTTTATACCTATATGTTTTAACCAACAATTTTAAATAATTTAGGACAAATTTACAAGTTGCTGAGGGGACATATTTGTTTGTTTTATTTCCTTTATCTAAAAATACTTAACCTTCTGTCCAGAAGCAAAACAGACTTGTGAAACATTTCAGGTGTTAAAACTAACTTCATAATTAATGATATTCAGGAATATGATTGATTACATTTAGTCCCCAAAATAGCTACAAAATGTTGTTAAAGATCCTCACAAAAAATTTTTTTATCAAAGATTATGGTAAAACATAGTAGATTTCCTGAAGTTAATAATATCATGAACCTGATTTTTCACATTGTTCTGATAGCTTCCTTGTGAGTTACATTTCTGATTCTAAGGTAAAAAGATTAAGAAGTACAAATTGGCAATTACACAATAGCCATGGGATGTAAAATCCAACATAAGAAACATAGTCCAAGGAACATAGTGGGTGCAATACTTATTTTGAGGAATCACTTCATAAGTTATATAAATGTCTAACCATTATGCTATACACCTGAAAGTAAACTATATTGAATGTTTACTATAATTGAAAATGTTTTTAATTTAAAAAAATAAGAAAGCTTAATGTGAATGGAAGGTGTATGATTTGCCCAACTGGTAGGAGGGCTCTTTAGTCCTACCCCTTACAGGACAGAAGCTGAGGCTGGTTTTTAAATTAACAGTCTTTATTGTTTGGTGTGGCAGAAGTCTAACACATGACTTGCTTATGTACATTTCCTAATTTCTATCATGTGTCTCGTCATGGAGCATCTAAGAATGATCTCCGGAGCATAGTAAGTATGCTTGCCCTGGTGATTCCCACAGTTCCCACTTTTGAGCCCAGCTGTGGGCCACACTCAGCACTCTTAAATACCTGCTGACTCCAAGCTAGTTTGAAAAAAAGAGGGGAGAAAGCACTTACAGTTGCTCTTAATACTGCAAAGTAAGGTGGAGATGAAGACTTTCGAGGCTACAGGGAAAAGGACATGAAATAAAAACCTCTTTGCCTTTAACTCCATTTCCTACAGGAAGTTCAAAAACAGTGTTCTCAGCAAAATCTTTCCCTTCTCTTCCCTTTCTACACCACTGGTTGAAATCTCTCTCTATGCTTCAGCACAACTCTCTCCTCTCCCTAGTTTCAGTACTATTGACTTTTTCTTTATATGTAACAATTAAATTACCAGACTGGGGGACTATACATTGTATTGACCATTGTTTTTTTCTCTTCCTTATTCCTTTGAGGCTTGGAGCATCACCTATCACAGTTGGTTGACTTTTGTGCTATTGATTTGGTCATGTGCTCTTTGGATGATTCGCAACAGAAGAAAATATGCTATGATCAGTTCCCCTTTCATGGTCGTCTATGGAAATCTATTGCTGGTGTTACAGTATATATGGAGTTTTGAACTTCCAGAAATTAAAAAGGTCCCAGGATTTTTAGAAAAGAAAGAGCCAGGAGAACTTGCCTCAAAGGTAAGTGAATAGAAAAACAAGAAAACAAAACATTGTAACTACAATAATCATAATAATGATATGTAAGCAAAAACTTTCAAAAATAGGTTCCAAAAATTCACTGCTTCACAAAAATGAATAGATATGAAACTATAAGAAATAATTTATATTGCTTCAAGGTCTGTGTAATTTAAAATGGACAAATGAATATTACACCATGCTTGTAGTTTTTATTTAAACATGATGTTTTCCACTCAAAGAAAATATGTAATACATTATTTGAGAAAATAGAAAAATAAAATTTAAAATGTATCAGAGGATCAGAGGACTTTGACATTAATTTGCAAATCAGGCTGAACTCATTGCTGTTACAAATTATTGATTATTGGTTAAAACATTGTTTCTCACACTATGTCCTTAAAAAGATTTTTAGCAACAAAAATTAAACCTGACGTAGTTTTCTGTCTTCTACCAATTATATAATATGCCTTCATCTGCAGTAAGAAAGTTCATAATCTTTCACTACCCATTTACTTTCATGGCCCATTTGAATAGTTTTCACTTCAGAAGATTAGGTGCCCCAACTTTTTGTGTGTGTGTGAACAGAGTAGCACACTCTAAATACACATATCCTTTGTGTGGATGACTTTGTGTTAAGACAGTAAGTCAATCATGTCGAATTACAAATGAGCCTTGAAAATCCTTTTCTAGCCAGAGAATTGCTCTGTGAAAAAGACATTCATTTATATCACATGAACTCCACCGTTTCTTTATATGTTACCAGGCACCTCGTAACTAAGGCGATCAGCATAAACAGGGTATCTAGTAGACCACACTGAGGATTGCTTCTTGTAACAGATGTTTTGGTGAAGGTTATTGGAGTAAAGGAAAAAAATCCTTAACAGGTGAATGCTAATGACAGAATTAGACCACAATACCCTGTGTTATGGACCATGATAAATTCATTCATTCACTTATTCATTCACATAAAATCCCCATACCTACCCTACTGGCACCTTCTCTCCCAAACCTTACTCCATGCCAAAAGTCCCACATAATACTTTTGCAAGTCACCTTTATCTGAAACTCTTTCCTTTTATTCTCTTCGTCTCTGTCTTTCCCCTTAAACATATACACACAAAGCACACACCCCCTAATTAGTAAGTTAGTCTTTTTTTATAGGAGAAATTCAAGACCTTATCCTTTTGTTACCAGAGTAAATAGGTCCTTTAGCAGTGTCCTGGGAAAGGAATGTCAGGGATACTCACATAGGAGGAGTTTTACGCAATAGTGGTGAGATTTATTAGAGTGATAGGCAGAGCAGGCAAGCTACAGGGTAGGGACTACTTGGACTCAGAAAGGAAGTTAAGAGGCAAAAGGCAAGTCCTCTGCCACTGCTCACTGCTGCCCAGGTTGCAAATCTTCTGGGGATCCTTAGAATTTAGGGGAAAAGAAGGCAAAAATCACATGCCTGAGAGATGGAAGGGCATGGACATGCTTCAGGGAGGGCACAGCAGGGTAATTTGTCTAGTTTCCAATTATGTCCTTGGGTTCCCAAAAGGAGAAGGCCTTCTTTCAAACTACCCAATCTCTTTCCTGGCTTTTCCCGAGCATGGGCCTGTGCCCTCCACCTATCCAATCTCTTTCCCAGATCTTGCCAGGCTTTGCCCTCCCCCTTTCATGGTTGCCATTTTGGCTCCTACTGCACATGCACTTAGTAAAAGGATTCCCCCTCATGTTTTCTCCCTCCCCTCCCTCTTTAATCTGATGGAATGATATTGGTTACCCCTCCCCCGTGTGGCTGTTCCTTTTGTTCCCTCCTCTTTTGTTAATTAACTAACTGCCTACTCTAGCACATTGTGTAAATCCATTACAACCTGGCTCAAGATATTGGTGAAACTCCTAAAAATGCATGTCATCTAACTAGTTGAAATACCTCCCATCTAATCTGAAATTAGCATTTCTTTGGGGGAAGAAGACATTGGAGAAATAAATTTATTACTTGTTAAAAACGTTATTCTAAGGAAACTAAGGTCTGTACTTATATTTTGATGTATCCATGAGATCAAAAAATATGCAAGGCTTTGTCACAGATTGTAACACCTCTAAGATGATAAAATTTCTATCACAGCAACATTGGTCTAAGCACATTATCAAACACGCACTGTTAGCAGAGTGCTGGATCCATCACTGTGATAGCAAATGAGAGAAAGAAAGAACAGACTCAGCTACTTTGTATCACCTTCAGCTTTCTGGAGTGTCTCATTCCTCACTCCACCAAACTAGGTCAAATACCACTTTCAAAACCCCGCTTTTAACTCACTCTCCCTAGGAAAGATGTCCCATCTACTCCCAATTATTTCTAGGCTCTTTGCATGTGTATTAGAGAAATAGGTTTCCTTCTCAACTTGCAGCTATGTTGTTCAATTTGTTTTGATTTCACTGCTTTAAGCATGTTTATCAGAACTTACTGGCACTGGTTTATGTTGAAGGTAAGTGATAAATGCATATTATGGATAATTAAGTGGGCAGTTATTCAAAGTGAAAATGACCCACTCATTTGCCTATTTATTTTTTCACTTCTTTGGCAAATATTTATTAAAACCTACTGTGAATGAACCACAATGAGATACCACAATAACTATTGTTAATGAGAAAGTAGAGAAATTGGGGCCATCATACACTGCTGGAGGAAATGTAAAATGCTGCAAGCACGTTGGAGAATAGTCTGGCAGTTCTTCAAAATGTTAAACATAGAGTTACCATACGATCAAGTGATTCTACTCTTAGGAATATATACCCAAGAGAACTGAAAGACTATGTTCACACAAAAACTTGTACTTGATCAATGTCACCCCAGTAAATTTTTAAAAAATTAATTATAAGGCTATTTCTTTAAATCAATAGCTCTGGCATCATAATGGGTGCTATTTAATATACACAGTTGATGATTTTAATTAGTTAATCCTAACTGAAGTGTGTTGGTCATATGTTATTGGAAGATAGGTTATCATTAATAGATCAGATATAAAGATATTTTATCTTTATAGATAAGTTGGCTAAGGGTAATATCAAACTATCTTCTCAATACAATTGAGAGTATACAGTCTAAAAAACCACCAAACTTGTACTTTATTCCTCATAGCAGTATTATTCATAATAACCACAAAAAGTAGTAACAACTGAAATGTCCATAGACTGATGAATAGATAAGTAAAATTTTTTTATTTATATATTCAAATATTATTTGGTAATAAAATGGAATGAAGTGCCAGTACATGCCACAACACGGATAAACTTTAAAAACATTATGAAGTAAGAAAAACTGCTTACAAAGGAGCGCACATGTAATTGCACTCATGTAAAATGTTTAGATCAGGCAGTCTGTAGAAATCAGAAAGTAAACCAGTGGTGGTCCTGGGTTAAGGTGGTGAGAAAAGGGGTCGGCTGCTATGGAGCTTCTTTTCAGGGTTATGAAAAAATTCTAAAATTGATTGCAGTAAAGATTGCACAACTCTGTGAATGTACTAAAAACCATTAAATAGTACACTTTAAATGGGTGAATTATATGGCATGTGAATTTTAGCTCCATAAAGCTAGCACAGAAAGCCATTATGTGCCAGGCTGTCTATTTCCTGAAGAACAAGGTCATAAAATCATAAGTTTTTCTTTCTTAAGCATTAATTTACAAATATTAATATAACGCCACTTACAATTTTTTCTTCATCTTTGGGAGATGTCTGGGAACATTAAGTTTATTTTCTGGGATGAAATGTTATTTGTTCTATCTGCCAGATTCTCCAAAATAAGGACATTGCAGAGTCAATGAGTTTTAGTATGTCTTCCTATTACAACAGTGCTGGTGTCACAGTCAGGACAGGAATGAAGGACTAGCACCTTAAGGAACCAGTTGCCACAGCTGATTTTTGGCCCATATGAGAGTACCCATATTTTTTGGAATGTAAGACATACCTAAGTTTTAGAGGAGGAAAATAGGAAAAAATGTTTTGAAGCAAAAAATGTGGTAAAATATTTAATAATATAAATAACATAATATTTTACCAATGTAAATGTAAACAGAACTCAACAGCAGCATTAACAACCATTATTCCTCCCAAATTTGGGAGGCAGGGAAACAGTGCATCTTATAGTCCAAAAAATATGATAATTTGGATTTTCAGTGCATTTTCCCCAGGGCCTAGCACAGCGCTGAGTGTACCCCTCTCCCCACCCCTGTAGGAACTCAACACACATGCTGGTATCCTCAGGAAAGGGGATTTAAAGCCAGTGACTTTCAGTTGAAATTAAGCTGATGCTGGATGCTGTCTCAAATAAAGGTTTATTGAGTGAGCTCCCACTGAAATGTGGTGAACATTTGTTGAAATGTATTTACATTTAAAATAGTGACTTAATTTTTGTTTTGCTAATTCTCTACTTTCAGATACTTTTCACCATTACTTTTTGGCTACTGTTGAGGCAGCACCTTACGGAGCAAAAAGCTCTTCGAGAAAAGGAAGCTCTTTTATCTGAGGTCAAAATTGAAACTCAGGAAATTGAAGAAAAAGGTAAATTAGTGTGTAGAGTGTGTGACTGGAGATTTTTTTAACTCAGCAAAACTACAGAGAAAGAGCCCCTAAAGTACATCAGAAAAGCCCCTCTGTGGTTCAGAGCAGATGGAAGCTGAACACTTAGAGTACATGTGAGCCATTCACAAGAAGTTATTGAAAACGGTGCATTATTTTATTCTCACAAAAGTGATTCCCACTTAAGTGAAAAAGGAAGAAGGGACTCAAAGAAGTTAAATGATTCCTCTAAGGTAACAATAAAAGAGCCACCAAACAATCAGAATACAAAATTGAAATTGTTTTGGTTTATGTTATTGCTGCCTATTTATTTTTCTAGATTCTGCCACACTTAAAGCTATCATGGATATTGGAAATAAAATAGGTGCTATGAAAAGATTAATATAAAATATTACCTAATTTTGTTTCTTTTAAAATGTAACTCAGGAAGTTTATAAAAATTGACCACGATTAGCTTTAAATGCTGCTTTGTTTACTAGTACAGTCTATAATCTTTCAAATCATATAGTAAGACATAAATCACTTTTATATTCCACATATAACACCTGGTCAAAGTGTGGTTTTGGTCAGGGAACCAGTTAGGTATAACAGTCTTTTATTTTGAAGATGATGAACAAGATATACAAGTGGAAGGAGAAGCTGAAGAGAAGAAGGAAGAAAAGGAAGAGAAGCAAGAGAGTAAGAAAGAAGAGGAGGAGGGAGTAGAAGAAGGTGATGACCAGGACATCATGAAAGTACTGGGCAATTTGGTGGTGGCCATGTTCATTAAGTACTGGATCTACGTCTGTGGAGGAATGTTCTTCTTTGTCAGCTTCGAGGGTAAAATTGTGATGTACAAAATCATCTACATGGTGCTGTTTCTGTTTTGTGTGGCCTTGTATCAGGTGGGTAAACAATTGTCTTCTATGTTTTAATCTTCATACCCATCTCAGGAATATCTTTGATCTTCCTTTGATGACATTCTAAATTAGTATAATCCCATGAACATATCATTTAAGTGCTATGCAACTTAAACATGACATATTAAGAATTCTAAAGTGGAAAGTGAAGGTTGTTCATTGTTTTTTTAACTGTAGGTTCTTAAAAAGTTCATGAGTTTTTTTAAAATTCTGTATTAACAAAATGCAGCTTATGTAATTAGACTGATTTTAATAGTAATTTAAGAACAGTGGCTGATTAATCTAAAATACTGGATGATACCCAGTTCACTTGTGTTTTAGACTTCGGAATCAAAAAACTGTGGTGGTGTGTATAACTATATATGTGTAATACTTCAACTGCCTTACTGTTTCATTAATTAGAATTTGTAAAATATTATATCACAACTAACTAGCCTTTCCACAAATTCAGTTTTATTTTGTTGTTGTTATTGGTCAAGTGTAGTTGTCTCCATTTTCACCCCACCATGCTCCCCCAACCCCCACCCCTGCTCCAGCAATCCCCACATCCTGCCCTCTTATCTAATCCCTCTAGCTTTGTCCATGTGTCCTTTATACCAGTTCCTTTATGGCCCTCCCCCTATTATCCCTTTCCTCTCTCCTCTCTGGTAACTCTCAGTTTCTTCTTTATTTCAATGTTCCTGGTTCTATTTTGCTTGCTGGTTTGTTTTGTTGATTAGGCTTCACTTATAGGTGAGATCATGTGGTATTTGTCTTTCACCACTTGGCTTATTTCACTTAGCATAATGCTCTCCAGTTCCATCCATGCTGTCACAAAGGAGCTCCTTCTTCCTTTCTGCTGCATAGAATTCCACTGTGTAAATGTACCATAGTTTTTTTGATCCATTCATTTACTGATGGGCACCTAGGTTGCTTCCAGCACTTGGCTATTGTAAATTGTGCTGCTATGGACATTAGGATGCATAGGTGCTTTTGAATTTGTGTTTCAGGATCCTTAGGGTATAATCCCAGCAGTAGTATTACTGGATCAAAAGGCAGTTTAGTTTTCTGAGGAAATTCTATACTGTTTTCCACAGTGGCTGCACCAGTCTGCACTCTCACCAACAGTGTACTAGGTTTCCCTTTTCTCTATGACCTCTCCAACACTTGTTATTTGTTAATTTGTTTGTAATGGCCATTCTGACTGGTGTGAAGTAGTATTTCACTGTGGTTTTAATTCACATCTTTCTGATGGCTAATGATCCTGAGCATCTTGTCATATGTCTCTGAGCCCTCTGTATATCCTCCTTGGAGAAGTGTCTGTTCAAATCCTTTGCCCATTTTTTAATTGGATTGCTTGTCTTCCTGGAGTGGAGACCAGTGAGTTATTTAAATATTTTGGAGATTAAACCCTTGTCTGAGGTATCATTTAGAAATATGTTCTTCCATAGTGTTGGTTCTCTTTTCATTTTAATGCTGTTTTCCTCAGGCATATAGAAGCTTTTTATTTTCATGAGATCCCATTTGTTTATTCTTTCCTTATGCCCTTTGTTTTGGGGACATTTCAGGAAAAATATTGCTGTCTAAAATATCTGAGATTTTCCTGCTTATGTTCACCTCTAGGACTTTTATGGTGTCACAACTTACATTTAAGTCTTTTATCCACCTTGAATTTGTGTTTGTGTATGGTGTAAGTTGGTGCTGGGTTTTTTTTTGTTTGTTTTTTTTTTGCATGTAGCAGTCCAGATCTCCTAAAACCATTTGTTGAAGAGGCTACTTTTACTCCATTTTATGCTTCTGCTCCCTTGTCAAATATTAAGTGACCATAGAGACTTGGGTTTATTTCTGGGCTCTCTATTTTGTTCCATTGGTCTAACTGTCTGTTTTTATGCCAATAAAACACTGTTTTGATTACAGTGGCCTTATAATATAGTTTCATATCAGGTATTGTGATCCCTCCTATTTTGCTCTTATTTCTCAAAATTGCAGCATCTATTTGGGGTCATTTATGGTTCCATATAAGTTTTTGAAATGTTTGTTCTATATCTGTGAAATATGTCATTGTGGTATATATGCTTCCATTTATTTGTGTCTTCCTTAATTTCTTTCTTCAATGGTATGTAATTTTCTAAGTATAGGTCTGTTACCTCCTTGGTAAGGTTTATCCCTAGGTACTTTATTTTTCTTGTTGCTCTAGCAAATGGGAATTGTTTTTCCTGATTTCTGATTCTGATATTACATTGTTGGTATATAAAAATGCCTTTGATTCCTGAATATTGACTCTGAACCCTGCTGTTTTGCCAAATTTGCTTATTAGGTTGAATATTTTTTGGTTGAGTCCATAAAGTTTTCTATGTACACTATTATATCATATGCAAACATGGCAGTTTTACTACTTCCTTTCCAATTTAGATGTCTTTTATTTCTTTTTCTTGGTTGATCACTATGGCTATGACTTCCAAAACTATGTTGAATAGAAGTAGTGAAAGCTGACATCCTTCTCTTGTTCCTGATCTTAATGGGAAAGTTTTTAGTTTTTGCCCATTGACTATGATGTTGGCTGCAAGTTTCTCATATATGACCTTTATCACATTGAGGTATGCTCCCTCCACTCCCATTTTGCTGAGTGTTTTTATTATAAATGGGTGCTGTACCTTATCAAATGTTTTTTTCCGAATCTATTGATATAATCATCTGATTTTTGTTTATGTGATATATTGCATTTATTGATTTGTGAATATTGTACCATCCTTGCATCCCTGGAATGAATCCCACTTGATCATGGTGTATGATCCTTTTGATGTAATTATGGATGTGGTTTGCCTATATTTTGTTGAGGATTTTGGCATCTATATTCATCAGCGATATTGGCCTGTTGTTTTCTTTCTTTGTTGGCTTTCTAAAAAGAGTTTGGGAGTCTTCCCTCTTCTTGAATATTTTGGAATAGTCTGAGAAGTATAGGAGTTAGCTCTATCTTAAAATTTTTATAAAATTCTCCTGTGAAACCATCTGGTTCAGGGCTTTTGTGCCAGGAGTTTTTTTTATTACTGCTTTGATTTCATCAGCTGTTATCGGTGTATTCATGCTTTCTGTTTCCTCTGCATTCAGTTTTGGGAGATTATATTTTTCTAGAAATTTGTCCATTTCTTTCTGGTTTCCAAATTTCTTGGCATTTAGTTGTTCATAGTAATTTCTTACAATCCTTTGTATCTCTGTGGTATTAAGTGTAACCTCTTCTCTTTCATTTCTGATTTTGTTTATTGGGTCCTCTCTTTTTCCTTGATGAGTCTGCTTAAAGGCTTGTCGATTTTCTTTATCTTTTCAAAGAATCAGCTCCTGGATTTATTGATCCTTTGGGTTGTTGTTTTAGTTTCTATGTCATTTCTTCTGCTTTGATCCTGGATATTTCTTTCCTTCTACTTGCTCTGAGCTTTGTATGTTGTTCCTGTAGTTCTTGTAGATGTAGGGTTAGGTTGTTTATTTGAAATGTTTCTATCTTTTTAGGTAGGCCTGTATCTCTATGAACTTCACTCTCAGGACTGCCTTGCTGTGCCCCATAAGTTCTGCACTGTTCTGTGTTCATTTTAATTTGTTTCCAGAAACTTTTTTATTTCTTCCTTGATCTCATTCTTAATCAATTCATTGTTTAATAACATGCTTTTCAGTCTCCATGAACTTGAGTGTTTTGAGTTTTTTCCTTGACATTTGTTTCTAGTTTGAGTCCCTTGTGGTCTGAGAAAATGCTGGATATAATTTCAATTTTCTTGAATTTGTTGAGGTTGAGTTTTTGTCCTATTGTGTGGCCTATCTTTGAAAATGCTCCATGTCCATTTGAGGAGAATGTGTGCTTTCCTTCTTTGAAATGACTTTATATATATATATATAAAGTCCATTTGATCTAGGGCATTCTTCAATGCCACAACATTCTTGCTGATATTTTGTTTGGATGATCTATCCATTTTTGACATTAGGGGATTAAAATTCCCTAGTATAAGTGTGTTCCTCTCTATATCTTTCTTGAAGTCCCCCAAGATTTTCCTTATATGTTTGTGTGCTCCTATGTTAGGTGCATGCATATTGACAATGTTTATGTCTTCTTGATGGATTTTTCCCTTGAGTGTTATGAAGTGTTCTTTCATGTCTCTTTTTATGGCTTTTATTTTGAAGTCTATTTTGTCTGATATAAGTATTGCTACTCCAGAATTTTTTTACTGTTCATTTGCTTGGAATATTTTTCCACCCTTCACTTTCAGTCTGTGTAGGTCTTTTGTTCTCAGGTGGGTCTTTTCTAGGTAGCATATGGGCATGTCATGTTTTCTTATCCATTCAGCTATTCTTTTTTTCTTTTGATTGGAGGATTTAATACACAAACATTTAAGGTTATTATTGAAAAGTACTTATTCATTTTCCCCATGATAAATGGGGAAAATTCATTGAGTAAATTCAAAATGGGTAAATTCATTTCCCCCTGTGTTCCTCTCTCTTTCCTTCCTCTTCTTATAGCAGTCCCTTTAGCATATCTTGCAGTGCTGGTTTCTTGAAGGTGTATTCTTTCATCCTTCTTTTGTCTTGGAAACTCCTCATTTCACCTTGTATTTTAATTGATGACCTTGCTAGGTAGAGCAGTCTTGGTTGCAGACCTTTGTTTTTCATTAGTGTGTCTGTTGCGAAGTCAGCTGCTAGCCTTATCAGAGCTCCTTTGTGTGTTACTTCTTGTTTCTCCCTTGATGCCTTTAAGATTCTCTCTTTGTCTTTAAAACTTGGCATTTTAATTGTGATGTTTCTTGAAGTAGGCCTCTGTGGATTTACCTTGATTGGGACCCTCTATGCTACCTGAACTTGTGTGGTTTTTCCCCTTTCTGGGTTCAGAAAGTTTTCTGTCATTATTTTTTCAAACAGGGTTTCTATCCCTTGCTCCTTTACTTCTCCTTCCAATGTTCCTATGATTTGAATGTTGTGTTTCATGTTGTCTTGGAATTCCCTTAAGCTGTCTTCATACTTCTAGAGTTTGTCCATGCAGCTGATATACCTGGGTGTTTCTATCTTGTCTTCCAGCTCAATAATTCAGTTTTCTGCTTCATCCAGCCTGCTGGTAATTCCTTCCAGTGTACTTTCTATTTCAGAAATTGTATTCCTCATTTCTTCTTAGTTCTTGTTTATGGTTTTTATTTCCTTTTTTATATTGTTGTAGTTTTCACTCAGTCCCTTGTACTTATGTGTGAGTTCCTTGAGCATTCTTATAACCATTATTTTGAATTCTATATTTGATAATTTGCTTGCCTCCATTTTATTTAGCTCTTTTTGTGCTTCCTAATGCTCTGCTTTGCTACCTGTCTTTGTAGGGTGAATGAACATCTATGGTAGAAATTCTATGGGATTCAGTGGTGTGGTCTCTTTGATATCCTTGTCTGTATGTTCTAGGGTTGCTCTTTCTTCAGTTTGTGTGGACTTTCTTGTTGCACTTGTGTTTTACCTGTTGGTGGTGCCTTTGTTGGTGGCTTCTCTCCTCCAGTGTGTTTACTGGTGTTTACAACTCCCACCTTATCTTGTATGTGATCAGTGACAGGGTGAAAGCAAAATAAATTAAGACAGTGGGAGAGTATTCTATGGGACTTAAAGTACCAACAAGTAGAGAACAAATAGGAGATCCTTTGGGGAAGTACAGCAATGACCATAATATTTCACCTAACTAGCTACTTTTTGTAAAGGTGAAAAAGAGATAAAACTCTTATTAGAGGGGAAAAGGATTGTGAGCTGCATCCAGAAAACAGAGAGCTTATGCAAGGTTAGATGGCGAGATACAGTGAGATTAAAGGATGAAAGTAAGTGTAGTGTGTGAGAGAATAGAGTTAACCACAACAGTAATAAAGCTCAGGAAGATAATGAAATGGGCCAAGACCAGGGAGGGGTGCTGTGTAGTATTTACAACTACAGGGAAAAACAATTATTTATAATAGTACAGGAACAACAATATGACAATATGTGATCTGAATAAAAAGAATAGAAAATAAATGATGAAGAGTACTATGTTATTGGAATACAAGTGAAGTGAAAAAAGAAAAATTAAAATGCAATATGAAAGAGAGAACAAGAAAGAACAGTCAAACAATGCAATTAAACAAGCAACAAAACAAAGAAACTAAACATACAGAGGAGAAATAAAAATATGTAATCAAATAAAAGAAACAAAAATATAAAAAGACAATAAAATGCAAGTTGTATAGGATAGCAACGTGAAATTTGTCTCAGTCTCTCAGTGTTGGCATTAGCCTTATGATCCCTCTCTGGATCTGTCTTCGGTTCTTTCATAGCTGCAGGTCTTGTCTCACTCTTAGATGGAAAAAAAGCCTCTTGCTGACTCTAAACCAGCTAAGCGAGTTTTGCTGGTCTTCCTGTATGTTATGGGCTTCGTTTTTTTTCCTTTCCTATGGTGTTCAGAGGATGGGGACTAGGTCTGGGCTGCAATATTCACAGGTGCCCAGCCTCCAGCCCAGGTGTTGGGCCCCATCTATGCCCCACCAGTGCCTTTAATCCACCATGTTGTGCTGCACAGTGGTGCACTGATTAAAGCAACTCTCTCCCTACCTCCTCCTTCTTTTCTGTCCTGGGTGTTGTGCACACTCAAAGTTGCTTCAGGGGAGTTTAGTTCCCCTATTAAATTAAGTCTCTGTGGGAGCTGCTACCCCTCTGAGTCCCTGCTGCCCTACTTGTGAAGAGCCCTGATTAGGAGCAAATCATGCCCCTCCTCCCCTCTCTTCACTGTCTAAGCTGCTGCCTGAGGGTTCCTTTAACAGCAGCAAGAGCCTCTTTTGGTTTTTTTTGTTTTTGTTTTTGTTTTAAAGATTTTATTTATTTGTCTTTAGAGAGGAAGGGAAGGAGAGAAGGAGAGAAATATCAATGTATGGTTGCTTCTCGTGAGTCCCCTGCTGGGAACTGGCCTGCAACCCAGGCATGTGGCCTGACTGGGAATCGAACCGTGATCGTGCGGTTCGCAGGCCCTCGCTCAATCCACTGAGCCACACCAGCCAGGCCCCTCTTTTGTTTTTTGAGTAAATTCCTCTGGTTTACACCTGTCGTTCTTAACGAGCACCCAGCTTTTCACACAGCTCAGCTCTCTAACCAGCCCAGAGACTATCCAGGTCAGGGTTCATCACGGCCCAACTTTTCTTCCATCTCCAGGTGTCACCCAGCTCCCCAGTACTGGTACTGTCCCAGCTGATAACCACAGTCCCAGTGGGGGAACACCACCTCTGTGTGTCTCCTACTGCTTTATTCCCCCTCAAGCAACTTCAAACATTCAGGCCTCTCCTGGTGCCCACAAATTCGGTTTTTAATGATGATAGAAATTTTAACCCAATGATAGAAACAAGTGCAACAATAAAATATTCTTGCAGGCAACCAACAAAATACGCAAAGCAACTATAATAAACAAGAGTATTTTACATGTAGAAATAAAAATATCTCAACTGAAATCAATAAAGTTTTGAAATACTTTTAAAAATTCAAGGAGGTGTCCTCTAATGAATATCCACAGGCTTGTGGCAAGAAGAGACATCTCTCTGTGGTGGTTTCACATTTTGAATCATAAACTACCACTTTGAATTTCAAAACTGAGGCAGTTTTCTCCTAGCAAAAAACCCAGTGATGGCAGCATCTACCATCCCGTTGTTCCATGAATAACTCAACTCCTAGAGACCAATGCTCATGATAAGAGCTTTATAAACATTTTGCCATTTTAACAACTCTCAAAGAAGTACTTACAGAGGAGGAAACTGAAGTTCAGTATGGTCCAGCAATTTGCCCAAAGACACAGGAAATTCTAGTAGTACTGGGATTCAGAGCCAGATCCCTTCAACTTAATGAAAACTAAAATTAAATAGATTTTATGTTCAAGTATTTGTAAATATCATTGTCTGTCTTAGTTAAACCAGATATTTTTGTGACTTTTCCTATAACCAATTACTTTCATGTTTGTTTTTTAATATCTGATTCACAGGTACACTATGAATGGTGGAGGAAAATTCTAAAATATTTTTGGATGTCTGTGGTTATTTACACTATGCTGGTGCTTATCTTTATATATACGTATCAGTTTGAAAACTTCCCTGGCCTGTGGCAAAATATGACTGGATTGAAAAAAGAAAAGTAAGCAATTTTGGTTTACAATGGGACATAAAAGCGACAAAAAGGATGAAGACTTGAAGGAATATTGTTCAAAATATTTTAATGATGATTTTAGTAAAACATGGTGCTATCAATGTCTGTAAGTTCCTTGAGAACAGGATTTATGTGTTAGTCATTTTGTGTTCTCTCTATATAGCCATGATCTTGGTACATAGTGAGGACTCTGTGAATATTGACTGAAAAGCTAATTGACTGCAAGTAAATTTTCAGCTCCATTTTATTTATTTTTTTATTTCATTCATTTCTTTTTTTAAATTTTTAAAAGATTTTATTTATTCATTTTTAGAAAGAGGTGAATAGGAGAATGAGAGGGAGAGGATTGCCAATGTGTGGTTGCCTCTCATGCATCCTGTACCAGGGACTTGAACCAGGGACCTGGCCCACAACCCAGGCATGTTCCCTGACTGGGAATTGAACTGGTGACCCCTTGGTTTGCAGCCTGCACTCAATCCACTGAGCTACACCAGCCAAGGGCAGCTCCATTTTAATGAAATGACACTTGCTAACATCGGTTTCACATGAAATACACCTGCTTAATACTTAACCAGTTGTGTTTTCTGCTTCCTAAGTTGGAGCTCAGTTCTTCAGTTTTTCAGTAGTTTCGTGGACTCATAATATAAAATAGCAGCTTCTCCTAATTTATATATCTTCTGCTAAGATTTTAAAGAGTGGTCAATGCCATAGAAATGAAATTTCTTTAAGTCCTTATAGACTAATGATGATGATATAATTTTTTCAGTGCATGTAATAGATATCCTATTCTATCCTTTTCTAATTTGTGTCTTTAAATTTCTGAAGTTAGTTTAGAAATCCAACCAGAATTGGGCATGAGGTAAATGTACTTTGGTAGCTAAGATAAAAGATTAAAAGGAAAGGATCACCGAGTAGCTAGACTAACATGTATTTAACATTTATTCAAAAAATATTTATTGAATACCCTCCATGTGCTAGACATTGTTCTGTGCCTGAAAACACAACAGGATGTAAGACAGAATCTAAGCTCTTTGGAGTTTATATTCTGGTAGACAAGACAAACAAAAGAAGAAGGAGAAGGAGAAGAAGAAGAAGAAGAAGAAGAAGAAGGGAATGTACAAATAAATTAATTATAAATTATGATGAGTCTGTGAAGAAAATAAACAGCTGCATAGTGAACAATGAGGGGTACTAACACAAATGGAGTGGTCAGGGAAGGCTTCACTGGGGAGGTGTCATTTAAATCCCACCTAAAGGATAAGGAGTTTGTCTTTAGAAAAATGTGTGAGTTGATATCTGGGATGCACAAGAGCATCCCAGACAAATAGAACAATACAAAAGCCCTGAGGTGGGACAGTTTGACACATAGAAGGAACTAAAGGAGCAAGGAGGTGGAAAGTGGAAGAAGACGTGGGAGAGTTTGGCTAGGCACCCAGGACATGCATGGCTTGTTGGTAGTAGTGGTTGGTATTTCATTCTTGGTGAAATTTTTAAAAGTCTTTATCCTTGACTAGCTGAGAAAAAGTGGTGTAGGAAGGCAAGAGTAAAAACAAGAAGACTACTCATTGAGCAATAGCAGTGAACCTGTGAGACATGAAGGAGACTTAACAAAAAATAGGTGGCAATAGAGGTGGGTAACAGAAGTGCATAGATTCAAGAGATGTGTAGGCAGTAAAGGAAAAATGGATGAATGAGATATGAAGGCAAAAAAAAATCTAGGAAGACATCCTGGCTTTGGAATTTGGAGTTACAAACTGTTTCATAAACACTAAATATGAAATAACTATAAAACAACCAGTTTCCAGTAGACATTTCAGTGTGGGAGTCCACAGGAGGGGCCTGAGCTTTAAATGCACTTTTAAGTCATAGATGTAAAGATGGTATTTAAATCCCCAGGAGGAGGTAAAATTTTCTAGGGGGAAAGTAAGTTAGAGAAGGACTCACACTGAGCCCTGGGAGTATTTCAGCATTTGGAGGTGCAATAGAAAAGGAGATAGAGACAGGAGAACCAGGACAGTGTGGCAGCATGAAGACCAGGGTTGTTTCATTAAGGACTAGAGGCAAGATTAAACAAAGAGAGAAAAGCAGCCACTGAATTTGGCAATACCTAGGTTGTTAGTGACCACTGTGAAACCGGTAAATTGCATTGCTGGAAACAAAAACTAAACTGGAACATATGGGAATGAGGGATGCAATGAAGGGTGTACCTGGCCAAGGTGAAAGACTGATGTAATTTACAATGAAGAGAATGTGTCTTCATTGCTTAAGAAAGGTTCTTGCTTTTTTGTTTTGTTTTGTGTTACAGGCTTGAGGATCTTGGCTTAAAACAGTTCACTGTGGCTGAACTCTTCACTCGCATATTTATCCCAACCTCCTTTCTGCTGGTGTGCATTTTACACCTTCACTATTTCCATGATAGGTTCTTGGAACTCACAGACCTAAATTCCATTCCCAGCAAAGAAGACAGCGCCATCTACAGGTGAGTGAAAGCAAGAAGCACGTGCCTCCTGTTAATGGGAAGGAAGCCTTAATTCCCCATCTTCCCTTAGCCACCTTGCAAGAAAGCCAATAATCTAACTTAGAGTTTCAGCCTTGAACTTTCCATAAGTATCAACCTGTGAGTGAAAAGAAAAAAAAGATGTGGGATATTTGATGACATTTTTAAACAATTTGTAATAATTTGTGAATGACTGATTAATGTAAAGTGTCCATGATAGATAGTCAAAGTAGATTCAGAGTAGCTGTGCAGAGTAAAATACTTTAGAGTTGGTGATGTATATTTTGTGTCAAGGCTGGTGATGTGTTTTAGGAAGTTTACATATTCTAGCTAATTCAAAGGATGACCTTTCTATTGTTATGACAATCAGTAAGGAAGGGATTGTATATGAGAGTCCACTAAAACATTATGGACAGAATATGTTGTTTTCACATCAGTAAATATAAAATGTTTACAAGTAGTAGAAGAAATATTGCTCTTCCTGCCCATGTGTATTGAAACCACAGTGGATTATCACAAATACCTCAGTTGGTTGTATTACAAGAAAATTACCATAGTTTTTCTAATGAATGTTAATACTGATTTTCTTCTCTGTTACATAGTTAGCCTATGATTCAGTTTTTGGAAAAACACTTGTTCAGTGACTAAGAAAGCCAAGAGCTGTACTAAAGGATATAGATGCCACAGTTGAAAATTCCTCTTAACTCTTTTCAAGGGAAAAATGAGTACCTCAAAAGAAGATGAAGTATTTAGTATTTTATGAGGCACAAACTTTCAATTTTCTGCTGTATTAAGAGCTGGGATTATGGATAACTCCAAACCACTGTTAGTGGTTGATAAAAAAACATTTTATAATTTTTATCTATTTACTTATGACTACCAGTTTTCTTCCTTGTTGTGTTTTGTTGAACTTAAGGTTACATTTAGTGTTCATTCTGAGCATACTCCAAATGGATATCAGTGTGTCAATGGCCCCAAACAATTAGAACCAAGAGGCATCAGCCAGTCTATACTTCTTATCCTATCTTGCCACCATAAATAATCAAGTTCAGCTAAAACCTATTGCCTCCCCATGCCCCAGAAGGGGAAGGGTATGGATGGGGTAAGTGGCTGCCTTCAATGATAATCAAACATTCAGAAATATAAAGTACCTTTTAGGCTTATCAGAGTGATCATTTTGTAGGGTATATAAATATCTTATCACTGTGTTGTATACCTGAAACTAATATAATATCATATGTCAACTGTAGTTGAAAAACAAATTTAAAAATAAAGCAAAACTGTAAGAGCATGAGAAGCTTGGGGACCCCTAGGAGAGACAAATCTATTGGTGGGAGAAATAACTCTAAAACTTTATAAAAACAAGGCTGCATAGAAAAGTGAGTTCTCAATAATTAGAAAAATTATTATTTATTGATTCTTTTTAAAATTTATTTATTTTAATTGTTGTTCAAGTACAGTTTTCTGTCTTTTACTCCTCAGTTCACCGCCCCCACCCCCCGCTCCCCACCTCCCTCCCATTTCCACACCCCCTAGTTTTGGTCCATGTGTCCTTTATACTTGTTCCCGTAAACCCTTCTTCCCCTTTTCCCCTGAAATTCCCTCCCCTCTCCCCTCTGGCCCCTGTCAGCCTGTTCTCTATTTCAGTGTCTTTGGTTATATTTCAATTGTTTTTCTGTTTTGTTGTTTAGGTTCCTGTTAAAGGTGAGATCATATGGTATTTGTCTCTAACTGCCTGCCTTATTTCACTCAGCATAATGCTTTCCACTTCCATCCATGCTGTTGCAAAGGATAGTAGCTCCTTCTTTCTTTCTGCTGCATAGAATTCCACTGTGTAAATGTACCATAGTTTTGGATCCATTCATTTACTCATGGGCACCTAGGTTGCTTCCAGCACTTAGCTAGTGTAAATTGTGCTGCTATGAACATTGGATTGGTGTTTCAGGGTTCTTATGATATAATCCTCACAGTGGAATTCTGGGTCAACAGGCATGTTCATTTTTAGTTTTCTGAGAAAATTCCATACTGTTTTCCATAGTGGTTGTACCAGTCTGCAATCCCACCAACAGTGAACTAGAGTCCCCTTTTCCCCACAACCTCTCCAACACTTGTTGTTTGTTTCTTTGTTTATGGTAGCCATTCTGACTGATGTGAAGTGGTATCTCATTGTGGTTTTAATTTGCATCTCTCTGATAGCTAGTGATATTGAGCATCTTTTCATGTGTCTCTGGATCTTCTGTATGTCCTCCTTGGAGAAGTGTCTGTTCCAGTCATTTGCCCATTTTTTAATTGGGTTGCTTGTCTTCTTAGAGTGGAGTCGTGTAAGTTCTTTGTATATTTTGGAGATTTAACCCTTGTCAGAGGTATCATTGACAAATATGTTTTCCCATATGGTTGGATCTCTTTTTATTTTAATACTGTTTTCTTTAGCCATGCAGAAGCTTTTAGTTTTGATGAGATCCCGTTTGTTTATTCTTTCCTTTATGTCCCTTGCTCTAGGGGACATATCAGTAAAAATGTTGCTGGAAATATCTGAGATTTTCCTGCCAATGTTCTCCTCTAGGACGTTAATGGTGTCACAGCTTATATTTAAATATTTTATCCACCTTGCATTTATTTTAGTATGGTGTAAGTTGATGCTTGAATATCATTTTTTTTTGCATGTAGATGTCCAGTTCTCACAACACCATTTCTTGAAGAGGCTATTTTACTCCATTTATGTTACTGCCCTCTTTGTCGAATATTAATTGACTGTAGAGAGTTGGGTTTATTTCTGGGCTCTCTATTCTGTTCCATTGGTCTATGTGCCTCTTTTTACACCAATAAAACACTGTTTTGATTACAGTGGCCTTGTAATACAGTTTGGTATAAGGTATTGTGATCCCTCCTACTTTGCTCTTCTTTCTCAAAATTGCAGCTGCTATTCAGGATCCTTTATGGTTCCATATAAATTTTTGAAGTGTTTGTTCTATATCTATGAAATATGGCATTGGTACTTTAATAGGTACTGCATTGAGTCTGTAAATTGCTTTGGGTAGTATGGACATTTTGATGATGTTAATTCTTCCAATCCATGAACATGGTATATGTTTCCATTTGTTTGTGTCTTCCTTGATTTCTTTCTTCAGTGTCATGTAATTTTCTCCATACAGGTCTTTTACCTCCTTGGTTAGGTTTGTTCCTAGGTTTTTTGGTTTTTTTTTTACTATATAGAATGGGATTTTTTTCTTGATTTCTGCTTCTGCTGTTTTATTGTTGGTATGCAAAATCGCCTTTGATTTCTGGATATGGACTTTGTATCCTGCTGTTTTGCCGGATTCATTTATTATGTCAAGCAGGATTTTCCATGTGCACTATCATGTCATCCGCAAACATTGACAGTTTTGTTTTCTCCTTTCTAATTTGGATGCCTTTTATTCCCTTTTCTTGTCTGATTCCTGTGGCTAAAACTTCCAATACTATATTGAATAGAAGTGGTGAAAGTGGACAACCTTGTCTTGTTCCTGATCTTAGTGAAAAAGCTTTTAGTTTTTGCCCATTGAATATGATGTTGGTTGTAGGTCTCTCATATATGGCCTTTATTATGTTGAAGGATGTTCCCTGTGTTCCCACTTTGCTGAGTGCCTTTATCATAAATGGGTGCTATACTTTTTCAAATGCTTTTTTTAGCATCTATTGATATGATCGTGTGGTTTTTGTTTTTGCTTTTGTTTACATGATGTATTATGTTTATTGATTTGCAAATATTGAACCATCCTTGCATCCCTGGGATGAATCCCACTTGGTCATGCTGTATAATCTTTTTAATGTATTGTTGGATGCCGTCTGCCAATATTTTGTTGAGGATTTTAGCATCTATGTTCATTATCAATGTTGGTCTGAAGTTTTCTTTCTTTGTTGGGTCTTTATCTTGTTTGGGGATTAGAATAATGCTGGCTTCATAAAAAGAGTTTGGAAGTCTTCCATCATTTTGGATTTTTGGAGTAGTCTGTGAAGGATAGGGGTTAGCTCTTCCTTAAATGCTTTGTAGAATTCTCTTGTGAAACCATCTGGTCCAGGGCTTTTGTGTGACGGGAGTTTTTTTTATTACTGCTTTAATTTCATCTGCTGTTATTGGTCTGTTCAGGCTTTCCGATTCTTCCTCATTGAGTTTTGGAAGATTATATTTCTCTAGAAATTTGTCCATTTCACATAGGTTTTCCAATTTCTTGGCATACAGTTCTCCATAGTAGTTTCTTACAGTCCTTTGTATTTCTGTGGTGTCAGTTGTAATCTCTCCTCTTTCATTTCTGATTGTGTTTTTTGGGGGGTCCTCTCTCTTTTTTTCTTGATGAGCCTGCTTAAAGGCTTGTCGATTTTGTTTATCTTTTCAAAAAACCAGCTCCTGGTTGATCCTTATAATTGATCCTTATAATTGTGCTTTTAGTCTCTATGTCATTTAATTCTGCTCTGATCTTGGTTATTTCCTTCCTCCTACTTGCTCTGGGCTCTCTTTGTTGTTAATGATTCTTTTGAATGTTTGCAATATCTGTGAACAAAACTATAATTTGATATTTAACTTTAATAATATAACATGCTTTATTTAATTACAAACCCTCATCATATTTTTAAAAAGTCATATTCAATAATCAAGAACAATCTTTTAATCAACAGAGTAGATTTGAAGTATTTGTGAAAGAAATATAATCATTACCAATTGCTAGTGATACCATTTAAACTTTTTCTTTTAAATGCCCTTTTTCCTTTGCATTTTTATTTTCTTCTTGCTAAAAGTTTCTCCAGTGTGTAGAAGTTTGCTTGCAATTATCCTGTATTATCATGTATCTGAATCCTCTTTCACACAATCAAGTAGAAATATGTCACAGTTTTCCCAGAAAAATACAGATTCTTCAGGACCATAATGTTATAGCAAACAATACAACTCAGCAAAGGTTTTACCAGCCTAAGGACTCACAATTTTTGAGATGGAGAGTATGTGAAAACTAAATTCCCTTTAAGTATATATTGGGTTGTCAAAAAAAAAAGTCTGCAGGGGTTGTTTCCACAAAAATAAAAAACACATTTTTTATTTTCACTAATAACTTTATTAATTTGGAGATTTTAAGTGTATCTCCCATGTGGTAGAACACTGAATGTTCTCAATGAATGTCTCAATTCGAGCTCTATCAGCTTCAATTGGTCTACCTGATCGTGGAGCACCACTCAGTGAGGAATACCCAGCACAAAACTTCACAAACCACTTTTGACATGTTCGATCAGTCACAGCACCTTCTCCACACACTGCACAAATCTTTTTAAAAAAATTTCATTGTGTTTTTACCTTTCTTGAAATAATATGCCAGAAACAGCTGTTTTCTTCCATCTTTGATATTAAAATGGCTACACAAAAATTCACCAATTTTGGTAAGTGTTTTTACAAAATGCACATTGATGTGACAGCTGTCACAACTCAATCTAACAAAATAGTTTCAAATGAAATTAAAGACAACTAAGAGCTACTAGAACCATTTTACAAAAAAATGAAATTTTTGGCCAACCCAATATATTAAAATGCATTTGTGGTTTGATGGAAAAAATAAAAAATATAATGTTTTATCACATTTCAAGTTACTGAATCACAAAACTTTGCCAAGTAATATCTATGATGGTCCATGGCTTGAAAATGAATAAAAACTAACATGATGAAGCCAATAATTAAATATAGCATTTCATTAAGGTGTTTTCATGGCTTGGTTAATAACAGAGCTATTGAATAAAATCTTAGGCAGTATTAGAAAGTCTAAAAGTCTTTCAAATGGAGTTGAAGTTAGTTTTGTGGAACCAATGAAGACGAACAGCGGTATCATTAGTGTTAACAGCAGTTCTCCATACAAGACACCCACCCCCTGGGCGAGTTTAGAGCGTTTTCTGTGTCAGACCATGGCTTAGACAACAGCATCATTTAGCTAGCAGCTACCAAGTCATACAAGAGATATCATTTCAACATTTCCTAAAAATAAAAAAATTGAATGAAATGTTATTTAATCATATAACTTTTGGGGAAGGACTACAGACAGCCTCATGACAAAATGCATTTTCCCTGTTTCCTTAGCTATTAACATTTACACCCTTTACTCTCCCCACCATCAAAAGAAAAGAAAGATCTAAGTGGCCTGTAGCAGTTTGAGTACACTGCTTCTCTTCCTCCCAGCTTTGGTTTATCACTAAGCACTCCTTTAACAGTTAATTTTCCAATAAAATTTAATGGGTGAGAAGATAGTATATAATGTCAGTTATTAAACAGTTTAGGTACATGGGAATTCATTTTTAGTTCTGTAAGGAAAAAAAAGTCTTCTAGAAATCTGAAGAAATTTGAAGCACTCACTCTAATTTAGTATTTTGGAATTTCATACGAGAAGTTTAATATAAAAGTTCCCAAATTTTAACTTTAAACATGTTAATATATAACCCATCTCTTTAGCAACTATTTCCCTTTGCAGTATTTTTCTTACTAATAATGTTCCATATATATATATATATATATATATATATATATATATATAGGGATATATATATATATATATATATATATATATATAGAGAGAGAGAGAGAGAGAGAGAGAGAGAGTCCTAATCATTGATGACATTAAAGTTGAAATGGTGAAGAAAAAGAAATGTTTTCAGAGTTGATATGATCATACTTTGCTTTCTCTCTCCTACCTCTTTAGCAGATGCTTTAATAAAGAGGGCCCACAAATTGGGAATAATGAATTTAATGTGTTCCTTTATTGAGCAAGCACTATTGTTTCTACAAAGATTCAACTGGTCTTACCTTTTTTTGTCTATTGCATGCATGTGCTATATGCATTGTACACATAGGCAGTCTAGGGAACTGTCACATGCCTGGAGTGAAATTACTGTGTTCCTACTTACTGAATTTGCATTTAGCATTATATAAAAGTTTTATGATATACATAAGAAGAAAATATTACTGTTTCTTATTGGTATTCTCAGGGCTATCATTTCACTTATATATTTATAAAATATACAATATTATACTACAATTATAATTTTGACATTATACATACTTAATGATAATGTACTAAATGTTCATTGTTTAAATATCCATCACTGTAATTTCTCTATAATTTGCTTTAGAAAGTATTGTGATGCATATAGAAATAAAATGACTTCTTTTAAATGCCTGTTTTAGAAAATCTTAAAACAATATGTTAATATGGTGACTTACCAGGATTTTTTTCACATTTTTAATTGTTGTTCAAGTACAGTTGTCTTCATTTTCCCCTTATCACTTCCCCTGACCCCAGTCATCTACACTTCTCATCCTTGATTCTACCCCTCTTTGGTTTTGTCCCTGTGTCCTTTATACATGTTCCTGATTTTTTTTTTAATTCTGGGAAAAGAACAAGAATTAATCTTTAAGATTGTATTTTATTTGAGAAGTGTATTGTGAAAATTTAAACATTACAAATTTTTAATAAAGTGTATAAGATGGGAAGGAACAAGAAGAATGGAGAGACTTGTTATATTCAAACATTTTTCCTGAATATGTCCAATTTCATGTTGCTACTGAATCTCACTGTCCAGATTGTTCTTTAGTGCATGAAACATGTGATGATGACACACCTGATGCTCTAAAGCTTGTGAGACACAGTCTACTTCATTCATCTCTAACAGTCTCCTCTTTCTCTCTCCACCTGTCTCCCCACTGCCACCGCATGCAACCTTGTGCTTCTACCTCTCACCTCGTAGCCATGCCAAAGTCAATGGGCGTGTATATCTAATAATAAATAGGTGGGTACTTCAATGTTTTATCTCTTATTTTTGTTAAAAAATGATTAAACACTTTACTGTTTTGTAAGTGAAAAATTATGTCAGCAAATAGTAGACAGTGGTCTTTAGGTATGCTCATGGATGTATTTTGCAAATCAAACCATTTGATGTTTATACCAAATGGTGCTGCCAAGTGAATTTGGAGGTTGATGAGGGTCTTCAGCTGGTGCTCAGCCTTTTGTCTTGGTTCCAATGTATGTGCCATTAATTTCATTCTTTGGTAGAATTAGTTCAAGGATTGCCTGAGAGCTCATCTTTCTCTTGAACACAAAATTGAGAGCTCAGCTCAAGAACCACCTCCTCCACAAACTTGCCCATAGTGCCAACTTCCCAGCTAAGTGGAACTGCCCTTCCTCTGAATTCCCATAGCCCTTTCTTATTGCTGCCTCTTGACACTTGCCTCCCAGCCCTCTGTCTGCCTGCTTGTCCTATCTTCCTGGCCAGAGGTGTCAGCTCCTCAGACCTGGAGTCCCTGTATAAGTCACCAAGGTATCTGCACATCACCTACCTTGGGGCCTTACCCGTTAGTTGACCTTCATTAGGTATTTATTAATAAAGTGAAAATAATCACAACAATATATGGGGAAAAGAAAATTAAAACACCAATTTCTTCAAATATATCTCTACCTAAAAGATCAACATATTGCAGAATGATATTTTATATCACTAGATTTCAGAACATATTTGCATACCACAAAAGACACAAAGATGGGCACTGAGACATGGCCCTATATTAGATGCATGTCACCTAGCTGGGGAGATAAAAATGTGGATGACTACATGTAATAAAGAGTCAGTATTGATAGTACTATGTATACATTTGCACGCAAGTGTCCAAAAGTACAGAGTAAAGATTCTTTTGGATCTCATGTACTAAAACTATTTACACTTTATTAACTAGGGGAGTTAAAATATCCATTCCCATAACTTTATCATTAGCAATAAAGCCAGTAATTTTGGTGATAGAAACACTTATTTTAAAGTAAATTCAATTAACCACATAACTCTTTGAAACATTTGCTAGTTTCAAATTCACTGTTAGGTAAAATTCTAAGGCTGACATCAAATAGCAATCTTCAGGAGGTAGAACTTCTTTAAAAATTGTGAAAAATGAATGCATCGTTGTGCAGATTGCAGAAAAAGGAGGCGTGAAGACTGGTTGGTTGCTTTTGGAAGCCAGTTTGTTGACAACCTAAGAGTGCAAGTCAACCTCAGGATTTTAGCTGATAGATACAGAAGTAAACTGTAGACTCTAACTAGAAATCTTGAATAACTATTTAAATCACTTCAAACATAAGGGACTATTCTCTCTTTCTCTCTCTGTGTTCCTCATAAAATGTTTACCACTTGTTTTACAAAAAGATGGCTGGGACGCCAAAAAGGACAAGAGTTGTTTTGATGGGTTCAGTAGGCAGAACCTGATGCAAGTTTTGGTCCTGATTGTCCCAGACTTACCACCTGAGAGAAACCTATGCCCCAAGTCACAAGGCCTGTGAATTCACCTAGGAGTTCTACAATGACCAAGATTTAAAGCCATCTAAAATAATTAAAACCTCAAAGCATTCCAAAATTGGCGCTATCCTCTTTCTAGTGGAATCTCTCATTTTTGTCTAAATATTAACATGTTAATAAAGGCCAAAGCTACACCCCAGAGAAAACATTACCAAACAAACCCATCTCTCAGTATGTGTGTTCAGTTTTGAATAGGGTCTACTGTTGATTAGAATGATAAGGTGAATGTTTTTATTAAGCAAAGCTTTATTTTTCTCGTAATTTATTTCTTTATGCATGCTGTTGGTTTGTTTTGTTTTGTTTTGTTTTACAGGAGAAATAATGTACTTATAAATGCAAGTTCTGGATGAAAGAGAGTTAGCTACATTCAACTACTGGGTTGATTAAAATTTAGACATTACCTTATAAAGTATGAGGGAGAGTAAAGTGTTGAGGATGGTGGATGACTGAGAAAATGGTGATGGTACAAGTAATTGTGGGGAAGACCTAACTGAATTAGAAGTCAGTATATATTAGAATACTTTTAGTAAGAGCAATAGTTATTTTCCCCACATACACAGAAACAGAACCATTACCATCCCGACTTGTAAGTACTTTTGGAAGAAATAGTACCACATATGTTTAAGATGTGATATTTAACTTACAAATCACTTACTCCTCTGTATACAGTCTCTAAAACTGCTCATAAATTCTATAAAATAATCTGAAACAGTATAAATAACCTATTTTTAATATTAATTATATTATAAATACTATAAATTTGTAAGGTGTCTTTTTTCTAGTAATCTAATGAGTGGAGTGAGTAGTTTACGTTACCACATATTCCAAACCAGAACAGTTATAAACGGAATCTAGGTGGATATTTTGCAAAAGTAGAATTTCCATTTTTTAATAGGAACTAACTTAATATGTGGCTTTTCAAAAGTCAGTCTAGTACAGAAATAATCCTCTTCAATTCTCCATGCAACGTAATTTATTTCTTTTTTTTCCAAATAAAAATGATTCTCCAGTGCATAGAATTTAATCACCAAACATTCAATGAATTGTAGTATATACTAGGCATTTATAATGCTACATTTTGTGAGGGAGATGAGTAGAGTAAAACTGGATTTCTGCCCTCAAGGGGAGAGTCCTCAGAATCATAATTAGATAAAATGATGTAGGTGTATATAGAGAAACGCACACATGGAGGACTCTACAAAGCTGTGGAAGCATGAATGAAAGAGTGGGTGAATAAACAGATAAATATCATCTGTTTTCTTAACATGTAAAAGGAGATACAGTCAGTGAGAGGATTTTATTTAGCAAGTAGTGAAAGGATTAAAGCCCAGAGCTTGGATTGTAATAAACACAAGGCAACAAAGTTACAGGCATGGTTAAAGAAAATGCAGAGGAAAATGCATTTTCTCTGGGAAAAGGCATGAGAAATGTGTGGTGGATGGAAGTAGGAGGAAAGGGTCTTTTCTGACAATCCAGGTTATCGCCATGTGTGTGTGTAGGCCCTTCTTATAATGATTAGGTAGTTCATATGTGACAACCAGTAAAAAATTACCAGGATTGTAAATTCCTTAGCTGGATGTTTTAGGGAATGTTTTCAGTAGAGTGTGATTTTTAATGTAGCTTTTGAAAAATCAAGATATCTTTTTTTTTAAATTTGCTAGGGGGGGAAGGGCTAAATTAAGCCTTTATTCTCTATTCTTTGCTGGAGAATCAGGACAACTGCTGATCATAGTTCTGTCGGCCAGCCTTGTGCAGACAGCCCACCTCTGCAGCAGCCCACCCTGTCAGGGAATGCAGCGGCAGCAGAGGACAGGCAGACCACAGAACGTTCAGAATGCTCAGAACGTTGGAGACAGATTCAGGAGGAAGAAACATTTGCCCTTTTTCTTTGGGGTGGTCATTTTAATATACAAGTTCGGTTCAAGAATGTCCTGGTAACAGAATTGCAGTCCAAATACAGCACTTCTCATAGTGTCTGGGGTCATGTGGTCCCTTGCAGAGACATGTTTCTAATTTTGCCTCTTCATTAGCATAAATTTATCACACGGAGTATCAAAACAGTATATGAAAATCTATTATTAGCAGGTAGTTTCTTACATTAAAAGCATTCTTGTGTACTAAATACTGCTTAAGCCCTTAACAGAAATCATCATAATTTTTGCAACATCCTATGAAGCAGACACTGTTATTCCACTTTACAGGTCAGCGAATTGAGCCTTAAAAAACAGGGTAAGGATTTTTGCCATGTCACATAGCTAGTAAGTTGTGTAGTTGAGTCTCAAATCTAAGTCTTTCTGATTTCAATGAACATGTTTTTAACAATATTCTGTATTACCTTCAAATATTTTGATAAAAATGAAAAAATGGATTCACATAGGTGTCTTTTTAAAATAGTAAACTCTAGTCATGCATTGAAAATATTTTTTTCTATTTATGTTTTATACATGAAGATTTTCTTGGTGAAATGTCTCAGCTAGTTAACCTCCTAAACTAACAAATAATATCCTGATACATGTTTCTCCTTCTTTCTGTTTTCATCATTTATTACAAGCTCACAAAGCTATACTGCACTAGAGGGCACCCAGGACTTGTTTCCTCATAAGGATCATGTCAAAGCAAAATTAACAGCATTAGACACAGAAATTAAATTCTCTTTTCTCCTCAGCATTACCCAGTCCCAGATCTCCGGTAGACTGTTAGTACAAGTTTCCAGAAGTAGATCTTCTGGATGTACTTTCGAAAGGTTTACTCTAGTGTTTTCCTTTGAGTCCTTCATTCAATAATCTCCCCTCAATATATAGTATATGGAACGGTCCTTTGGGGCCTTGCTGCTTCAGGACTTTTATTAGGTAGTCACAGTGACATGTGCAGAGACAGCCTCACTTCTATGTTTTACTCCATAATAGAACCAATTATTGGAAAGTTGTTTTGTCAGTGTCACATCATGCCAGTGTCAATGTAGACATTAGAAATGTGCTCCAAGATGGTCATGCTTCTCCAGTAAAAGCTGCCACATTCCTGTCATAGTGAAAAAGTTACCTTCTTACTTAAGTATGCAATCCCTGACAATGCTGAAGAGAACATATAAATATTGACAATCGTGTAACACCTGACTGTGCTTACATTTAATACCATTTAATATGTAGAATTCTGACAAAGCAGAAATGTACACTGAGATGCAATGTGCCATGGCTGGTGTGTAAGATTCACTGTTGCAGTTTCAAGAATGGGAGTTTTCCCAAAGATGGGAGGGTCAATTGGCTAGCTAAAGAAAATATGTCAGCATAACTCCTTCCACCAATGCTGAAATATCCACAGAAGGATGTATCTTCATTCAATTAACAATCTGTTTCTGGCATTATTTAATTTACTCGCTTGACACTCTGTTAAAAGGAATTACCTTTGAATGATAACCTCTCTGGAAGTCAAAGGACAATGTAGATTCATTGCAACAATTATCCAACATCATAGGCATGTTTTAAATATAATGAGAAGTTGCTATTTGCTTACATTTTTACCTAGCCAAGTTTCCTCATTTTATAGAAAATAAATTAAGTTCCAGAAAGATTAAATAATTTATTCAGGGCCCACAGTTATACAGACAGAATAACACTATTAATTGTCCATCCTGCTACAATAAAGCTGATATACATAGATTAATTACGACAAATGGAGAAGACTCCCAGGATTTCCAGTGGGCCTTTTCCTAATACAGACTTTATTGCCCACAGATGTTCCTTCAAATGTTCATTTGAATATGAATAAAAAACTTTTTAGAAACATCAGGAGAACGACCACACTTGTTACTGTCCACTGTGAAAAGAGCTGTCCTGCCCCTTCTGTTGTCCCAGGCCAGGGAGGTGGCACCACCCCTCGTTCTCACTCGGCACTCACGTGCAGTCTTCTCCAGGCTAATACAGCAGGTGACACCTGTGCCCATGAACAGGGACACAATGCAGACATCCCTCTCCTGACAGCACTTAGCATCCACCTCACACACTTTAAATGATGTCAGAATAGACGGAGTCTATGCAGAGAGTGACTGAAAGCACACATCAGTTAAGAATTTTTTTAAACCTATATAAAATGTGAATGACCTGATTATTGTGGGATGGTTTGCTGCATTACTAAACAAGCATGACATGGTTTGCCTCTGCAGTTTATATGTTCTCTCCCTTACAACCTGCAGTCCTCTCCACTCTCAAGTCAGTTGCCAAGCCTAGGGCTCCTAGCAGAAGCACGCTATTGATGCCGCCCTGGAATGTATTTGCATTAGGACTTACTGCAACCAGCACACAGGAATGCAATAGTGGATGATGTGTAGCATGATGTGTGATCTCTGATACTCCTTATAATTCTTCTGTTCTCATCTCCTTTTTTCCTTTCTATTTCAATTACTTTGAGCAGCATCAAGAAAAAATTACCAATCCACCAAAATGAGTAAGTCCCCCTGTGAAGCCATGAAATGCTTGCTCTACATGATGCCATTTCATGCTTCTACATCCTAAACTCTGATCATTTTCTCCTCTGGGAGAAATGTCAAGTTTAGGTGTTGATAGCTCTCATTACTGACTAATCACTACAACCTGAATTAGAAGAGATAACAAAACCTAAGTGAGCTTACAGACTGTTTTTAGAAAGAGCTTTTTAAAAAAGTGACAAGATGCTAACAACCCCACATTTAAGGCCTGTGCACATGCACTGATGTTCATTTTTGTTCATCCTCCTTTAACTTGCCCTTCACTCAAATGTCCCCTAGCTCCCTTTCCCTTTCTGACTCAGCTGCTCTCTGCCAACAGACTGGCCCACCCTGAAGGAAGTCTTCCAGACCTTGCCATGATGAATCTGACCACCAGCCTGGATAAGCCAGAGGTGAAGCAGTTGTCTGAGTTTGGTGAGGAGAAACCAGAGATATGCTCTGAGAAAGTAGAGAAGGGCAAGCTTGAGAAAGACAGTGAGGAGGATGAGGAAGATGAAGATGAAGAAGGGGAGGAAGAGACATCAGGTAATCCACCCACTACCAATGGCATGGTGGCTGACAGACCAGTGAATGAAACACTGGCTTGCACCAAACAGATACATACGTGTATTTGACCAATTTAGTGAAATAAAACTTGGAGTGTGGTATTTTGGTTGCTATAGTTACAATATTGCTGTTCCAATTGCTCCAGTAATTTTCTTATAAATCTGACTTAGAAGAAGAGAGTCGGTTATCAGCTACTGACTGATCCACAGTGGTGACCCTGGCATAGACCAGAGGGGCCTGGCTCTCACCTGCACTCAGACAGAAACCTCAGACATGATGCCTCCTCTCAGAACACATTCAGGCAGCTGTGTGGAATTTCTGAAAGTTCTAGACATGATTTTTTCAAACACATCCTCAAAGAAATTATTTTAGGTTTTTCCATGAAACTGATCATTAAGAGTATATTTCTAGTCCTGCCCTAATGTTTCAGGGCATGGGAACTACAAGAGAAAATGAATAATAAGATAATTATCATTTCAGGTCAACTCCTAGAGATGTTTTTGTTGTCATTGTTATTTAGATTTTTTTCCTTTTATTCTTTAGGCTCTTCTTTCCTATTTTTCTTCATGGACCTGAGATAATGTTTTAACAGGACATGCTGAGAACAGGTGGCCTCAGTGCTCATGACACATTGTCTGACAGAGTCTACAATGTGGCAAGCTTAGGGTGTCCAGTAGTTCCCCCAAAGCATGGGAGAAACCAGAAAACAGAGCCCTTGGGGGTGATGTTCTGGGGCTGAAACTGTAGTAAGATGCTGCCCTTATCTTTCCTGTGCTCTGTGCTTTACAAAAGTAGAAAATAAAAAAGGCATGAGGTGGAAGGTCCTTCCCAAAAGTAACCCCCCACTAAAACCTAGTCCCTTTCACCCACTCATATCAGAAGACCCTAGGAGAAGCCCAGAAATGTTCTCTCTGTATCTGAGCAGTGTGTGTTCCTCAGTGTGGAGGGAGAACCAAGTGCTGTGGGACCAACGAATCAGGATGAGGATTTTGTTACACTGCTCTAGCACAGGTTTAAGTTTTACTAATAGGGTCTCACCAAAAATTGGACTGCACCTGTTCTCTCACTTCCTTAGTACCTGTCATCTCCACTTCTGAATTGTGCCCAGTATGATGTAAAGGTTTGTCTGACTACCATCTGAGCAGCAAAGAGCATTTTTCACAATAACTAAAACCTTACTTAAACTTTCAGAACCAAGTACACTGTTTCATCCACCCAAGGCATGCAAAGAAGTTACTTAAAGAGACAGTTAGCTGTCATCATCTCCCTGGGCTTGTGAGCTTTTGTCTATGAATGTGATGTCATATTGATTCCACAAAATAGTCCTGTTGTGATTGTCATTCTGATTAACAGGACAGTCCTTCTAAACAGAAGCATCTCTCCAGTCAGTATATATTACTCCTTAGCACGAAGAAGAAAGAAGAAAATTACTAATCTGATTAAAAGTTATTAAAATAAGTCTGACCACATTTTGTGAACTGAGACTGGGTCACTCTGGTACTCAGTGTTCACTTTCATTGGTGGGAGGTGCAGGTTCTTCCTGCTGTGGTATCACACTCCCTGGCTTGCTCCTCCAGGCCTCGAGCCAAGCCCCTAAAAGGAGAGTGGTGCTTTAGAGGTACGACTTTGGCAAGAAAAATGTCATTTAGTTGGAGCTTGTGTTACTTAATATTCCCAGGAAATTTGGGAATTATAGCTCAGCCTTAAGAGCAAATAAGGTCAAAATTTTTCTTCACACTAATTTAATTAAAAGGTAAATAAAAGTAACCTTGCCTCTCAGAGTCTCAGTGTGTGATGTCTAAGCCATCATCCCAACATGAGATTCTTAGACAACCTTGTACCAGATTTTGATGGTCTTAGAATGCACCCACTACTATTATTTTGTATCTTCTTATTCTAAACTGAAAGTCAAAAGATATGCTTTAAATAATAATGCAAAGAAAAAACCCAAAACCTTATTATGCTTTTGGGTGAATTACTGTTTTGCAGATTTGAGAAACAAATGGCATCTGGTGATTGACCGCCTCACTGTGCTCTTCTTAAAGTTTCTGGAGTATTTTCACAAGCTGCAGGTGTTCACATGGTGGATTTTGGAGCTACACATCATCAAAATTGTTTCGTCATACATCATCTGGGTTTCTGTGAAAGAGGCAAGTGAACATTTGCCGTATCTTCAGAATAGACAGAACCACAGTCATTATGTCTCCTTTCCAACTGTCCATGATTTTTTTGAAATGTAATTCCTATTACATTAGAACATCAAGATCTAAGATAGACACATACACTTTATTTTATGGAAAAACAAAGGACACATGTCCTGAGAAGAGGGGAAAATAACAGGGGACAAAGAGGATCCTGGAATAGTTCTAATTGGCTTGTTTATATCACAAAGGTTACTTATTTTCATCTGGTCTTTAGCTGAAGTGTGTGAGAGCAAGTTGCTTCTGAACTACAAGTAAGAATCCATCTCCCTAAATTCACTTTGAGAGAAAACAATAGTTTATATTACCAAAGAGTAAACTTGGGGTCCAAAATTTAGTAAAATTGTTAGTAGAGCTCACCTTGTTTATTATTGGACTTTTTGAGACAAGGCACAAAGTCTTTCAACATTGTAATTGTGCTTCTCTTTTCTCATCTCTAAAAAAGAGAGTCATCATTCAGCCAACAATTATTTGATGTTTACTATGGAGAAATTAGCTTGCTTTCAATTTATTCAGCCAACAATTTTCACATACTTCTAACTTCCCTGAGCAATTTTTGAGTGACAATTCAAAGAGCCTTTGCTCCCTAAAAGTTATAATTTTTAAAAGTTACATAACAATATAATATTATAACTACAATATGATAAACCGAAAGTGTTTCACAAATAGGTAACTAAGGGACAAACCTTAATTTGAGCTCCCCAGTCTAAGCTAGAACTTTTTCCCATTTCATATGAACCATCTGGGATGGGTGAGTGACCATTGCCAGGTAGGGACAAAAATGAAAGCTACTCTCCCCGTGGCATTCATGGCTGAAAATGACATTAGCTTTGTTGTTAAGTAACCAAGTCTATACATCAATTAGAACTACAATCTAGCCTCATATGTATATTAATTGAGAGCAAAATTGTTTCAACATTTCAACTGTATCGATGAATTGACTAACTTAGGCAGAATTTCAGAGTCAGAATATTCATAATACAGCAATGAAAAAAGGAAAACAGAAGTCATTGGGCTAAAATTTACCAAAGGCCATTTCATGAATTGGAGAAGTTCTGCTCCTATTGCGTCTAGCATCTGAAAGAATTCTATTGATGTAAAATGCTTTAACCCCCACATGTAGCTCTCTGAGTTTTACATGTTGTCACCATAAGGAGTTTCTGGACCCAAAGTATGAGTTACTGTGTGATCTTCAGGTGACATTGCCACTGAGGTCTCTCCCCTCTCTCTACTAACTTTGGTCTATGGGCTGCAGTTAGCATGTTCATCGCTAATTCTTACTAATGTCACTGAAGCATTGTTCCTTTAAAATGTGTTCAACCAGGAAACTTTTCTTCATGCCCCTGAAGGCGAAACACTTTATCATCCTTAGATAATGGACAGTCCTACAGTTATCTTAAAAAGAAGCAAAATCTCACTTTATACATTAAAATCATCTACCAACAGAAAATAAACTCTGATCTCTTACCAAGGAACAAGTGTCTCTTCTTCCTAGCTGCTTTGTTTGTTCTCACACATCCCTCCCCTCACTGCCTCCACCTCAATGAACTAACTTCTGTTAGAAACCTTCTGGGCTGAACCATAGACTGGTGGTGGTGGTAGGGGTGGGGGGATTTGACTTGTACTATCATAGGATGGCCTCGCACTTCGGGCTGGATCAGTTAAACCTGCCCTTTCTCTCATGGAGGCTTCTCTGCCATGGCTTCCCAGAATCGTCTTCCCAGGACCCTAGTTTTTTGGAAACCTGTCCTCCTGACCATCCCTTTGAGCAATACTCAGTCACTACCTTCCTCCTGTCACTACCTCCCTCCTGCATCAGGTCCAAGGGCAACACTACAGAGAGTCTCTGCTCTGCTTGGACCCCAGCAAAGCAGTGCGCTGTGCTCTGCTACCACAGCAGTCTCTCCCTCCTTGCCAGCTGAATTTTCTGAGTAGGAGTTAGATATCAGTGCCAAACCTCTGTGCTCAAACTCTAATGTACTCATATACACACGAAGAGTGGTCCAGCTTGATGCTTTCTCGCTCAGGACTTTGAGGAAAAAATGCAGCTTCTCTTCATCTTGGTGTTAGGGGACAGGCAGAATCATCCTCCTACAAAGAACTTTTCTCACAATTCCCTCTCCCCTACTATGCTGTCATCTCCCCTATCTTAACCCATTTATTTTCTCCTGGAGGGCTTTAAAGACCCCTAAATAGGTTCCCATCAACTGTTTTGTAATTTCTACATGTTGATTAGCACCTGGTTTGGAATGTTATATCACCGTCTATTCTAACTTAGTATCTCTAGACACTTTGACTTAGCAGCTTTCTATACTGAGTATACTTGGGAAAGAAAGACAAACACTGATTATTATATGTGTTCTTGAAAGAACCTATATGCTAATCCAGCATGTGATGTGTCTGCATTTTACCTGATTATAACAAGGGAGAGTGTTCACATCAGAATGGCTGTAGTGCACAATTCCAGGGGCACATTCACGTGGGAAAAGCAGCCCTAAGGTCCTGCACCTCTGAGATGCCATTTTACACCTGCAGGGGCCTCTTCTGCTTTGAACACTTGACTCATTTCAATAGGAGAGACCCATCAGCAATGACACTTGCTATATATATTTGCTTCATAGCTTATTACTTTTGATTATACAAAATGTATCCTTTCTCAAAAAAATTGCTGATAAGTAAATGGCAAGATAAAAACAAAGTCAGCATCTCCAGTTAAATCTTCAAAAGGTATGACCATTTGCTTTGAATTCAGAGTATTCTCATCCAAGGTCATCAGCCAGGGTGCTTGTCCTCACAGATTCTCAGGTCATTCTGACACAAATATTAAATCTTTCCAAGGTTGTCATTATGGACATCCAAAGGAGAAGAGGTGTCTGAGAGTTTGTTACAAAAACCTTTTTCTATATCAACATCTCTTAATGAGGAGTGATTCTACTTTGGAATAACTTAATTTAAAAATATATTCTCTCCCCCTCTTTATATGTAACCATGTTTTTAATTTCTAAAGGTTTGTAGAGTGCTCTGTGAGATCACATTATTCTTTGAGGAAAGGGACCATCTATTTCTTTCAGTATCCTTAGTAACTCCCAGAGGCCCTAGCCAATTGTAGAAACTCAGTGACTCTCTACTGACCAAAGGAAGGAAGTAATAACTTCACAAGGTTTAGATTCTCCCTAGATGTCAGATGGTGTTTCATTATTATTATTACTTTCAGTCTTACTAAGCATGCATTTAGCCTTAATTATATTCTTATAATAAATTACAATGAATTGAATGCTTATACTGTGCTAGATGCTGGTGCAACTGCATTAAAAACATTTCTTGTCTCGGCTTATAGTTTATGGTAAAGGCTGATAAATACAAACAAAGTCACATTAACTATTGGGTTATAGGTATCCCTAGAAGTTCTGGGAATACAGGGAGGGGGATCATATGCAGAAGGTTGTGTTGAAGTTGTGGGTTCTCTGAGGGAGGAAGGCCAGGGATGGTTAAGCATGGGGTCAGGCTCCACAGTCCTCAGAGGCTTCTGTCTCAAGGCAGTGGCTTCAAGTTTCACAAGTTGATGTTCAGATAAAATGACAATTTGTATAAAAGTGTTGTTGTTTTTTAGGAAGGCATTCCTAAAAAATTACTGTCCAAATATACTTGATAGTATGAATCACCTGAACATTTGTTCTATGGGATTATCAGTCATTTCCCTAGGAATTCTGATTTATCAGGTATTTGGGGGGGCCCAAGTATTTGTCTTTTTTTTTAAATGTGCATTCCATGAGATTTCTTTCACCAGGGAAGTGATGAGACCATACTCAACCATGTATGCATCGAACAAAGTTTTGCATTTATCTGAGCCCCAGTTTCCCTCTTTGTAGAATGATAAAAATAAAAACACCCACATCATAGAGTCTGCCCAATCCTTATTTTAATTAATTCTCTGTGATATTGGATATTAATGATCATTTCCCATCTTTGAAGCTGCTCCTTCTCTTGCTTTCCAAGTCAGCACACATTTCTGGCCCCTCCCCATTGCTTTGGCCCTTCCTTTCAGGCTCATTCACAGAAGTTCCTTCTTCTCCTCCTGTGAGCTTCCCTCTTAGAGTTCTTCATTTTCTACTGAAGAGCCCTTTGCTGGTTCTAGACTCTGTGGGTGATCTTGTGAGCTCCAGTGGTTCACTCAACATTTACATGCAATGAGTCACAAATCTATATCTTCAACCAGCCCCCCTTTGGAATTTCATTCCCATATTCATAGTGACAACTGAACATGGCATTATTCTTGCATGCCCCTAAAGCACCTTCAGCTAAATATCTCTATGACTGAGCTCATGACCTCTATCTACATCAATTCCCTATTCAATTACTCTAACAGAGTCTCAACTGTGCTCTAATCCTTCCTCGTTCTAATATGTATTCTGTCATGCAGCCAGAAGAATCTTTCAGAGTGTAAATATGATCATGTTAATCCTCTACTTTAAAATTTTCAATAGTTCCTTGTCATCCTTTCAATAACATTGTATAACACTCATGACCTTATCCTGGACCACTTTGGCATTTCCCTTCCTAGACACCAAAGATGACTGGTAAATTTCAAAGTCCTCTAAGTGGACTCAGATCCCAGTACTCCCATGTAAACTAATTGCTGCTCTGAAGAAGTCCACCCCATGCTTTCTCTCTTGCTGTAAGGCCTTGGGCCAGCAATTCCTCTGGTCCAGAAGTTGCCAGGCTAACTCCTATTTAAAACTGCTCAGGTCCACTGGGCAGTTCTCCCCAGTTCTATGTTAGATGATCAGCTCAGTGTGCCCCAGCAAGGCTCTTTCTCTACCGTGTTGTCATAGGCTGTTTTCGAAGTTCTCACTAGCATGGCCCCATGTGTTTCTTGAGGGCAGGATTCACACAGCACATGTTACATTGAACCTAGTTAGGGCTTAATAAAAGATATTATTTTTTCTCCTCTTTCTCTATTACTTAAAAAAATTAAAAGCTTTTTGTAAATTGATGTGGACCCCAGCTCATGGGGTCCATGACTTTGTGGATGAGATACAAGACAAATTCATATGGACTACCGAGTTCTACGGAGGAAAAGGGTCAGCGCAGCTCCTCTCTCAAGAGAAGAAAAAGCCTTGGAGCACCTCAGTCACTCTCTCAAGGGGAGAGTGCCCTGACTCTTGCTTTGACAAGCTTTTACTGCTTTTTCTGGGCATATTACATGATGGTCCTCATTTACAGTGTACAGGTTCACTTTAGGTGGTTACCTTTCACAGAAAACAAAGAATAGGATGTGGCTAATCACATCACAGAAGAAGGATATTTGCATATGCAAAGGGAAAAGTGGTTGAACTGGTTACACTCATCCTTGGAAGGTTTAGCATGGATTTTAGGAAGATACTTTAAAAATATGCACTAAATGTTCTCTGCCTGAATTCAGGGTGAGGGAGTTTTAGCAAAAGCAAGTCTCATAGCAGTGTAGATACAATGCAGACCTGATTCCTTATCCGTGGGAGTGGGTCCTGTGCATTTCCAAGTGGGAGCTGGGCCCACGCCACACAGAACAGTCTCCTACATCTCCCCCCTTGCTTTTCATTAGTACTACTATAGATCCCACAAAGCTTGCTACTTGCTGGTCTCTTACATGACCCTGGGAAAATAATTTGCAAATGTGTCAAAAGTACTAAGAGCATTATTATAATTAGTAAACAACTAGTGGTTCCAAAGACCCACATTCTCAGATTAAGCCCATCAATCATTGTGGTAATGATCAAATAGACAACATTCAAAGAACCTTAAGGGCCCATTCTGAGTCAGGATTAGATAGCTAAAGGGTCATAAAATTTGGTGAGACAAACTCACTTCCTGCATGGACTCTTATCATTTAAATTCAGGGTATTTTCAAAGTATGTTTCATAGAATTTTATGCATTCTTTCTTGGGCCTGATCGCCCTAGGGAACCCGCCCTTTCTAGCATAGGGCCCCACTACCCTCTGTCATTGCTTCAGGCTTAAGTAAGGCAGGGGAAGTAAGGCAGCCAAGAGATTAGGAGACTTCTTGCAGACAGAATGAGGACTCAGGCTATGTCAAAGCCAAGGGGCGAGGGTCCATCACCCCCTTTTTCTATAGCCCCCAAGTCCCCTGGGGGGCCCCGTGATTGTGCCTATCTTAGGTCATCCCTCTCTTGAGGAATCATACCTGTCATTGGCTAATCAATCAAGCATTGGGGGGGACAGGCAGGGTGAAGTAAAAGGAGCAGAGGTGGTGCCCCTGCCAGGGAGATAAGCTTTGTCTCCTTAGTTGGATCGTAGTCTGAAGGTCACTCACTCAGCCTTAGCCATGGGAATGGCTACAGCTTCTGAAACCAGGCAGGGCAGTTCCCAACAGTAAATTTGTTGTACTGGTCTTATACCTAATGCCTTAAATACATAATAAAAAAAGGAAAGGAACTTAATTTCATAATATCCTTAATAGGATTTTCTTTTTAACATCCCAATTAGCATGGCACTTATGGATAGCTGAGGAGGAGGAGTCACCTAGCTAGTCAAAATAATTTGGTAAAATGTAACATTTATTATGCTGGTCAGTGTTTTGTATTTTACAGGTCACTTCTACATACAGTGTTTCTTTCATCCTCAATTAATTCTGTAAGGCAGAATTAATTAATTCTGTAATTAATTCTGTATTCTTACTACACTAATATTGCAGCACTTCATTCTAAGAAGTTCCTTGCTTTGGACAGTGTCAAGTAGTTAAGTAGAAGAGTAAGAAGAGTAGTAGGTTATAAACTGCAGACTTCAATACTGTCTTGGAGTGTCCACATTTCTTGTTGTCCAGATTTCTAAGCCTAACAGGGACCACACCTCATAACCCATAGAGTTTAGCTATTGGTACATATTCAATTCTGTCAATTAACCACATGCAGTTATTTTTACCCAGTGATATTAAATATTCTTAAAATATTACTTTTTTCAGTTAATAATTTTTTTCTCTCTTGTTGTTGTTGCTGAAGTACAGTTGTCTCCATTTTCTCCTATCACTCCCCCCTACCCCAGCCATTCCCACCTAAAACTCAGATATTATTTTAACAATACCCAGAATAAATTAATGTTTTTCATGGCTGAGTAAGATGGTAGTGTTTCCACATCATTTAATAAACTATTTGCTGTGGAGGACCATTAGAAGTGATTGTACATCACACCTGATCAAGAAATACAATCTAAAACAAAATTGAAGTCTTTGTCATCCTTGTTTACACCTTCCCCTCACTTCAGACTCTGTCCCCATAGTGGCACTGTCATTCTCTCTGGCCCCTAAGCCAGAGACCTGGGAGGCATTCCTTATACTTTCTCTCTTACCCATCACCACCACCTTCAAGCCAATCAGTCATCAAATCCAGCTTTTTACTTCCCATCTCAAATGCATGAGTCCTCCCTAACTCTGCTCCACTGTCCAAGTTTAGGCCCTGGTCATTATTCTCCTGGGCTATTACAGTGCATGTAAGCTGGTCTCCTTCCCTCTGATCTAACTCTCATTGATGCACCCCCTTTCTTTAGTTACATTTATCTAGAAAAATGCTGATCTTGCCTTAAAGTTTTCCCATGTAGAGCCCTTCTGTGGCTCGCTGTAGAAAACAACTTTCTACACAAAGGCGTTCTGAGGCCATAACATGGTTTTAAAAGGGTCTATTACAATGTCACTCCCAGCTGTATCTCCAGCCTCACTGCTGCTTCAGTTCATCACTTTCAACTCCAGAACTCCCAGTTGTTTGTGGTTACCTATACCTACCATGTTCCTTTATGCCTTCCTGCCTTTGTTCACACACCCTTTACCTTGAATACACTTCTCACCTTTCTTGGCCTAACTTTATGCATCCCTCAAGTCTTAGCTCAGCATCATCTTTTCCAGGAAATGTTTCCTGAAGCCCCATAGTGGGCCGGGCCCCCCTTCTAGGTATTCTTACAGGATCCTGTTTGCAACTATAGTTTATTATTGCTACATCACATAGACATCATCTGGTTATATATGTCTGTCATACAGTACATATATCTTAACATCTAGGGCAATAACTTGCACATTCTCAGAACTCAATCAACCCCCGCTGAACTGAGAAGAACTGAATAAATCACATTGCCTCACTTTGTGGATGTTATGCCATGTTATACATTTTTGTCCTCATTTCAAAATTTATGTTTTCAGGTGTCTGTGTTCAACTATGTATTTTTGATTTCTTGGGCTTTTGCGCTGCCATATGCCAAGCTACGTCATCTGGCTTCAAGTGTCTGCACTGTCTGGACATGTGTGATCATCGTCTGCAAAATGTTGTATCAGCTACAAACGATTAAGCCTACAGATTTTTCTGTTAACTGTTCCTTGGTGAGCCTCAAAGACTGGGGAATCCTCTTGACTGAACTTTAGGGAAGTGAGGTAGATATTGGAGAACCTACATCCCCAAGCACATGTGTCTGACCTTTAAGTCACCTCAGCAGGTTGGATAAAATCTGGCCTAGTGTGCTGGACTCAAGTCTCTAGTCTTGATGACATTTCCCCTTTGAAATGGGTGTTTCCTTCCCTTTCCCATGTTCTTAGTCTCAAAACCGAAGGAGAATAATCTAATCTAAACTCTCCTAATCTGCAGGGCCATTTTTTACTCCATTTTCTGTTTTTTTCAGCCAAATGAAAATCAAACTGATATACCCCTCCATCAGCTGAACAAGTCTCTGCTCTACAATGCTCCTATTGATCCAACAGAATGGGTCGGCCTGAGGAAGTCTCTACCTTTGCTCGTCTACCTGAGGGTAAAGACTTCACTGTGCTGAGTTGGTGCCTCTGCACAGTTATTTTCTACAATCCTTTCCTTTGCAACCCCTAGTATCACATTTGATAGTAACCTCATCTTATGTGGCATTTAGAATCACCTTTAAGACAAATGACTAAATGTTAAAGTCAGTATTTTATTATACTGAAAAGAAACTTATAAAGTAGTTTGTGATTGATTAAATAAAGCATGACAGATGTAGTTACTGGAACATTATAGAACCACTAAAAGATTGAGAGATACTGATAATGTTAGATGCTAAAATGTGTCCAAAATGTAGTAATGAAGTTTAAAAAAAACAAATTTTAGAACACCATAGATAGTATTATTTCTTTTAGATACAAAGAAAAAATAAATAAAATATAACAAATGGTCAGCAATGGTTATTTCTGAGAAATAGGTGTAGCATTACAAAATTTTTTTGCTCTTCAAATTCTATTTCTCTATAGTTTTTAATAAATGGCATGTGTTATAGTTAGAGGTAATCAAGTAAAGAACTTATCTTTGGAAAAAAACCTCACAAGCAATTGTAAGAAACATAATGAAAGTAATTTACTTCAGATTTTTCACATTTCCTTCGATAGATAATGAGTAAACTTATTATGTTACAAGGCACTTAAAAATGAAGCATTTATATTCAAAACCTGAAATTTTTAAATGTACTAAGCATCCCATTTTTTGACTGTGGCAGAAATCATATGGAAAAACATATTGCAGATATCACTTGTAATGTTTATAAATAATATCAATCATATTTGCATGTAATATACAAATGATATCTACCATAAAGAGTTGTTATATGAAAAGCAAACTGATATTTTAAAAGGGTGATTAGAATAGTATCTGGCACATATGGTTCCATAAATATTAACAATTCCATAAATATTAACAAATATTATTATTGTTATTATCATCACTATTATTATTTACTATTTTATCATCATGCTTCTCAATACTGCTCACTCTAAACAGATTTCAGAAAGTTCAAAAATTTCCCCTCTATGCTTATTCTAGTTCTTCAGCTTAGTCTGTTTCCCAGGATGTCCTTGCAAAACACCTAGAAGTGCTTTGCACTTCTAGTTGCCAGTGAGTTTGGACCACCTTCTCAAGGTAACTGAACACTGCTTCCTGGTACAAGTGTGTGCTTTTCCAAGAACAGGCTTTTGTCTAGAGATTATAGATCTTACCACGTAAATTAGCCTGGTTTACATAAGGGAGATAACTCCACCTTGTTACCAGAAAAAAAAAGGAAAATGAATATTAAATTCAATACTATATTTTATAGATGTGGGATTTTATGAAGCAATGACCCATTAGACATCAAGAATAGAATCAAATGAATAAATATGAGGACTGCTTAAAATTATCAAGTCATAAAGCACACAGCACACAGCTATGTTTTCTTGCTTTGTAGAATAATCTCCTGATGCTGGCCATTCTGGCCTTTGAGGTTACAGTTTACCGCCATCAGGAATACTACCGAGGACGAAACAACCTCACAGCCCCTGTATCTAAAACCATCTTTCATGACATTACAAGACTCCATCTAGATGATGGACTTATTAATTGTGCCAAATATTTCATAAATTACTTCTTCTACAAGTTTGGTCTGGAGGTGAGTTTCCTTGATGATGCTTTTCTTTGTATTTTCTGTGACAATTTCAATTGCTGCTTTTGGACAGTGGGGCCCTGGATTTCCATTGTGTATCTCCAGGTCTGATTCTTGGGATCATTAGGAGGAGATTCTGCTGAAGGGTTAACCTGGCCTGGTTGAAAGATTTCCAAGATCAAGTGCCAATGGCCCCTTTCTTGCAACAGTCAACTCAGCCTCTCTGGATCACTTCTCATTTTAACAAGAAAATGTTATACATTTTTTTCTGTTTTGTGCCTTCTGAAAATACAGCCTTAGACAAAATGAGCTGGGTTTTTTTGTTTGTTTGTTTTTTAATTTCTATTTATTTTTAGAGGGGAAGGGAGGTAGAAAGAGAGGGTGAGAAATATCAATGTGTTTGCCTCTCACATGGCCCCCACTGGGGACCTGGCCTGCAACCCAGGCATGTGCCCTGACTGGGAATCAATCCTGCAACCCTCTGGGTCACAGGCCTGCACTCAATCCACTGAGCTATACCAGCCAGGCTAAAATGAGCTGTTTTGACGTGGAATGGTTATGATAGTGCCTGTGATTTTCATGAAGAGATCATAACTTGCTCTCCTCACAGTTTGAAGTGGTTGTCATTTGTACAGTATTCTTGTCTTCACATAAAAAGAAAAGACCTAGTGAACATGTGCATAGAAACCTGCCTCAGGAATGCAGGTCTCTGCCCCTGCCAAAAGCTGACAGCTGACAACACTCACCTTCCCTATAAACCCAATTTCTTGCCTGTTTTCATATTTACGCAGACCTGTTTCCTAATGTCAGTTAACGTAATTGGTCAGCGAATGGACTTCTATGCCATGATTCATGCCTTCTGGCTGATTGCTGTCTTATATCGACGCAGAAGAAAAGCCATTGCAGAGATCTGGCCGAAGTACTGCTGCTTCCTGGCATGTATCATCACGTTCCAGTACTTCATCTGCATTGGCATTCCCCCTGCTCCTTGCAGAGGTGAGGGTGTCTCCCCAGGATCCAGCTGCTCTTATACATTGTGCACTGTGGGCACAGGGCAGCAAAGAAGCATATCAATTTTAATCCTCACCACCTCCCTCCCTGCAGATTACCCATGGAGATTCAAGGGTGCCAACTTCAATGACAACATCATAAAGTGGCTGTACTTCCCAGACTTCATTGTGCGACCCAACCCTGTGTTTCTTATCTGTAAGTGTTGCAGACTTGGGGCCACAGAGTGCTGGTGTTTGGTTTTACATTTGCTAATCCATCTTCATGTGTTATGCATTAGTGCTTTTGCTTCTTCCACTGCACTTTATAATCGTGTAAAAGGCTTGTCTCAATGCATTAATATCACAGGTCATTCATGGCTTCTACCTGCCCTGTTACACTTGCAAAATTAATAAATAAATGTTGAAATACCATAGTCACCTTCATAATTTCACCTCCCAATACACATGCCCACTCCACCCTTCAACACACACTCCTGCACACCTACCTTCTGGAAGGTAAACTGGAGAGGGAGGCCTCATATTTTTTGAAGCAGTTGCTTCTTACTGCCACCACTAACAGGTCAAACCTGAAGATAACACTGTGTTAGCCTGGAAGGTGCTACTCAAATTGCCCATGCTCCTGAGCTGGGCCACAGCCCCAAACTGTTCCCAGGACAGGCTGATAATCCAAAGGCCAAGGTTATCGTCTCTCACCTACAACAGGGAGTTATGGGTGCTTTCGAAATCAAAGAGTGACTTCTCTGCCCAAACACATTCATATTTAATTTAAAAACAAACTGGAGGCTGCCAGCCCAGCTGGAGTGAGGGCCTGTTCTGGGCCATTGAACACAGGGACAGCTCTGTGAGACTTCACTGTCACAAATCTGCCCACAATTTTTATTTGCTGTCACCAAGACTTCACTACAGTGTGTGCATCTGTACAGTGTGTACAAATGCAAATGGACTGGAGAGGATAAAGAAAATCAGAAATATCTGCTTCTACCCCATGTAAAAAAATAAAAATGGGGGAAAGTGCTCAAATGTTCTCTTCAAAACTTTGGTGAGAGATAAAAGCAAATAAAGAGTCTTGAAGGCCAGTAAGTGATACCTGATAATTTCATTCACCAACATGTAGACAGACTCCAGGGACTCTCCCACTTTGAGCCTGTGGAATGTGTGTGGTCCCTTTTCATACCCCAGGGGTGGGAAGGTGGGATTTGGTCCCAACATTGGAATCCAGGAAGAATTTTGGGAGCACAACTCCCTTGGGAGTTAAGGAGCAAGACTGTTTCCTACATACATAAACCCAGGTTTAACTATCTTACCTCTGTCTTGACAGATGACTTCATGCTTCTTCTGTGTGCCTCCTTACAACGGCAGATTTTTGAGGATGAAAATAAGGCTGCAGTGCGAATCATGGCAGGGGACAATGTCGAGATTTGCATGAACCTTGATGCGGCCTCCTTCAGCCAACATAACCCTGTACCAGATTTCATTCACTGCAGGTAATGACAGCTGCAGAATTTCAAGGACACTTCAGTGCATGCCTTTCACTTAGAATAAACACCTCCACTTCCAATTCTCCCTCTGTCATTCTTGGGACACTGACCGGTGATTGTACACATGAAACTAATGAATGTGGGACAGGGTGGTTTGGTAGTCTAGAAGCCAAGCCTCTGAATTGTAAATCTACTTCTGCTTTTGTCAGCATTAACCACGCTTTTTCTTTGCCTCCGTTTTTATCCTCTTATTCATGCATAAACTGTTATGTACCCATCACACTGCTTCCTGGCTCTCTAGCAGAGATCCTTTCTCCTCACCCCTGGTCATCCCTCTTTCTCTGTCCCTTGTCCTGGTCTCCTATCTCTTCTTATCCCCTGTATTTGTTAGGCACCAGGACGACAATCATGCCAGATGCCCTGTGATGGTGTTCTCCTAGACCTCTCTCCTCCAGGGCTGTGCACGGCTCCCTTTGTAGCATCTTATCTGCTCTCCTCAGTCTGGTGACTGCAGATCTTGGCAGCCTGATCATCTCTTCCACAGAGTTTGTGTCTAAACTGAACTAAATTTCTCACAGTGTATTCCTTCTGCATTTCCTGGGTCCCCAAATCCTCATAGTTATTGTCACTTGACACCCACTCCATGGAGAGCACACCCATCTGCCTCCCCAAAACCTCCTTCATCCTGTAAAGCCTTTCAGACTCCACTCAACAATCACTGTAGGAGTCTGACAAATTGGTGTGATTATTTATGTCCCCTTCTCAAAGGCTCCCCCACACACACACGTCAGAAAATCCTGTATGTATTCCAGTACTAAGTCTGGATTGAAACATTAACTTTACCTGTGATGATCTTGGGAGGCTGAGGCATACTATTTTTCTACTCTTCTTTGGGTATGAAGTCAAAGGGTGTAATATATTTTAGAACAATAATTTATGAAAACATATAAGTGTTAAGTATTGTACTCTAAAAAGAGTAAAGTTCCAAATTTCCCTTATCTGACAATATACCTTTAAGTCACAATTCACTCTTAATAATGTAGGTGAAGTATAGTGCATATTTTATCAAGAGATTACTTGCTAACCCCTACAACATAGCAACTTATTAATCAAAGCAGTAACCCATAATTGGCTTTTCTGTGCTTCTCCTCAAACCTGGGAAGAGAAACAACCACAGCAAAAGCTCTAAAACAAAGAAGCTCTAATTACACAAACAAAGATGGAGTGAGGCTTGTAGGGATTACTTCTGTCAGGTGTCAAGTGCACTCGGGAAACTTCCAGCAACAATTTATTGCGAGATAACTGAGACCTGAATGCTGCTTCGCCTTCTCTCAAGAAGGTCAGAGGAGAAGCAAGGCTCCCAAAAAGGAAATCTTGACTCCACATAGGGACAGGCAGGGACAGAGTGTTGGACAGAGCACACAAGTGCCAGTGGCTGGCTGTGTCTACTTTGTCAGCCATGACACTGCCTCAGCTGCAAGGAGAGCCTTTTATCTCTAGTAAAACCTTTGTGTGTAACATGGAATTGTTTAAATCTATTTATTTCTAGTTCATCATAAAAACATTCTTCTGAAAATTTTTATTTTATATTAGTTTCAGGTATATAGCATAGTGGTTAATTATTTAATTTAGGAATTGATCGACCTGATCATTCTAGTACCCACCTGGCACCAAACAATAATATTAAAATACTTTTAATATTATTAAAAATAAAATTTATTTATTTTTTATTGTTATTCAGATATAGTTGTCTCCACTTCCCCCCACATTGACTATATTCCCTATTCTATACTTTACATGCCTCTTTTTTGTAACTACCAATTTGTATTTCTTATGCCCTTCGCCTTTCTCACCTATCCTTATAATCACCTCCCATCTACCAACCCTCAGTTTGTTCTTTCTATAGGTCTGTTTCTGTTTTGTTTGTCTATTTATCTTGTTCTTTATACTGCACATATAAGTGAAATTATATAATATTTGTCTTTCTCTGTCTGACTTTTCACTTAGTATAATACCCTTTGAGTGCAAATGGTAAGATTTCATTCTTTTGTATAGCCAAATAGTATTCCATTGTTCTGTGTGCCAAATCTTCTTTATCTAATCCTCTATTGATGGGCACATGAGTTGTTTTCATATCCTGTCTATTATAAATAATGCTGCAGTGAACATAGTGGTACATATATCTTTTCATATTAGTGTTTTGGATTTCTTTGGCTATATTCCCAGAAGTGGAATTGTTGGTCATAAGATAGCTTTATTTTTGATATTTTGAGGAATGTCCACACTGTTCTCCATAGTGGCAACACCAATTTGCAATCCCACCAACAGTGTATGAGGATTCTCTATTTTTCATACACTCACCAATACTTATTTATTGATTTACTGACAGCTATTCTGACAGGTGTGAAAATATATCTTATTCTGGTTTTAATTTACATTTCTCTGATGATTAGTGACATTGAGCATTTTTTCATATGCCTGATGGACATCTGTATGTCCTCTTTGGAGAAATGTCTATTCAAGTCTTCTGCCCATTTTTTAATTGTAATGTTTGCATTTTTGGTGTTGAGTTCTATGAAGTTCTTTATAAACTTTGGATATTAACCCATTGTCAGATGTATCATTGGGAAATATCTACACCTATTTAGTAGGTTGTGTTTCAATTCTGTTAATGGTTTCTTTTGTTGTACAAAAGACTGTTCATTTCTATGTTGTCCTATTTGCTTATTTTTTTTCTTTTGTTTTCCTTGCCTGAGGAGATATATAAAAAGTGTTGCTAAGAGCAATGTCAGAGTTTATTGCTTATAGGTTCTTATGGAGGCTTTATAGTTTCTGGTTCACATGTAAGTCTTTATTCTATTTTGAGTTTATTCTTGTTTATGGCATAAGAGGGTGGTCTAGTTTTATTTTTTGTGTGTACCTGTCCAATTTTCCCAAGACTATTTATTGAACAGACTATTATTACTCAATTATTTGTTCTTTCCTCCTTTGTTATAGATTAATTTACCATATAAATGTGGGTTTATTTCTGGGCTCTCTATTTTGTTCCATTGATCTATGTGTCTGTGCTTATGCCAGTACCATGTTGTTTTGATTACTATAGTTTGGTAGTATAGTTTGATATAAGATAGCATGATACCTTCTAATTTGTTCCCCTTCCTATGATAGATGCAGCTATTTGTGGAATTCTGTAGTTCCACATAAATTATTGAATTATTTGTCCTAGTGCTGTGAAAAAATGCCAGTGGTATTATGATAGGGATTGCATTGAATATATAGATAGCTTTGGGTAATATGGACATGTTAATGGTGTTAATTATTTTTATCAATGAGCACAGTATATGATTTCATTTATTTGTATCTTCTTTTTTGTTATTGTTATTCTATTACAGTTGTCCTGGTTTTCCCCCATTGCCTTCCTCCACCAATCCCTAAACTCACATAGTCAACCCCCACACTATTGTCTATGTCCATGGCTCATTCATACATGTTCTTTGACTAGTCTCTTGGCCTTCTTTCTATCATTATCCTCTTTCCCCTCATCTCTAGAAGCTATCAGTCCATTCCATGATTCCATGCTTTTGGTTGTATTTTGCTCATTAGTTTATTTTGTTCATTACATTCCTCTTATATGTCAGATCATATGGTACTTGTCTACCTACTGGCTTATTTCGCATACCATAATAGTCTCTAGTGCCAGTCAAGTTGCTGCAAATAATAGGAATTCCTTCTTTCTTTCTTTATATTTCATTATATAAATGTACCATCATTTTTAGAATTTTGTTTTGGTAATGTAATCTTTTTTTTCTTTTTTCTTTTTTTATTGTTGTTCGAGTACAGTTGTCTCCATTTTAACCCCACCACTGGCCCTGCCCCACCCAACTCTGCCTTCCACTCTTGAACCTGCCCCCTTTGGGTTTGTCCACATGTCCTTTATACATGTTCCCTAATGGACCTGCACCTGCACCCCAGTTACTGTCAGTTTGTTCTTTATTTCAGTGTTTCTGTCTGTATTTTGCTTGCTTGTTTGTTTTGTTGATTAGTTTTCACTTACAGGTGAGATCATATGGTATTTGTCTTTCACCACCCACCTTGTTTCACTTAGCATAATGCTCTCCAGCTCCATCCATGCTGTTGTGAAGGGTAGAATTTCCTTCTTTATTTCTGCAGCATGATATTCCACTATGTAAGTGTACCATAGTTTTTTAATACACTCATCTACTGATGGGCACCTAGGTTGTTTCCAGCACTTGGCTGTGGTAAATAGCACTGCTATGAACATAAGTTCTTTAGAATTGATATTTTGGGATTATTAGGGTATATTTTCAGCAGTGGAATTGCTGGGTCAAAAGGTGGTTCCATTTTTTAATTTTTTGAGGGCATTCCATACTATTTTACACAGTGGCTGCACCAATCTGTATTCCCACCTTTTGTCTACATCCTCACCAGTAATTGTTGTTTGTTGATTTATTAATAATAGCCATCTAACAGGTGTGAGGTGATATCTCATTGTGGTTTTAATTTTCATGTTGCTGATGGCTAGTGATATATTGAGCATTTTTTCATATGTCTATAAGCCATCTGTATGTCCTCCTTGGAGAAGTGTCTGTTCAAGTCCTTTGTCCATTTTTTAATTGGATTGTTTGTCTTCCTGGTGTTGACTCATATGAGGGTTTTTTTTTAATATATTTTGGAGATTAAACCATTGTCCAATGTACCATTGGTAAATGTGCTCCCATATAGTTGGTTCCCTTTTCATTTTGATGATAGATGTTTAGCCAAGCTTTTTATTTTGACCTAGTCCTATTTTTTCTTTATTTCCATTGCCCTAAGAGATATCTCAAGAAAAATATTGCTATGTGGGTATTTTAAATTTTACTGCTTATGTTTTTTGCTAGGACTTTTATGGTATGACTTATATTTAAATCTTTTTATCCAATTTGAGTTTATTATGGTGTATGGTGTAAGTTGGTGGTCTAGTTTCCTTTTTCTCTTTTTTGTATGTACCAGTCCAGTTCTCCCAACATCATTTACTGAAGAGACTGTTTTTACTCCATTATATGCTCACGCCTACTTTGTCAAATATTAATTTACCAAAATGATGTGAGTTTATTTATGGGATCTCTATTCTGTTCTACTCATCTGTGTGTCTATTCTTATGTCATGTACCAGGCTTTTTTGATTACAGTGGCCCTGTAGTATAGCTTGATATCAGGTATTGTAATCCTTCTCACTTTGATTTTCTTTCTCAAGATTGCTGAGGCTATTTGTGGTCTTTTTTAGTTCCATATAAGTTTTTGTAGTATTTGTTCTAGGTCAGTGAAATATGCCATTGGTATTTTAATAAGAATTGCATTGAATCTACAGATCACTTTGGTTATTGTGCGCATTCTAATGACTGATTATTCCAACCCATGAACATGGTATATACTTTCATTTATTTGTGTCTTTCTCAATTTCTTCAGTGTTCTATAGTTTCCTTAGTACATGTATTCTACCTCCTTGATTAAGTTTATTCCTATGTACATTATTTTTCTTGTTGCTATAGTAAATAGGACTTTTTCCTAGTTTCTCCTAATGATAGTTCATTGTTGGTGCACAAAATTGCCATTGATTTTTGAATATTGATTTTGTATCCTGCTATTTTGCCACATTCACTTATGAGTTTGAGTATTTTTTTTTTGGTGAAGAATATAGGGTTTTTTTGTGTACACTATCATGTCATTTGTGAACGATGACAACTTCTTCCATTTAAATTTGGATGCCTTTTATTTATTTTTCTTGTCTGATTGCTATGGCTAGAATTTCCAGTACTATATTGAATAAGAGTGATTAAAGCAGACATCCTCTTTTGGTTCCTGATCTTAATGGAAGAACTTTCAGTTTTCTGCCAATTGAGTATGATGTTGGCAGTAGGCTTCTCATATATGGTCTTTATTGTGTTGATGTATGCTTCTTCTGTTCCCACTTTGCTGACAGATTTTATAATAAATAGGCACTAGATTTTATAAAGTGCTTTTTCATCATTTATTGATATGATTATGTGATTCTTGTCCTTCATTTTGTTTATGTGCTTTATTACATTTACTGGCTTTCAAACATTGTACCATCCCAGCATCCTGTGGATCAATCCTACTTGATCATGGTGTATGATCTTCTTAATGTATTGCTGGATCTGGATTGCCTATTTTGTTGAGGATTTTGGAATCTACATTAATCAGAGATATTGGCCTATAATTTTCTTTCTGGTTATGTCTTTACCTGATTTTGGAATTTGTATAATATTGGCCTTGTAAAAAGAGTGGGAGTCTTCTCTTTTCTTGAATTTTTTGGAATAGTTTCAGAAAGGTTGGAGTTAGGTCTTCTCTGAATGTTTGATATAATTTGCCTATGAAGCCATCAGGTCCCAGGCTATTGTGGACCTGAAATTTTTTTGATTACTGCTTTGATCTCGCTAGCTGTTTCAGTGTATTCTGGCTATCTGCCTCTTCTTGATTTCTTTTGGAAGACTGGATGTAGAAATTTGTCCGTTTCTCCCAGGTTGTCCAATCTTGGCATACAGTTGTTCATAGTAATATCTTATAATCCTTTGCATTTTTATAATATCAGTTTTTATTTCTCCCCTTTCATTTATAATTTTATTTATTTGGGTCCTCTCTCTTTTTTTCTTCATGAGTTTGATTAAAGGCTTGTCAGTTTTGTTTATCTTTTCAAAGAACCAGCTCCTGGATTTATTGATCTTTTAAATTGTTCTTTTAGTCTCTATATCATGTAATTCTGCTCTAATCTTGATTATTTTCTTCCTTCTATTCACTCTGGCTTTCTTTGATTTTGTTCCTCTAGTTCTTGTAGATGTAGGGTTAGGTTGTTTATTTAGGATTTTCTATGTTCTTTAGGTAGGCCTGTATTGCTATAAACTTTCCTGTCAGGACAGCCTTTGCTTTGCCCCATAGGTTTTGGGTTTTTATGTGTTCATTTTCATTTGTCTCCATGTACTTTTTGATTTCTTCCTTTATGTCACTGTTAAGCCATTCATTATTTAACAACGTGTTATTCAGTCTCCATGTATTTTAATGTTTTTGAGTTTTTTGCTTGAGGTTGGTTTCTCCTTTCAAGCCATTGTAATTTAAGAAAATGCTTGATATGATTTCCGTTTTCTTGACTTTGTCAGGCTTTTTTGTGTGTGTCCTACTATGTTACATATCTTTGAAAAAATCCATGTGCATTTGTAAAGAATGTATATTTTGCTTCTTTGGAGTGAAATGCTCTGTAAATATCAACTAAGTCCATTTGATCTACAGTGTCATTTGGTACCACAATGTCCTTGTTGATTTTTTGTTTGGACAATCTATCCATTGTTGACAGTGGGGTGTTAAAATCCCCTATGACTGTATTGCTATGGACCTCCTTCTTAAAGTCCTCCAAGACTTTTCTTCTATATATAGGTGCTCCTATGTTGTGTATAAATGTGTTTACAAGGGTTATATTCTCTTGTTGGGCAACTCCATTAAGTATTATGTGGTGATCTTATTTGTCTTGTGATGGCCTTTGTTCTGATGTCTATTTTGTCTGATATAATTATTGCTACTCCAGCTTTTATTTCATGTCTATATGCATGGGATATTTTTTCTATCTCTTCCTTCACTTTCAGCCTATGTAGATCTTTTGTTCTGATGTGGATCTCTTATAGGTAGCATACCTGAGGTTTGTGTTTAAGCCATCCCTTTACCATCTCTTGCAATGCTGGTTTGGTGGAGATGTACTCTTTTACCCTATTTTTTTTTCTGAGAAACTCCTTCTTTCACCTTCCAGGTTAAATGAGATCCTTGCTGGATAGAGTCCTCTTGTTTACAGGTCTTTGCTTTTCATTACTTGGAATATTTCATGTGATTCCTTCCAGTTTGTATTGTTTCTATTGAGAAATCTGCCAATAGCCTTATTGGAGCTCCCTTGTATGTCACTAGCTGTTTCTCCTTTGCTGCCTGTAAGATTCTCCCTTTGTCTATAAATTTTGCCATTTTAATTATGATGTATCTTAGAGTGGGCCTCTTTGGGTTCCTTTTGATTGGAGCCTTCTATGCTTTCTGAACTTTCATGACTTTTTTCCTCACTAGGTTAGGGAAGTTTTCTTTCATTACTTTTTCAAACATATTTTTTATCCCTTGCTCCTTTCCTTCTCCTTCTGGTATCCCTATGATGAGAACATTGTTATGTTTCACATTGTCCTGCAGTTCCCTTAAATTACCCCATTCTTTTTGAGTCATTTTTCATTTTGTTGCTCTGACTGGGTGTTCTCTTCTACCTTGTCTTCCAACTTGCTTATTTGATCTTCTGCTTCATCTAGTCTGCTTTTAATTCCTTCTACTGTATTCTTCATTTCAGATATTGTAGTCTTCATTTCCTCCTTGTTCTTATTCACAGTCGTTATGTCATTTTTCATGCTGATGTAGTTCCCACTAAGCTCCTATAGCTCCCATAAAGTGCTCTGTAGTTCTCATTGAGTGTCTTTGGCATCCTCATAACCATTACTTTGTACTCTATGTCTAATAAATTGCTTACTTCAATTTCATTTAGCACTTTTTCTGGAGATTTTTCTTTCTTTTTGATTGGAGGTTGTTTCTTTTTCTCCCCATTTTAGGTAACTCTTGTTTGTTTCTCCATATTTTATTATCCTGCTTTGACTACCTGTCTTCATATTTGTGTCTTCTTCAATTTCTTTCGTCAATGTCTTATAATTTTCCTAGTACAGGTATTTTATTTCCTGGGTTAAATTTATTCCTAGGTATTTCATTTTTTGATATAAATATAAATACATTTTTAAAATTTCTCCTTCTGATAGTTTATTATTGTTGAAGTAAAATGCAACTAATTTCTGAATATGAATTTTGTATCCTCCTACCACTGAATTCATGTATCAGTTCTATTAATTTTTTTGGTGGAATCTTTATGATTGTCTGTATACTATATCATGTCATTTCCAAATAATGACAGTTTTACTTCTTCCTTTCTAGTTTGGATGCCTTGTATTTCTTTTTCTTGTCTGATTTTTGTGGCTAGAACATCTAATACTATGTTGGATAAAAGTGTTGTCAGTGGACACTCTTATCTGTCCTCATCTTAAGGAAAATGCTTTTAGATTTTCCCCATTGAGTATGATGTTATCTGTGGGTTTGTTGTATATGGTCTTTATTATGTTGAGGAATGTTTACTTCATTCCCACTTTACCATAAATAGATGCTGGGTTTTGCCAAATGTTTTTTTTCTACACCTATTGATATGATCATGATTGTTATTTTCTGTTTTACTTTTTGTTTATATGATGTATCATCTTAATTGATTTGCAGGTATTGAACCAACTTTGCATCCCAGGCTTAAATCTTACTTGGTTGTGGTGTATATTTTTAATGTATTGATGAATTTCATTTTCTAATACTTTGTTAAAGATTTTTTGTGTCTATGTTCATCAAGGATATTGGCTTATAATTTTCTCTTTTTTTGTCATGCCTTTTTCTTATTTTAAAGTCAGAGTAGTGCTGGCCTTGAAAAAATATGCTTGGCAGCCTTCCCTTCTCTTGAATTTTTTGTAATAGTTTGACAAGGATAGGTGTTAATTCTTCTTGAATGCTTGTTAGAATTCACCTATGAAGCTATACAGCCGAGGACTTTTATTTGTTGGGAGTTTTTTTATTACTGATTCAATTTTGCTTATAGTAATCAGTCTGTTCAGAATTTATGTTTCTTCTTGATTCAGTCTTAGAAGATTGTATATTTCTAGGAATTTATCCATTTTTTCAAGGTTGTCCAATTGATTGACACATAGTTTTCTTGAAGTATTTTCTTGTAATCTTTTGTATTTCCATGATTACACTTATAACTTCTCTTTCTTTCTTACTTATTCATTTGGGCCCTGTCTTTTGTTTTCTTGATGACTCTGACTAAGGGTTTATCAATTTTGTTTATTTTTTTCAAAGAATTAGTTCTTGATTTTATTGATTTTCTGTGTTTACTTCCAGTCTGATATTTATTATTTCCTTTCTTCTACTCCCTTGGGGATTTGTTTATTGTTCATTTTCTAGTTCCTTTACATGTTAGATTAGATTGTCTAGTTGAGGGTTGTTGTTTTGTTTTGTTTTGTTTTTATTTCTTGAAGTAAGTCTATAATGCTATGAATTTCTCTCTAAAAATTGCTTTTTCTGTGTCCCATAAATTTTGGTTTGTTGTGTTTTCTCTTTTATTTCTCTCAGGTGTCTCTTGATTTCTTCTGTGTTTGCATTGTAACCCATCCACTCTTTAGTAACATGTTATTTAGCCTCCATGTGCTTGTGTATTTTTCCATTTTCTTCTTATTGATTTCTAGTTTCATGCCATTGTAAACAGCGAAGATGCTTGATATTATTTCAGTCTTTGTAAATTTACTGAGATTTGTTTTGTGGTCTATTTTGGAAAGTGTTACATGTGCACTTGAAAAGAATGTGTATTGTGCTGCTTTGGGGTAAAAATGCTCTAAAAATATAAATTGAATTTATCTGGTCTAATGTATCATTTAAGGCCAGTTTTCTTGTTGATTTTTATTTTTGGTCTGGAAGATCTGCTAATCAATGGGATATTAGAGTCCCCTTCTATGGCTGTATTACTGTCAATATCTACCTTGATATCCTTCAATATTTGCTTTATTTATTTTGATGCTACAATATTGGGTGCATAAATGTTTATAAGAATTATACCCTCTTGTTAGATTGACCCATTTATCATTATATAATGTCTTTTTTGTCTTTTATATAGTCTTTGTTGTATAATTTTTTTATTTCCATTTATATCTTTTTTCATCCATATCTTTTTAGTCTGTGTGTGTCTTTCAATCTGAAGTGGGTCTCTAAGACAGCATATATATAGATAGGTCTTGTTTTCTTATTTAGTAAGCTACTGTATATCTTTCGATGGTGTATTAATTAATTTAAATTTAAAGTGGTTATTGATATGTATATTGGTATTGCCATTTTATTTATATTTATGTTCTTTTCTCCCTTCTTTTTTTAAAAGAAGTTCTTTGACATTTCTCATAAACTGGTTTGGTAGTAATGAAGTGTTTAGCTTTGAAAAAAACACGTTCTTATTTTTGGTTTGTTTGTTTTAAAATTAAATTTATTGGATGACATTGGCTAATAAGATTATAGAGATTTCAAGTGTACATTTCTTTTTTTTAATTTATTTATTTATCTTAGAGGGAAAGCGAAGGAGAGAGAGAGAGAGAGAAATATCAATGTATGGTTGCCTCTCATTCATCCCCTGCCGGGAACTGGGAACCAGGAACTGGCCTGCAACCCAGGCATGTGCCCTGACTGGAAATCGAACCGCAATCGTGTGGTTCGCAGGCCCACGCGCAATCCACTGAGCTACACCAGCCAGGGCTCAAGTGTACATTTCTGTGATACATTACCTGTACATTGTATTGTGGGCCCACCACCCAAAGCCAAATCATCTTCTGTCATTATATATTTATTTCCCCTTCACCCTTTACTTTTATAGCAATCCCTTCCCTCTAGTAACCACCATACTGCTGTTTCTGCAAATTTTTGTTTGCTTGTTTTTCTTGTTTATTCATTTGTTGATTTCAATTTTATGTCCCTCATATGAGTGATTTCATATGGTTTTTAGCTTTTACTGACTTATTCACTTAGCATATTCTCAAGGTCTATCCACGTTGTCACAAATGACAGTATTTCATCTTTTCTTTTCTTTTTTAATTTATTGTTGTTCAGTTACAGTTGTCCCACCCCTATTCCCATTGCTCACCCTTACCCCATCCCCCCTCCCACAGTCAATGACCCCCAATGTCCCTTCCCATGAGTCCTCTATTCCTGTTCCTTTGCTTGTGACTAATATTCCATTGTATACCTATGTACTACATCTTCTTTATCCAATCATCTATCAAATGACACTTTGTTTGTCTCCATGTCTTGGCCACCATGAATAATGCTGCAGTGGACATAGGGGTGCAAATATCTTTGGAAATAATTTTTTTCAAAGTTTGGGGTAGATAACCTGAAGAGCAGTTGCTGGGTCATATGGTAACTCTATTCTTAATTTTTTAAGTAATCTATATACAGCTTTTAATAGTGGCTGTACCAGTTTACATTCCCACTGTTCTCTCACTCCTGGAGGCATCTGTATCTTAGAATTTTTTTTTATCATACAATTACTCAAGCCTCCTACAGAAAGACAGAAATTTTGAGTTCTCAAGTAATGGACAGAGAACTACTGAGGGAAATTTGGCCCAAATCAGTTGATGATAAACATGCACACAGTGTCTTCACAACTTACCTATCCATCCATTACTATTTCAGTGAGGATTTTCAGTAGACCAGGAAGTGTCAAATAAAAGATGAATACAAAGTTTATAGTATTACTCACAAAGTGAAGTCAAATGAATACTATGACTCTTTCCATAATTAAAATAGAATCTCCCAACTTAATTTATTCTTCATTTTTCTTATTGTCTTTGGGTGTTTTTTTTTTCAGATCATATTTAGACATGTCCAAAGTGATTATCTTCAGCTACCTCTTCTGGTTCGTCCTCACAATCATCTTCATCACTGGGACAACAAGAATCAGCATCTTTTGCATGGGTTACTTGGTGGCCTGCTTTTATTTCCTGCTCTTTGGGGGTGATTTGCTATTGAAACCAATCAAGAGCATCCTGCGTTATTGGGACTGGCTGATTGCATACAACGTTTTTGTCATTACAATGAAAAACATACTGTCAGTAAGTGGTTCCCACCATGTAACACATTTGTGTTTTCAGTGTAAGAGTAAACAGTCTATTCAGTGGTTATTAAAAACCCATCAGCATCACACTGCTCTTTTAAAACCTCCAAATAGGAAGCTGCAAATTCAGAATTCAAATGACCATTTATTACTCCTTGTTTTGGCGGATTAAGCAGAATCCTTTTTGCTTATTTTTACCATCTTGAGGTCACATGATGAAAGGATATGTATTCATAGAAATAAACTCTAAAACATATTTTATTAATTAAAATCACATCTCTTCTGAAAAATACATATCATCATCACTCTTGATATGATAAAAAATACAATACATCATCATCAATTTATCATCAGTCCTTACTATAGTACAAAATGGCCCTTTAAAGTCATGTCATGTTGGCTAAAAGAACTCTTATCTAGAAGGAGTTACAGAAATATTAAATAAAATGAGCACAGTACTCTATAACACTTTTTGGGGTAGGGAATGAGATAGGATAAGCGATTGAAAGCATGAATGTTTTATGTACGCATTAGATGTGGGTAGACACATAGGCGATCACAGGTTCATGGTTGCCTCAGAGTACAGGCATTGTAAGCAGAGCCCAATTAAGACAACAGAAAGTTGAGGCACAACCCACCTTTCTTCTACAAAGTTTATCTGCTCTGCTTCTTAAAATTCCATGTTCCAGAGCATAGCTTTTCCACTGACCTGGTAGGTAATTCACACTACTCCTTTGTAATCTCAGAGTCACATAAAATATTTTGAGCCACAGGACACCAGTTATTTGTTGTTTTGTGATATTAAACAATAATATTTAATGAACTGAAGGAGTTAATAAATCTCAAGTTGACCCTAACTTAAAGTTGTCCTGGTGTCGACTACTCCCAGGTTATACCTGATAATGCATTAGAGGAACAATGATGTAATGACTTCCTGCTTCTTCCCTTCCTAACAACTTAAAGACGACTTCACTAGGCAGGCAATTTAACCGTAAAAGCATTTGATTTTTTTGTGGTGAGGGCATATCTATTGTTATGTTTGGAGGTCTTAGAAAGTCAAGTCTATGTTATCATGAATATTTGAATAATTTATTTTGTCTACAGACTGTGAAAATGTTAATTTTCAATGATAATAAAAGTAACTTTTATTTATCAATTTTACCTTACCAATATTTATTTACATTTTGGGTAGTATTGGCTAGTATTAGGAGAGAATATGAGATAGGAAAACAAACATCATTTCATTCTAAATCCAGTCTGATGGTTAAGGATTCATTACTAAAAGCTGATCCCTACAACCATTCCTGGAATATGTGTGTTTACAAAACCCATGCATTCATTTATTCTGTAAATATATATTGCACCTTTTTTTGGCTAGGCACTGTTTTATATCTTAAAGAGCTAAAAATAAATAACACTCAAATTTTACCCTCAAGAAACCCACATTTTTAAAAAAAGTTCAACCTATTTATAATTATATGATCTTTTGATGATAATTATCACAACTATTCAGAATAATAAAACCGGAAAAAAGGTACCTAATACATTGCTTAAATAAGTTGGGAACAGGCTTCTTTGTGGTGATGCCATTTAAACCCACCACAGACTTGAAAGACAAATTGAAATGTGTCCAGGGAGACAAAGTGGGGAGAATAACCCCAATTTAGGAAAACTGAACAAAAATATGGCTTGTAGGACTAAAATAGGAATTCAGAAAGCATGTGCTGTTGGATACTAATGCTGGGTAACTGCTCATTTGGGAGCAAATCCTAATTATATTCTATAATCTCATTTCCCAGGAAATATACATAATTCAGTCATTACCCTTATGTGTTAGCTTGCAATAATTAATGTTTATTTAAACTTTTCCCCCATCATGATGTGAATTTAAAATATGACAAGAAAGCATTGTTATGAGACAATCACATGCAAATCAACCCAAAAGATTTCTTTATCCAGACAATTGACAAAAAAGCCTCAAAACACATACTCTGATCCTATTCTAAGAACTATATATCATGTAGCTTATATTTGTGATGATGTCCTAGCAAATAGCATAGGTTTAGTATGTGTGTTTTGCCAGAAAATCCAAAATTCAACTCTTGGGTTTCAGTGCTTACCCATTTGTTACCACAGAGATCAGCTTATTTCTATGATAATCTAATATTTCCTCTTTGAAAAGAGAGGTGCTCACAAGTGCAGAAAACATCACACTAAAGGCTCTTCCTTTACTCATTGGGCTTAATTTTCTCAGGAAATGATAATGTTCCTGAAGCATGACTCCATGGTGACTGTATTTTTAGGTACTGTCAGTACTTTCCATAATCATTGGCACTGAGACTTTGTGAAATCTTGCATGTGTTGGGATTGCAAGACATCAAGCTTTTTTCTGGGTGCAAAGTTTCAGACTTTGCCTTTACCATTTATTTTTCAGATAGGAGCATGTGGATACATTGAAAAACTGGTTAAAAATAGTTGCTGGTTGATCCAAGCTTTCAGCCTGGCCTGCACAGTCAAAGGCTATAAAATGCGTAAGTATAAAAAGCATATTTGGGAATGAAAGAACAACAAGGAAGGACAACTGTATTATTCTACTTTAAAAGTTGGGCCAAACATATAAACAAAAGAGATAAAAGTAGAGTTCAACTTGATCTACATGGAGGCTTTAGAATTGCCTTGCATTTTTAGTGTATTATCCATAATAGGAAGTGCTCCTACTCCAGCCACCTTGGATTGTCATCTACAAACATCCCAAATCCTGACAGGTTTGGAGTAGGGTGTGGCCTGTAATAACTTCCTGAACCTTTTTGCATTGTGGTTAGGAAGGTTTAGAGAAGTCCATTCAAACCTGTGCTCATTGCAGTTAGAATCTTGAGTCGTCAACATTATTCTGGTGTCCAGGCTCTTCTCTCTCTTCAGGAAGCTCAGAGAGCTTCAAACTCAGGGAACAAATGGGAAAAGCTGCAAAATTTCTGGAGTTACACTCCCACCAGGACAGAGGCAGAAGTCCCATTTCCATTTTTCTGCCTTTTGTATCAACACCACACATGGTCCTCCATTGTACCCAGACTAGGGGCAATCGGAACATTATACTCCCCACTGTGGCTGACAATTTAGGCTATACTTTCCTAAAGATGAAGACTCACTGGGGATTTGTTATGATTTAGGGTCAGTTGTGTTATTGAGACCCCTTCTTCTAATAGACCCCACTGTGCTGCTTACCTCTGGGTAGAGCCTATTCCAGAGCATTGCCTCTGGCATTGAGATATGCAGACATTATTTTTATGGCCTTTGTTGGAAGTTGGGGGTGGGAGTCCCTTTTTTTCTAAAACATAGGTATACGCAGGAGCCCTCCTTGGCAAAGAGCCTCTCCTCTTCCTTAAATTGCCAATAGTTCACTCTGTGGTCAGCCTTACAGATTAATGTTCATAATTGGATTTGAAGAGTGTAGCCTTGCCTGTTACTAAATCAACTCATAAGTGAGTTGATGGGTCAGAATGTTGCTTTTATGCCTGTGTGATTTCCCAAGACTGATCATACCACAGGTATAAAACAACAATGAAAATGGATGTTAATTTTAATTATTTTTTATTTTTTGCTTCAGCTGAAGATGATTCCTCATGTAAACTACCCAGTGGTGAAGCAGGAATTATTTGGGACAGCATATGTTTTGCCTTTCTTCTGCTGCAGAGAAGAGTTTTTATGAGTTACTATTTCCTACATGTTGTGGCAGACATAAAAGCTTCGCAGATCCTGGCATCGAGGTAGGGTAGGCTTCTTCTTAGACTCCACTCACTCTTCCAGTTGTCGCCTCTGGTCTTGTAAGTTTATGTTGGGGATGTCAATAGCTAGGTGTGGATTACCTTCCCTGCTGTACCGTCTCAGAGACACCAGCCAACTGAACAGTGAAATCAGTGAACCTGACAGGTGAGAATCAAAGCCAAACACCAGTGAGCTGAGGTTGAAAGTAAAGGGTTGGAGACAGTGACTACAAGATATTTGACTTCAGGGGCAGTGATGGAAGGCTACACTTCCATCACTTCCTAAGGCTATAATGAACTGATGATTCTTATACTTCCTAAGGCTATAGGAAACTATGGTGTGTACATGGGTTCTTTATCTAAGATTTGAGGATGTTTGCTTGCTTATGAGCAGATTTCAATAGCAGAGGAAAGGTTAAAAATGTAGGAAGAGAGGAATAAAGGAAAGGGTTGAGCCTCTCAGGCTGCAGGTGGGAAAGGGAACTGAGTACAGACAGACCTCAGGAAGGAGAATGTCACCTCTTTGTCACTGCAGGAAAGGGCATCCACTGGATAAGTGGCAGAAAGCTGAGCAAATAATTGCTTCAGGACTTCTGTTCTTTCTGAGTAGTAGGAAGCTATATAATTTACTAGGAGTCAAAAGCCTTTGACAGAATTCAAGATTTGAAATAAGGGTAAGAAGTTTGAAATAGCCACAAGAGAGGATCAGAATAGTTTCCAGAAAGGGGTGCAGTGGATGGTTGACCAGGCATGCATTTTCTGTACCTCTGGTGATAGCCCATCTAAGCACAGGGCTGAAATACCATTGGGATTTTACAAACTTGTAATTTGCCAAGCACTTGACAAATTACATGACATATGACAATGTAACAAAGTTGAGAATATCAAGAGAGATTGATGAGAGATCTATTGGATCCCTTAAGTTGGGTTGAAATGTGAGGAAAAACAAAACAGAAGGGAAGGTAAGGATAGAAGGAAGAAAATCAAAGAGGCAAGAGACTGAAAATACGATTGATGGGACTTCTACTCCAACTTTGCATATTCCCTGAAGGAATCCTCAGCTCACTGCATACTCCTTTCTGCTTATTGAGTAGAAAACAAATCTGAGCTGAGTTCTTGCAAATGTTTCCTAGTGGGACAACTGGAATAAGGTCAGGTGAATGACACCATGCTGAGGTATAACATTCTATGGGACAGGTTTGAAGAGGTACATGGCTTTTAACATCTTAGAAAACACAAACCATTTTATTTTTACTGATCTCTGTGTTGTAAGCAGCCTCGCCATCTTGGGGGGAGCTTGTGTCATTTTCATTCACTTGAAAGAGGTTTCTAAAAAGGGCCTTGTGAATCCTACTCCCAGCCAGGAAACTAAAGTCAACAGCCCAAAAGCAAATGTTTTCTAACCCTTAGTAATCACTGTAGGGCAAGGAGAGTAACAACAATAGAAGTACTAATTTGCTCTATGTTTCCAATTTTCCTTTAGAGGGGCCGAACTTTTCCAGGCCACAATTGTAAAGGCTGTAAAAGCAAGAATTGAGGAAGAGAAAAAATCAATGGATCAGCTGAAGAGGCAGTAAGGACACTTTATTTTACTCTCTTCCATTCCTTTAATTTTGGTTTGTATGATCCCATTCAGACTCTCTCAGCTGTTGAGAAGACTCAGTGCTCTGAAAAAAGCTGTGTTAGCTTTCCCAACTTCCCAGGTATGTACTCTTGCATCAGGTAGAAACTCTTATGCCTGATAGACTGAATATGGAAGTCATTAAAAAGAAAGATGGCTGCAACATGGCAGAAAGAGAGCCAGCTTAGGTAAGGCCAATGTCAAGTCTTAGTTTGGCTGTTTACTTCAGAAACTTGAGCAAGTCATTCACATGAATTTTAATTTTCTGTTATAAACTAGGGCTAACAATTCTATATAAAGTTTTATGAAGACTAAACAAGTTAATGAGTGAGACAGCATCTAGCCCAGTGCCAGGCACTTGGAGAAAATGATTATTACATCTATGGGCTAAGAAAGTAAATGCAGAGTCCTGGCTCTGGAAGGATCTTTAGAGATAACATAACCCAGTCTCTTCGATAAGAAACTGATGTCCCGCCCTATTAGATAACTTCAAATTCACGACTAACTAGTGACATCACTAGAAATATCACAACCCATATTTCCTTAAATTCACTTCAAGACCTTGTCTGCCACAACAATCTGGAGAAGTCAAGACAGACTTCACCCAAGGGATTTGAGAATTCTAAATTGCTTTTTTAAGCACATTATAAAGAATTTTCTTGGAGTGTAATTTCCAGCAATGAATGCAACTTCTGAGAGTTGGCATCTTTTTTATTTTTAAGTATATCTTATTGATTATGTTATTACACTTTTCCCAATTTTTTTCTCCCTTTTATCTCCCCTCTCCCCTGCACCCCTCCCACCTTCTAACATTCCCTTCCCTTAGTTCATGTCCATGGGTTGTACATATAAGTCCTTTGGCTTCTCCATTTCCTATAACATTCTTAACCTTTCCCCATTTATTTTATGCCAACCAGTTATGCTTCTTATTCCATGTACCTTTCCCCACTCCATTCTTCCCTTCACCCTCCCCACTGAAAACCCTCCATGTGATCTCCATTTCTGTGATTCTATTCTTGTTCTAGTTGTTTGCTAACTTTTGTTTTCATTTTTTAGGTTCAGTTGTTGATAGTTATGAGTTTGTTGTCATTTTACTATTCATTGTTTTCAATCTTCTTCTATTTCTTAGATAAGTCCCTTTAACATTTCATATAATAAGGGCTTAGTGATGATGAACTCCTTTAACTTGACCTTATCTAGGAAGCACTTTATCTGCTTTTCTGTTGTAAATGATAGCTTGGCTGGATAGTGTAATCTTGAATGTAGATCCTTGCCTTTCATGATTTCAAATACTTCTTTCCAGCCCCTTCTTGCCTTCCAGGTTTCATTTGAGAAATCAGCTGATAGTCTTATGGGAACTCCTTTATAGGTAACTCTCTCCTTTCCTCTTGCTACTTGCTAATCTTAAAAGTAGCATTTCTCTTCATCTTTAATAGCTATCTTTATCTTTAATTTAAAGATAAAGACAAAGACTTTCTCTTTATTTTTAATCTTGAGTAATTTAATGATGATGTGCCTTGGTGTGTGCTTCCTTAGGTCCAGTTTCTTTGGGACTCTGAGCTTCCTGGATTTCCTGGAAGTCTATTTTCTTTGCCAGATTGGGGGAGTTTTACTTCATTATTTGTTCAGATAAGTTTCCAATTTCCTGCTCTTGTTTTTCTCCTTCTGGTAGCCCTATGATTAGCATGTTAGAGAGCTTAAAGTTGTCCCAGAGGTTCCTAAACCTCTCCTCATTTTTTTTTTTTTAATTCTTGTTTCTTCATTCTGTTCTGGTTTGGAGGTTTATTTCTTCCTTCTGCTCCAAATTGTTGATTTGAGTCCCAGTTTCCTTCCCTTCACTATCAGTTTCATGTATATTTTGCTGTATTTCACTTTGGGTAGCCTTCATTTCCTCCTTCATTTTGTGACTGAGCTCAATCAATTCTGTGAGCATCCTGATTACCAGTATTCTGAACTCTGCATCAGATAGGTTATCTATTTCCTTCTCTCTTAGCTCTTTTCTGCAGTTTTGATCTATTCTTTCATTTTGAGCCATATTTCTTTTCTCAGTGCACCTGTTATGTTGTAAGGGGCAGAGCCTTAGGTATTTGCCAGGATGGGGCAACTGTCTTTGCTGCCACTGTAGCTCTGTCTGTGGGGGAGGGTCCAGAGAGAAAAAATGCCACTTGCTTGCTCTGCTCTAGCCCCACTTTCCAATGAACACTTCTGTGAGACTTGGAGTTTCTCTGACCGTCATAATCCCATGCAGTAGTTTACAGCTAGCTTTGAGTCTTTAGTTTCCCATCCAGCCAGCCCTGCCTAGCCTGCACAATCTGTGGCCTTGCTGCACCTCCTCTCTGTTTGGCTACCTGTCTCTTATCTCCACCCTTCCTACTAGTCTGGGTGAATGTTTCTTTAGCGCCTTGGTTGTTGGAGTTCCTTACAATTTGATTTTCTGGCACTTCTGGTTGTTTATTGTTTTTAAAATTGTTTGTTATCCTTCTTTTGGTTGTGCAAGGAAGTAAAGCATTTTCACCTACACCTCCATCTTGTCTGGAACTGGGATCGGTAGCCCTTAATGTGTTTGGGGACCAAGTTTAAGAGCTGATGGCCTAGAATTCAGAATCTAGCCACTTTTCTGAAGAAAAATTCCCTGAGTTTGCTAAGATGGCTTCACTCCATTCTGGCCTCACTTTTATCCATGCAAAAATATTTGCCAGAATAAATTACACCGTCCCATGGCATGGTTATTTTTGCTATCAAAGATATGAGATATATAGTGTAATAGAGTATAACTGTTGCTTTTGTTATTTCTAACTACCTAAATTAAATCTAGAGAAATGACAAATTTGGACCCACATTCAGAATGTGTTCCCATAAATGAAGCCTGTTACTATAATTCACTTCACTAAATTTTTCACTTGCTTAAATAATAAAAGTTCAGAATAAAAATGAATGAAGACAACGATCATTGCAAAAAACAAACTGAAAATGTTGTTTTAGCTGTACAAAACAGAAATTGTGCCTAAATCATTTTAAAAACTTGTGCAAATATCCAGAATTTTAGGTATAAATTAAGTCATGAAACATTTCAGGAGGGCAGATCTGGGGAATAGAGTTCAAAATCTCAGAATATTCTTCCTGAGTAAGCAGACAAAATAAAGGTAGTTAATCAATAATTAAAGATGCAATAATACATTTTTTCCAGAACGAATAGGAAATTATATTTGAAACAGGGAAGAGGTATATTGTCTAACAAAAAACTTGTGAACATTTGAGGAGTGACTTGCTATTTACAAAACAGTTCTCACTTTCATCTATTTCTTCATTTGATGTTCACAATTATGTAAGGTAGACAGATATTATAAAAATGCAAGCCCTAGGAGAACAAAGGACTTATATTTCATAATATGCTGTGCTCAGAATGGCAACGGTACAAGGTATAAGTGGTCATAAAATATCGCATACCAGACTTTAGCATAATTATTATTGGTCATATTATTAAGACTAACATCTGTGTAGTGGAAATTAACATAAGTATATAAAAAAAACATGGGAATACTTGTTCCTAATAAGAAGCTGTTCACAAGTCCCAAATACTACTTTCTTCCTGCTTTTAGCTGTATACATAAAAGTATAAATCCAAAGTATGACCACATGATAACTGCAGACGTGTTCTTGGCATTGCTGCTGTTCTTGCCTCTTACAGGATGGATCGTATCAAAGCCAGGCAACAGAAGTACAAAAAGGGTAAGGAGAGGATGCTGAGCTTGACCCAGGAGTCAGGGGAAGGCCAAGACATCCAAAAACTCTCTGAAGAGGATGACGAAAGTATGTTGAGAAATTTCCCTTTTACTTGAGTACCTTGATGTTGAATAATATCTTGATATTGGGAAGGGCTGTAAAATAACATTACTGTTCATTCTGCCAATTTATCAATATATTTTTTAACTTAATAAGTTTCAGCTTCCCATTGTGAATGGGATACCTTTCTTTATTTTATATAGTACATATTTAATGAATCCATGACTTTACAAATATCTTCTCTTCAGCAAGGCAACTTTGATCAACACATAACCTAGTTTCTGTTCCACAGATGTGTTTCTGAAGAAAATGGCATATATTTGCTTGACTTGTTACTTTAAGAAAGAACTTTCAGAGAAGCAATCAACTGTAATCTTTGATTTCTATAAATTTCATATGAAAACTAAGTATGTACATGTATTTTATGTGGTGTCTAAATAATGATAATTAAAATATCATTTAATTATTGTCTTTACAATGAAACTTAAGATGAACTATGTATTTACTATATCTAGCTATAGATATGTTGTATCTAGTTAAGTTTAAAAGGCTTTCTTATAGGTGTTTCCATGCTTTTCTATTTAAAGGGAATAAAGAAGAAATAATGCATGAGAGTATCTATTAATCACCAGTAAATGTGTAGTTTTTCACTAATACATTAAAATAATTAGAATAAAAATGCCTGGTTATGGTAATATAGGTATTTTAACAAATTATTTGCCACTAAATTATTCTATACATTTTGGGTGATGCTTCTTTTCTGTTAATTCAATAGAAAATTCAGTGTGAAATGCATTTTTGACAGATAATCTCTTCCTTTTTATATTTCTTTCTGTGCCCTCAGTTACTAAAAAGAAAGTGAAAATGTGGCATAAGGTTAATAGAACACAGTATTTACCTCATGAAATCAACTGCTAATACGTGTAAATTTTCAGATTCAGTATAGTTCATTTTCCTGACTTCTGATGTATTTTTGTGACTTACCTAGATTTTGACAATTGAGTTGTTAAAGCGTGGTTTTCAAAATTTGTTTTCTCACTTTATAAGAATTAATATTTGAACATATTTTATTTTAGGAGAAGCAGACAAACAGAAAGCCAAGGGCAAAAAAAAGCAGTGGTGGCGGCCTTGGGTTGATCATGCTTCCAGTAGGTTTTCTCGATCCTCTTACAATTTCACCAGTTCTAACCCTTATATCCTTGACCAGAATTCAGGCATCCCCATGGCCTATGTATTCCATGCATGGTTTGATCCTTGTGACTTGGTAGGGGTCAGAGTACAGGAAAATTGTGATATAAATGGGTCTGTGAGCCTGTATAGAGACTCTTCCAAAGAAACCAGCTGGTTACCATGCTGGTTGAAGAAAGCCAAACAGCATTTCTGGGCTCAGAAAGGGAAAGATAATTGACTAGTATGTTACCCTCTTCTGGGGTCTAGAGCTCTGCTGATGTGTATTTGTTTTATGCTTAAAACAAAACCCTTAATAAAAATAAGTTTCTGCTCCTCCTGGCACTCTGACATAAGGATAATCTTTAAGTTCAAAGTGTTTGTGACCCTCTTTGTAAGGCACTAAGGCATGGGTGCCAATGATCTTCCCCTACTTTCATTCCCAGAGCTTTGATTTTTATTTGCATGTAAGGATTTGTCCAATTTATTAACTATAAAAATGGGGAAAACTTAATATGCATTGAACTTCCTCACTCTGCCTAGTTTTGAAAAGGCTCTGAAACTACACTTCAAATTCAGTTCCCAGCGTAAGGCCTCCAGGCCACTGGCAGCTCAGCCATAACCAATTAAAAGCAAAGTCAAAAAACAGTTTTTGAAAAGCAGAACTTGATAGCCACATAGAATTAATGTTTGCTCATAAAAAAACAACAACAATAAGGAATTTGGGAACTCTGTGGCAATATTTGTTCTCTCTAGCAAAAGAAATATCACCCTCTACATGGCCAATGGTATTTTAATGGAACACTTGAATCTAGCCTTCCTTTAATATATCAGAATATTGGATAATTATTAATTGTTTTGAAAATCACTTGTGATCTTTTCAGTCTTCTATGTCTTATGTATTTCAATATCTGTAGCTAATATCCTCAGACAAGAAATAGCACCAAGGCCTATATCATCACATGATGACGGGAGGAGGTCTATTAATGAGATACTTAGAATCACTAGAAAATAAAGTTGATCAGAATCTTTTCCCATAACTAATTCTTATTGTCACCTATATCCAGCATTGGCTTCTGTTACTCAAGATATAATCTTTTGAAATCAGTAATCCAATTTAATGAAGCAATTCAAAATTTTCCAGTATACATGAATATAATTAAATTTATCCCAAATACTGAATTTTAGCATTGTGGCAGGAAGAAAAAAAAGTCCATGAGCTATAAAGAGTTTTATTTTATTTTCTGCCTAAGTCAAAAGACAAAGATCCCAGTCGAAGCTCTGTGTGACTTTAATTTATTGTCCATCAGCATAGCATGTTAGTCATGCTAACCGTCTAATACTGGGTTGCACTATGTGCCTATTTCTATCAAGTCACAAGTAAACTGTGCTTATTTTTCTGTTTTTAAAGGGTCCTTTGCTAGTTTAAAGAGACCTATCCATTTCAAAATTGTCTCATACCAAATGTTTTATTCTTTTAGCTGGGGTAAATTCCCATTACAATTATTGTAGCTATATTTCCTTCCTCATCTGAACATTGCATTTTGGAAGGATTTGGATATGGTCTTTGATAATCATCTTAAAAGTTGGGAATAATTTAAAGAACTTCCTATGAAGGTTATTGTTTTTAGATTTTCTGATTCATTTCACCCTCATTATATCAAGTTCTTAAAGACTAGTATTAAACTAAATGTGCCTTGTTACAACACCTTGTGGTGCAATAATGCATGAATGTGTGTAATTCATAGACTGGAATCAGATTCTGAGCATGATGTTAAAATTTTCCTACAAACTGTATTTCCTTTACAAGCTTGCAAAGAAAGGAAAGGAGTGAATATGTGGTTTATTTTTTAGATTATGACAAGTTCCAAAACTTAACTTCATATCTGAAAGTACTTTATTGAAAGCTCTCATTTTTTTAAAAGTCACTGGACTTTAAAATAGATATTTCTTAAAGATGTCAAGTATAAATGAAGTGTAGTTGGAATACTATGGTATAAATCCATTGACAATGTAATAATGTTGCTATGTTGTTCATATTAATAGTAAGCATTCAAGATCTTAGTATAGACTGCAGGTAACAAATCTCCCACTTCCATAACTATGTGCACACACATGATTGCATTATTGCTGTTCAATGATACCTTCCTCTTCAGTGTAGTATGTCTTCATGTCAATTCAGTACTCAGTCAACATCAAGCCTTACTTTGTGATTAAATATCTGAAACAAAAAGCCCAGTTTGGGGGGTGGGACTTTAAAAGTCATTTTCCATGCTTAGTTGTTTAGCAACAATGTCCACATCCATCATACATATATGGTTACAGATAGGAGGCAGGATCTCTATCTGAGCTAACAAAGGTATATGTAAAAGATATTCTATTCATTATTAGCAAATAGCACTAAAGAAAATATTCTGTTATTTTTCTAGTTATATTTCAATAACATTTTATAAAAGAATAGAAAAAAATTAACATTTTTAATGTGTTAATTCTACTTCTTACATATAAATTGGTAGTTTTCTAAATGATAAAATCAGAATTACAACTACTTGAGATAGTTGGGCTCACAGTGTCCACATGGATAAAAGTTATAAAAGGTATGATTGAATACAATTTAAGCTACTATTGATTTTAAAGTCTATAATGAGGGTAAAATGCTCAATCTTATAGTACTGTTTTTACCAAATGACCATGTGACGTACAGTCCATTTAACTTTCCTGCAAATCTCTGAGCTTACATGAAGGCATTACTTTAATGGTCTTCTCACTGTCAAATGTAATGCTGTAACTTTGGTTTGTTCTTGCTTACTCTTACCTTATGTTATATTGCATTTATTTCCTCAGGCCTGGGCCCAGTACTCTGGGCCCGGTTCTTTCTTCAAAATAAAAGTAACAAATCACAATGCTTCTGTTCAAGGATATAAGGCCCAATTCATTCACTCTGCATCTTCATGGATAGAGGCCTCAGATACATCTGAAATCACGGGCAAAATTATTTACTTTTTGACCATGTTTAGTAATATTCAAGCAACTAATTTTAAACAAGCCAAGGTTTTCCATTACCTTATAATGTTTAAGTCCAAAAGATAAGTGAACAAATGATGTTATGTCAGCCAAAATACAACTCAGTATTTGAAGGCTTGAACATAAATTGAAAGTATTAATATGTTTTTCTGTAGTGATGGTATAGTACTTCCAGCATCAGAAATATGTATGCTGGGTCTCTTTTCTCTGATAAACTTAAAATAAGGATCAAACTGATAAAAATTTGATCCTCAGATTATTTTAAATATCTGGGCAATTCAGCTTTCTCTGCCCCCAACTGTTAGCACAGCAATATGCTCTTGCAGAGAAAGTACTAAGCAAGGCAGGAATGATCTAGACTGCTTGTGCTTTGTGTCTTATGCTCAGTACAGATCTTCTCAGTAAGTGCCTGGGGAGCTCCTGGTTGTCCAGAAGCCTAACAGCACTAAATGTATATAGGCTGTGTCTGCCGAGCCTCAGTCTGTCCCATGCTACCTGCAGAAACAGCCAAAGGGCAGTGCTGGTGTTGTTGTGGTTGTATTCTTCTTTTACTATTATCTACCTATTTCCTCCTCACAGCAATGTGTTGTTTAAAATAATAATATTAATAATAATAACAACAACAACAACAACAACCTTTTTCAAACATCTTACCATATATGTTATGTCCCTTGTGCCACATGTGGAGAAGCCAGGTCTGTACGGTATAAAGTGAAGTAGAAGGTTGGTGACACTGATTTTCAGTCCCAAATCTTCTTCATTGGTTTTTCTACAACAGTTTGGACCCATTTGGACAACACCAAGCCCTCTACTTTACTTTGGCCTTGTCTGAAAGACCAGAATTGCTGAATTATAAAATAGTTTTCAGTTATTTTTGGTCATCTTGGTAACAAAACTGGTTGCTGCAGAGTTGATCTGATGCACCTGCATAAAATGTACAATGAAGAAGGAAGAAAATACCAGATAACCCAGTAGTGTCCAATTATCTTACATGGCACAGGCAAAGCTTCATGCTCTGTAGACCCAATCATGCCAGTAACATATAGCCCAGAGTGAATACTATTCATCTCTTATTTTTTCTCCCTACCAATGTCTTTTGCTGTAGTTCCTTTATGGACAATTTATGTGTATCTTTGGGGGGCATTTCACTTATAAGTCCCTGATTATCTCATACCTCTTTCAAGAAATAAGTAAATATTTTGTTTTACTTAGTGGTCAGGAGTGGAGACTATTATTTGTTTGAAACGGACAGTGAAGAAGAAGAAGAGGAAGAATTAAAAAAGGAAGATGAAGAACCTCCAAGAAAGTCAGCTTTCCAGGTAATTATGGGATTTGGGAAATCATGTCTTTTGCTAGTTGAATTTTCCTTTTGATAGACCATGATTGCAAGCCTAGACTTCTTTTGTCATGTTCATATATGATAGTTCACAGAAGCTTCTGATTTTCATTTGAAATTATTTACTCCTCAGTAAACTAATGATGCTTGCTCCTGCCATGCAAGACCACTGTTCCAGTCATGTGTTTGTTCACTTGCATCAAAATTTTTCTGATGCTATAAACAAAAAATTAAACTTCCTTTCTCTTGCAGTTAGGAGATGAAGAAGACTTCTCTAGCATTGCTTTGGATTGCTTGGATGGACTTTGATATGTAGAATAGTTTATCATGAAAATAAAATACTTGCTTTGTTTTCAAACAAATGGTCATTTAAATGTTACTTCATTTTGAAATTCAGTTTTATTTGTATTGCTAAAAATTTGAGACTTTATTGAAATAATGAGACTATCTAGCACAGCTCTGATTTTTTCAGTTTATCTGCCTTTTTTTCCAGAGCCTACTGTACCATTCTCAGTTGTATAGCTCATTATTGTAAGTATAGTGTACCCAGTGATATATAATCAATGATACCTAAACATGATAATTTGTCAGAAGACTTACATATGGAGTGAAAACTTGATATGTACTTATATGTACACACATTTCATGAAAGAGCCTCATATTAGGAGTCATTTTTCACTTGTTATACCTTGAATTGCATGATGTGTCCCTGAAGAGGTCATTGTCATTTTCTTGGCTAGGGCTTTTCAAGCTGGCAGATTACATCCACCCCTGTTTTCCCAATGCACTGAAGAACTAAATTATTCACAGAGACACTTTGCTCTGATGCTTTCTCACTGGTCCCATTGCTAACACTGTGTTTCTAGATGACTGTGTGCATGTGTGTAGCTGGCTTACCGAATACTAACTATTTGACTTTTTATTTTTATTCTAACCATCACTCATCATGCAGAAAACAAGAGACCATGATCATCTTCACTATTTTTATGGATTGCTTGCAAAGATTGACAATTTTCTTTATTCCTAACTTATAAGCAGAGACATTTTATTCTAGCTTCAGTGACTGGCACATTCCAACCTAGTTGATGTAATAATCATAGAGACAAACTCATACTGACGTCATATATTAAATTACTAGTTTCTGGTTTTTTTCTACTAATTACTCTTGCTTTGTCCTTCTTTGTAGAGAGCTATTGGGAAGTTTGCATCAGCCATTTTAGCCTTGCCAAAGTCTATCATTAAACTTCCCAAAACTATTCTTCAGTATTTAATCAGAGCTGCAAAGGTATTTGATGTTTCACTGATGTGTGGTGTGTGACCCCCTGCTCCATAGATTTTTAGACAAGCAGACCTCTCTTGCTACATCTGCCTTTTCCCTGTTCTATAGATTGTGCATTAAAAGAAGCATAAGAATTTAAAATATTTGGCAAACTTTTCCACAAAGAGTTCTGATGAGCCCAATTTTATATTATTTGATTCTTGTTTTTTCAGCTGATACCATAACCGACCAAAAAACAGAATGAGAAAATGCAGATACACATCTACTTTCTGTCCTTTTTGTAGTTTTGTCTAAGTCACATTTCACTTTAAAAGGGTCACATCTGATTGCATGCATCAGTTATAATGTGCAAAAAATATGATAATTTTTCTCAGAAAGCTGGTTAAATTACAAATAAGCTAATAAAAGACTCCGTTTGCTCCATGTTCTTTCTGTCTTCCTGTTAAGTCTCCATCTTCCTAAACCAGACATCATTTTCCATTTCTCGTTTGGAGATCAGTTCATCTCCTCACTAGACTGCACTGCCATGCACAGTGTCTGCAGCTGCTCCTTCCCAGGTCACTAGTGGCCGCCAAAGGAACCAATTGAAATTACTTGTTAATTAATCTAATGTACAAAAGAAGTTATCCAGCTACCTATGCTGTTGTCACTTCATTACTGAAAATCATAGGTAATGAATTATCCTTCTTGTACTGTAAAGAAAGTTATTTTCCCTGACTTAATCTGAAGCAAGCACAAAAACTCTCAGTGTTCAGCAAATGGTTTGAATAGTGATTGAGACTGGTTTTTTTCCTCATTTCTTCTGGGACCTTACTTAAATGCAGGTTATTTCAGTTCAGCAGGTCCTCAGTGGGACCTAGACTTCTGTATTTCCCTCAAGCTCCCCATGAAGCACAAATAGCTGGTCCACCTAGAGGACTAGGATCTAGCACTCAAGGTCCCCACCATTTTCTAAATGCCAGGATTCACTGTTGTCACTTCCCTCTGGCTCTTTTCCTTTTCCCTTTAATGACTGCCATATGACTTTCTCCATTCATATGAAAGAATTTATGTGAAAGATTACAATGTAATTATCCTCCATCTTACTTAAAAAATTTTACAGACAACATAGAAAGTCCCTGGACCACACCTCAATTAAAGGACAGTTTATGAAACTTAACTAATATTAGTTAAGGATCTCCATGTTGATAAGTTCTCTCCTGTTTTAAAGATTAAATTCTTTTTTGTACAAGTTTTCGGTAAAGTGAATTTCATTTTCTTTAATCTATATGATAAAATTTAAGATGAAATGTAAGATAAAATTTAAGATAAAGTTGGGAATACAGTGGCAGTGCAGTTTGGAGGGGCCAAAGGTTACATAAACACATTTCCATGTATTTTCTTTTCTACTTATCATTAGTGATACTCGTGTCTGAGTCCCTAGAGAGACTCATCAAATGGATTTTATCTACAGCTACCAAGTAAGAAGTTTCAGGAAGAAACTTCTATTTCTTGACTAAGTAAGAAACGGGATGTTTCCTCCTCCATCTTCATTATCAAATGTTTCCTGAAACAATTGGATTTAGGCCAAACTGACCCTCTATCAAAGGCCCCCGTAACTGTAAAATGTTTGTAGTTCCAAACACCAACATTAAGATAATTTACTTACAACAAAGGGTGTGTCATATGATTCTTTCTCCTCCCTACTTCCCCCTCTTATGCATTATCTAAATTCTCATCTCAATAAGAAAGAACTGATAGGCTTAATCATTTAGGTGTCAAATGTAGAACCAGGAGTTCCCTTTTAATACAGTCAAAGTTCCAGGACTCTCACCCTTTCCACAAGGCCTCTTCAATTCTGTTCTGAGCACCTCCTTCTCTCCTGCTCACTCTCCCACCCAATGGTTTCATTTTCTTCAGAGGAAAAAAAAAATTCTCCAGCTGTGCACTTATTACATTCATAAATCCTGATTTTTTTCTATTTTGGGGGATCTTGCATTCTCTAAAAGCAATATTCTAACCTTTAAAAATAAAATATCACTACATTTTGCTTGTAAGCCTGAAAATTTATTTACATTTAGCAGAATGGATTTTTTTTTAAAAAAATCAATATTTTGGGGAAGCAAGTTTGTTTAGTAATATGCTAAACCTCAGAGATATTCTTGATAGAAATCCTAATTAATATGCTCAATAAACATCTACCAGAAATTCCTTTATTTGGTCCTTCTTCAAATTCCAGTTTGTCTCATTTTTCAAAATGTTTGGGGGCATAAAATAAGATATTTTTGTCTCCTGGGTTTGAATAATTCAAAAATAGTATAATTGTTAGCTTACATTAATTGTTCTTAAGATTCAGATTTCTACCAATGAGAAGAAATGTTCTTTCTTAATAACCTATGATCTTTATTTACATTTTCTTATATGGAAACATTGAATTCCTCCTTATTTTTATAACTTTATAGTGCCCATGGTTTTTTTAAACTGTACTTTTCAAAGATTCCAGAAATTTGGACATTATATACGTAAAATGAAAGTGTCTGGGCCTACAAGCACCCCTGTGAAACATTCCTTTAACTTCATGATGATAATAAAAAACCCAGCTTCCCTGAGACCCAGGTGTGCCTGTGGGTGCATGAGGAGCATGCATGCTTGGCTTCGTGGTTCTAGGTGGCTGACTTTGTATATCAAGGTTTTCTTTTTGTTCCTTCTGCATGAATTGGGAAACTATTGGTGGGTGGGCTGTTCAAAATGGGCCTATCATGGTTACTGGTTATAACATATTAATGCAACTATTTTCAGGTCTTGAATAAAAATGACAAAAGGCAACTTTTCAAAAGCACCAAGTTCTCCTTTCATACCATCTGAAATAACTTCTTAATCTTAATATCATCTTATTTTTCCTTTCTAAATACTAATCGATCTACAAAGCCCTTTTCTTAAGGTGCTGGTAATAGCTGTTATTCACAAGGGAAAGTATCAAATGTTCAAAACTATTTCCCAAAGTAAATGAGGAGAAGATAGTATTTTGTTACTGACTCACAGTTTATTTTTGATGACTAATGTCACATTATTGAGGCTTCCAGTTCATTCCATGTTGCGTGCAATGGGAAAGATCAGTCGTTAAGTATTACAAATAGTGGTGGTATATGGGAAGTTGGGAGAAATGTTGGTTTGTATGTACCCAAAATTTCTCAAAATTGTCTTTGATACCAAATGAAATATGTTCCTGCATATCTGTTTTCATCTATTATTTCATGATAATAAAAATAGCACAGGTCAGCTCAGCATTTGAAGGATATGGGAGAGGGATATTTAGTTTGTGTTTGGAGAAAAAAACAATGTTTGCAAAAGCCAGGAATCTTGCTATTGGTTCCTTTTCTTTTAAGTGAAATTATTTAAAAGCCAGAAAATAATTGAACTTTCTCCCTTCAGTTTGTTTATCAAGCCTGGATTACTGACCCAAAAACAGCACTCCGACAGAGGCGCAAAGAGAAAAAACGGTCTGCAAGAGAACAGAAAAGGAAAAAAGGATCTGGGGAGGGTGAGTGTTCCAGGGGCGCAGCAGGTTCTAGCCAGCACCCTCTCTTTCTGTGGCCTTGAATAAAACAGAGGAACCGCGAAGTACAGAGTCTTTGGAGAACTTAAGTTCTTAAATTCCAAAGAGTGCAAAGATTCTTACTTGGCCTTGATTGCTTGTGAGAGATTAAAACATGAATTTAAAATGTATTGTATAAAATGAAAAGAAAGGCACACTAAACCCAAAGAAAGTAGAAAGAAAAATTGTTATAAAAAATAAATGTAAGATAAGACTTTATCATTAAGTGAAAAGTTGTTCTTGGAAAAACTAATTAGACAGATGAACTTTTGATAGTTGATCAAGGAAAAAGGGAAACCTGCCTCAACAGTGCTCATAACCAAAAATCGAACAGAACTGCCAGTGCCACAGTTAACACGATGCTGGTACATTTGAAGGCATATGATAGGAACACATTTCTAAGGGTGGAATAGCAAAATTAAAATGCACTGTGGACACTCAGGAAACACATTTTCACTATATAAATCTTACTAAAGATTAGTTATATTAAAAATTCAAAAAATCTAAAGTATTCAAAAAGTAAAAATTCAACCCAACAGATGAATGAATATAAAAACAATTTACAAACAGAAAATGAAAATTGCCTGTAAAAAGGAGCTCAGCTTCACTAGTAATAAGAGAAACACAAACTAAGTATTTTGACATTTTTGTTTTTTACCTACAAGATTGAGAAGAACCTAAACATTTGATAACATCATTGTTTGGAACTAGTGGAAATGTAAGTGCTTGCATATGCTATGAATAGTGTTATATAGTTGTACATCTACTTTGAAGAACAGTGTGTACATATCTGTGAAAATTTTAAATGTACACATCCCACTAGAAATCAGTCTCACTCATGTCCAGGCATGTGGCTTCACCTGAAGCAGGATTTGCACACGCGCATAAAGGCATAATGACACATGTCTAAGAGCGTTTATGTAATGTTTCTGGTTAATAACAAAAATTTAGAAACACCTTAAATGCCCACGTGAAGAAGACTCAAGGCAATTATGTCACTGATACATAATGGAATACTCTTCAGTACTTTAAAAAATGAAATGGATTACTTTGAACTGACTTAGAGAACAATTCCTGACATATTGTTAAATGAAAAGCATTATGTTACAAAATGGCATACACATTATGAAACCATTTGTAAAACAAAGGAAACCTCAAGACAATGTTTTGAATTTAAATGGGTGCATATTATAGTGTATAAATGTAAGGAAGAATACTTAGAAAATTAATAATAGTAGTTACTTCTGCAGGAGAGGGTAGAGAGACTAAGTGCTATGATTAAATGGAACTTTGGGCTTATCTGCTACATTTTTGTGCTTTATAAAGAAAATGTGTATATAAATTCCTTGTGAAATTAAAAAATATGTTTAAAATAAAATAAAGGAAAACGTAATTTCTAATGGAGCTCTAATTATAAAACTTCTCTCCTTTTTGATCATTCTGCCCTCCGCTATCTCTTGGTAACTTTAATTTTATTTTACTTTATTGGTTTAATAAAACAAAATTAAGACAGACCTGGTGTAACAAATCAGTGAAGAGCCAAATGCACAAGCTTCCCTGGAAACCTGTGTACTAAGCTACCAAATTCTCACAATACGCTGAGTTCACGTATACACATGTACATGTGTTCGAGCACAGTTTCCTTTGTTTGGGTTTCAAACATGAGCTCCTGACACCCAGACTGCTCTTTCATGTCCATTAGCACTGTATCGTGAACATTTCTCCAACTAAGGTATTCATTAATCCATGTCATCCTTTTTAATAGCTGCAAAATATTCTATAATATGGATATGCATAAATTATTCAACTGTTCCATCACTAATGGACAAAAGTTTACTTCCAGGTTTTTTGCTGCAATGAATAATGTTGCCTTAGATAACCCTGAACAGAGCTCTGTATGTAGTTATTCATTTGTGTTTTCAAATGCATAGCAAAAGGTCAGGAAGAACATACACTTTCCACAGAATACACTATCAAAAGTGGGACTGCTGGATTAAATGGTGTCCCTTTATTTATTTTAGTAAATGTTTTCCAAAACAGCTTTAGTAGTGTGCACTCCAGTGTGTGAGATCATGAGAGTGTCCATTTCCCTGTAGTGTCATCTCCCTGGGCAGTGTTACTCTTTTCATTGTTTGTCTTTCTCAGGGTTTTATTTTCATTTGAATTATCCTAATAAGAGTGAATGTTTTTTATTTTCTTGGTAATTTGTACTTCCAAATCTAAGATTTAAACATTTTTATCATTTTTCATAATATCATTCTATTGCATTGTTTGTCCTTTTTAATTTAGGCAATATTTATATGTTATGAATATTATCTCCTTTTATATGTTAAAATGTTTCCAGTCCAATGCTTATCTTTTGATTTTCCTTATAATATATTTTGTAAATAATTTTTAATTTTTCTGATGTTCTGTAGGTCTAAAATTTTTTGCAGTTACCAGGTTTCTATTTTGCTTAAGGAAGCTCCCCAAATATTATGCTAAAGTTTTCCTATATTTCCTCCTAATTTTATTTACGTTTTGAAATTTTTATTTTCTACAAAGTAAAGATCTAAGTTTTTACTTTTAGGTTGATAGACAATTATGCTAACCCTATTTGTGAAATGATTTTTCCTTTTCTCTATTAAATTTAAGTACTACTTTTGTCAATATTATAATTTTATTTACTCTCAGGTATGTTTCTGGACTCTCTACTGAAAACATCTAGCTCCAGGCCAATGTCTTATATTTTGGTTTATTTGTTTATCTGCATGTTTGGGGGTTTTTTAGTTTTTTTAATTTTGTAATTTTTCAATTACAGCTGACATTCAATATTATCTTCTATTAGTTTCAGGTGTACAGCATAGTGGTTTGACAATCAAATACTTGCAGGACATAAGTCTCTGTTGTAATTCAAGTCTGCAAATGCAGGGTGAAAACAGCCCCAAATGATACATAAATAAATGAGCCCGACTGTGTTCCACTGAAATTTGGATTTTACATAATTTTCATGAGTACAAAATACTCTTTTTTAGATGTTTTTTAACATGTTCTTTAGATGTTCTATATTAAAAATATAGAAACCATTCTGAAATCTCAGGCCATTTAACCACAGGAAGCAGGAAAGATTTAGCCAGAGGATTGCAGTTTATCACTCATGGTTTCCATGATTCTTGTTCAGAAGAGAATCTGAATGCTATGAATTCTTACAACTATTTGCCAGAAACTCTTGAAAGAAGCAGAATATCATAAATGTAATTTAATTTTTTAATCCAGAAGAGTGGTGTTGGCATTTAATATATCCTAAATGAATCTAACTCCTGTTTCTTGAACACACTTGGCAGATTCTGTGTTGTGGGAAGACCAAGAGGATGAGCCAGTCAAAAAGAAATCAGATGGACCAGGTAATAAAATAAAGACAAATGCGAATGACCTGGGAGAAAAGTGAAAACATTACTTCCCCATATGTTTATGTAATAAAAGGATGCCCAAAAATGACTAATCAAATATTGTTTCTGGACTAATACTAAATAATCAGTGTTGTTTAAAATGTCATCTCCAATAAAATTGCAAAGTGACTCCTAAAAGTATAGCTGCCCCTTGCACCGTTGGATTGCATGTTGGATTAGAGTCAGTTTTTAAATTCTTTTATTTAAGTTCCTATGCAAGAAAGTGATGGGGAGCAAATTATAAATGCCCCATAGAAGCCATCAGAATAGAGGCATAAAAACTATTGGCAATTAATTTTAAAGCGCATAGAAAGAAGGAGTTAAGTGAGAGGTAAGTAGAATTGAGGAATGAGAGGTACTCTGGAAGCTTGGACCAACTTCCCCATTTTATGAGGGAAAATCCCAGAGTTTGCTCAGAGTTCCACAGCTGAAATAAGGAACAGAATCCCAGTCTTCTAACTCCCAGCTCTGTCATGGTGCCATTTGGGCTTCGCATAGTATGTGATTGGGAAGATTTCTCTGTGCAGGGAAAAAACAAGGCAAAACAAATATCTCCAAATGAAATGAACTCACATGTCTCTCTAGTTCTATAACACTGCTGTTACCTCTATTGCACAGAGTTGGAATTCCTGTGTCCATCATTTATCAGCAGGAAATATTTTCAGGCTCTTTACTTTGGACATAAATATTTCCAAGGATGCCATCTGCTGGTCAAAGTGAGACTTCAGAAGGCTGGCTAATAACCTCTGTGGCCCACTTCTTAAACCTGGCCTCCATTTCCAGATAATTTACTCACATCTATGTAGGGCTACATGTTCTATTATTACTGAAAATCCTTATACAATGATAGTAACTAACCCTTGAGATTGTGCATCTTCTTTGCCAGGCACTTTTCCAAGAGATACAGATATATTAACTTGTTTAACCTCCTCAAAAACCCTCTTCCCCATTTAATAGTAAAGAAACTAAGGCAGAGAAAGATTAGCTAACTTGTCAAAGTTTACAGAGCCACTAAGAGGTAGAGTTAGGATGCCAACCCAAGGAGCCTGAACCCAGAGTTTGTGCTCTTAATAATTATGACCTACTGCCTCTATGATTTAAAAATAAGTAAAAATAAAAAGCTTCATTTCACATGTTAGTCTCTGATAACCCAAGTTAGTAAAGTGCTTATTATACATGTCTCCGACACAATGATTTTAACACCAAAGACCACCATAAGCAAAACTGTGAAATAATTGTATTTATTTTACAACCTCTAAGGAAATAACTGTGAATATGATTTTTAAAAGTTGTCAGAAATATAAGATGTTGCTAATGTTTATTAACAGTAGTAACTAACTTCAAGTCCTTCAGCCCTCAGGAGTCAAACTTGCCTTTAATGTATACATAAAAGGCCTAGAGGTTCTATCCAAACTACTGTGGGAAATGCATACCTTGCTCAAGATCAAAAGAGGAACAGGAGTATCGGATGAACAGAGGGATACAGGTGTTTCCAGCACTCTCTCCTCAGAATTGCTCTTCTGTGGAGTCTGTAGCAATTCACTCCATTCAGCTTCACAAAATAGCTGCTCCCTTCCCCAGCTACTTTGCTCAATGAATGTGCCTTTCTCATTTCCCTACTTCCTAACGGACACCACATGGAAGGCTGTTAGATGTGACACAGTTTTACTGAGGTTTGGGGGGATAATGGGAGGCAGTGACTGCATAGCAGAAACTCTTCAAAGGGAAAGCCAGCCATCACCCACCTCAGCAGGCTCTCACCAGCCTGTGTGTCTGGGATCTGACTTCACAGCCATCTGTGGCTCAGAGCCTCATCCCTCCAGGCCCTTCTCACTTAATTTTCCCCCCATCTCCTTTTCCAGATTCCTGGTTTCTTCCCCAGGTACCAGCTGGCCACTCCAAGGTTCTGGTTACTACAGTAGGTAGCACTATTAAACTCTTAGTTACGTCTCTTGTCTATCTGGACTCTGTCTGGAGTCCATCCCACATAAAGCTAAGCTTCCTCTAATGGTTCTCTTTTGGAAAAAAAAGCACATTTACCTGGGAGAAAGTCTGCCTTCCTCCTAGGCCCCTCAATTCCCAAAGAACTGTTTTTTTCCTTTCTACAATCACAAAGCTAAACTTTGATTCACACTGTGGTATAAGAATTAACGTAGAGAGAGAGAGGATTGAAAGAGGGCAGGGGTGAGTCACCCAATGGTCATATGTAATTACACTAGATTTGAGGTCAGGAAACTATACAACCCCTGGGCCAAATCCCACCTACCACCTATTTTTAAATGGCTTCTTAGGTAAGGATGATTTTTACGTTTTTAATGGTTGAAAAATATTAAAAGAGTATTTCATGGCATATGAAAATTATTAAATTCTGTAAATAAAGTTTTATTGGCAACCCAATCATGCCCATTCATAGACTATTCATTGTCCACAGCTGCTGGCACACTGCAACAGCAGTGGTTAGTTGCAACAGACAGTATGGCCTGGAGAACCGAAAATGTTTACCATCAGGCCCTGTCGAGAAAAAAGTTTTGTTGACCTTTGTACCAAATCATAAAGGGTTATGCCCTTTTCTACATGCTATCTTAATGATTTTAAACTAATTCCAAACTATAGTCATTAATTCTAAATTCGTTAAAGTTTTGCTGAAACACTTGAATCTGGTTTTCTTCTTTGCGGGGGAGAGAGGGGAACAGTGAGAGATACAAACTGTTTTCTCATTGGTGGTATTCATTTTTAATAAACAGTAAACCAATTCATTGTCATGTTCACTAAGTATTCACTTTATTGTTGTAATCAAGGTTTGAAATACTTAATAAAACTAGATTTTTAAGTACCAATTTTTTTAAAAAGTAAACATTGACCAAAATTTGGTGGCATGACTATATATTCCTTGTATACTAGTTGAGAAACTTTTGTCTCACATGAGCAAACCAGCAAAACGGTTAATAGGGGATCTCCCCTCTTTTATTTTGATTCAGACCTTAAGAAAGTTAGGTCACAGCTATGGAATCTCCTTCAACTCAATCAGTGATCAGGGAGCTTATGCCGAGTTCTCTGAGGACACGGGAGAGGCGAGCCACACTGAGACAGTGTCGGGCATACAGTGGCGATCAGACCTAAGCCTGCTACACCAGGCGGTGTTCTGGGCTTCCTGAGTCACAGCTGCAGCTAAGGAAGAGCACCAAGTAAATCAGGAATTTCACAGCTCCTGTTGGTTAGGGAAGCACTGATCCCATGTGCAGTATTTTGTAGTTAGTGTGGCTCAGTGTAATTAAGAATAAAGATAGTTCAGTGGTATAGATACATACTCTTAGCACACTCACTGAGCTCTCTTGACAGGCTAGCTTTAAGGTAATTTAACTGAAATGCAACTGCAATAGGAAATATCAGTTTCTTACTGAGTCAACAGAATTGTTTCCAACAACTATTATTACTTAAGAAAAGAAGAACCTTACAGAAAAAGCATTATAGGATTCAATTGCCTGGTTAAATACAGACTGTTTCTATTCCTATGCCAATAACAGAAATATCTTTGAATGCAATCTCTACTTTTAATCAAAGCTATCTGTATATAAATCTATTCTGACCAAGGTTGTGATCAAATGTTAATAATTCTGTCATGGCTTAGTTTGGAGGCTGTCTCTGTAGGTGTGGAAAGACTCGGTGGGAGTTTCCTGTCCTGCAGTGGTCCTCCCCTCCTCCTGTCACACTGAGAACAGAGGGCCAAAAGCAGGCCTGCCTTTGGCAGAACACCGTGCTATGCACAGCTACATGGTCATGGCATTTTGCTCCTTTGAAATTTTGTTTCTCTTTCTTCCTCCTAGATAACATCATCAAGAGGATATTTAATATTTTGAAATTTACCTGGGTCCTCTTTCTGGCAACAGTGGATAGTTTCACAGCTTGGCTTAACTCCATTTCAAGGGAGCATATTGATATATCTACAGTTTTGAGAATTGAAAGATGCATGCTGACCAGAGAAATTAAAAAGGTAACAGTCTTCGAATATTTTTTGTTTGTTTCTACCCACATTATAAAGATCGTGAAACTCAATACCCAGAACTCCAAGTAGAAAAAGATAAAATCCTTTCTTTCCACATCATCTTTACATAGCTTCTTAATTTTTCTGTATATTTAAGTCTGTTTCATACTCAGAATAAAATCAGACCCTCACATAGAGTCCTGGAACAGTGACTGGTTTGTTCGTTCTATCCCCTTGCCTCATCAGAGTTCGCAGGTGCACAGACTCTGCTGTGTCTTGTAAAGGATTATGTTGTTTAGTCTGAGAAGATCACTCTGAAACGTCTCATAGGAAAAATTAGGATGCATACAGAGAAGCAAAATATAGTCATATAAGGTTTATACAATATATTAAAAAATAAAACTTTATTACTAATAAAGTTACTATTATATATACTTATACATAACTATAAAATTATATATAAGAAGGGATTTCTTTTAAAATTTTTTTGAAAAATAATTGACATATAATGTTACATTAGTTTCAGATGTGCAGCATAATGATTCTATACATATATTTTTATACATACTTACACATATATAAAATGAAATGACCACCACTATAAGTCTACTTAACATTCATTAGCACACATAGTTACAATTTTTTTCTTGTAAATTTTTAAGCAACTTTCAAATACAGTAGTTCCCCCTTATCCATGGTTCACTTTGTGGCTTACCCTTGGTCAACCACAACTCAAAAATATTAAATGGAAAATTCCAGAAATCAACAATTCAGAAGTTTTAAATTGCATGCCCCACTGAGTAGTGTGATGAAACCTCAGGCCACCCTTCTTCACCCCACCTAGGATGTGAACCATCCCTTTGTCCAGCGTCTCCACGCTGTATAAGCTCCCTGCCTGGTGGTAGTTAATATCCATCTAGGTTATCAGATCCACTGTGGTGGTATCATAGTGTTTGTGTCCGAGTCACCCGTATTTTACTTAATAATGGCCCAAAGTGCAAGAATAGTGATGTTGGCAATTTGGATATACCAAAGTAAAGCTGTAAAGCACTTTTTTTTGGTGCAAAAAGGTTAAAGTTACTGACTTAATAAGGAAAGAAAAAATCATACACTGAGGTGCTAAGATTTATGGTAAGAATGAATCTTCTATTGGTGAAATTGTGAAGAAAGAAAAAACAACCCGTGCTAGTTTGCTGAGATATAGAGAAAAAGCACATTCACATAACTTTTATTATAGTATGTTGTTATAATTGTTATAATTTAGTATTAGTTATTGTTATTAACCCCTTTAGTATGCCTAATTTATGAATTAAACTTTACCATAGGTACATCTGTACAGGAAAAAAGCGTAGTGTGTATATCGTTCAGTACTATCCATGGTTTCAGGCATCCACTGGGCATCCTGAAACATATCCCCTGCAAATAAGGGTGGACCCCCATGTACAGCACAGTATTATTAACTATAGTGACCCTGCTATATATTACATTCCCAAGCCTTACTTATTTTATAACTGGAAGTTTGTACTTTTGACCACCTTTATCCTTAGACAAGAGGGATTTCTAGTTTAGCATTACCCAGTAATACTGGACACCACTAACTCCATGCACTGACTTCAACCTCCAGCTTCATTAGCTTTGTGTTAACCTACTCGAGGTGTGCATGGTAGCTGAGAGCTGTCAGTATTGAGTGATGACAGATGGCTGCAGAGGCAAGTAAGAATTGTGGCAATGTCTCGTTCACTGCAGGGCAACGTTCCCACTCGGGAAAGCATCCACATGTACTATCAGAACCACATCATGAACCTTTCCAGAGAGTCTGGACTGGACACAATTGACGATCGTCCTGGTGCCGCTTCAGGTGCACAGACAGCCCACAGGATGGATAGCTTAGACTCACATGACAGTATCTCCAGGTATTTCGTGTTCTGAACAATAGATTTGATCTGGACAAAGGTAAAAGGTGGACTTCATCAATATGAGAAATGAATATAAGGGGTGAAAGTTAATCAAAACTTACATAGATCGCCACCCTATTTAGGATGTTTCCATACGCACAACAAAGCTAAAGGAATGTTTTCCTCCCCCAGACTGAGCCAGATAAAATCATATATCAACCAAAAACCATTAGAAACACCTATGTGATTGGTAGGCACAGGATAATGGTTTTCGAGCTGGAGACAAGCAAGAATGAAACGTCCTGATGATAAAATTACTATTTGTGTCAAGGGGTGCATCTTTAATTCATTTTTAAAATGCCCCTCAACAAAGTATCTTCTAAACTAGAATCTTCGGCCCTGTTGTTATTTTTTATATTTTTCCTTCAGAATTGTTGCTTTATGATTCACAGTAGAAGCCCATCTTCCCTGAGTTGTGTGACCACATGCACCGTCTCACAACAGCAACCCTGTAGTGATCATGCACAGTGGGCCAGCACCAAGAACTGTTTCTCGGTTACCTCAGTTCATCCTATAAGATTTGTGACGTTATCATCCCCATTTCAGTTGCAGAGGTTAAGTAACCTACCCAAAGTCACACCACTCAAAAGTATATATAAGCAGACCCGGGGTCCAAAACCATCTATAATAGCTTGACACACAGCCCGATCTCTCAACCACCATATGGTGTGCTGCCATGCATTGCCTCTTTGGCACTCCAGGCCAGCTTGGAAAATTGACCTGTCTTTCTTATGGCCTATCCCAGAGAAACTTATATATTCTTTGCATCCCAGTATTTACCAGCTGCTCTCAGCTGTACAGATTTGACTTTCAAGTTAAAGCAGAAATCTTGTGTTAGGAGGAAAATTACACACTGCAGGTAATTAGCTACACTGAGTGGATTACACCTTGTGCCTGTCTTCATAGGTAAAGAGCTGTTTCACTGAGGACTTTCATGTATTTACTATTTTTATTCAACATGTTAAAAAGCACCTATTTCATGACAGGCACTGGGCTTGATTCTGGGATAGACACATAAAAATAAGTCATCTCTAAGCGGTTTGAGCCTGAATGAAAAACTCAGCCACAGGATTATCTGTGGAATTCTGGACTAATTTCCTCTCTATAAGGACATCAGAGCTGGGCTGCATTCTCACTGCTGGTTCAGAAGCTCATGGATTATTCCCAGTTGTACTTCATTCGTATGCTGAGCAAGGCCCCAAGGTCTAGTGAACTGTTTGTCCTTCACAAATACTGAATATGCTACAAGATGAGAGTAGAAGGAACCAAGGCTATTTTATCAATACTGAGATACCAAACCCAAAATAGGTAACTAGAAATTGAAATTGCAACCTCATTGGAAGAGGCAAAAAAATTTTGGAAAAAAATTTTACCTTGAAGTGCTATTTTTAGCTGTTGCCAAATTGTATTTTAGCTTCTCCAGTTGTGCCTTTTCTTTATTCTAATAGTCTATTTGATGCAGATCTAAATTAATCAGTATGGAAACATATATATTTTTAAAAACCCTCAAGTTTTAAAATGGTATATATGCTAAAACCTCATTTTTATTTTTCAAAAGTGTATGTATTCAACATATGTTGGTTTCCAACATATGTTGGTTTAAGTTTGATTTTTGTACACATAAAATTCATCATGGATGTTACTCCTCCAGTCCTCTGAAACTAGGTAGTGATTCTTTTAAAGTCCTTTGAGAAGTAATGAAGAATTTATTTTTCACTTTAATTTGGGAATAATCTTTCTTATTTATAAGTTCCGATGGAATAGATACATTTCAGCTACTATAAATTTTTGTTAACAGAAGAAATAACTTAGGACAGAAACTTTTAAGAGTTTCAAGGTCAAAACATTTATTTGCTAATTGTATTTAAGATGCTTTCAACTCCTACAGTAAAACAATTGATTATTAGAACATTGTGCATGATAACAGAACTTAATTTTTCATTCTCTTCCTACCCAAGCACACACATTTCTCAGTAATTAATTTCTGAAGCCTTGGTAATACCTGTTACAAAGTGAAAACAGTATGGTGTTCTTACATCTCTGAGTGCTGACTGAGCCTCCTTGTGCGTCTTCCTGAAAATGTCCTACAGTCAGTTTTCAAAGGGGAGCTTCAGTCTCTTCTGACAGACTCCATGGAGACAAGTCATTGTTGCATAGATTTTGTTCTCATTTTTTCTTAATTTCAAACCATAAAAGCTGTCCTGTTTGGAAACTACCAAGCTTCTTACGTGTATTCTTGCAACAATTCCCTCTATGTCTATATCATCTATGTCATCTATATGTCAATAATTTAAACGGAATTATTTTCTCTTTAGTTCATTTTCATGATAAAACTTGAAGTCCATTTTTGTCCTCATTCTACCCACACTCTTACACACTCCAAGTTATTTTACGGTAGCTATACCTTTCATAATAAAATAAAACTACAAGGACATCCTTGCAGAAATGGTGAAGTGTGTCATGTTGTCAAGGAGTTAAGGGAAGCAAGATTTGTCTGAATGTAGTGAATATTCAAGATACTGACTAATGTTACTTCCCAGTTAAGTGGTAAATGAAAATGAACTGGGGAATGTAAAAATTTCCAAATTCACCCACTTTATGACCTATTTGTGACCAAATAACCATTTTTTAAATGGGAGAATGGAGAAGAAAAATGCTGAGATACTCTAGATGCACATTTTCCAAAATATTGCTATTATTTACTTATTTACTTGTGCATACCATATATAGTTGTCCCACTACACTTAGCTTTGGACAGCACAGCTGTGTACATTCTGAATATGGACAGGGTCTGAGGCAAACTATTTTTCACTTTGTCTGAATTCCAAAATAAAGGCTTCTGACAGCTCTGTTTATCTTAACTGAAAGTCATGTTTATATTTAACCGGGAATATTTCCTCCCACAGAGTTAAGAATATAATTATATACACATATAGTATATAATTTTCTTCTTGAATATGCCCATTTTTTCTTCAAAAATATGATGTCCCATAATGTGATTTATAATATTTTAAATTTATTAAAATAAAATTTTTAACTTCCCTTCTTGCCTTGTTTCAAAATACAGAGATTTTTGTTGTTGTTATTCTTACCTGGGTTCCTGAGCTTGGCAGGTGAAATGGGGAATGGATGGACTAACCTTTCTCCATTAATTGGCAATGACTCTGACAGCAGTTGGTAATATGTTTTCACGAACCTCTTTTGAAATTTCATGAAGCTATGCATTGTCTCTCAAAAGGAAAAGTGTAGAGAAATACAACTTTTTCCAAAAAACGTCAAAGGTTTCACAAGCCTCCTGAATATCATACATGAACCTGACTTCAGAATAACTAACTGTTCCAGAACCAAATTCTGTGTCATACTAATCAGAGAGAGCAAAAAGAATATTAGAAAGTGAAGTTGGAAATAAGTTTTCTACAAAATAAACACACATAATTCCCGAATTAGTACATTTTAATTGCACAATAATTAACAATCTATCCAATTAAGAAATTAACCAAAATTATAAATTACAACTTAGAAGGGATAAAATAGGAGAAGAAAAAGAAGAACTGTTAAAAATAAAATCAAACACCTGCCCTTAAATCTGACCCCAAATTACAAGTATAAAACTATATCCATAATCAAAAATTGTGAGGTAGAAGATATTTAAATTCATGAATTGCTTTTTAACAAAGACTGTCAAAATATCCCCCAAATTTAAAATGGTCAACCAATACTAGTAAAAAACCAGTATCTTTAAAATTAATTTTACTTTTTATTTTCAACCTAAAGAAACAGGAGACATAATGGGGTCAATTATGTCTATGTCATTAGGAAATTAATGTATATATTTGCCTTCTTAGTCATGGTTAAGCTGCCTTCCTAGTTTCTTTGCTTTAGGAAACTTTCAAATCCCCAGTCATTTGTCTACACTAGAGTCTACAGAAAGCCATGCTCACTGCTGGAACGGCTGTCATCTTCCCTAGAAGGTATTCTGAGTACAGAAGTGCTCTCAATACCTGTGTCATTGGGTAGGGTCTATCATCATCCCCAAGTAGGGACTCACATGCTCTGTGTGGCCCTACCCACTTTGCAGAAGACCCAGCCTAGGTGGTGCTGTCCTACCTGTTCCAACTCCTACCCTGGCACCCAGGTCACCTATCTTTACCGCTGGGCATATAGTAGACAAGGTTGCAGTGGGAACCTACGAAGTGAATTTGTGTTCCTTTTGACTTAGTAAAATAGTCATGATTTCCTTCAAATCCAGATAAGATAGCAATTATAAAATCAGATACAAGATAGCAATTATAAAATCAGAAATTATCTATCTCCCCCCAAAAATACATTGGTTTAAATTCCTGCAAGTAACACTAGTGACAGCCTAAGGAGCATTCCTAGATAAGAAGGGACGGATTATCATTTGGAAAGTGTCACCTAAAGGTTGCTGTGGTACTCTGCAACTAAACAACCATCCATTTAGTCTTGTCCTTTGGGTCTATTTTATAAAGCCCTACCCACTCCCTTGTACATTTAAACTGTTCTGGATTGGACAACAAATGGTCACACTCCAAATAATCCAATTGTGTGGGGTCTGAAGGTAAGTTAATAGGACCACAGAACCCAACTCAAGAATTAACAAGTTAAATAGGGATCTCAACAATGATTCTTATGCAGAAAATTCAAGCAGTGCTACCAGACAGGGTGCACCTTGTCTTTTTGCCTGCAAACTCCCAAAAGACCATGGGGTTATACCTCTAAAACTATAAAATGAAATACAGGAATTCAAAGATCCTGTTTCTCATCTCATGAATGATGAAATTGGACCCCAAAGAGGGGATCTGATTTATCCAACACCCAGCCACTGGTGAATGTCCTTGTGGAGGAAACTCAAGCCCAGTGCTCCATGTGTTTCCACTTTACCTTGCTGTCATCTCCTCATTTTGTTCAGGACATGGTGACATCTGAAAGCAGTATGGCCTTTTAAAAATCAGCCCCATGTGTCCTCAGACCATTTGACTGCTTATATTCTCACCTCTCTTATTGCCTTGCCCCTCTCCTGGCCATGTAGCTGGGACTTGTGCAGCAGGATGGCCCCACTAAAGTTCTTGTAGGTTGTGCTAAAGCACCTGGAACCTGAAAAGCCCTTGAACTGGTCCATGAGTGAGTTACTCAAAGTCCCTGCTTCCTAACCCCCAAAGGTTGTTATGGTGTCCATTTCTGCATCATAATTATTGACTGAGGGCATCCATCTGTGAGGCTAGGCATATAGTGTAGGCTCCCTAGTGTGGTCACTTAATGAAAATGTTCAGCTTAACAGTGTCGGCTGGGGAATCAGCCATCCTGTATCACAAAGGCCTGCTCTCTTGGGTCAACCAAGTCATTAGTGTTCAGGTTGGAAGATTCATATTCCAGTAGCCACCTTCATAAGGCTCTTCGGAGCTAAGCCGTATGTCTGAACTGAAATTAATATCTATATAATAATTCTATTTGCTTCTTCTTTAGTAGCATCTCAGTCCTGTGTCTACCATCATTTCCTCCCCAGTTGTTGCCTCAATGGAGATCAGGAGCTGAGGATTTTAGCCAATGGGTTCTCATCCTGATGATATCCATCAAGACCTAAAACATAATCCAGAAGATAAAATTTATTAGGAAAAATGAAAAGTTAACAGACAAAATGACCCTGCCATTGCTAGACTTCCTTTGTTTTTTCCTTTGTACCATTTTCTTTCTTTTTTTTTTTTGATGTTGGTTTATATCCAGTTGCATATCAAACCAGCATCTCTTCCACATGTAAGGTATCTGGTTTGGCTTCTCTGAATATCACTTGAAAAAATGCAGTGGAAAATTTAGTTTGTTGTGGTTATCCCCGAGTTTCCCTCTCTCATTGCTGAAACTGTGTTAAAAAAAATTGAAATATTTCGTATAAATTAAAAATTATACATGAGCAAATATTTCTGCTTAAGCAATTTGGGTACAAAATGCTCTCAACAAACCCAGGGAGCTCCAAATAAAGCATTCCTTCCTCAGTTAAGAAAAATTCAGTTGCAAAGTTATAATGATATAAATTCTCTGTAAGAGATGTGCGAGAACTTATAATCTTATTCTCTCTCCATGTCCCACCCGGAGAGGGACATCTCATAATTTGCCACTAGCCAATATATTTTGTTAAATCCAGTACTAATGTGTTTAATTGTCCTGCCAAACAGGTCCTTCCCTGTCCTTGAGCCCCGCTGTGGTGGTTGTCATTGTCAGTGGTGGTGTCACATGTGGTTTGCTGCATGGCAGTGTGTTGGTCAATTGATCCATGTGTAAACTGATTTACCACTGGTGTTGTAACACTGTGTCTCTGTAACTGTTTGCGCTGCTAGCTGCTACACTGAAGCAACCATGCTCTTCTCAAGGCAGTCTACCCTTGATGATTTAGATGGACCAGAAACTATTCCTAAAACAAGTGAGCGGGCTCGACCTAGGCTCCGTAAAATGCTCAGCTTGGATATGTCCTCCTCATCAGCTGACAGTGGCAGTTTAGCATCAAGGTGCTTAACTTGTGCATGCTTTGTTCTGTAATTTATTATATTTCCCTGTTATGTCATTGCAAATATAAGTTTGTGTGATGTATGTTTTCCTTTTATTTTTATTTTAAGAATTCGCATGAATAATCAAAGCATAACCACCACCATTCCTGGGACATAGTAAGTTGTTCCTAGGACAGTAGTCTAGTAAACTAACTGCTGTTTAGTTTTTGTCTGTTAGGAGTTTCTTAAAAACCCTTATTATAAACATTGTCCTCCATTTTATAAGTATTTAACACTTTCATTTTCAAAGAAATAAGCATGTTTCATCCTTGATTGAGAGCTCATCTTGGCAGTCCTCACTGGGAAAAATGTGTCAGGAAACTTAGAATTTTTCTCATGACCTTATCAAAAGATATATGCATTAGGAAAAAAATCTAAAAATTTTCCATATATGGTGATATTTTGATACAGAATAGATCTGCCCACATTTTATCAACATAACTGACATAAAGCCAGAATATATTTTATGATTGATTTTTTAAAAGAATATTATTATGCAGTAGACTCTAACTTGTTTTGTTTGGGAAAGATTACTTTGGGCTTAAGTTTTCTCATTAAATCCTACCATAAAATAATAATCATTTATAAATGAAATTATTTCTATAAAATCCAAAAGCTCTTTTTTGAGTTGCTTCTGAATGGTTATCAGGGGCACAGAAGCATCAGCTACATTGTGCGTATCCTGACACCAAAATAACCCAATCCAAAATGAATTTCAATTTTGGCAAATCAGAGGGTTCTTAACTTCTGTTTTCTGGCAACTATATACCTTAATACAGTGCTGCAGTGTGCTAGGACCCAGCAATGATGGGAATGCCTTGGCCATTTGAGATGTCCTCTGGCAGACACACGCTAACTTATTCCACTTTGTTGATTCCTGAAGGCACCAGGATTTGTTGAATCCCTCTGGGGACAGACCAAATCCAAAACCATACACAGCATTCCTGTCATTGGATATAGTGTAACTAGAAGCTAGAACTTGTGTGAGATTGGTTCCAGTGGTCTGAAAATTCCCTGAGGTGATCAGTGGATTTCAGGGCCTCCTAAAAGGCTGTGTGTAATTGCAGTAAGTCTTAGAAAATAGCCAGTTTGGCTTGGCATTCCAAGGGCTTTCTATATGATGTACATGGTTAGGGCCAAAGCCCTGGGAATGTTAAACACCTGAACCAGTACCCAAAACTCATGCTAATCTGGTTCTTCAGCCTTAGGGCTCAGTCAAGTCTCATCAATTTCCTCTATTCAATATGTCTACACTGGTGTCAGTAACAAGAAAAATTAATACAATCCTTGCATTTGAGAAACTCAGTGTTTATGGACCCTACCTACCTATATATGCCAATCAAATGACAGTGCATAGCTCAGAATCTAACAAATTCTAATTCTATATTCACAGATTCCATATCTCCAGATAATTTTTGTACCTCTGCCTTTTGGGGGCTGGATGTGTCTGAGGTAGACAATATTAAAAAGCATGCCATGAATTTCACTGGTGTGGAAGTTCTATTTTTTTTCCAACTTTGTCTGCATGGAACTGGCAGAGAAAGTTAGAAGATAAAACAAGAAAGAAGAAGTGGAGGATGCAAGAGAAAAGAACAAAATGTCAAAAAGAGAGAGTGAAGATAAGAGTGGAGAGCTGATAGAAAGTGAATACTAGAGGGGAGCTGGCAGAAGAAAGTCAGTGAAGCAACTGGGAGGAGAGAGAGGGTGGAGCAAGCAGCCCCAGGGAGAGATCATACTGTGGAGGGGAAAACGATAGGCATTTCCATGTGTAGACAGAGAGCTCAGGGAAGATGATGAGGAGCTGGAGATAGTGAAAATTCAATGTAAGAAGCACCAATAAGAAAAAGGCAAAGGATGGAAAAATGGGGATAAGGAACAAATGTGATAGAAATGTGCCATTTTTTCTGTAGAGCATGCAGTTATTTAGCCAATATTTTATCATTCCTATCATCCCCTTCTGGATCTGAGTGGGTCCTTTGCATAGCACTGAGTGCAGAGCTTGTCTTGGTCAACACCAACAGACCAAAACTGACAAGGCTTCTCATTTCCACATGCAACTTGCTTTAAATAGATATAATGGTAGGTATGCTATGCTATGTCTTGATTTAAAGATAACACTGGAACTCATGGCTGTGAATCTTGATGTGATTTTTAAAATTTCCATGCATAAGTGGATTTAGCAGCTTGTGAGCCATGTGACTTGCTCTTGTTTTCAACCAGGTGTGTGCACCATCAGCTTTTGCATTTAAGAAGGTGCTGTTTGTTTGCAGACCAGATATGAATATCCCAAAGGACTGAAGCAGAGGGAGGGGAAATGTGGTGTTTTAATTTTCTCACAAGCCTTGATGTTTTTATTTGGGAGTACTACGAATGTGTCTTGAGAATTTGAGAGGATTCTCAGGACCTGAAGGCTAAGACAAGGATCTGTGCCCATCCCTTTCTCCTGACAGCGAGCCCACGCAGTGTACCATGCTGTATTCACGCCAGGGGACCACAGAAACCATAGAGGAGGTGGAGACTGAACAGGATGTGGAGGCCGAACAGGACGAGGAGGTGGGGGTCCAGGACACCAGTGATGAAGGCAGTGAGGCTGAGGTGGACGTGGAGCCAGATGGACCAGAGGAGCCCAAAGAAGAGGGGGAGGAAGAGGCACAGGAAGCTGAGGAGACTGAGGAGACCGAGGAGGCCGGCCTCACCCCAGACACTGAGTTGCCTCAATCCTCCACCGAGGAGGGAGACGTGGAGATCCCACCGTCCTACAGTAAGGCGGTCAGCTTTGAGCGCTTATCCTTTGGCTCACAGGACGACTCTGCAGGTCCAAGTCGCATGGCGGTCAGCCCAGACGACAGCCGTTCCGACAGGCTGGAGTCCAGCATCTTACCGCCCCTGACTCATGAGCTGACGGCTAGTGAGCTGCTGGTGAACAAGTAAGAGCCTGCGGGCAGATTGAAGGTGCATGTTGGGATCATGCATCTAGGGATTAGCACTTCCATACACGTGCTGTGGTCATATGTAGAGAAAACTCACATGTTAAAAACACCCATCTACATGTTTACAGCAACCAGGTGCAGTTTTCAATACTCATCATACTGCAAATACAAACCAAATTTCAGTACTCCTCACTGAATGGTAGAGCTAGCAAGAGCTGTCAGTAGCCACTGCTCAGGTTTCTTTCTGTAACATATTATTGGTTTTTTCCCACAAGTAATTTGGTGACAAAGGAAGGGGAGAAGGATAGGAAGGATCATGCGAAATGGAAATCAGTAATTTGGAGAAATTAAGATAAATTCATTGTCATGTTTTTTTGTTTTTTTTTCTAACAGGATGTTCCATGACGAAGAACTTGAAGAATCAGAGAAGTTCTACGTTGGGCAGCCCCGGTTCCTTCTGTTGTTCTATGCCATGTACAACACTCTGGTGGCCCGCTCAGAAATGGTGTGCTATTTTGTGATCATCCTCAACCACATGGTCTCTGCCTCTGTGATCACCCTCGTGCTTCCCATTCTGATCTTCCTCTGGGCCATGCTGTCTGTCCCTAGGCCCAGCAGACGGTTTTGGATGATGGCCATTGTCTACACAGAGGTAGGCCTTGGATAGAAACTTCCTGTAGGTTGCTTCAGGCATTCAATCTAGGTTGGCCTGCCCTGACTGTCAGACAGTTTCACACAGAACCATCAGTTAGATGGATATTCTTAGATAGATAAGTGACTATAACTGTTATCTAGTGCTAATAATTGTATATATTTTCTTACATTTCACACCTCACACAAGATAGGTGCTAATATCATTTCTATTTAATAGATAAGGAACCAGTTTAATAAGGTGCAATGATTGGACCAAAGTTACCCAGATGGTGAGAGGTCAGGCAGACTCCTGGAATCTGGTTGTCTATCCTGTGATATTAACCACTGAGATGATAGTGCTTACAGAACCAAGCATAATGCCTGGGACCTGTGGATGTTCTGTGAATGGATACTGAATTAAACAATGAAGTGTGCATGTTGAATATAATTTGATGCAACAAGGATATATCCCATTTTTAAACTTAGGCCAGTTTCTACATATCAAAACACAAAGTTATACAATAACCAACTTAAAAATCTAAATGACAGAAAGGGAGAATTGCCAGCCCAAATCACAGGTGAGGGGACAAGAGACACTGCCCAATTCTACCTGTTTTTATATACTGCCTTATTAAATATATAGAAGATCAAAAAGTCCCATGACCACCATAAAATTGAAAATAAAAGGGCCCTGAGTGGTGTGTCTCAGTTGGTTGGAGTGTCATTCAACCAACTAAAAGGTTGTGGGTTTGATTCCAAGTCAGGGCAATTACCCAGGTTGTGAGTTTGACCCCTAGTTGTGGCACGTACAAGAAGGCAACCACTTTCTCACATCCATGTTCTCTCTCTCTCTGTCTGTCTCCCTCCCTCCTCTCCTTTCATTCCCACTGAGAAAATGAAAAATGTCCTGAGTGAGGATTAAAAAAAAGGAAAAGAAAAGGAAGCTCTATGTAGAAGGCTACTTTTCTTAACTGGCTCTTAAGGAAAGGTTTTTCCTAAAAATGGTACTTAATTCTTAAAGATAATTACTTCTTTAAAAAAATAGTACTCAGAATGGATGTCCCACTGAGTCTAGAAATTTTTCAGGTTTATAAGTAATTCAACAGTGACATTAAAAAAGTTATGTTTAAAAATCTCAAAGTATTCAGTCTAAAGTATCAATATCATGTATCTTATCTTTATAATAAAAATAAGAGGTAAAGCCAATATATCTATTACTTTAATTAGCCTGGCTATTGCAATCTTTCCAAAAGAATTATTCTTAAATATTACTTTTATTACTTCATGATACAGGACATAAATGATTCCTTATTTTTAGAATGGGTACACCCTCTAGTACCTATGTGGGAGGGAGTTTCTTACCTAGGAGTAAAGTACAAGCAGATACTGAGAATGTGGAAAAGAGAACAAGAGCTATTTATATACCACTTTTAGCTAAAAAATAAAATCTTCTTGGTAAACTTAAATTTGGGTACTCCATTTTGAGGAGTGAAGAAGTGGGAAATTAAGTTAATGTTACTTCACTGCACAACATGGACTATATACCAAAACTCGAACACTATGCTCAGAATGCAGAACACTATGAGAATGCAATGACAAGCTTTTTAAAAGAAGAAAGCTATTTCTGTTTCCCAATGCCTCACAGACTGTTGTGGCAAACGGGAATGATGGGAACAAGAATGTCCCACAAGTGATACAAAACTGCATTAGAGACAATAGAGTTAGGTGGGCGTTGTTCCCCATACAGGCTAGTGGGGTGGAGAGAGGTTAGATGCCATAGTGACTTCTCAGGTGAAGAGAACTTAGAGCTGAGTATTAAGGGATGAGTGTAAAGTCACCAAAGGATGAAAAGCAAAGGGAATGTCAGTCTTTGGGAATAACCCATGCTAAAAAAGCGAAGTCATAAGACAACCTGGCAAGTGCCAAGAATGACAGGTGGTTTGTGATGGCTGGAAGGCAGACTTGAGTGGAGAGTGCAGCAGGAGGAGCTTGGGAATGTCAACAGGGTTTATGCTCAGGACTTACCCACTTTGTCCTGAAGGATTTAAAGAGGGCCTTGACTAGATTGGACTGTGTTTTTGCAAGTTTTTACACAGAATGGAAGTGGAGGCATGGAGACCAGCTAGGAAACTAGTTTAACTGTCTAGGTGAGAAGTAATACAGTCTGAATGCAGTGGCAAAGAGGTTAAAGATGAGTAGAAAAATGAGGTTTTAATAATTGACTGAAACTAGTTAGAATGTGAGGGAGAATGGAAGAGGCAAGGATGGCCCCAGGTTTCTTCGGAATTTGGTATATGGAGATGTCACTCACTAAGATAAGAAACATAGAATTGTTCTTTGCAGAAGCATCCCTAAAAAGACAAGAGAGGGAAGAGATGAGCTAGAGGAAGACTCTAGGTCAAGAGAGGACTTTTAAAACTATTTGTATTGATGAATTTTGTATATTGCTATAAAGGCTTAATCATATAGACATTAGAGGTTTGCTTAGATGAAACCCATCAATTTTCTCATTTGTCCTTTTCTCTCAACATACAATTCTCTACAACATTTATGCATTTATCCCAGCACTGCTGGTTAGTTTATTTAATTTACTTTTATTTCTTTTTGAGAAAAAAATTCCAGTGAGCAATAAAGTAGTGACAAGAAAGAGAATGGAGTAAGTAAATATTTTGTACATCAAAACCGAATGCTCATAAACATTGCAAATTAAAGCAATACATAAAATAAAAGGGCATAAATGTCATGCAGTTCTTGTGTTCTAATTATGGTATTTTAATAGCTGGATAATTATATATGTACCATTGAAATTAGTATAAATTAGCCTACTCCTCAAAAATAGAGAAAAGTATTTAAGCAGTATCAATAGTAATCTAACAGGCCCTGATATATCTACAATCAAAGGCGCTCCTGGGGGTAAGATTTAGCTCCTGCTCTGAAGTTCATGGTCTATAAGAATGATTATGTGATTATTTCACATATTTGTGTGAGTTCTTACATCAAAACTGTGAAATGCATCTTTCTTGGGTTTTTATATTGCATTTCTCCTATATTTGTAATTATTCTTACAAGTTTTTGTTCTGTTTTGTTTTGTTTTCTTATCATCTGTGTGTAGGTAACAATTGTGGTCAAGTATTTTTTCCAATTTGGGTTTTTTCCTTGGAATAAGCATGTGGAATTGAACAAGGACAAACCTTACCACCCACCTAATATTATAGGTGTGGAAAAGAAAGAAGGCTATGTTCTTTATGATCTCATTCAGCTCCTGGCTCTTTTCTTCCACCGATCAATTTTGAAGGTATGAGAAGTTAAGTTAATCAGCACATGTTGATGACTTCTGTTCCTGTAATATTCCTAGAGAATGTGAATTTTAGGATTGGTAACAGTCCTGAGAGGCCAGTGGGTGATGTCTTATTTCTATACTTTTTAAAAGACAAACAGATATATTCATTTAGTGGACATTTTCTCCAATACTCCATGCTCAATAATGAAATTTATAATAAATCTGGGAGCAAGTTTTTCCATATTGCTACACTGGGTTGAAAATATATAATGATTAATCCAATATGTGGGAATTGCTTGAATGATGTACAATAGCTTAATGCCTCATATGCTAAAGTCTACTAGCTTGAGCCAGAACATCAGAGAGCTAGAATTTGGAGTGGATCGCATTGCTTTTTATCTCCATTGCAATCTCTACTTACCTTCTTCTAGTAGCATTACTTTCATTGAGTAATTTCTTATCATAAAACTCTTGGATTTACTGAGAGACTCTACATTAAAGGTCAAGTGAAGCCAATGCTGTGCTTTGCTTCCTGTTAAGCCTATTGTTAAGAAAGCCATTTACCACACTGCTCTGGGAAGACCTGCCCACAGCATAAAACGTCTCAGGTCAGTCACTCTTGTCATCCTCCTGAGGAACTATGTGGATTTTTTCCTTCTTATACACTATGAATTGTAAGTTAAGCTTGTAAATATGTAAAATATGTGACTCAATAATAAATATGGGAAGTTATTACATAGTATACATTTTATATGTTTTTAATATATTTTATTGATTATGTTATTACAGCTGTCCCATTTCCCCCCTTCACTCCCCTACACTCGGCCCCCACTCCAACCCACATTCCTCCCCCTTTAGTTCATGTCCATGTGTCATACTTATAAGTTCTTTAGCTTCTACATTTCCCATACTGTTCTTAACCTCCCCCTGTCTATTTTCTACCTACCATCTACGCTACTTATTCTCTGTACCTTTTCCCCCTCTCTCCTCCTCCCACTCCCCTGTTGATAACCCTCCATTTCTGTGGTTCTGTTCCTGTTCTAGTTGTTTGCTTAGTTTGTTTTTGTTTTTGTTTTAGGTGTGATTGTTAATAATTGTGAGTTTGCTGTCATTTTACTCTACATGTTTTTCATCTTCTTGTTAAATAAGCCCCTTTAATATTTCATATAATAAGGGCTTGGTGATGATGATTACCTTTAACTTGACCTTATCTGAGAGGCACTTTATCTGCCCTTCCATTCTAAATGAAAGCTTTGCTAGATGGAGCAATCTTGGATGTTGAAACTTGCCTTTCATGACTTGGAATACTTCTTTCCAGCCCCTTCTTGCCTGTAAGGTCTCTTTTGAGAAGTCAGCTGACAGTCTTATGGGAATTCCTTTGTAGGTAACTATCTCCTTTTCTCTTGCTGCTTTTAAAATTCTCTCTTTATGTTCAATCTTGGGTAATGTAACTATGATGTGCCTTGGTGTGTTCCTCCTTGGGTCCCTCTTCTTTGGGACTCTCTTAATTTCCTGGACTTTTGGGAAGTCTATTTCCTTTGCAAGAATGGGGAAGTTCTTCCTTATTATTTGTTCAAATAACTTTTCCACTTGTTGCTCTTCCTCTTCTCCTTCTAGTATCCCTATAATTCAGATGTTGGAACTTTTAAAGATGTCCTGGAGGTTCCTAAGCCTCTCCTCATTTTCTTGAATTCTTGTTTCTTCATTCTTTTGTGATCAATGGTTCTTTCTTCCTTCTGGTCCACTCCATTGATCTGGGTCCTAGTTTCCTTCCCATCACTATTGGTTCCCTTTACATTTTCCTTTATTTCACTTAGTGTATGCTTCATTTTTTCATCTAATTTGTGACCAAATTCAACCAATTCTGTGAGCATCCTGATTACCAGTGTTTTGAACTGTGCATCTGATAGGTTGGCTATCTCTTCATCACTTAGTTGTATTTTTTCTGGAGGTTTGATCTGTTCTTTCTTATAGTCCATTTTTTTCATCTCAGCTTGCCTGTTACATAATGAGGGGCAGAGCCTTACATGTTCACCAGGGCAGGGCAACCCGGTTCACTGTGCTATGACAGTGTATGTGGTTGAGAGGTCTGAGAGGGAACAATGGTGCTTGCTCCGCACTCTGCCAGATTTCAGTCACTTTCCCCACTTTCCACAAGCAAATTGGATCCTTCTGGTGCTGATTCCTGTGTGGGTGGGTTTGTGTACATTCTAGGACCCTGTGGATCTCTCTAATGAACTCTCCTGTGAGGCTGGGAGTTTATTCTGGCACCTCAATCCCCACAGGTGTTTTCAATCAGTGTTTTGAGGCTTCATTTCCAGTGCTGGGACCTAGGGTTGCATGGTCTGACTCTCTCCCCAGTTTTGCCTGGTTTATCTGCATGTGAATATGGGACTTCCCAGTCTGCCAGCTGCCTTGGGCACCATGACCCTCCACAATCCACCACCTTGCTGGGTCTGCCAGCCACTGCTTTGCCACAACCCCTTTTCACCGGGCCACCTGACTTTGTCCCTCCTACCAGTCTAGGTGAATATTTCTTCTTTAACTCCTTCATTGTCAGACTTCCACACAGTTCAATTTTCTGTTGGCACTGATTGTTTTTTGTTTCTAAATTGTTATTGTCCTTATTTTGGTTGTGTGAGGAGGTACAGTGTGTCTACCTACGCCTCCATCTTGGCTGGAAGGCCTCAACATTTTATATGTTGATGTACCTGTTGTCACAACCTTACTTTTTTTCTCTTTAAGTTTGTCTCCTTTTATAAAATATTTAAATTTATTTTTAATTCAGCTAAATTAAATTAAACTAATTTAATTTATTAGTTTATTTTTAGAACAAGCTTGACCTAAGTTAACACATACACACACATATACATACATGTACAGATACATATGTAACAGTGTTCAAATTCTATCCTATTTAGGGGCCTACTTCAAATTGGGTTCATCTAAATAAACCTTTGGTCAAAATCTTTATTCTAGCTTCTGTCACCTTGTAAAGTGCCCAAGCCCCTAACCTTTCATTTTTTGTAGTTTTACTTGGGTCATTTGGGTTGTGAGTGGTTTACAAAGTTATTTTATTCAAGGAAACCAGTTAGCCAAAATTGAATTTGCCCAAAAGCTCCAGTTCTTCTGAATTAATCCAATTTATGTTAATTTGATGAATTAATCTAGTTTACTAATTATTTCTATGAATATATTAATATATTAATCTTATATTTTTAGTTCTAGAAATTAGTAAAAATTTCAGCATTTAAAGCCCTTATAGTAGGACTTCTGGCAAAGGCAGAGGGGTAGATAGATATACTTTGCCTCCTCACACAACCAAAAGAAGGTCAAAATCAAATCTAAGAGCAAAAAATAACCAGAACTCCCAGGAAATCAAACTGTATGGAAGCCTAACAACCAAGGAATTAAAGAAGAAACATTCATCCAGACCAGTAGGAGGGGCAGAGATGAGCAGCCAAGCTGGACAGGACACACAGTAAGGCAGTGGCTATAGGATTGCTATGGGTGAGGTGGTGATTGGCAGAGTAGTCAGTCCCACATTTGCCTGCAGATAGACAAGAATGAACAGCTAGTGAGTGAGATAGATCACATAACCCAGGGTTCCAGCACAAGAAAAGAAAGCCTCAAAACCCCTGGCTGAAAAAAACCTGTGGGGATTGTGGCAGCGGGAGAAACTCCAGCCTCACAGTAGAGTTCATTGGAGAGACCCCACAGGGTCCTAGAACATACACAAGCCCACCCGGTAATCAGCACCAGAAGGACCCAATTTGCTTGTGGGTAGCAGAGGAAGTGACTGAAAGCCAGCTGAGAGCTGAACAAGCAGCACTGTTCTCTCTTTGGTCCCTCTACAATATACAGCTCCACAACCCAGTGTCAGGGCCTGCCCCATCCTTTCAAATACCTAAGGCTCTGCCCCTTACAAAGTAACAAGCAAGCTGAGAGAAAAAATTTGGCCCAAATGAAAGAACTGATCAAAGCTCCAGAACAAATACAACTAAGTAATGAAGAGATAGCCAACCTATCAGATGCACAGTTCAAAACACTGGTAATCAGGATGCTCACAGAAATGACTGAGTATGGTCACAAAATACAGAAAATGTGAAGGCTATGAAAAGTGAAATAAAGGAAAATCTGCATGGAGCCAACAGTGAAGGGAAGAAAACTGTGGCTCAAATCAATGGTTTGGAACAGAAGGAAGAGATAAACATTTACCCAGAACAGAAGAAAGAAACAAATATTTTAAAAAATGAGTAGAGTGATAAGAACCTCGGACACAACTTTAAACGTCCCGACATCCAAATCATAGGAGTGCCAGAAGGAGAAGAAGAGCAAGAAATCGAAAATGTATTTGAAAAAATGATGGAGAACTTCCCCAATCTAGTAAAGGAAGTAGAGTTCCAGGAAGTCCAGGAAGCCCAGAGTGTCCCACAGAAATTTGACCTAAGGAAGCACACACCAAAGCCCATCATAATTATATTACCCAAGGTGAAAAAGAAGGAGAGAATCTTAAAAGCAGAAAGAGAAAAGGAGACAGTTACCTACAAAGGAATTTCCATAAGACTATTAGCTGATTTCTCAAAAGAAACCTTGCAGGCAAGAAGGGGCTGGAAAAAAGTATTCCAAGTCATGAAAGACAAAGACCTACATCCAGGATGACTTTATCCAGCAAAGCTATCATTTAGAATGGAAAGGCAGATAAAGTGCTTTCCAGATAAGGTCAAGTTAAAGGAGGTCATCATCACTAAGCCCTTATGGGAAATGTTAAAGGGACTTATCTAAGAAAAAGAAGATCAAGAATATAAACAGTAAAATGACAATAAACTCAAAACTATCAACAACCAAACTGAAAAAACAAAAACTAACCAAGTAAACAATTACAACAGGAACGGATTCACAGAAATGGAGCTCACACGCAGGGTTTGTCTACCTACCATTTATGCTATGGGGAGGGGGAAGAAAGAGTATGGGGGAAAAGGTACAGGGAATAAGAAGCATAAATGGTAGGTACAAAATAGACAGGGGGAGGTTAGGAATAGTATAGGAAATGGAGAAGCCGAAGAACTTATATGTATGAACCATAGATGTGAACTAAGTTGGGAAATGTTAGTGAGAGCGAGGGTACAGGGCAGAGGAAAATAAATGGGAGAGAGAAATAAGGCAACTGTAGTAGCATAATCAATAAAATATATTTTAAAACTAAGTAAGCAAGGCCATTACAGTGGTATAACTTTGGCCACATTATAACTGTCTTGCAACTTCTGTATCTTTTTGCATGTCATTTAAAAATTTTTATAAACCTTGAGATACTTTTACTATTCTTTATCAATAATAAATTGTTTAAAGCTACAATTTTATATTTAAAGTATATAATAATAAACAAAATTTGATGTTTTGTATTGATACACTTAGTCTGATTTCTTCTTTGAAAATTCCATTTACATGGTAAATGTATATGAGATTTGAGGTACTGGTATTATACTGTAATTTCAATAATAATATGAAAAATACTTTTTGAAATGATAAATCTTTTTGTAAGAAGATCAAACTACCCTACAGCTTTTACGGGGAAAAACTTATAGAATGTGGCAATGGAAACCGAACAATGAAAACTATGTAGAAGTTTGAAGAGTGATCATTTAGTATTAGTTGCTACAATTTTGTAAATAATTAGAAGAATTAACAAACTTAAATATACTAAGAAAATAGTAAAAGGAACTAAATATATTTAAATGTTGGCAAAAGACAAAGCAACTTTTAAAATGATTTGAAAGAAATCAGTATGAACTGGCAAATCCCATTATGAACACCTAAAATGTTTGTTTATAAGAGTACATTCATTTAATGTATTTTAAATAGTATATCTATAAACAAATATTTAAATAATATGCAAATTGGGTGACTTTGTCTTGTAATGAATTAATCATTCTCTGAGTTGATTTTAGACCAAGTGATTTTTGGCCACTTGGTCTGGAGCTCTTATCCCCTAAAGTATGCGTCAGAGGGAGGGCTGGCCAAGGGCTTGGAGAATAAACCAGAGCCTGACAGTCTCAGCACTAGGGAGGTAGTGAGCTCACTGGGGAACTTCGTCCAAGAGCAGCAAAATCATCGTAAGGGTGACCTACTGTCCAGTAGCATCTTGCTCCAGCAAGGCCCCAGCTTTCTCAGCCTCCTTTTCTGCTGTCATTCCTTTCTCTCTTTATCAGCCCCTTTTATCTCATTTCCCTGAAGCAAAACCCAGGCTCTGCAGAATGCATCATAATCTCTGTATCACATGTGGGCCAAGATTTTTTGAGTAAAGTATTTGCAGATCAGTTTCTGAGTCAGCCATGGATGATTCAAGGATTCAGATCTTATTATACAGGCTTGGGGAGGGACAGCATTTTTATTCAAGTACAGATATTTGGTAAACATGGGGCAGTGGGGCTAAATTCACCAACTGATACTTCAAGTTGATACTTGGACTACTACTTGTAAAGCATAAAGAAATGGGATCTGGAAAGTGCTTTTGCTCAAGGAACAAGTCAAATGATTATAATTTCACCTTTTCTCCATCTGTCAAACATTATCTGTCTCCATCAAATTAATTTGCCAAACTCTTATCACCTACATCCACCCATCTCCACTCTACTAGGACCATCATAAAATTATGGATAATAAGCTTTCATAGAATCCCTCTTCTGTCTTGGTTTTCTAATCTTTTTCTTATTTCAGCTTTGTTGAGGTATTGACAAATAAAATTATAAAATGTATAAACTTTACATTGTGATGAATAGATAAATGTATACATTATGAAAGGATCCTCCTATCTAGTTAATTAATACATTCATCACCTCATGTACTAATTTTTTTAACCAGAACATTTATGTTCTATTCTCTTTATAAATTTCAGTTACATAGTAACAAATAATAGTATAGTATTACTGACTATAGTCATTTTGTTTTACCTTTGGTTTTCTAATCTTGGGGGACAGTTTGTTGGATGAGATATTGTAGGACAGAATACCAGCTCTCTCACCTGAAATGGCAATCCAAATTCTCCCTTTTCATGCTTTCTCAGTGCCATGGCTTATGGGATGAAGATGACATGACTGAGAGTGGTACCGATAAGGAAGAATCAGATGACGAGTTGTCTGCCAGGCATGGCAGAAGGGCCTCCTCTGACTCCCTGAAATCCATCAACCTGGCCGCATCCACAGAGTCAGTGCATGTGTCCTTCCCTGAGCAGCCAACAGCCGTCCGGAGGAAACGTTCTGGCAGCAGCTCCCAGATATCCGACAGATCCACTAGCTTTTCTTCAAATAGGTCCCAAAGAGGTATCCCTGGGCTGGAAACACACCCTGAGGTGTTTCATTTTTCTGGTGCTTGTGTGCTTGGGGCAGGGGAGTCTGTTAGGTGCTATCAAAGAGGCAGATATTGTGATGTGAAAAGAAAGTGCTTTGAAATCAGACCCAAATTCAAATCCTGACCCAGCTGCGTGTGTCCCCTGGGGCAGTCACATCATTGCTCCAAATGTGTATTCTTTCTGAAACTTATCAAACACTGTGTACAGTCCTGCCTTGCATAATGACTTTTCAGTCAATGATGGGCTGCATATACAACAGTGGTGTATCATACAGCCTAGGTGTGTAGTAGGCTGTACCATCTAGTGTACCCTCTATGTTGTTTGCACAACCATGAAATTGCCTAATAACACATCTCTCAGAATGTACCTCCAATTAACTTGTCATTAATTGGTGTATGACTATATTCATCTTCAGAATCTACTTTTTAGGCAGATACTAGAAGGCCATGTTATGTTAATTTTACAGTCAGAGAAACTGAGATGTGATAAAAGGGATGGGTCGTGGACCCAATCTGAAAACCCTGAAACCTAGGACAAGAGGTTTAGCACAATAAAAGCTGCTCTTCCTGTGCATTTCTTCCTGGGACAAAGATCACACAACAATCCAGGAGTGAGCCAGCACTGGGCCTAAAAACCCACAGATGTATTTTACTGCAGAAGCAGAGTTGAGAAAGCAGATTCCAAATTTTCAGTCACTGTTCTTACAATATGTGTGTTCTTCCCTCTGAAACAGTTTCCCTCTGCCATGTGGGGCCCAGGGGCTCCTGTGGTATACGTGTCAATATGCCCACACCTCACAGTGCATCTTGGTTCTTTTTATTCCTAGGCAGCACAAGCACTAGAAACAGCAGTCAAAAAGGGAGCAGTGTTTTGAGCATCAAGCAAAAAAGCAAAAAGGAATTTTATATGGAAAAGCTTCAAGAACATTTGATCAAAGCAAAAGCATTTGCCATAAAGAAGTGAGTCCATGCAAACACTTGGGTCATGGGGTTTTTTTAGGCCTGAGGAACTTCGGGAAATAATCAATAACAATTATTTCATATGTACCAGGAGTGAAGAACAGAGAAATGGCTCTTAGGTTACAAATATCATCTTTTTAAGGGAGGAAAAATAACATATTATTATATTGTTTTTAAAGATCACTTCTCAATAATGAGGTTTATTTTTATATTCATTGAATTTATAAACACATTTTCTATTTGAACAGGATAAATATTTTCAGAAGCTCATACTATGTAATTCCAGGCTTTATCATGGAAACATTTACTGGAAAGAGGAAAATTCCAAAATGCCAAAGCTGGAAGGCCTTAGACATGCACTCTCATTTTAGATAGGGGAAATTGAGGCACATGGTGGGGAAATGGCGTGACCATTATCATGTAGTAGACCTCCAGCAAAATGCGCAGGCTCTTCCCAAGTGTCAGGATGCAGACAAGCAGCAGATGAGGAGACAAAGTAGAGGAACATGCAGCAGAGCTGGTCCTGAATATGGGACCCAGCCAAGAGGGTCATCCATATCTGAAGAGGGCTCTGAACTGAAGGTAAAACCCAGAGCACAGTAAAGACAGGGCAGAGGCTGGACAGACAAGCCAGAGCCAGGAGGACACAGTAGTAAAGGACAGAACAAAGTGAGCTGAAAAGCTCAAGGCAGTATCTAGGACCCATGAGAGGCCTAGAACCTAAAAAGGGGAGGGATAGGGTTACCTAACAATGACCTCGTATCTAGTCGACTCTTCAGATCTAAGCACCTCATATATTCCCATTTATTTCTCACCCCAGCCCTGTGCCTCAGTTTATTATCACCTTCATTTTACAGAAGAGAAAATGAAAACAAGGGAGTTAAGTAGCATGTTTAAGTTTTTACAGGAGGAGAGCAATTGAATCAGGTGATAAATCAGGCACCTAAATTTCAGAGCATTATATCACTTGCTTATGTATCAGTCAAGAGACAAGGTCTGTGGTCCCACCAGCCAAAAGGACTATAGTGCCTGCTTTGGCTATGAACTTGTATATACTCTATTAAAGCAGGAGCCATCTCCCAAAAGGACTGTCCTGAAGCTGAGAGGGAGGTCCAATCTGGCTTAAAAGAGGAATGCAGAGGAACAGAATGATTGTGGTATCTGGCCATTTCTCCACTTGTGCCTTTCCTGAAGCCAGTAGGTGGGATTTCTGTTTTTCAGGACTCTGCAAATATATGTGCCCATCAGAGAGTTCTTCTACAACCTCATCCACCCAGACTATAGTGCTGTGACTGATGTGTATGTGCTTATGTTCCTGGCTGACACTGTTGACTTCATCATCATTGTCTTTGGCTTTTGGGCCTTTGGGGTAGGTAAAGGCCACCAAACATCCAATGACTAATAATGATACCGCCCTGTGAAATGCCACTCAGACCTGAACCTGTTGTCTCTTCCCAGAAACACTCAGCAGCAGCAGATATCACCTCTTCACTGTCTGAGGACCAAGTCCCCGGGCCATTTCTGGTGATGGTCCTTATTCAGTTTGGAACCATGGTGGTGGACCGAGCACTGTACCTCAGGAAGACTGTATTGGGAAAGGTCGTTTTTCAAGTCATTCTTGTTTTTGGAATTCACTTCTGGATGTTCTTCATCTTGCCTGGTGTGACTGAGAGGTAAGATCTTTAGAAACTGGAACCATGGGCACATTTTAATGCAAACGTATATAAAGTTATGTATCACCACAGCAAAATCACCAGGTACAGACAGGCAAAGCCGCTTCACACATAGGAAATGTTAGAGGTTTTAATCACTATTAAATTCAATGCAAATCCAAAGTATGAATGGATTCCTCAAAAATATTTTATTGTATGTTCATATGTACCCATAAAAAATAGGGTTTTCAGAATAAGAGAGGTGACAACCTTAAGCATCAGAGCAAATCTAGGATCATTATGTTGTGATTGTTTCTGCACCTCAGTACAGCAATTTTCAGCTGATGTGCTGCAACACACCAGTGCCACAAAAATTTTAAAACATACAATACTTGACTGTTTAGTCAGGGGCACTTATCTCTTTTCCCTTTGATTATAAATTAAAAAATGATAACTTTCAACATAACAATGGCTGTCTGATGTGAATTAATCAAAATTATAGCTAATATTTTATCATATAGGCAAAATATGTATTTTTTGCTGTGCAGCACAATTTTGGTAATTAGTTTATATGTGCGATCAGATGAAAAAGGTTGAAAATTGCTATCTTAGTAAATACAGAAATGAATTGGGACATGATCTTAGGATAAGAGGACCTGAGACTGACATATGAGAAGTGGATGAGAAAAAATATAGACTGTTTAACCGATAGAAGAAAATCTAGCAGATGGTGGGGGCAGATGATATAGTTTCTGTCACAAAGCTACAAGAGAGTGGTAAACATAACATTTGAAAAGCATTTGGCAAACTCAGCACCCAGAGAAGGAAAAGTGCAGACCCATGAGGCCATAACGCTGTTGCTCTTACCACAACTCTTGCTGTTGATCCAGATGGGTTGGAGATGGGAGGTTTAAAAAAAGTAGCCTAAAGTTTTATAAGGAAAGTCCTGGTAAGATCCTAGGAAGCTGCTAACACCATCTTTCCCTCCATCACCTTGAACCCTAAGCATCTTCTGTGTTGACTTTCTTCAGTTCCCCAAGGGCACCACATCCTCCCAAATCTCAAAGCCCTTCTGCTCACTCCCCCCCTCTCCCATCTCTAACCCACAGTGCCACTTCTTTATTCTTTAGATCTTAGTCACAATGTCACTTTTCCCAGGTCTTCTCTCCCCAAGCCACCACCCCAAATAATACTTGGGGCAAATTTGGTGCTTAATGCATAAACAGATGAATGTGTCAATTGATAACAGAAAAGCAAAGGACACAGCTATAAACAGGAACTATCACTTCTCTTAAGTTATAAAAATATACCATCCACAAAAGGGGAACATGGAAGTGCCCACATAATGTAATAGGAATGATATTTTTAATAAATATATCATTAAAACTTTTCATGTGTAACATTAATTTGATCTTATACATCAGAGTCATTTAATAGTGAAGCCTTATGAATAACATGTCAGTGAGGCTGGCTACACCATTTGTTTGGAAGTGTGAATAGAAAGTAATAAAAATAGATTTTACTTGTCTGGCTCATAAACTGGCTCAAATGCAATTCCTAATGAATGAACAAATCCAAATCTGTTCTAATAATGTTGGAGCTAAATGTCCATTCTTACCTGAATGTTTAGGCTCTTTTTGATTTTATCGTAGCAATTACTGCTTTGTAATAACTGGTAGCAATCAAAGTATTTTTTTTTTAAGATTTTATTTATTTATGTATCTTTAGAGGGGACAGAGAGGGAGAGAAACATCAATGTATGGTTGCCTTTTGTGCATCNAAGTGTGAATAGAAAGTAATAAAAATAGATTTTACTTGTCTGGCTCATAAACTGGCTCAAATGCAATTCCTAATGAATGAACAAATCCAAATCTGTTCTAATAATGTTGGAGCTAAATGTCCATTCTTACCTGAATGTTTAGGCTCTTTTTGATTTTATCGTAGCAATTATTGCTTTGTAATAACTGGTAGCAATCAAAGTATTTTAAAAGTAAAAATGAAATCAAGATCCTTTTTCTTGAGTCTAAAGTAGAACTAACTAAATAAAGATTGTTACCTAGAAAACTCCCAATAGCCCAGTATGTCTCCTGTTCCACATATCATTTTGTAAAAGTAAACATATCTCATATTATAAGAAGTTTGTAAAATATTAGAATTTGCTCATGAAAATTTTTTAAATCTCATTTGTTAGTCTTTAAAGTAGAGTAATTTCTCTATAAATATTTAGTTATAGCTATCTCTCAACTCAAAGAAATAAACCAAATTCAGCTCCCATGGTAGATGGATGATCAATGTCAATATTTAAGAGCATCAATTAGGTATTCTCTACTAGGCCTCATAGAAACTCCTATTTTCAGAGGAGAAAGAGATCTTAAAAAGATTTCTAGACCTGCTGTGTAATTTCACAGTTTAATATAGGTGAAACCCAAACAGAAGGTTGATCTCCCTAAAGTCAACCAGTTAATTATTGGTGAGACCAGATCCCAATCCCAGGCCTCTTGGCCTTACTATGCACTGCACCTACTGTACACTACACCCCACCCATCATGGGAGGCATTCTATACTTGCTTTCAAGTATATCTTTTAAATTAACAAAGCCTACTATATCATTGTGCAGTATCAAAGGATTTGACTATTCTAATCCCAGGAGAGAGCCTCAGAGCACAGATGTCTGCTATGTCTTTACACAGAAGCCTCCAGAACGATTACTGCCTCCAGAAAAACAGCAATGGTGAAGGCACAGAGATTCACTCCACAGAATCAAATCACTAAATTGTTTCGTTGCTCCTACCTGTATTAGTTTGTTATTGCTGCTGGAACAAATTAGTACACCCTTAGGGCTTAAAACAACACAAACTATCATCTTACAGTTTTGTAGGTCAGGAGCTTGGTTCAGGTCTCACTTGACTAAAAGCAAGGTATTGGCAAGACTGTACTTCTTTCTAAAGGCTCTAGGGGAGAAGCTTCCACATGTGTCCACATTTCTTGGCTCATTTTAAAAACCAGCAACAAAGGGTCAAATTCTTTTCTCATCACACTTCTCTGACTCTTCTATTGTCAAATCGCCTTCTGACCACAGCTGAAAAAAGTTGTTTCCCTTTAAAGACTCATTGATTAGATTGGGCCCACCTGGAGTCTAGGATATTCTCTTCATGTCTCTTAAGGTCCTTAACCTTAAACCCATCTGCAAAGTCCTCTTGCCATGTAAGGTAACATATCCATAGGTTCTGGAGATTAGGACATGCGCATCTTTGCAGGGGGGCCATTATTCTATCTACCACATATTCCACCAGGCTTTTGTAGCAATTAACAGCATGGAAACAATACCTTCCAAATAAAATATAGCTGAAATGTTTGTTGTAATGGCTCAATGAATGAAAGAGTAATATTGTAGTAATAATATTCTCCTGTGGTGACTTACAATCATGTATATTCAAATCAATTTCACATTCATTGAGCACCTACTATGTCTAAGGCAGTAAACCAGATGAAGAGGGCATGACAGCAGCATGAATACAGAATGGACTCATCCCTATGTGGGAAGACCCACACAATGGGCTCCCAGGGCACATGGCAGTATGATAATCACTAAACCTATGGTCACAGAGATCAGAGATCATTTCTCTGCTGGATCTCATCTTTGAGCCTCACCTGATGGTCATTTCTAATGCAACAGATTATCCTGTGTTTATTTTTGGATATTTAATTCAAGATACATTAAGATTGGTAAACTTTTGCTCTTCATTGATAGCATATCAGTGACAACATAATTTTTTGACATTTCAAATTATGCTGGCATTACTTAACATCATTTTTCCTCCTTCAAATATTGTTATTGAAAATTTAATTCATTATTATGCAAGTAAAACATTTATTAATAGCTATATTGCCTAAGTCATTTTTAAAAAGAATACAAGGAAAATAGACAAGGATTCTTTTAAGCTATACAGGTGAAAATTATAGTATTGAACATAAGGATGCTCCAATATCTTGAATAATTAATCTGATAAATGGCTTCTTCTGTGTCTACACCATTATTTAGTCCACAAGCATTCAGGGGTTTTCTGAAGTTTAGAAAGCACTGTGCAGTCGGTGCTGTGGGAGTCATAGAGATAACTAGCGTCTAGCAATAAAACATGTAGAGACCACCAAAAAAATCTTCCAGTGTAAGACAACACTAATGTCCCTAATTACATTTAATGTGATTACTTCAGGAACTACAGATTAACTACTGCTATTCCCAATTGACACACTTTAAGGTTGTAGGAGGGAAAAATTATCTAACGAGTAAAACATGTGTTGGTCCTTTCATAAGAAATAGAAGACAACACAGTTTTATGTCTTGAACTATCACTTTGATAGGTATAAAAGAATTCTTTCCCATGCCAAGTCTATATCAATGATATGTAAAATCTAAGGGCATGTCCCTGGAGAGCTAAAGGAATATTCTCTCTGAATATTCTCCAATAAAAACAGTTTTTAGAAAGAGTGAGGGAATGAATAGTTGATGTGAGGTCTCCGTGGAGTATCTGATATTTTATTAATAACTTGTCAAGTGCTAGATCATGATCAAATATAAATAGTTAAATTAATTCATTAGGTTCTGAAATAAACAAAGCTACATTTTTTAATAGAGGAGACATTTATAAGCAATATTTTTGAGTCCTTCAGTTGTTAAGATCTATGTAGAGAACCTTAGCTCCCCTAGATATATAGGCTAATGCACTACTAGCTTCTTCTTAGATCATGTCAACTGAAGATTAGCTATTTCCAATTTAAAAATAATATATTTTCTTCTAATAACAAAATGAAAAGTTAATAAGATGATCCAAAATACAATATTAAGAGTAATACACTGTTTGCATTTAAAAATTCAAGTATTTCTCTTCATTTAAACACAGGAGAGATTATACCTGGCTATTACAAAGTCAAAATATATTTTTTTAATTTCTCTTAAAAATCTGTACTGACCATATTTTAGACTCTTGAAGAATACTACATTTATGCAAAGTAAAAAAAAAAGTCCTATAGGTCATCATTCTTTGAAAATATGTTCCAATTTTTTTTAGTATAAAATTTAGTTCCACTGTTTCTGCTTAAACTTAGGCTAACATTCATAAACTTTAAAACATTATGATTGTACATTTTGCTTTTCTTCTTTGTTGAGCTTTCATTAGGACCAGGGTAGCAGCAACATCCACATTGTCAGAAAAAGTTATTAGCAAATTTACTTAGTAATTTATTTTAATTATAATCTAAACAACTGACTAATGCATTAATACCTTAGAGGCATCATTCATAGGATTTTTAATTATTTTATTTTATTACCATACCTGTGGCCTTTAAAGTGATCAACTAGTTTAGTGAGCTCCTTAAAATTAACTTAATTAACTCAAATGCTAGAGGAGGAATTAGGATTTCTTAAAAAATTGTAGACTGGTATACTTTTATGAGAAGGGTATTTCATTCCTTCACTTTTCTGAATTTTTATGTTTTAGGAAATTCAGCCAGAATTTGGTTGCTCAGCTTTGGTACTTTGTGAAATGTGTTTACTTTGGATTATCTGCCTACCAAATCCGTTGTGGCTACCCAACACGAGTCCTTGGAAACTTCCTCACAAAGAGCTATAATTATGTCAACCTCTTCTTGTTTCAAGGGTAAGGACACATTCTATGTTGTCACAGTCACTCACAAAGAGGGCTCACAATTGAAAGGCACTTTGTTGCCTACCTGGGAAGGAACAGAAAGAGGAAAAATGCTGATGTACAGGAATGTAGATCATCATGGAATTCTTGCAGTGTTTAGCAAAAAACAGACATGCTTCTTGAAATACATTTGTATGTGTTGTTACCACACACCTGGCCAGAATGTTGTTCTAGGGTCATCCACATGGGTTTTCTATTTCCATATCCTGCATAATTACTGTGATAGTATTTTGGAATACATAATTGTTAAGTATTAACATGCTCCAGGGCATAGTAACACATATTATTTGGAAACTAGACTATTCCTAAGTGCCTTGGGAATTTGCATGTACAACAAGTCCATCTATTGAAAAAAGCTACTTATTCCCCTTAACATCAATGGGAATGCCTTGTGACTTGCTTACCCCTCGTAGTAAATTAGCTGTCAGAGGAAGTATATAGCTCTTCCATATGAGAATTTAATTGGTAGCATCTCCTCTCCATTCCTTCAGAAATTGGAACATGGCATAAAAAGTCAATCTGCTCCTAGTTAGCACCAGATTTGGGGACTGGGGACTTAGTCATAGAAGAGATGTTGAGCATGCTCAATTGTTATGAACCTCCCTGTGTGAAACAACACTTCAGGTAGTGCTCTCTTGTGTAGAGTCCTGACAGTTTCTCAAGGGGTTGAATTAATGCTTTCTCCACAAAGTTGAGTAGCCCAGGGGAGAATTCCAAGTGGTAACCCAACTGTTGTGTGGGCCCTGGGATGAACCCAGGTCTTCCAGCCTGGGAGAAGCTCTGTGTCAGTCAAGAAACCAGGAACAGTCCCCAGACTCAATAAGAGCCCATGCCAGCCCATTCCCAAGTGAAATATAACAAACTAAGCCAGATTCCTATTAGCCTTAGTCATCCATTAATTCTACCAGCAGTGGGCCCTACTGTGTGCCCCCAAGTGGAATATTTCTTTCCTCTGATGGCTCTCATATTTCACTCAACAGGTGTATTACCTTTCCTAGAAAGGTATTACACCTTTCCTACCTTTATTCAACAGCAAATCCTCAAAAATTCAATAATCCTATGGCCAATAGATTTTTGTAACACGGACAAATAAATGTTCTAAAGAGTTAAATTTGGAGGAACTTATAGCCAAGATGAAGGTGTAAATAGATACACTTTGCCTCCTCACACAACCAAAAGAAGTACAACAACAAATTTAAAAACAAAGAATAACCACAACTGCCAGAAAACAAAACTGTATGGAAGTCCAACAACCAAGGAGTTAAAGAAGAAACATTCATCTAGACTGGTAGGAGGGGACAAGATGGGCAGCCAGGGTGGAGAAGACACACAGCAGGGCAGCCACTAGAGGACTGGGCTGTCCCACGTTTGCATGCGGATAAACTGAGAAAAACCACTGGGGAGTGAGACAGACACCCAAATGAGAACTCTACCACAAGGAAAGAAAGCCTCAAAACCTCTAGCTATAAAAACTTGTGAGGGTCGTGGTGGTGAGAGGAACTCTCAGCCCCACAGGAGAGTTTGTTGGAGAGACCACAGGGTCCTAGGATGTTCATAAGCCCACACACCTGGGAATCAGCACCAGAGGACCCAATTTGCTTGTGGGAAGCCACCAAGAGCTTAGCAAGTGGCACTGTTCGCTCTAGAACCCCTCTCCCACATACAGCTCCACAACGCAGACACCTGGGTTGCCCCACCCTAGTGAATACCTAAGGCTCTGCCCCCGACAAAGTAACAGGCATGCTGAGACAAATATATATATATATATATATATATATATATATATATATATATAGCCCAAATGAAATAACAGATCAAAGCTCCAAAAATAGAACTACATGATGAAGAGATAGCCAACCTATCAGATGCACAGTTCAAAACACTGCTAATCAGGATGCTCACATAAATGGTTGAGTATGGTCACAAAATAGAGGAAGAAGTAAAGGCTATGCAAAGTTAAATAAATCAAAATACACAGAGAACCAACAGTGAAGGGAAGGGCACTGGGACTCAAATCAATGACTTGGAGCAGAAAGGAAAAATAAATATTCAACCAGAACAGAATGAAGAAACAAGAATTTTAAAAATGAGGAAAGTCTTAGGAACCTCTGGGACAACTTTCATGTTCCAATATCTGAATAATAGGGGTACCAGAAGGAGAAAAGGAAGAGCAAGAAATTGAAAATTTATTTGAAAACATAATGAAGGAGAACTTCCCAAATCTGGTGAAGGAAATAGATTTCCAGAAAGTCCAGGAAGCCCAGAGAGTCCCAAAGATGTTGGACCCAAGGAAGCACACACCCGGGCACATCATAATTACATTACCCAAGGTGAAAGAGCAGGAGATAATCTTAAAAGCAGAAAGAGAAAACAAGACAGTTACCTACAAAGGGATTCCGATAAGACTAAGCTGATTTATCAAAAGAAACCTTGCAAGCAAAAAGGGGCTGGAAAAAAAGTGTTCAAAATCATGGAAGACAAGGACCTACATCCAGGATGACTCTATCCAGCAAAGGTATCATTTAGAATGCAAGGGCAGAAAAAGTGCGTCCTGGATAAGGTCTCATTAAAGAAGTTAATCATTACCAAGCCCTTATTATATAAAATGTTAAAGGGACTTATCTAAGAAAAAGATACAAAATTTGAACAGTAAAATGACAACAAACTCAAAACTATCAATAACCTAACCTAAAAAAGCAAAAACAAACTAAGCAAACAACTACAACAGTAACATAATCACAGAAATGGAAATCACATGAAGGGTTATCAGTAGCAAGGGAGAGGGGAGAGAATTGGGGAAAAGGTACAGAGAATAAGAAGCATAAATGATAGGTACAAAACAGATGAGAGGAGGTTAAGAATAGTATGGTAAATGGAGAAGCCAAAGAACTTATATGTATGATCCATGGACATGAACTAAGGAGGGAAGGGGGATGAATGCTGGTGGGGGAGTGCAAGGTGGAGAAGAATAAAGAGAGAAAAAATGAAACAAGTGTAATAGCATAATCAATAAAATATATTTTAAAAAGTTAAATTGTGATTATTTGCAGATAAGGTTTTATATATTAAAACATACCAAACACACTTTCCAAAAAACTTTAGAACTTATCAACAAATCCAATATAGTTGCAGAATATGTAGCCAACATATAAGGTCTGTGTGGAAAAATTCCAGCCATTGTTAGTATAATGAGAATGGTTTGCAGTTTGCACAATACTGATGTAAACTGGCAACCAAGGACTGGAATGTGCATGCATGAACAATGACAACTTCATTCTACTAGTCAGTAGGGGTGGTAGATGCCATGTGTACATGTTCATTGTAATTTAGTGAACATGTGTACTGTATGGCTCTCTCATTTAAAGTGACTGAGAGAGTAGAGCAATGAGTCTACATCAAATTTGTGTTAAGCTTGAACATTCCTCATTGGAAACTATTTAGATGATTCAGAATGCCACAGCTATGAGCAACTGGTGATTGGCAGCTTCATCATGACAATGCGTCCACTTATGAATCATGTGTCATGACGAATTTTTTTGTGAAACATCAGATCATGAAGGTGACTCGGCCCCCTTATAGCCCATATTTGGTGCCCTGTGACTTGTGGCTTTTCCCAAAATTAAAATCACCTTTGAAAGGGAGGAGATTTCAGATCATCAATGAGATTCAGGAAAATATGATAGGGCAGCTGATGGCCATTGGGAGAACTATGTGCAGTCCCAAGTTGCCTACTTTAAAGGGGACTGAAACATTATTGTCTTAAGTATGATGTTTCTTGTATCTTATATTTTCTTCAGTAAATGTCTCTATTTTTCATATTACATGGCTGGACGCCTTCTGGATAGACCTCATACAGAAATCAGTTGCATCTCTATACACTAACAAAAAACATCTGAAAAAGAAATAAAAATCCTTTCATTTACAATATCAAAAACAATAAAATACTTAGAAGTAAATTTAACCAAAGTGAAGGATTTGTACAATTTCTTGTAAATGAATGGATCAAAAACTATGGTACATTTATACAATGGAATACTATGCAGCAGAAAGAAAGAAGGAGCTCCCACCTTTTGCGACAGTATGAATGGATCTGGAGAGCATTATGCTAAGTGAAACAAGCCAGACAGTGAAAAACAAATACCATATGATCTCACCTATAAGTGGAACCTAATCAGCAAAATAAATAAGCAAGCAAAATATAACCATAGACATTGAAATTAAGAACAAACTGGCAGTCACCCAAGGAGAGGTGGGAGGAGATAATGGGGGATAAAGAGAAGAAGGGTTCTCAGAAACATGTGTAAAAAGGACACATGGACAAAACTAAAGAAGGGTAAGATCAACGGTGGGGATGGCTGGGGTGGGGGGGAATGGTAGGGGTGCAATTGAGACAACTGTACTTGAACAAAAATAAAAAATGAGGGGGAAAAATAAATTTAAGAAGACACCATTAAACATTTAAGAAGGAAGTCTCAGTTTGTTAAGATCATCAGCCAAAAAAGAAAAAGGAATGGAAAATACCAATCTATTTATTAGACTCATAATGAAAAGTAGTTGTATTCCAAGTTGAATTTTTACCATAAGGGTCACCTTGAGAATTTTTTTCTAAGATTGAAGAGTTAAAATAATAAAGAACTACATGACCTCTCAGGGTTGTCTGAATTTGGGAGACAATCCCATAACTGTCTCTCTAAAAAGATGTGGTTTCTGCCAGGTTCCGCCTCGTTCCATTTTTGACTGAGCTAAGAGCTGTGATGGACTGGGTGTGGACAGACACAACCTTGAGCCTCTCCAGCTGGATCTGTGTAGAGGACATCTATGCTCACATATTCATCCTGAAGTGCTGGCGGGAATCGGAAAAAGTAAGCCAATAAAATGCCTTATCTCTATTTGTTTCTCTTAGATACTGGCTGCTTATAAGATTAATGTGAGCTTCTAAGGGGAGGGACTCACATGAATAAGTATAAAGGACACATGGACAAGAATTAAGGTGGGGGGGAGGAAATGGGAGGGAGGTGGGGGGCACTGGGGGGGCAGGGCAGGGAATATAAAACAGAAAACTGTACTTGAATAAGAATTAAATTTAAAAAAAATAAAAATAAATTTAAAAAAAGAAAAAAAATAAGATTAATGTGAACTTCTGAAAGTCTTGTAGCCAAATAAATGGAGACAGGGGCAAAAATTACTAGGACCTATAAATGTCCTGTTGACTTTCACCCCACTGGAGTTGTGAATCTTGGACACACTGCTGCCTTAGCAATAGCATTCATATGTGTTCTTCCATTGGCAACTGTATATTGTAGTTGTTTTTAAAAGAAGAAATGACACATTGCTGTGTGACCCAATAATTCTTAGATGGCTCATTTGGAAATAGGAGGAAATGTGCTATGGTAGAGAAAAGTGGGGTCAGGTGGTTTGGACTCAGGGTCACCTGATGTCCTCTTTGATGAGACACAATGTAACTGCTTTGTGCAAAGGAAATTAAAATGCAAGCACTTGATCATTCTGCTGGGCTAAATATTATGGTTAAATATGGATAGAATTACAATTATTTGTTGGTTTTTCAAGTTTAACATATGAAACAGGAGCCTGCTGCATCAAAGCAATAAAAATATTAAAGTATTACATCATTTGCTGAGGTGATGTGAAATGTCTTTTTTGCTCATCTCCATGATACTCTCTTTGGAAAAGTCCCCTCTGGTCCATGTAATTTCTGTGCTCTTCAGTTTCTTCTGAGAATTTCAGCCTTATAGTTGTGAGACACATTTTACTGTGGCCTCTGTGTTTATAGGGCTTATGGCAATGAAGGATATGGGGCTGGCAGTATACTTAAAGTGACATTAGCTTCTCCTGATTTTTAAGAGCAAAGAAGTTATATAATGACAGAATATAAGAGCCAATCTACTAAAGGGAGATTGAGAGTAGAATCAGGGTGACAAATGATCTGGAAATCATGTCATATGAAGAAAAGTAGGAGGAATCAAGAATTATTCAGTCTGAAGTAAAAAAAATATATATGGAGACAAACTTTCAAGTATGGAAAAATAGATTTTAAATTTTTAATTGATTTGTAAGATCCAAGAAAACAGTATTAAGAAAAGTAGGCAAAAGTTCCAATAAGTTTCAATAGAACATAAAGATCCCTCTAACAATCACAGGAGGCTGTCTCACAAGGGGATCACCGAGAGATGCCCACAAACACACAGTCACACAGAAAAATTTACATTGCAAAACTTCTGTGCTAGGAAGAGCTAGGTCTAGCTCCTGGAACCATTTTTTCAATAGGTATTATATCAGTTGTCTATTGCTTATAACAAACTATCTCAAAACTTAGTGGTTTAAAAATAACAACCATTTTATTTGCTCACAATTCTGTGGATCTGCAGTTTTAGTGAGGGACTGCTGGGCAGCTAGCCTGAGATCACTCCTGCCACTGTCATAGGCAAGGGAAAGGCAAGAAAGAGAGTCAGTTCAAGAGAGAGGCGAGTCAAGGGGGTCATTTCAGAGTGGAGAGAATCTGAACCTCTCTCAGATGGTAAAGAAAGGATCAGTAAGGGAAAAAAATGTACAAATTCTTAGCATCAGAGCCAAAAGGGGAAGTTTCAGATGAGGTTCTAGAAAGAATAACCTCAGAAGCATGGATGGACAAGCTGGGAAAGAAAAAGAGGAATGGCCATGCCACAGAAAGTTGGAGAAAGAGAGATGGCTGGTGAACAACTGCAAGCTCATGCTCAATAGCCTGTGTTTTCTAGAAAGTAGATGAATTCATCTATCATGAGCAACAGAGATAGCATTCCAAGTCCCGGAGCCTACACAGAGGGCCTCAGAAACTGAAAGATGATTTCCAATTGGTGAATAGGAGAGGGGCTCTTTAAAAAATATAGTAATGGTCTCCTTGACTTTATCTTTTTGTTGTTGTTTAAGAACAGTTGTCACCATTTCCCCCCACCACTTTCCCTGCCCCACCTATCCATACCTCCCACCCTTGACCCTCTTTGACTTTATCCATCTGTCCTTTATACATGCTCCTTGATGACCCTTACACTTTTCCCCACTGTTATCCCCTCCTCACTCCCCTCTGGTTAGTGTCAGTTTGTTCTTAATTTCAATGTCACTGGTTATATTTTGCTTGCTTTTTTGTTTTGTTGATTAGGTTCCACTTATAGGTGAGATCATATGGTATTTTTCTTTCACTGTCTGGCTTATTTCACTTAGCATAATGCTCTCTAGATCCACCCATGCTGTCAGGAAGGGTAGGAGCTCCTTCTTTCTTTCTGCTGCATAGTATTCCATTGTGTAAATGTACCATAATTTTTGGTCCACTCATTCACTGATGGGTACTTAGGCTCCTTCCAACACTTGGCTATTAAAAAGTGTGCTGGTATGAACATTGAGGTACATAGGTTCTTTTGGATTGATGTTTTAGAATCCTTAGGGTATAATCCCAGCAGTGGAATTGCCAGATCAAAAGGCAGTTCCAATTTTAGTTTTCTGAGGAAATTCCATACTGTTTTCCACAGTAGTTGCACCAGTCTGCATTCCCACCAACAGTGTACTGGGGTTCCCTTTTCTCCACAACCTTGACAGCACTTGTTGTTTGTTGATTTGTTAATGATGGCCATTTTGACTGGTGTGAATCTCATTGTGGTTTTAATTTGCACCTTTCTGATGACTAGTGATGCTGAGCATCCTTTCATATGTGTCTGGTCCCTCTGTATGTCCTTCTTGGAGAAGTGTCTGTTCAGGTCCTTTGCCCATTTTTTGAGTTGCTCGTCTTCCTGGAGTGGAGTCATGTGAGTTCTTTATGTGTTTTGGAGATCAAACCCTTGTCTGAGGCATCATTGGCAAATATGTTTTCCCATAGGGTTGGTTCCCTTTCATTTTACTGACATTTTCTTTAGCTATGCAGAAGCTTTTTATTTTGATAAAGTCCCATTTGTTTATTCTTTCCTTTGTGTTCCTTCTTCCAGCAAAACTCATTGTCTGCAGATGACATGATGGCATACAATAAAAATCCTATAGACTCCACCAAAAAACTACTCAACCTAATAAGTGAATTTGGCAAAATAGTGGGAAATAAAATCAATATTCAGAAGTCGAAGGTATTTTTGTATGACAACAATGAAATATCAGAAACAGAAATCAGGGTGAAAAATCTCATTTGATATAGCAACAAGAAAAATAAAATACCCAGAAATAAACCTAACCAAGAAGGTAAAATACCTATACTCAGAAAACTATACAACACTGGAGAAGGAAATCAAGAAAGAAACAAATGAAAGCATATACTATGTTCATGGATTGGACTAACTAACATCATCAAAATGTCTGTACTACCCAAAGCAATTTATAGATTCAATGCAATCCTGATTAAAATACCAATGACATATTTCACAGATACAGAACAAACATTTCAAAAGTTTCTATGGAACCATAAATGACCTCAAATAGCTGCAGCAATTTTGAGAAAGAATAACAAAGTGTGAGGATCACAATATCTGACATCAAACTATATTACAAGGACACTGTAATCAAAACAGTCTGGTACTAGCATAAGAACAGACATATAGAACAATGGAACAGAATAAAGAGCCCAGAAATAAATCCATGTCTCTACAGTCAAACATTTGACAAAGGGAGCAGAAGCATAAAATTGAGTAAAAATAGCCTCTTCAACAAATGGTCTTGGGAGAGCTGGACATGCAAAAAAATGAAATTCATACATCAACTTACAGCATACACAAAAATAAACTCAAGATAGATGAAAGATAAATAGAAGTTGCAATGCCATAAAAGTCCTAGAGGAGAACATAGGCAGGAAAATCTCAGGTATTCCATGCAGCAATATTTTCACCAATATATCCCCTACTAGAGGGGCTCTTGAGAGGGATCTTTTTTCTGAATCAGAATTCACATAATTGCCCCATATAGGCACAGGACCACTTTTCATGTGAACAGCTGTGTCTGCCCTGTTTATCAACTTATATATTATTTTTACTGTTTTTGAGCCATCAGATGACAACCCTTCTGAGAGTGTAGTGAGACAGTCATACCTATTGCCACCCTTCTTATAAAGGACAGGGTCATGCTGACCTAGAACACTAGACATTTCTGCACCTCAAAAGAGTTGAAATCATCCTTTTATCTTTTTTTTATTTTATCTTTAAAAATAAAAGCCTCACCCAGCAATTTTACTTCTGGGAATATATCTGAAAAGTACCCCAAACAAGAATTGAAAAGAATATATGTATGCCAGGTGGTGAAAGACAAATATCATATGATCTCACCTTTAACAGGAATTTAAACAACAAAACAAACAAGCAAGCAAAATATGACCAAAGACACTGAAATACAGAATAGGCTGACAGGGTACAGAGGGGAGAGTGGAGAGAATCACAGGGGAAAAGGGGAAGGATTCACATGAACAAGTATAAAGGACACATGGATAATAACCAAGGTGGGGGATGGAAATGGGAGGGAGGTGGGGAGCACCGGGTAGTGGGGGGTAGGCAAGGCTGGGAATATAAGACAGAAAAATGTACTTGAACAAGAATTAAATAATAAATAAATAAATAAATAAATAAAAGCAACTTTCCTTGGGGATTATTCCGTATTGAATGTAATATGTTCCTGGGGTTTTATGAAAAAACAGCAATTTCCTGACAGGCCAAATGTTGGCATGAGCACACATTCAATGCAGGCCTCTCACTCCAAGTCACTTTTCACAGTGGTTTCCATAAAGCCACCTCCAAAACACTTTTAAGAAGCTGTTTGGCAATGTAGTATGACATGAACTGTGAACTAAGAAATGTAAATGAGACTTGGCTCACCTAGAAACAAGTGATGGAGCAGCATAGAACAAGAAGGTGACAGTTGCTTTGAAAGTGAAGGGAAAGATAGCCTCATAATTAGTCAGAGGCCCAAGGTTTTGGCCCTGTTCTGCCCTGGGAAGTGCATGGAGGGGTGAGGGAGTAGGGGAGAATGGAAGGGGGGTTCTGGGAGCTTTTAAGGTGAGTCTAAAAGACACTGGCCTTCAGGGGAGGAACCAACATGGTCCCATTTCAGGCAGAAAAGACTCAAACTATTCTTGACAGAGAACAGATAAACCTATTTTAACTCACAAAGTTCTTCATTATGTAACACTAGGGTGCCATTGGAGTGGATTAAGTGGGCCATTATCTAAACTTGCTTCATTGACAAAATAATGAAAAGCAAATCTGTGTGTCTGTGTATGAAGTACATGTTTCAGTTTTTCAAATACTCTAGATTTTCTTTCAAGATAGAAAGTTCTAAGCACCAATATTGGATTCCAGTGCAAATATATTAAAATACTGTCCTTAATCTGAACCTCATGCAACTTCACAGTACATAGTCACTTAGAAGCATGATCTTTTGCATTCAGCAAACAATGCTTTCCACACTGGCTCTGACTCACACCCTCCAGTCCAGCTCGCATCCTCGTGTTCCCAAGTTCATATTCAGGAATCACTGAATGTCAGCTTGTGAGGCCCTTCAGCAGTGTTCTTTAAAGTCCTCAGAGATACCTCTGCTGGCTTTCAGACATCTCTCTTAGTTTGTAACCCAGAGCTCAGTGCCTAACAGGTAGAATGTGGATTATTTTTCCTTACCTTAACCTACTGAAATGAGCACATCCCAGGGAAGTGTTAGTTCCAGGTTGGGGAAGAGGCACACTTGCCCCCTTATGTATGTAGCCCAGCTTAACTTCAGGGGTCATGCTGGAAGGAAAGTAGGTCACTGGGAAGCAACATTTAAGCAAGGAATATACATATAAAGCTGGAGCAGTTTTAATACCAGACAGAAAAGCTGGTTGCTCCCCTCTTGCCCGTAGACTCTAAGACAGAACTTAGTGGGTTCTTAGTAAAGCAAATGGGAGTGATTTCAGTCCTACCAAGCACTCTGCTTTTGTATAGGAGCAAGCCCATTGTGTGACACACACATACCTACAACCACCACCTACCTTGCCCAGTTCAGCACAGCATCCAAGCATGGGCACCTGCAGAGTTTCAATACAGAGAGGGAGCTGGTTGATCCTATAGATCTTATTGCATGATAAGGTAAACAACATTTTTTTGATAACATGTGTGAATGATGTGAAAAATGTTTTTTCACCTGCCAAGGAGAAGGAGGGGTCAGTTGAAAGGCACAGCTTTTGCATACTCAGAAATTTTAAGTAAAATGTCTTTCTCCCACATAAAACCAGAGGCTTTATTAAGCAGATTATTTAATCCATTGGTCCTTAGGTTCATCACTAGCAAAACCCACACTGCAATTTTAAGGAGTAAGTTACTCAGGTCCCATTGGTCCCCCATGGCACCATGGTAGGCAAATGTAGGGAGCTCATTACAGCTTCATGTCACTACCTAACTATGTTCCCAGGTTTGCACAAGGTTGTCCTCCCCACTTCACAGCAAACAGAGCAGAATCAGGGCTAAATCAGGGCTAAATCTTCCCATGGGGAAGAGCCCCCATCCTCCCCATCTGCTTTTCAGGGGACAGTGGCCTAAACGTTGTATAAACTCTTCCATTGCAGAGATACCCACAGCCCCGGGGGCAGAAGAAGAAGAAAGTGGTGAAGTATGGCATGGGAGGCATGATCATTGTTCTGCTCATCTGTATTGTCTGGTTTCCTCTTCTCTTCATGTCTTTGATCAAATCTGTTGCTGGGGTGATCAACCAGCCCTTGGATGTCTCAGTCACAATTACCCTGGGAGGTTACCAGGTAATCATTGTGCATGTCCTCCAGGCCTTACTCACCTACGAGAATCTTATCTAATGCACTCCTCTCCTGATAACCACCTACAGGATATTTAGTTAGGTTTTGCCAATCCATATTTACTATCTAATTTTGACTTCTCAGTGAACATGTGACATTGAAATAAGATAGAGAAGGCAGTGAAAGAAGAGTTCTGTTCTAGTTTTGAGTGCAAGAATAATCACCTCAAAAAGAGATCTCTGAGGCTACCTGCTACTAGGTATTCAGTGGGTGACATACTAGGCAAATATTATTCCTTTAACCCAGGATGCAGAGAAGAGCTTCAAAATGTTGACACTACTGTGTATCTTGTTTTACAGCCTATTTTCACAATGAGTGCCCAGCAAAGCCAGCTGAAAATTATGGACCAGCCAACCTTTGATAAATTTATAAAATCTTTCTCTAGGGACACTGTAAGTAAATGTTTATAATAGATCTCTATGAAGACCTTTCATCTAGTGAGCAAGTGGTTGTCATATTACCACTTTGTCATGGTGTATAGGGTGGGGGAGCTTTTCAGAGATTATCAGCTGTATACAAGAGATGCCTAGCCACTGACTGTTTTGGCTATATTATTGGATGTAAGTGTTAATAATGTTAATTTTATTTCAGAACATTTTAGTATAAGCTCAACAGATATTGATCCTTTTAAAATTTTTAATTTTTAAGTTGTGGTAATATTGATCCTTTTCACTGGTGGGTCTACTCTCGGAATCTGTCCCGAAGAAGTTCAAAATATGGCAAAAGCACTGTCAGTAAGTACTTCTGATAGAATTTGCTACATTAATAAAAACTGGAAGCAACTTGAGGAGTCATCAAGTAGGGACTGATTGAATAAATCATGGTATATGTATGGAGTGAATTTGATTGGCACTGACTTCCCTAGGGTGGTCACAGTAGACAAGACTTCTTTATATTTCTTTACATGCTATGTTGTCCAAATATTTTCTAAGCAACTTCTTTTGTAATAAAAAATAATCATTACAAGGACTATACATGCCATGAAAATTTCTCAAGATAAAACATAAATGAAGAAGGATTTAGAATTGTTTCAATGACAAAAAATAAGGTATACATCCCCTACTGCATAAAACAGCGATAATGTTCTGGTGGCAAAGTTGTGGCTAAGTAGTTATTCTTTTCTCTACATTCCAACTGTTAATATTATTATAACATGATTTTTCATAATTAAAGTTTGTTTCATGAATAATATATTTCATTTAATTTTTAAAAAATGGTTAGGCAAACAGAAGCTTTTCTCTTTTGTAACAAAATTATTAGTTTATAATGAACACTGTCAAAACCAACCTTGAGGGATGAAGAGCTAAAAAGACAGGGCCAGGATGTCCTGGGTGGATGGAGTTTGACTTTCTTCTAAGAGGCACATTTTCCAATGGTTGATAATCGTTCATCTTAGTACAAAGGAAAAAAGACACTAAATCATCTGACTTTTCTTCACTATTTGATGGGAATGGTTCCATAGTTGTGTTTATGTGGCATCATCACCAAGGTGGTTTGAGGATGTCACTGGGAGCTGCCTGTACCTGTGGGTAGGGGAATTAAGTAAGTGCAGTGGAAGAACAAGGTAACCCATTATAGAAATTTTCCCTTAATATGCAGAAATCCTCTTCATACAGTCAGTTAAAAGGATGAATAATGACTTCCTTTATACATCCTCATGTATGTAATCTATTTATGAATGTGTATTTTTGTGCATATAGGGTGCTATGCAATTTCTGGAAAATTATGAAAAAGAAGACATAACAGTAGCAGAACTTGAAGGAAATTCAAATTCTTTATGGACCATCAGCCCTCCCAGTAAGAAGAAAATAATAGAGGAACTCAGGAACCCCAATAGTAGCTTCTCTGTTGTTTTTTCATGGAGTATTCAGAGGTAGTTACTGTGTTTCCATGCATAATTTCCCCTCTTCTCTAATTAAACTCAGGGTTGGGGGAGGTAAGAGGATAGAAAAATTAAATTAATGTGGATCTTAGTTCACATTGTATCTTGGGAACTTTCATTCAATGCTACAGCTAACACTTTTGTTTATTAAATATGATTTGCCTGGGTATCACTGACATAACTGAGGATTACTTACTTTTCCTTTTTACTACTAAGTTCCATTTTAAAGGGAGGCTAGCAATGAGTTCTATGAACAAGAGAAAATTAGAGGGAAAAGAGGGTGATGATGACTCATAAAATGAAACAGTCTGAGTATATCGTAAGATTCCCCTGAAAGGTTGAAGTTTGCTCTTAATAATAAAGAACGTGCTACCTCTGGAACCCTCCCTTCCCACTTATATGTCTCTAACATGGGGGAGCCCTAGCAGATCTTTTCTGCAAGTGTGAGGTGTGAGAGCAGTTTGGCAGGCCCAGCAGGGGAGTGCTGAGGAAAACTGCTCTTCACCTAACCTGAGCCAATGGCCAGCATGGAGCTCCTACTTCACTTATGTAGACAGAGCATATCTTAGTTAAAAGTTTTCGCTTCCTAAAGCCCAGCAGGTAGGTGAAGCAGCTTACACAATACAATATACCAGCTGATTAGTTTAGTTTCCTCTATCACTCTTGTGACTCAGGGCTCTATACAAGTTTGTCGGTCAAGTTTTAGGTTCATTGGGCTCCACAATTTCAGCTTTTTAGATAGAATTAAGAAAGAATTGTGACAGCTAGTGGGGGTCAGGGCAGGTGAGGGGGTGAAGGGATTGAGCAAAAAGGAAAAAAGACTCATGGACGTGGACAACAATGTGGTGATTGCTGGGTGGAGGGGGTATAAGAGGACTAAATGGTACTGGAAAAATACAAGAAATACTAAATTTAAAAAGAGAATTGACTTCTCTTTTTAAAGAGAAGACTTCTTGAGTCAAAAGTGCATTCATGGGGAAATAGTAAAGAAATATTTAAAAGGGGGCATTTCAGAATTTAAAAAATTCCTCTAATCTCATTTCCTTCTTTTAAATATCCCAAATTCCTCACATGGAATTCTGTAATTCCAAAAAAATTAGCTTATTAGCCTGTCTTTGAAGAGCTACTAAACAAGAACAACAACATTAAAAGTCAATTTCTGATGGAACATTCTTTTAAAATGTGAATTCTATTGATCACCACAAAGGCCAACTTCATTGGATTGATATAGAGAGTTCAGGAAATTCATATCAGAGTAGTAGAATGTTTTCTCCTTTGGTCAGGAGACTCCTCACCTGCCATCTGTTTTAAAAGTGTTTGTGACCTCGCTAAGTCTTACCAACTTGGTCGATTAAGAATCTGGACATAACAGTGAGATGGACAGAAAGGGTGGGGGTTGATAGTTGTGGACCCAATAAAACCTTGGTGAAATTAATAAAAATTAAGAGTCAAGTGAGTTTTTAATTTCTCTTCCAGACTTCTGAATAATTATTGAAATTGATTTTTTTTTCTTTACAGAAACATGAGTCTGGGTGCAAAAGCAGAAATAGCAACAGATAAGCTTTCTTTTCCTCTTAAAAATACTACACGAGAGAATATAGCTAAAATGATAGAAGGCAATGACATAGAAAGTTCAAATACACCAGTGTAAGTTGATTTTCTGATTAATATAGCTTTAATAGGTGTGTGTATCTGGTACAGAATCTCTATCTATGAATTCATCACATGCAACAAATGCAACTTTTGTCATTCTTTGGTAACTCAAATGAATATCTATTTGAAGCCCTCATTGTGCTGGAAAAGTAACTCTATTCTCTCCCTTCTCACTCTTTGTCCACCCAGCTAGGGAGTATTGCTCTTGTCTCCAAGCAGCAAGTCTTGCTGTAATATCGCCATAATCACCAAAAGCCAGGGAATGACCCTTCAAGACCCCTTTCCTACTATTACTACTGCCTCAGGTTCACTGAATGCTTAGCTAATGAATGGGAGTGGGGGTGGAGATTGAGGGGGATGTGAGGAGAAGACAGAAGGTAAACAGAAATTTGAGAGAAATATTACATTTTAAACTATTATCCTGCCGTATAAGTACTCCATTTCAAACACATCCAAGCTGTGTTGTTTAGATTCTAATAAAAGAACTAGCAAGAGAAAAAAGTGCAGTTGGTCAAAAACTGCTGAATGAAGTATTTCAGATTTCCACCAGCTATTTATTTCCCAGTTCTGTCCTCCAGTAACTCCTCGTCGCATTGTTACATGTTGAATGTAAAAACCACCATGATGCAGTTTCACACATATTCCTAACTGAAATATCCTTTGTTAATCACTAAAGTTGAAGGGCCCTGAAAGTCATCAAATCCCACCCCTGCCCCATCATTTCCTAATTGCAAATAGGCCTGGAAGGATGGAATAATCTTCTAAGGTCACCCACTTCATCCTGCAGAGATAGGGTGAGGTCCAGGTCACCAGTTCTCTCCTTATACCTCATTCTTATCACCAGGTCAAATGCAGTCCATATGATTATAGATACTTTTGAAATCATTAAAATTAGAAGAGCACCCAATGTTATTGATACAAATGATAGGCTCCTAGTGAGGAAGATAACTCTTTGCTTCAGAAACCCTTTGCTTCAGAATCTCAGTAGCAATTTTGAAGCATTAACTAGCTTGTGAACAGCATTTACATGAGTATTTGGATAGAACCTGGTGAATTTTTTGGCTTCAGAAAATTCTGATTTTAATGGAAACCCATTAACTATAATGACTACACATTGAATAAACATATGAAGACTATCACCATTATTTGCTTGATATAAGGTCAAAATAGCAACGAAACAAACAATTTTATGTGGGTAAAGCAACTAAAATTTAATTCCTCTTTTTTTTTCAATGCACAGGACTATAGAGAGGATCTACCCATATTATGTAAAAGCACCTAGTGATTCTAACTCCAAACCTATAAAGCAACTTTTATCTGGTAAGAATAAGAAGGAATCACTTCAGAAATCTTTTAAACTTTCTTTTATTCAACTTCTACAGTTTTCATTTTTCAGCCTTTATCAAGCTACTTTCCAGTTTTCTTTCCCTGTGTGACACAGCTTGCAAAAAGCAGAAGGCTTCATGAGCCAGAGAAATCATTCTCTCACTAGGGAGACATGGTCTTCATTTTCTTTTTTATTTTTTATTGATATAGAAACTGATTGACTCAAATTCACATTTAGTGACTTATGTTTCTGCTTAGTCAGTCTATTTACTTCTCTTAGCAACCATATCTGCGCAGAAATCTGCCCCATACAATGTTACATTGAAGGCACCACAATATGAGCAATGAAAAGGTAGCAGGACATGTATTTGATTCAGCCCATAGTTGATTAAATATCAACAGCAATGCTCAAGGGACTATATTTTACCCACACAACCATGATGAGTGAATTGATGTTTTTGGATTCCTTTAACAATCAAACATTGTTCAACTCAATCAATTACCTGAGCCAGAGTAGCTATACACATATTGTCAAGGTAGAGGACATGCAGTATTCAGTTCATGATCATTCATTTGCCATACTCACTGTCACCAGATTCTGTGGGGCTTGTGTTTAACTAGAAAGATAGAGATGTAAGTAAGTAATCAGTTAGACTATTCCATGGAAATTGCCAGAAATAGAGGCAGGATAGAGGGCCTGGGGGGCGAGTGCTGGCAAGATCCCACGTTTACAGGCTTTTCTTCTTCAACAGTAAATTAGTGTATCTTGCAAGGTAATTGCAAGAAGCATTGAGAGCTTTGCTATTTACTTTACAATTCAGACCAGTTCTAAGAATGTTTAGTCTGAGAGTACAGATTGTTCAACAATCGGTGGTTTCTCAAAAGAATTCTGTTCTTCAGCAGCTCTTCACTGCTGCTGCCTTCCAGAGTGGGTCCAAACTGGCCAGGAAAGTTCCTTTAATCTCTTTCTGCTTCTTGGCAAAACATCTTGTATTTTCATTCTTCCTCCTTACCTTCAGCCTCAAAGAAAGATGTGTCCTTGCTCCCTTCCAAGGTCAGCCTCTCTCTGTACCCCAGACCCCTTCTCTTCCCTGCCTTCACTTATCCCCCTCCTCTTTTCTGGGTTCTTTCCCTCTCCCTACACTGGCAGTATCTGTCTGTCTGTCCTCTTGTCTGTCTGGCAGTGATTTGAGTTCCAGCCTACAAAGTCTTGCTCCCGTGACCTGACTGCGTGGCCTTGGTATTCTCAGATCCTGCCCACAATCCACCTGTTTATCTGATGAGCTTACTGAATTATCTCTAATCATCACCACAAGGTATATTTACCAGAAGTTGATGGTTATCACCAGATTACCAGGGAGGAAACTGAAACTCGGGTGTGAAATACTCAGCTGAGGTTATACAAGTAGTATGCGTAGAAACTAAATCTAAACCTGGGCCCATGTGGTATTTCTGAGTAATTCACATTCTTCCAGGTTAAGGACTGTAATTTATACCAGTCTTCTACATTCTTTATTTTCTTCCATCCATCCATACTTCCATCCATCCATCCATCTATCCAAGAAACATTTATTGTCAATCATTGTCCTAGATTCCTATGATCTAGGAATTTAGCCTGAAATAATGCAGATATGGTCCCTGTCCTCAAAGTGTTTCTAATCCACCACCGTGATTCTCAGTGGAGGCCCAATTATCACTGGCAAGGTCTGCCTCCTCTTACGACCACCATAGGATCTGCAATCAATGTAACTATAAGCTTTTTGTTTACCCTACCTTTTACTTATTCTTTTACATCCACCCTATGCAGTCATTGACCATCACTATGGGTTATCATAAGTTTGCAGAGATTCATGTCATCGATCCTGCCTGAAAGGGTCTCCTTTCCCCATTCCATTTCCACCTACTGAAGTTCTTATTCAGCCAAAGTCAGCTCAGAAGTCACCTCCCCTGGGAAGCCCTCATGGATTACACCAACCAAAAGACATCTCTCCAAGCTAGCAGAACTTTGTCAATGCAGGTCTGATGGTTGTTGCCACATGCCCATAAATCGTGCTTGTGTATGTGGCCTTTTCCTGTTGAGATAAGAAATTGTGCTGTGTGGTACTTTTCAACTCCTTATCACCTAACAGAGTACCTTCTTTTTAAAAGACACTTGATAAATGTTGGTAATATGACTGAACCAGTCAATTAAATCAAGAGTCAGTGACTTGGGTTTTAAATGTCTAATTAGTTGTTTGGAATTATTAGCCAAGATAATTTGTAGCATGTTGCCATAGTGACTGACCTGTTTTGTGAAAAACAGAAACCCCATACATACCTAGGGCACACTCTTTCTTTTCTACTTACAATTGTTAATATGTCCATACGTACATCCTAGAATCATATGCTATAGCCAGGAACCAGGTCATGACATCTGAAGACTGTTGATGTTCATTAAATCCTAAAATTCTCATGCTAACTTGATTTCATTTTTCTTTTCTTCCAGAAAATGATTTCAAGAATATCACCATCATTTTGCACAGAGATAATACAATTAAATCTAACAGTGAGTGGTGGGTTCTCAATCTGACTGGAAATAGACTTTACCATAAGGAAGTCCAGGCCTTAGAGCTGGTAGTCTTCAATGACAAAGTCAGCCCCCCTAGTCTGGGCTTCCTGGCTGGCTATGGGTAAGGACTTATTTGACAATTAACATTTATAAGAGTCTACTTCTTCTAACCACTATGCTGTATAGCATAAACTAACACAAATTGAATATAAAATTTAATTTAAAATAAAATTGATAAAATGAAAAGAAGAAAACATTTTTATTCTTTACATAGTGTCTACTTATGTATTATATAAAGTTAAAGATAGGAAGTCATTTATCTTAACATCGTCCAGTTTTATAGCTGAAATACTAAAATTCACAAATCCTTGGTCCTTCATTTTAAAAAAGTGCGGAACCAGAGTCCTGAAGAAGTCACAATGCCTTGTGTGAATCAAACTGTTAATGATGGGACTAAGAGCTATACCCTGGCTTTTTAACTAAATCTTCCTGTTATGGCCTAGTTTTATGCAATTCAGTGTTTAAACTTAGAAATTGGCATAAAAATACTTCTTTCTTCTTATATTTCCTTATGACCTTAGCAGATATAGGATCAGTTAGAAACCACAGTTTCAGTCAAGTTGTATTACCCTTTAACCATGTTCTGATGTTTAAAATCCTAGGACATGCACAGCCCCTACAAGTGCAAACAGAAAGCTTTCTATTTCCCAGAATGAGCCTCTTAAGAAATTGTTGTCTGTCAAAAGTTTCATTATAAAAAGGATCTCTGTGAAATATAGAATTATTAAGGTAAAAAGTGTTAGGAACAGAAAGGTATATATAATACAATTGGATTTCTACCAAATATATTATGTAGTTAATGTATGCATTATATGCAGTAAAATCACCTGAAGTTTGTACATGAAACTGTTAACATAGGTAAATCCCAAAATGTGAGATTTCAAAGGACTTTTATTTTTCAAGTTTTACAGTTCTGTAATGTATAATTTTTTTAGAAAGAACATGAATTAGGTTTCTTATCAGAAAAGAGTAAATGTTTTCACCAAATGGAAAAGTTTTATTCTTTGATAACTTTATCATATTTTCTGTGGATTTTGAAGAAAACTTATGCTTTTCTTTTAGGTATGTTCTATTAACCATGTTTAACTGCTAGATACAATGTCTACTTAATTTTTTTTTCAGTATCATGGGATTATATGCTTCAGTTGTCCTTGTGATTGGGAAGTTTGTCCGTGAGTTCTTCAGTGGAATTTCTCACTCCATTATGTTTGAAGAGCTTCCAAATGTGGATCGAATTTTGAAGTTATGTACCGACATATTTTTAGTTCGAGAGACAGGGGAACTGGAACTAGAAGAAGATCTCTATGCCAAATTAATATTCCTGTACCGTTCACCAGAAACCATGATCAAATGGACTAGAGAAAAAACAAATTGATACCTTAGGACAAAGACTACAAATCAAATTAATATTTGAATTTTTAAAGAAAAGCACAATATTCTCATAAGAGCTAAGCATTTCTAGTTCAATGGAAGTGATTTCTCTTCTGACAGGTGGCCAAAAGGAGTTGTCTTCTTTTTGTAGTCAAAGCTACCTTGCAAGTTAAGGCACTGTTGAAAAGTTATTCTTAATTCCATTTCTCTAAAATCAGGGCTACTTGGTTTATGCTTTAATGAACAGTTCTGATACATTATATGAAGGAATCATTGATGGGTCTCCTCCCTTTGAAAAACAAAAGAAGGAAAGACACCATGTTTTCCTGTGTGAGGACTGCGTTCTTCCTGAAAAACTGCCATAATGTGATCCACAGCATTCTGTCGCCAAGGAAGAAGCTCTTATGGGGAGAATAGATGGGCCTCAGCACAACCCGAATATACAACAGCAATAGGAGGCTGAAACTCCTAAATACAGTTCTAGGAGGAATGGAGAGAGGGAACGGATGACCCATGAAGATGTCAGTGGATGGATAAGCCTCATTCTAAGCAAAAAGATAACTTAGTGATACTCTTACTGCCTTATCTTAACTGAAGACTAATAAAAATTTTTCCATTAAACACCAGTGACTTCTCAGGAAAAAAAATCAGCAAAACAAATATGCGGACACTGGCTTTGTTGAGGCCCAACTAGTGATTCATTTCAATAGCGGTAGCTGTTCCACTTCAGAGAATTACTGCTCCTGGTGAAACACAGACATCAGTAGAAAGATAAAAAAAAAAATGCCTCCCAGCAAATGTGGAGTACTTTGACTTTGTAAATCTTTATTAACAGAGGTCATGAGCTCCCCTGTCTCTTCCCCATCCCTCAATACACTTTCCTGATTTCGATGATATAAGGCAATGGTTTTTCCAGTATGTGACATTTTCCTTCCTGTTTTTCAGGTATATCAAAGAGTTTACATATTCCAATTCACATTTTTACATATGAGACGGGTTTTTTAAGTTCATAATTATGAAAGAAATATGTATATCAAGCTTGGGGAAATAAAAATGGCCTTTTCTTAAATTATTGTTATTGGTAATACAACCTGTTCATTAAATAGCAATGTAGCATGGAAATTTATGACTGAAATGTAGTTTTCATTCCATATTAAAACACAGTTTCTGAGAAGAATCATTGAATGGACTAGAATATGTCAAAAAAGTGATCGTATGTAGTTTGTATTCAGGAGTGACTTAAAATAAAGCACATCTTGCAAAGTCATTTTAAGAATACTCTTCATTCTGCCTTTTTGCATGAAATAGGAAAAGTAATTTTGTTCAATGTTGTTACAAGGAGTTTTAAAAATGAACTGAGATAAGAATTCACTTCTTATTGGTTTGATTGGGTTTTTTTCGTTCTCATGTAGATACTCTATATAAATAATGTAAGCAGGAAGCAACTGTAACAAATTAATTTTCAGAAGAATCTATCATAGTGAATATGGAGCTTTAAAAAAGAGCAGAATTCAAATGACATTCAGTGTATTGTAGAGAATTAGTAAATATTTATCCAACTGTGAAGGCCAGCGTACTTCCAGTCTGCTGAAATAAACGGCTTCGATAATTGAAACAATAAACTCCAACCACTTAGGGAACTCTGGCCTGTGTGATGAGTTCCCAACAACAGGAAGAATTATTATGTATGTTTCTGATTTGAATTCTTTCCATTTGTACTGTGAACAAGGAATAAACAGAGAGCACATTATAACACATTTTAAAAAGAGGAAAGTAGAAAAATGCTCCTGAAAAAAATACGGTAAAGGTTAAAGTATATCAAAATTGCAACATTTCTCAAGAAAACAATCTCCAGGTTTCAAGAAAAAAACCTCCAGGGGTTTAAGGAGGGAAATATTAAAAGTGTCAACATAAGAAATGTCCACATATAGAATTTTTAGAGTTTATTTGAGCCAAACATATAAAGGGAGCAAGATCTCAAATGCTCCAGAGAATAAGAGTTTTGCAGCTTCTTTTATGTATTTGAACGTAAGGAGGGAATATAAGGAAGATTACATGGAGGTGGGAGAAAGCAAGCTGGGGAATGGATTACAGGACAGTTAATGAGATTACATGACTCAGTTATTTCAAAGTTGTGTTAACCTAGGTGCACAGAAACGATGGACAGGGCTTGCTTAAAGCAAAGGTAAGCCTTTTAGTAAAGAAGTTATTCTTTATTTCCACATCTCTGCTTATATTTTGCTTGCTTGTTTGTTTTGTTGATTAGGTTCCACTTACAAGTGAGTGGGGGGGAGCAGTGGGGGGTGAAAATGGAGACAACTGTACTTGAACACCAATTTTAAAAAGACACACACTTGGTGTAGCTCAGTGGATTGAGTGTGGGCTTGCCAACCAGACGATCAAGGTTCGATTCCCAGTCAGGGCACATGCCTGGGTTGCAGGTCAGTTCCCGGCAGGGGCCAGTTCCCAGCAGGGGATGCATGAGAAGCAACCATACATTGATGTTTCTCTTCCTCTCTCCTTCCCTTCCCCTCTAAAGATAAATAAATAAATATTTTTTTTTAAAAAAAAGACACACACACACAAAAGAAGGTATATGCCTGGGTGTTACCTGCCCAGTTAGGAATTTATGATCAGATCATCTGGTGAGTTACATTTCCATACAACTCCTTTTTCAGTTCACAAAGGACATGGATTAACATATAGAAAATGTAGGAGAAAAAACCTTCCAAGGAGGCACGAGCTGGGATGCAGCCGGAACAGCTTCTAGTCCTGGCTCTAGTCCTGGCTCTGCCGCTGTTGGGCTGGGAACTTAGGCCAGCAGTTCACTACCCCTCTCCAAACTTCTTTTATCTGACAACATGAAGGGATCATCGAGCTGTCACCAGCCATATTCTGAGCCTCGAATGAGCACCTGCCCTGGCCCAGTAGATGCCCTTCATAAAAGCAAATTGCCAACTTGGCTAGGTTCTCTGGGAATAGCCTTTGAGATGAACTATCACCACAGGACATTTGAAAGAGTGACCCTGGATGTTACATAGGCCAGTGAGGAAGGCAGGATGAGGCAGAGGATCAAGACTGCCCAGCCACACAACTGCAGTTGAGATTTGGCCATCAATGCAGGGCACTCAGAATCTGGGATAGCCCTTCCCTGTCTCAAGCAAAGGCATCAGCAAGTCATTGCCACAACCACCCCTGAGTGGGCCTTCCCCTTTCAGGAGGCATAACCAGTGGCTGCAGCTTACTGCCTCTGAGTGCACAGTTGTGACCCATGAACATGGGCACAGTTGTTGTGCAGAGGGAATCTGGGAGATCACCGTATCCCTCAACATCTGTGGCTGGGCCACTCAGACCCACTGTCTCCTTATAGTGAGTTTAAGGCCTTATTTCCCTTACAAGGGAGGTGTAAAACAAAGGAGACACAACCTGTAGCTGGTTTGAAGGCCATGTGTGAGTGTTGACACTCACCCATCATTCATTCCTTCCACTTCAACTTTAGTTCTCCCTTACCAATCACCTCTGCTCATCAGGCAGAACCTGAGCCAGACCCTCAGCCTCCTGGCCAGAGCCAGACCCATCTGGCCTGGAGCATCACCAAGTCCCCAGTGATCCCTGAGCACCAGCAATTCCTCCCATCCCCACTGAGTGACAGCAGCCTCTCTCCTTCCTATGGCCTGGGGCAGCTACTCCTGTCCTTAAGGTAACCCTGTCCCCTGTGAGACCTGTCTTATTGTCCTAGTTTAGTCATTATTTGTGAAGTAATTATTTTCCTTTTTCACTAATTTTCAAAATCTGATTTCTATTGTTCTTTACTGTCTCCTGTTATTTTCTTAGTTTATTTCAGTTCATTTTGAATATTGATTATAGTTTTCACCCATTTTAGGGCCTATCTTTCTGGCAAGATTTTATCATCTTTGAGGACCTGATCCTGCTCCTTATTCTTTTCTACTGATAAGAATTTGTTATTGTATTAAAACACAGTTCTTTTTTATGGCTTCTTTTGTGTGACATTAGTTTTCCTAACTTTTGTTGGGGCAGTGGATGGCTCCTCTAGCTCCATGCCTCTGGAACCCCCGCTCTGGTTCTGATGCATCACAAATGCACCCTTCTTTTCTGAGCCTCTGCTCTGTTATCCCTGCCCCCTGTATATGGTCCCTTCTTCCTATTCCTAGAAGCTTCTCCTCCAAGTAGCCTGGCCCTATAAGGGAGCATCAGTCAGTTAACTTTGAGAGTTTGCAGACCCAGCCCACCCAGTGCCTTCAGCCCATGCCTGTCACCCTGCCCTCACCCACTAGTAGGGATGTGCACTTCACTTCTCAGAGTGTCATCTTTGTCGCCACTGATCCCAGCTCTGCCAGACTACCCACTACTTCCCTCTTCTTCCTCCTGCATCGGAGGGTACCCCCACAGTTCTTATTGCTTCCATACTTTCTTTGGGGTTTGTCCTTGCTGGCCTAGTTCTCCCTTGGGTTTTCTGGATGGTGGGAAGGGACTACGAAGAGATTGAGGAAGTATCCAACACAAGGCTGCTAAAGCTTTTACCTACCTTAATTCCTCTAAGCACAGTCTTTCAACACAATTGTCAACAAGAAAAGATACAGCTATTTAATTGTAGATATGGGACTTAAATGACATTTGGCCTACTAAATTTATTATTTGGCATGAAATGGCTTTGGTGCAGTGAGTGTGCACAAATGGTTGGTAAGCAGAGATTGCACTGTTTAGAGTAAGAGCTATTTTAAAATAAAATGTTTTTAATTAAATCCATTAACTATCTGGTTATGTTCCCACGTATTTTCTTGGTCACATTATGCCTATTATTCATCTATCTTACTGGTTAGTATTTTTAAGAAGTGGTTGGTAATCTTCTCTATTATTTATTTACTTCGTAGTTTATAAATTTTTGTTCTTGTCTTTCTTTTTTAACTATATACATTTTATTCTTCTTTATTCTATTAAAGTTGTTCTGATTTTCCCGCCTTTGCCCTCCTCCATCCCACTCCACCCCCCACTCCCACAGTCCATCCCACACCATTATCCATGGTCACTCATCCATGTTCTTTGACTAGTCCCTTCCCTTCTTTCCACTGTTCCCCCCACCCCTTTCCTCTGGCAGCTGTCAGTCTGTTCCCTGCTTCCATGTCTCTGGTTCTGTTTTGCTCATTAGTTTATTCTGTTCAATAGATTCCTCTTATATTTCTTGTGTTATTTATTTGTTTTATTCTTTATTCTTTTTCCTGAATTCTTGGGTTGGGTTCAGAGCTCATTATTTTTATTTTTTTTTAAATATTTTATTTATTTATCTTTAGAGGGGAAGGGAAGGAGAGAAATATCAATGTATGGTTGCCTCTCGTGAGTCCCCCGCTGGGGACTGGCCTGCAACCCAGGCATGTGCCCTGACTGGGAATCGAACCGCGATCATGTGGTTCGCAGGCCCGCGCTCAATCCACTGAGCTACACCAGCCAGGGCATATTTTTAAAGTGGATATTTGAGGCTATATACAGGCTGTCCCAAATCAGAAATATACTCTAAATTTGCAGAAGTGATGTGAAAGTTTAAATTATTTAAGTATTGCCTGGTTTTCAGCTTTGTGAATTTTGAATATTACATTTTAGTTCTTAATTCTGCATGCCTGACAGTCTTGGGATGGTCTTTAGCAGCCTGTTGGTTCAATGGAGGAAGCCTCTAGTTCACTCCCACCTCTATCAGGCCTGTAGCCCTGGGGTCAGGGCAGAAGGTCCCATAGATTCTTATTCTTTGAATGATCTCCAAATGCATTCTTTCAGTTGCTGCTTTTCAGTTTTTGCAATCTGCAAACTGACTGCAACCATTAGCATTAGACGGTGTTTTTTTACAATACAATATGAAAGATACTGGTATATTAAAATGTCAATTTAGTAGCCCATAAAGTGTTGGCTTTTCTAAGTTTCTAGTATTTACACTTCTAAAACCATTAAAGTTTAGATCCACAGTAAGACTATGGGATGCCCTCTACTTTCTCCTAAGGAAGACTAAGCACTATACTAGAGACTGTCACGGGTAGGGCTTGACAGCATTCCAGAAGAAAGGCCTGTAATGACAGCAGAAGTGGAAGCAGGGACAGTGAGGAAAGGAGAAGGAGGGTCCTCATAGGAAATTGTAGAAAGAGACAGAGGAACTTCTGAAATTGTCCTAAGACTCTGGAACCAGTAGCTGACTTAGTTTGTTTGAAGTGTTCAGTGGTTCCTGGCCTTTCCCACCCAAACCCTCACTCCATCCAGGTGAGCCTGAAAAAGATCATTGGAGATAATAAATAGAAAGAAAAGAAGAAATACTCAGTTACTACAGGTTCTTATTAGTATATGTGAAGTCCTATGCTAAAACAGAGAGTTTTACAGCAACTTAGGTACCTACTACCTGGTAGCCCAAGCCTCTCCACTGAAAGTTCCTTGACTTAAGCTTCTGTCCTACCTAACCAAGCCTTGCTCAGTCAGCACTCTGCTGTGCTACTGGTGTGTGTAGCCCCACATGTCAGACACGCTGGGCCCTATATTCCCAAACACCTTTTGGTATGTTTGGTGTCAGATTAGATAATACTGGGAGAAGTATTTGCCTCCCACAATATTTCTTTCTCAGGTTACCAAGCTTGTGGTGAGGAAATGTATGCTGAGACACACCCTTGTCCACAGAGGGTCACTGAATTTCTCCAGTAATGGGAGAAGGTTGGGGATGGAGGGGACTCTCCCTTGCACTTCACCTGGCTTTCTCTTAAGCCACTTGGTTCTCAGGTCAGAGGGCCAGGTAGCAAGAGAACTCAGAGTATTCTAGTAAACACAGAGAGTAAGACAATGCTCCAGATATAAAATGCCACCCCAGTCAAACATGGATAATTGAACAACTTTCCAAAAGTTTTAACATTTCTCATGTTTCTTTTTTACCCTAAGAATCTGATTTTTGTGTTTGATGGCTTGGTAATCTTATATTCATGGTAATCTTATAAATTAACTCAGATACATAACATAACACTACAGATTTAGGAAATACAGAAAAATATTCCTGTTAGGATCAATGATTTAATAAACTACATTTTGATGTTATGACTTTTCTATCATAATGAAAATGAGACTGGAGGAACACTTTGTCATTGACAGTTGGTCATGGTAAATTTTACTTTGAGCTTCACCAATGACCCAGTCAGTAACATGCTTCAAAGCCAATACTGTCAAAGGGAAAGAAACCTCCTCTCTGCTCCTGTCCCCAGAGAATGATATGTCTGTCCTGCCTTCATCTGGATAAGCCAAGCCCAGGGTCCTCCTGGTTCAGTCACTGGCTCTGTAACACAGGTAGAAGAAGTGCCTTCCTAAGTTACTGTGATCATCAGCCACTCCTTGGAAAATCTCCTTGGATCAGCCAAAATGTAAGGGGCAATAAGGACCAATTATTTTCCAGATTAGAGGTTGTCTCTCTGTTCCTGTGATGGACTTTCTAGAACTTTTTATTTGGAAGTGAGGGCTGAGGAGCTCTCTAACAGGTGATTCACTGGTCCTCCCTTTACTGTGTCTCCTAGAGAAACACCACCTGTTGGTGTTTTAGTGGCTACAGGCCCCTTGCTGAGGGCTTCACAGAGATCATCTCTTTTGGGCCTCACAACAAAACTAAGGGGTAGCTGTGGTTTTTCTCATTTTATAGATGGAGAAAGTAAGGCACAAAGAATTCAAATTTTTGCCCAGTGTGACATAGCCAGTGCTCTTACCTATCCATGCTTCCCACCATACTCAGAACTACCATATTATGCCATGAAATCCCTCAAATCAACTGTCCAGTTATGAAAAAAATCACTACGAAGACAGACAGGGAACTATTTGAAAACCTAGGAGAAGATAATTTTCAAGCTCCTATCTTAATATGATACATTATGAAATGTTCTTCTCCTTAATCTGTTTTTGCATGCCATACCTACTTTTCCATTTGTATTTGCATGTGGACTTCAGGTTTTCAACAAAGGAGTTAGTTGCTCAAGACAGGAACATTAATTTGCTTGAGATATGTGGACAACAAGGTGTCATGATTTCTACAGGTTTCTTCTACTGAGAGCCACTGGATGAAAAGAGCCACTGGATGAAAGAAACAAACGTTGCTCATCTGAGTCAGACGCCCACCACCAGGTGTGGGAGAAAGTGACAGTGTGGCATGTCTGAATCTGCTACTAGGACACGGCCCCATCCAGGAGGTAGTTAACCACTGATTGGAGGGAATTAGTCTATCTGTCACGATATACTCAGACATGATATCAACAGTCATTGCTTTAGGCAGCAGATTTCCTGGAAATGCTCATTTTCAACCCATAAAACCTCTACCACTTCTATCATGTTTTTATATCTAGGCTTTTCTCTTCACCACCCTTGCAAAACAGCCTTAAGTCTTTTACAGTTACAGTCTATTAACAGGCTACCAGTTTCCAGTCTAGTAACTGGAATCCCAGGAGATTTTACAGGTTGTGTGCTCTGTCTAGAATTGGTCCTATCAAATAGTAAAACCACGAAGATTTGTAGGTCAAGATTTTTAGTATCTTTCAAATAATAAAGCTTTTTGTTTCTATGTAAGTCTTCCAAAATTAGAAAGTTCAAGATTCATATAGGATATAGTAATTAAATAAATGGGGGGTGTTTTCCTAATAAAGCAGAGATATCTCTGACAGTGATGAGGTTTTTTATCTATAACATCATGCCTCAGCAATTACTGAACTTATTCCAAAATGCAACAGGCTGATTCTCAACCTTAGCAGTACATCAGATAATTAAGTGGAGTTTACAAAAAGAAAGTAAATGCCCAGGTTTGCATTCACTTCAGGGCTCGACAACCCAAATCTAAGGAGGTAGAGCATGAGCAGCTTGAATCATAAAAGCTCAAACGGTGATTCTAATTTTTTTAATTTATTTATTTATCTTTAGAGGGGAAGGAGAGAGGGAGAGAAACATCAATGTATGATTGCCTTTAGCGCGTCCCCTGCTGGGAGTTGGCCTGCAGGGAACCGGCCTGAAACCCAGGCATGTGCCCTGACTGGGAATCGAACCGTGATCGTGTGGTTCGCAGGCCTGCGCTCAATCCACTGAGCTACACCAGCCAGGGCAGGGTGATTCTAATTTTTAAATAAATTTGAAATGACTGGCTTTGCAGAACCCTGGCCTCATGGAGGTGACATTCTAATGAGGAATGACCCAGGAAAGAGCCCTGTTTTGGTTTCTTGGGCTATGACACATACTCTAAAGCAAGAGAAAAGGGAGGGCTAGTTGAGAGGCTAAAATGTAACCCTTCAGAAAGATTAACTCAAAATGGATCACATATGTAAATGTAAAACACAAATTGGAGAAAAGCTAGATGACCTTGGATGTGACAATGAATTTTTAGATACAACACCAAAGGTATACTCTGTGAAATAAATAATTAATAAGTTGGACTTCATTGAAATTAAAAGGTGCTTGTTGAAGACAATGTCAAGAGATGAGAAAACAAGACATAGGCTGGGGGAAAATATTTACATAAGACATATCTAATAAAGAACTATTTCCAAAATACACAAAGAACTCTTAAAACTCAAAAATGAGAAAACAACATAATTTTTTAAATGAGCTAAAAATATTAATAGACAACTCACCAAAGAAGATATACAGATAGTAAATAAACATGTAAAAATGCTCCCATTCTCATGATAAAATTATTCATCTCTCTGATTTTGGCCTTTTACAGAAGACTTATTTTCATGTACAATTAATTATAAAGATTATGGGGAGGACCACCTCCATGAATAGAAGGTTAGCTTCCCCATACCTCTTTCCTGACACAAACACAGATTGGACTTTCAGGGCAACTGAATTGTGCATCTCTCCACTGTGTATCTATATGTCTCCAGCACTCATTGGTGCCCACAGAAGGCAGCTGTCTTCCTGCTCTGAAGCAATTCATAAAGAACCATCTTTAGGGTAAAGGAAATATACGGGTTTAGGAGAATTTTTAAAATAGGTCTGGTAAGACTTTCCCAGTCTTTTTTAATGTTTATTTCCACATGTCCATGTTTCTAATTCTCATTCTTTCAGGCAATGTGGGTAAGTAACACCAGCAAGGAGGCTGAGGAGAAAGGGACTGCGTGGAGCAAGCTCCCTAGCCATTGCTCACCTGGAGCACCTGCCGGGTGTTTGCTGTGAGTGCTGGCAGAGCCTTTCTCCTGCTCTAATTGGGATTCTCGCCTATCTAAGGTTTTAGAACTCATTACAAGTTTCCACTTCTTGTGGGTTTTAGGCAAAGATTTAGGGCTGAACCGAAATGTTAGTTTAAAGTTCTCTGCAAGGAGAAGGAATAGAAGCGAAATGCCCCAGATGGAGGAATGGAAATTGCAGATGATGTTTCAATGGCTCTGGGACCCTTTTTCTTTCCTTTCTGGCCCACACTGAGTCTGGGGAAGGGTTACCGTCATTCAGGAAATTGCAAGATCTCCAGATGCTTCTGTTACCAACTTCCCACAAGAGAGCAGTGTGGCTGGGGCTAGTAGAAAGCAGGAAGAAAGTGGGTGGTACAATAGGAGCATCTGAGAAAGTGGTTTTGTAATGGGGTACAGCCAAGAGGTGGGGCCCAAATGAGGATCTGTAATGGGGTCCAGAACTCAGGGTGTCCAGGAAATATTAGAAAAATATATACAAACAGGATGTCCTCACCCCCACAAGTCTGAGCTGGAGGGTGGGATGCATAGAGCAGGGCCATTGAGAGTTGTTTTGAATAGCAACAGTTTTGCAGATAACCTCTAAAAAGATCATATAACATATCTCTAACCTATAACTGGTTTCATAGATGTGTTAAATAGCTGTAGCCATACTTTGAGCCAGGGGGATGGGAGTGACTTCAACCCATGATGCAACTGGGAGGCAACTCCCCCTGGTTACAGCGCCTGCATGAGAGCTTGGAGATGACTGGCTCCACACCTTGGGGCCATGCCTCCCCAGACTTACTTTGGCAGCCCAGTTAATCTGGAAGAATACAGGAATGCTGGCAGGTGTAAATGATTGTGGGAGGAGTCGGAAATGGTGCAGCAGAGGAAAATTGGTGCTGGGATTTAAACCCAGGCAGCCACATGGGGCTTTTAGGGACCATGCACGTTTGGTGAAAGTTGGGTCAGTGCAGCTTTAGGGTGTTCCCTTTTTGCCATGTGGCTTAGGAAGCAGGAGAAACTTTGCCTGAAAGAAAAGGGGAGAAAGGATTCTTGCTGGTGGTCCATAAAAAGGTGCCATATAGATTTGGATTAACTGAAGATCGAGGTGGCAACACAGCTGATGGTGCAGGAACTGAGGGGCTGCCTGAACCACAGACGTCTACTTCTTGTCCTGAGATACCATACCCCAGACTGGACAAAGGAGAGAAAGAAGGACTGTGCATTTGTGGGTATGCTAAAGGACTTTAGTATTTTTAATGAAGGCATTAAGTCATTACTCTAAGTCTGTATAACTTTTTAAATAAATAATCCCTTTCCTTTTCACCAATCTCTGGTATTGAGAGACATCTTTGCCTGGCAGTGGGCAAGGTGAAACTAGTATGGGAGTGGGGGGAGACCCCGGAGCACAAGGGTGGGTCCATTCAATAATAGTATATCATTCGTCCCCCAGCCCCGGGTCTGATCTGTAACAATTTGAATTCCAGGCAAGGTGAGCAGAGCAGAGCAGAGCTGGTACTGGAATTCTGTAAAGAGCCAAAGGGATACTTATGAGAAAGTGTTCCTGCACAGCTTGGCAGTTGCATACCAGCAAGCTCAGCGGGTTTGGTGGCTGGAACCCAGCCAGTTGGATTCTGGGAGAGCATTTAGTCCCTTTACAATATCAAGCAGTGTGTTGCATGGAGGGTCTAAACTTAGAGGGTCTAAGATCTGGAAGAGGCTGTGTACTCGGTTCTGCTCCATGTATCCAAGGGCTCAGTGCCTGGGTTTGGTCTCACACAGCTGAACCCACCAGATGGCTTGCCCCATGCATGGTCAGCACCCCAGGATCATCTCTTCCACACACTCCATCCCCTCCACACAGCCTCTGAGCCCTTTCAATTTCTTTACTTCTCAGGGTACTGTCTCATGTTTTTCCCAGCCTTTGGTGTGCATGGCCATTATCCTCAGCTAGGTCCCGATTTAGTTACCATTTGGGAAGGAGAGATGTAGGATTGGGAAAAGGCTTCAGTTTTTCAGAATGGAGGATGAGTGGGAAAGAGGCCCTCAGTAGGATTTTCCGTCCAGGCAAAACCCCTAAAAGGTAATGGAACTTTGTCCACAGTGGGGATTCACATCTCATGTCATTTTTATACTAGGAGAATTTCTCTCTTTTTCTGAGCTGTTATACTTGTTTTCTTCTTTTTTTTAAAGATTTTATTCATTATTTATTTTTTGAGAGAGGGGAAGAGAGGGAGAGAGAGAGGAAGAGAAATATCAATGTGTTGTTGCCTCTCGCACAGCCCCTACTGGGGACATGGCCTGAATGAAACCAAGGCATGTACGCTGACTAGGAATAAATCCAATGACCCTTTGGTTCACAGGCCAACACTCAATCCACTGAGCCACACCAGCCAGGGCCCTGACTTGTTATGTTACAGAAAACAACTCAGCCACTTTCGGGTGTACGGAGTGGAACTTTATTTCATGCTCACAGACCCAGAGGAGTCAGTCTCCAAATTCTGGGCCCCGATCAGTGGGGAACAATTGCTTATATAGGGGTGAGGGGCAGTCTGCCACTCAGACGGTTACTTCTGGTATGAAAGCAAGAAAGCGAAACTGCTGATAGGAGTTAATACGAATTTCTTTGTTCTTACTCCTCAGTTACTCAGTTACTTGCTCTCCCTGATCTTGTTGACTCAGCTGCGAACCCCTTCCTGGGCAGGCCATTAGCCATTACAGTTATCTCATTGATTCACCCGCTAGCTCCCCGCCTGGGCAGGCCACTACAGTTATACTTTAAAATGATACTTTTTAAAAATGACTCAGGAGGTATCAGGCTCTAGGCTCATAAATGTCATTGTCACCTTAGGTAAAAAGGGCATTATCCAATTGCCAAAACTAATTGAGGGACAAGCCTGGAAGTTCAGGCAGTCCAGGAGCTTCAGGATCTCAGAAGGAATTTAGGGGCCTGGCTCTCTGCTAAGGAACAACTATCTGAGCTCATTCTCCTAAGTAATCCAAATCCCAGGTTGTAGATAAGACAAACTATCACCCAACATCGCCAGAACTGCTCCCACGATTCTCAAGCACTCAAGATAAGAATTCACCCTTTAAAAAGGACTTAAAATCAGTACCAAAAGCTTCTCTTTTGTCCAGTGCTTCTATCTCTCTTACCAAGCTCACTCTGTGAATGATAAATATCACAGTGACAAGTACCATCCATGCCCACACACTCAATGCCCCACCAGGGAGGTGACTCAAGATCTGTCTGACTTATTTCCTGACAGTTCTGTTTTTTCCCCAGCTGTTTGGTGTTGGGAACTGCCCTGCCTGGTTTCAGGAGCTGTAAACCCCCATGGCTAAGGCTGAGTGAGCAACCTTTGGACCATAAGCCACTAAGGAGACAAAGCTTACCTCCCTGGCAGGAGCTCTGCTTCTGCTCCTTTTTTTATAACCCACCTCCAATGCTTGATCAGTTAGCCAATGATGAGTAAGATTCCCTAAGGGGGGAACCACCTAAGACAGGCATGATCCCATGGAGGCCCCAGGGAAGGACTTGGGGGGCTATGGAGAAAGGGGGTGATGGACCCTCCCCCCTTCGGTTTTGACGAAGCCTGACTCCCCTGAGTCTGTGAAAAGTCTCCATAATTTCCTTGGCTATCTAGCCTCCTCTGCTTGACTTAAACCTGAAACAATGACAGAGGGTGGGGTAGCCCTGTGCTGAAAAGGGTGGGTTCCCTGGGTGATCAGGCCTGAGAAAGAATATGTAAAATCCTGTGAAGCCTACTTTGCTAAGAATGCTCTTAGTTAAATGATAAAAGTCCGAGCAGGAAATGGGTTTGTTTCCCAAAGTTTTGTAGCCTTTTAGCTGATAGACCCTGACTCAGAAGAAGCCCTAATAGTTCTTTGTATGCTATCTACTGTTTGAGCTTTACCACCTGACAATGATTAATGAGCTGTACCTGTACTCCTGTGCAAATTAAGCCCAATAAAAACCTGTCTAGGCAAGGGTCAGAGTTCTATCCCCTTGAGAGAGTAGCCAATCCGTTCTGAGGTGCCCTCCCCTTGAGAGAGTGGCCAGGCCATCCTTTTCCTCCGCAGGACTTGTTAGTCCGAGTGAACTTGTCTCATATCTCATTCATGACGCTGTTGAGGGCAAGGGTAACTAGCCAGAACATAGCTGTAAGGAAGCAAAAGGTGCTTTACTAACTAACGCAAAGAGGCTCCGGGACACGCCCAAAGAGCAGGGTGTGTTCCAGGATGTGGTTTAAGAGCAAAGGTTAGTCAGGCAGATAGCCATCTGGACAGTCACTACGGAGGGAAATTTTGCCCCTGTGCACGAGCTCAACTGACCAATCAGGTAAAGGAACACGAGCCAGTGCACGAGTTAACTCACCAATAATCAGTAACCCTATTGTGCCCCTGAGCCAACTGCTAACCGCCACATCTGCTTCTGCATCCAGCTTGCTTGCGCGCCTCCATAAAACCCTAAGCCTGTAAGTGTTTGGCGCGACTCTCATTTGCAGCCCTTGCGGGCACCGTGTCTCGGACACTTTGGAGAGTTCGCCCCTGCGCAGGTTAAACTTGGCCAATAAAGTAACATCTTTGGAACCCTGAAAGTCTCCAACATTTGTTCTCGCAGTTGGTGAATGCAACAACGCCACGGGCACTGCAAGCCAGTGCACGCATCAGTTTGGAGAGAATATTTCATTGGTACTTCAAATCCAATATGCCCCAAACCAAAATAATGATTTTCACTTTCCAAGCCCGCTTTATCTTTCCTGCCTTCTGTTTGTTAATAGTATTCCCCAGAGTAAGGATCTCAAAGAGTCTGAAACTTGCTCAGCTACCTGTCTCACCCCCTAAACCTCAGCCCCTCCCATTCTGTGGCCATTCTTACTGCATTTTCAGCTGCTCCTGTGTGGGCCTTAAGCCTTTTGTTCTCCACTGCCTCTATTCCAGGAGTTTCCATACCAGCTTAATTATCAAAATCAACAAGAGAGCTTTAAAAAATATCCATCTTAGAATCCTACAAGACTTACCTATTGGACCATATAGATCAAGGGTCAAGAAATATTTTTTCTCATTAGTGTTTCAACTGATTCTGAAGTATTGATCATGGACCTATGTTTAGGGACTATATGTTTAATCCATAGGCACTTCCAGCTCTTGACAAAAAAAATGAGGACTTCTGGAATTCACCCCAAGACTCTGACTTAAAAGGCCAGGGTTCAAGATCTGTCTGTATTTAAATCTCTCCTGGTGATTCTAACATCAGCCAGGTTTGAAGATACCCCTGTCCCCTATTGTCTGTAGGAGGTCCTTGCAAGATATCTCTATCTCAAAAGTATCATGATATCAGATGGAACTTTGTCAATAAATGTTGGTTTTGCCTTCCTTCTAGATAAGCCAGCTGTCTGTCCTATCTGGCTCCAAAGTTTTGTCCTTACCACCCTCATGAAAGGATATCTAAAGCAACTGAGAAACTAAAGCTCCAGAGATGGAAAGTATTTATCTATTTTCCCTCCATTCACTTTCTAATTATTTATACTTCCTCACATCTTGGTCAGATTCTTGCTGGGAAAACTAGGATAAGTTTATTGAGAAAAGTGAAAAATTCCTGTAGCCTTAGAAATGATGGCTGACCAGGGAAGTCTCTAGGCTCAAAACCATGTGTTCAATAATTGAAAATGTCTGGTAAACCTTATTAATAAATGATGATAAATGAGGTATACCCGGTAGCTCCAAGCCTGGCCTCTTAGCTGACTAAAGATGGCAATGAGTCACCCAGTTGGTATGGGTTCAGTAACATTATGAAGGTTCTCATTCTTCATGTGAAATCATTCCCATCCCACTGGATAACACCAGATATGAATGTGAGGGGGAAAATTAAATTGCTATACTTAGCTAGAGAGAATGCCCAAGTGCAAACAAACATCACAGGGAAAGGTAACATACTGCCTTAACTTTTTTTCTTTTTTTAATTGTATAATTTTCCATTACCATTTATCCCTGCTATATGCTCTTCCACCCCACCCCATGCATTGAAATTTTGCTAGGCATAGATCATCTTCAAGACTATTCTAATATATGGATGGCAGATGAGCAAGAAATATGAAAGGGTATGAGCTGAAGAGACTGAAGTCATTCAGGAAAGTAGTTCACCTGAGCCTAGAGCTTGGAGAGCCTGGGCCAGTGAAGAACTGGCCCTCTATTCTGTGGGCCCTACCTTGTCTACAAGATGTGGCATTCAACTAAATGTACAAAAAAATAGAGACCATAACAGCTTTCACCAAACCTAAAACAAAGCCAAGTCATAAGTATACTTACAAATATGCAAATACAGACACACTTAAAATCTTACTAAATAAAATTAATTTTCATCTATTGATCCTAGCTATCTTTTGTAATACCTTCATGTTTTCATATTTTGGGTGCAATCTCAATCACAGCAATTTCTTTCTTGGAAATTTTTATATTCATGAATATTGTTCTATCTCCATGTAGGAAAGTTTCATGCAAAACAGAAGCAGATTGAGCTGTGGAAAGTGCTGGGGTCACCTCCCTTGACTCTCTGTGCCTTTGGCTCACTAATGGTTGGCTGGGCTGCTCCATGTAGCAACCCTTCCCTTCCAGCCCAGGGAGCTGCCAAGAGCTTGACCTCTGAGGCTGCCAGCACATATGCACAGCACTGCATAGGCCAGACAATCCTAAAACACTAATGATGCATTAGGGAACTGCATACCAGCAGCATTAAATTATGAATTAGGCTGTATCCATGGCACCCAGACTTATGCAAGTCAGTGAAATATTAATGAACTATACAGATGGCTGCACCTCACATTGTTCAGCAGTGCCTTGAGCACACAGCAGTTAATAACAAGCAGCTTTGTCCTGTATTATACTTGGAATTAAAAACCCAGAAAGCATTTTTTAAAAAGAAAAATATGAAAAAAACACTAGAAAATATAAAAAAGCCAGAAAATAGAGAAAAAATTCTGGTGTCAGTTGAAATACTGAGAACAAAATTTTTCTGAGGACCTTATAGACATCAGTCACTTGGGGAGCCTCCCCATGCCATCAGGCTGCATCCTGAAGCTGGAGTTTAGACAGAAAGAACACACTTGAATCAGGCAGGCTCCATAGAAACACCAAAGGGGAAGTGGCCCACAAGATTCAAGATAAATAGCTATGAGGTATAAATGTGAATCACCAGGCTCAGGATGGACAGCTATATGAGATCCCCTATGAGAAACAAGCTACAAAAATGAGATTTTTTTTTTTTTGTAGCTAGGAAATGAGCTACGAAAAAGAGATTTCCCCATATTTCAGGGAAGGAACTAGAAAGAAGTTTACATGGTAGGAAAACCTCTCCACTAAATAGCTCATGTTCCTTTCTCTCTCATTGTCTTGATGTTGCTAAGCTCCACTACATGCTAAGGCTATAATGGGGTATAAGTAAGTGAAAGACCAGGTAGTTATCCTTCACNTAGCTATGAGGTATAAATGTGAATCACCAGGCTCAGGATGGACAGCTATATGAGATCCCCTATGAGAAACAAGCTACAAAAATGAGATTTTTTTTTTTTGTAGCTAGGAAATGAGCTACGAAAAAGAGATTTCCCCATATTTCAGGGAAGGAACTAGAAAGAAGTTTACATGGTAGGAAAACCTCTCCACTAAAGAGGTTTGCTAAGCTCCACTACATGCTAAGGCTATAATGGGGTATAAGTAAGTGAAAGACCAGGTAGTTGTCCTTCACCTTAGTAGAGTGGGACACCACAGAACTTGAACAGCTAATTTGTAGTACAAGTATTTGTACCACAGAGATCCATCAAAACAGCTTCTGGGAAGAATGGGTCTTTAGTGGTTGTTTTGGCCTCAAATGTTGGCCAGTTTTCAAATGTTGCCTTGTCTGAAAGCAGCATGGGCCAGAGAAAGAGCCCTGACTGAGGTTTTGGTCTGGGATCCACGTACTCAGGAATAAAACAGAGTCAGAAATAACAACACCACAATGGCCTTACAATAAAATTACAAATGAAAACATGTACGTCTGCTACAAATAACTACTAGTGCCAAGCCCTGTCAATGAAGATGACCAGGCATAGGAAAATTAGGTACCCTCTTGATCAATATCTTTTATCATTTTTGGTAGAGATAGGGATATAGAGCAAAAGATCATAGTAATAAATCAGATCTGACCATATTTTCTTCAAAATGTACAAACATTATTGCAGGAAAAAAATGACAAAGCTAATCACAGGCAATGCCCCACTAGGGAGAGTATAATATAGCTCTTATAGAATCTCATAGACAAAGCTGAATAAAAATAAGATTGAAACAAGCCAGCTCAGAAGTTTGATGTTTCCAGTATTTATAGAATCTATCCTCTACAGAGAGAATATATAAACTCTCCAAGGATACATGGAGTATTTACAAAGGTTGACCAGGTGAAAAAAAATCAACAAATTCCCAGCAACTGTTATCGTATTGTGTTCTTTAACCACCATAGCTCTCCCTTCTTTCAGGCACATAGGATTGCATTTCCTAGATACCTCCTTCCCTTGTGAATGGGTCTGTTGAAGTGGTAAGTTCTGGCCAATGAGTTGTGAGCAGAAGATATTGTGTCAGTTCTAGCCTAAAGTATGCAATTGCCCAGGGGGAAACCCTTCAGAGCTTTCTTTTTTCCTCTCTCCCTTAACCTCTGACATAGTAACTTGCAGTATTTGAAATGGTGGTTAAACCATTAACCATGGTGTCTAAGAATCCATAGTGAGCAGATCCTACCTGCCAAACTTTGAGGGTCGTATAGTGTAAGTAAAATATAAATATTGTTGTTTTAAGCCACAAGATTTGGGGGTTATTTATTATGGCAGCATGATCTAGTTTATTTTAACTAACATGTTCTTAAACCATTATTAAATTAAAATACAAATGATTGACCAAAAATAATCATTTAATTGTTATAGGGAAATATAAACTCATAAGTAATTTATGAGTTTAAAATTTTAATTTTAAAAAAATTAAAATCAGCTCACAAGATGGCAGAAGAGTAAGTGGAAGCTACACTAACCTCCTCTCAGGACCAATCTGGAATTACAACTAAATTGTACAGAAATTATTCTGAATAACCAACAGACAGACATAAGAAACCACTTCATTACAACGTGACTGGTAGGGAGTGTGGAAGAGGTGCAAGAGGGCTGACCATGCTCCCACAAGCAGCAGGTAAAGTGCTGGAAAGATATTTCATGGCTGGGGTGGGGGGTTTCCCTCTGAGAAGTGTGGGGTCTTAAGCCCCTAGCTGCTTTCCCCAGCCTACAGCACCACATGAAAACATGTATGTCTGCTACAAATAACTACTAGTACCAAGCCCTGTCAATGAAGATGACCAGGCATAGGAAAATTAGGTACCCTCTTGATCAATATCCTTTATCATTTTGGGTAGAGATGGGGATACAAAGCAAAAGAACATAGTAATAAATCAGACCTGACCATCTTTCCTTCAAAATGTTGCAGGGAGAAAATATTATTGCAGGGATAAATTGACAAAATGAATAAACACAGGACAGGAACCCAGAGACTAACCAGAGACAGGAAAAAACCCCAGATAATATCCAGCTGTGAAAGGCAGCAGGGCTTCTGTCTGGCAGGGAGAGACAACTGCAGGTGAATAGAGCCTTTTATAGGGCCAACTCACAAAATTTCATTTGCAGGCACTTACCCTGGGCTACAGCAGAGGGAGGACGGAGTGGACTAGAGATGCTTGAGAAGAGTCTGGGATTGGTGGCTCTGGGATGAGAACTGAAGGAACAGCCACCAGGATCCCTGTGCTGAGTTAGTCTCCATACTGCAGGAGCCATCTTTCTCAGGCAGAACACTCCCCTCCAAGTGGCATCACCCCTAGGGGAAGCAATAGCTTTACCCAAAGGAGTTACTCTGCCCCACCCTGTGGTGCTTAGGCTGAGTTATTGATTACAGCTTGAGGCTATATCAATCATCAGTGTAACAACAAGTGTGAAAAACACAAAGAAGCCAAAATAGGAAGACAGAGAAACAGACCCCAAATGAAAGGACAAGAGAATTCTCCAGAAGATGGAACTAGATAAAATGGGGGCTAGAAATTTATCAGACAGGGAGTTTAGAGCATGATTATAGTCAACAACATGAAAAAAGACACAAAAACCATAAAAAAGGACCAGTCAAAAATAAAGAACACAATATTTAAAAAGTACACTGAAAAGAATAGGTTAGAGGAAGCAGAGGCATGATTCAGTGATTTGGAAGACAAGGCAGACAAAAATACCCAGGCAGAGTAGCAAAAAGAAATTTTTTTTTTAAATTAGGAGAGCTTAAGAAACATTTTGGACAACATGAAGCTTAACAATATCTGTATCATGTGAATACCAAAAGAAGAGGGCAAGCAAGAGATCAGGAACATTTTTGAAGAAGTAATGACCAAAAATTTCCCTAATCTGGTGAAAGAAGAAGACACACAAGTCCAGGAAGCTCAGTGAGTCCCAAACAAGTTGGACCCAAAGAGGCTTACATCATAATTAAAATGACAAGGCTTAAAGAGGAGAGAATCCTAACAGCTACAAGAGAAAAGCATGCAGTAACATACAAGGGAGCACCAATTAGACTGTCATCAAATTTCTTAATAGAAACATTTCAGGCCAGAATGGAGTGGCATGAAATATTCAAGGTGATGAAAAGCAAGGACCTACAACCAAGTTAATTTATGCAGAAAGGCTGTCACTTAAAATTGAAGGAGAAATTAGGAGCTTCCCAGACAAGAAAAAGACAAAGGAGTTTTTTAACACCAAATTGGTATTGTATCAAATGTTGAAGAGCTTCCTGTGAGAAGAAAAAGAAAAAGAGACAGAAAAAAATCAGAGGAAAACAATCTAATGATAAAATGGCACTAAATACATATCTATCTATAAATACTTTAAATGTAAATGGCTTAAATGCTCTGACTGAAAAACATAGGGTAGCTGAATAGATAAGAATTCAAGACCCATAAATATACTACCTCCAAGAGACCTATTCAGATCAAAAATCACACACAAACTAAAAGTAAAGGGATGAAAAAAGGTATTTATACAAATACAGATGAAAAAAAACCTGAGCTACCAGCACTTTTATTTGACAAAATAGACCTGAAAACGAAGGCTACAGCAAGAGACAAAGAAGGACACTGCATAATGATAAAGGAAACAATCCAGCAAGAGGATATAACCCTACTAAATATTTATGCACCCAATATAGGAACACCTAAATATGTGAAGCAAATATTGATGGACATAAAGGGAGAGAAACACAGAAATACAGCCATAATAGGGGACTTTAACATCCCATTGACTTCAACTGACAGATCTTCCAGCCAGAAAATCAACAAGAAGACCGCAACCTGAAATGACACACTAGACCAAATGGATTTCATTGATATCTACAGAGCATTTCACTCCAAAGCAGCAGAATATACATACATACTTATCAAGTGCACATGGAATGTTTCCTAGGATAAATGCCATGATAGGGCAAAAAACAAAACTCAATAAATTTAAGTTTAATTTAAATTTAAATTTAATAAATTTAAGATATTAAGATTGATATCATATCAAGCATCTTCTCTGACCATAAGGCTATGAAACTAGAAATCAATCCCCCCAAAAAACCCTGGAAACCACCCAAACACATGGAAGCTAAATAATATGTTATTAAACAATGAGTGGGTCAACAATGAGATCAAGGAAGAAATCAAAAGATAGCTTGAAACAAATGAAAATGAGAACACAATGATCCAAAATCTGTGGGACACCAAAAAAGCAATTCTTAGAGGAAAATTAGTAGCATTACAGGTCTACTGAAGAAGAAGAAGAAGAAGAAGAAGAAGAAGGAGGAGGAGGAGGAGGAGGAGGAGGAGAAGAGAAAAGGCTTAAATAAACAACATAACTTTACACTTAAAGGAACTAAAAAAGAACAACAAACAAAGCCAAAAGTGAGTAGAAGGAAGGAAATAATAAAGGTAATAGCAAAAAATAAATGAAAAATAAATGAAATAAGGTCCAAAAAAAGATACAAAAAAATAAATGAATTCAAGACCTTGTTCTTTGAAAAGATTGACAAAACTATTACCAGACTATGAAGAAAAAAAGAGAATACCCAAATAAATAAACTCAAAAATTAAAGAGGAGAAATAGCAACTGACACCAAAGAAATACAAAGGATTGAAAGAAAATATTATGTGCAATTATATGCCAACAAACTGAACAACCTGGACAAAATGGATAAATTCCTAGAAACATATAATCTTCCAAAAACAAATCAAAAAGAATCAGAGAATCTGAATAGACAGATTATAGCTAGTGAAATTGAAGGAGTAACAACAACAACAAAAAAACCCTCCCAACAAACAAAGGCCCTGATCAGGGATTTTTGGATCAGATAGCTTCACAGGTGAATTTTTACCAAACATTCCAAGAAGAATTAACACCTCTCCTCAAACTATTTCCAAAAATTCAAGAGGAGGGAAGAGGTTTTAAATATGAAGAGGTTTTAAAAACTGTTCTTGGTATGATTGTCTATTTAGAAAAATTCAAGAAATCCACATGAAACCAATAAAATTAATAAGAGAACACTGAGGAGGTTATTGAATACTAAATTTACCTACAAAAATCAGTAGTGTTTTTATCATGCAGAAATAACAAATAATGAAATGTAATAGATAAAAAAAGAATAATCCTCAATTATGCAGAACAGGGGAGAAACCTTTTAAGGTACCTAGTGACTTACCTAAGAAATGGTGTGTAAAGTTTCTATGAATACAGTGTAAAATATACTTAAAGGATATAAGAGGAGACTAACAGAGAGGTATACTCTGTTTACAAGTTTATGGACTCAAAATCATAAAGATGTTAATTCTTACTAAATAAAAAATACTTTGAAAATACCATAGATCAGTGACAGACATGAGAAAATAGAATGTTATAATAAGTGAATTTGAATATAAATAGAAATTATTCAATCCAAAGAAAAGGGAGGGGAAAAATAGAGAAAACACAAAAATCTGTGAACAAAATCAATCGCTAAAATAGATATAATAAGGAGAATAAAACTAAGAGAAAGAAAATACATAGTGGATGAAAGCATACTGAATTCAAAGAAAAACATTAACTTATAGACTTAAGAACATCTAAAAATCAAATAGCTTAAACATAAGGAAAACCACATTGTTTGATTACATACATTGTAATCAAACTTCATGAGGTAAATTTTTAAAAATCACCTAAGAAAACAATTTTAAAAGAAAACATTTAGCTTCTGATTAAAATGACAGAGTAGGTAAATTCACTATTCACATCCTCCCACAATCAGACCAAAATTACAACTACAGAAGAACCATCAGTCTGAACCTCCTGAAATTTAGCTGAACATAACTCCTACAATGAAGAATACACAGGAGAAGCCACATCGAGACTGATTGTAAGGGCAGAGATGTGAATAGACTAGTACACACCCACATTAAAAATTGGAAGGGATATCTCAGATCACCCTGAGGAGCTAGGGGTTCCATCCCCACACCAGGCCTCCTAGTGCCAGGTTCCAATGCTGAGAGGAGAAGTCCCCATAGCTTTTGGCTATAAAATCAGTAGAAATTATGGCTAAGTGAGACAGACGGCACCTGGAGTCCCAGGCATTTCTCTTAAAGAGCTCATGCATGGCCTTTCTTGGTCTTACTCACTCACAGTTCTAGTACTAGGGCAGTAGTTTGAAAAGCATGAGGGACATATGGTAAGAAACAGAATTGTCTGGATTTGGAGGGGCAGCTGTATTATAGACAGAAGTGCTGGCAGAGGCTATTGTTTCCTTGTTGATCCCTCTCCACAGGTTGGGTCTCCATCAACCAGGCTAACACTGTTCACCCTGCCCTGGTGATTCCTTGAAACTCCTGTCCCACCCAACATGCAGGACCACTCAAGCCATTTCCTGTGTCTTTTCCATAGACATGGCCTGTCTTGACTCATGCTGTGTATTCTCCTAGCATCCCTCAAAAGTTCACAAACCTAAAACAAGCAGTGTCTGTCCTCATCATGCCCTGTATCTCTTGCTAAGTGGCCTCCTGCCCAGCAATAGCAGCAGACAACCATGGGTTGCAGTTTGGCCAGTTCTAGGCACCTTGAAGCTCAGCACATGTAGTAGTGATGTGCATATTACTCCTTAGCTCATACTAAATGGCCATATGCAAGGTTTGGATGGTGGCTTACCTTGGTCCATACCTCCTAGAAGGCCCCAGGGCCAGTGCACCCACTGTAAAGCTTCAGACTATGCCAGAGAAACACCCAACCATCTCCATGAGCAACACACTCAAGGGGCAGACACATCAGGAACCAGAGCTCTAATGAAGCAAGTACTTCTCAGTGGAGTCAGCCACCGAACAGCAGCTCCTACCCTGTAGTCTTGGCCAGCCTTCACAGCTATTCTGCCTGGGTGTTAAACCCTCCCACTAAGAAGCCAACAGCAATGAAGCCTCCACTACAACAGAAGGATGCACAGAGCCCACATGAAGGGCACACTTAAAGCACCTGACTCAGGTGCCAGGGGAGGCTGCTCCACTGAGTCCTACAGGATACCTACTATATTAGGCCACACTACCAAATCTGGGAGCTATAGCAGCTCTACTAAATACATAGAAACAAACACAGGAAGGTAGCCTAAATGAGGAGACAAAGAAACATCCCCCCAATGAAAGCATAGAGCACAAGTTCAGAAAAAGAACTAAGTGAAATGGAGGTAATCAACCTACCAGGTGCAAAGTTCAAAACACTGGTTATAAGGATGTTCAATGAACTTAGAAGAAGAGTAGATAAACTTAGTGAAAACTTCAAAAAAGAGGTAGGAAAAAAAACTGAAGTGAAGAATACATTATGGAGATTCGACAGTAGAGTAGATGAAGCAGAGGATAAAATTGGCAATTTGAAAGATAAGGGAGCACAAAACACCCAGTCGGAACAGCAAAAAGAAAAAAAGAATCCAAAAGATAATGAGGATAATTTAAGGAGCCTCTGGGACAACCTCAAGCATACTACTATCATGGGTTTTCCTTGGAAAAAAGAGAGAGAGCAAGGAATTGAAAACTTATTTGAAAAGAATAATGATGGAAAACTTCCCTAATTTGGTGAAGGAAATAGACATACAAGTCCAGGAAGCACAGAGAGTCCCCAAAAAGATAGACACAAAGAGGACCATACCAAGACACATCATAATTAAAATGCAAAAGGTTAAAGGCAAAGAGGTAATCTTAAAAGCAGAAAGAGGTGGTATCTCATTGTGGTTTTAATTTGTATCTCTCTGATAGCTAGCAATATTGAGCATCTTTTCATGTGTCTTGGACCCTCTATATGTCCTCCTTGGAGAAGTGTCTATTCAAATCTTTTGCCCATTTTTTAAATTGGGCTTCTTCTTTTCTTAGAATGGAGTCATATAAGTTCTCTATATATTCTGGAGACTAAACCCTTGTTTGTAGTATCATTGGCAAATATGTTTTCTCATACAGTTGGTTCTCTTTTTATTTTAATACTGTTTTCTTTAGCCATGCAGAAGCTTTTTATTTTGATGAGGTCCCATTTGTTTATTCTTCCCTTTATGTCCCTTGCTTTAGGGGACATATCAGTGAAAATACTGCTACATGAAATATCTGAGATTTTTCTGCCTATGTTATTCTTTAGGACTTTAATGGTGTCATGACTTATATTTAAATCTTTTATCCACCTTGAATTTATTTGTGTGTGGTATAAGTTGGTGCTTGAGCTTCTTTCTTTCTCTTTCTTTCTATCTTTCTTTTTTTTTTTTTTTTTTTGCATGTAGCTATACAGATCTGTCAACATCATTTGTAGAACAGGCTATTTTTACTCCATTTTATGCTTCTGCCCCCTTTGTCGGAAATTAATTGACCATAGAGACTTGGGTTTATTTCTGGGCTCTCTGCTGTGTTCAATTGGTCTATCTGTCTGCTTTTATGACAGTATGAGGCTGTTTTGATTATAGTGGCCTTATAATACAGTTTGGTATAAGGTATTGTGATCCCTCCTACTTTGCTCTCCCACCAGTCAGAATGGCCATCATAAACAAAGCAACAAACAACACATGTTGGAGAGGTTGTGGAAAAAAGGGAAAAGTTCACTGTTGGTGGGATTGCAGACTGGTGCAACCAATATAAAAAACAGTATGGAACGTCCTCAGAAAACTAAAAATGGATCTGCCTTTTGACTCAGCAATTCCACTGCTAGAATTATATCCTAAGAATCCTGAAACACCAATCCAAAAGAACCTATGCCCCCTAATGTTCATAGCAACACAATTTACAATAGCCAAGGGCTGGAAGCAACCTAGGTGTTCATCAGTAAATGGATCAAAAAACTATGGTACATTTACACAATGGAATTCTATGCATCAGAAAGAAAGAAGGAGCTCCTACCCTTTGTGACAGCATGGATGGAACTGGAAAGCATTATGCTAAGTGAAATAAGCCAGGCAGTGAAACACAAATACCATATGATCTCACCTTTAACAGGAACCTAAATAACAAAACAAACAAACAAGCAAAATATAACCAAAGACACCGAAATTGAGAACAGGCTGACAGTGACCAGAGGGGAGAGGGGAGGGAATTTCAGGGGAAAAGATGAAGGGTTTACAAGAACAAGTATAAAGTACACAAGTACAAAAACTAGGCTGGGGTGGAAATGGGATAGAGGTGGGGAGGGTTGGGGGGGGGCTGGGATGTGAGTAAAAGACAGAAAACTGTACTTGAAGAACAATTAAAATAAAATATTGAAATAAAAGGGAAAAAGAATAAAATCTTACCATCTACAACAACGTGAGTGGATTTAGAGGGTATCGTGCTGAATGCAATAAGTCAGACAGAGAAAGACAAATGCCATGTGATTTCACTTACATGGGGAATCTAAGAAACAAATCAGCAGAATAGGAACAGGCTCAATGATACAGAGTACATTTTGACAGTCACCAGATGGGAGGGAAATTGGGGGGTGGGTGAAAAGGTGAAAGGTTTAAGAAATATAAATTGTTGTTTACAAAATAGTCATAGGAATATAAATTACACCATAGGATATATAGTCAATAATATTATAATGAATAAGTATGGTGTCAGATGAGCACTAGATGTATTGGAGTGATTGCTTTGTAAGTTATATAAATGTCTAATTACTGGGTTCTATACCTGTAGCTAATATAATATTTTATGTCAAGTTTAATTAAAAATAAAAAATTATTAAAATAGAAAAAATGACAATATATAAGGAAACAATGATATGATTAACAGTTGACTTCAAGTGAGAAACAATGAATGCCAGAAAAATTGAAATAATGTATTTAAAGTATTGAAAGAAAAAGTGTTAAACAAAAATTTTACATCAAGTAAAACTATGCATCAGAAGTGAAAACAAAATAAAGACATTTTCAGATAAAAACAGAATGTGTTTTTTGAAAAGTCCTTCAGGTTGAATGAAAATGACATCAAAAAGTAACTTGGATCTAAAGAAGGAAAGAGCGCCAGAAATGAATAATACACAGGATGAATTTAAAAAACTATATTTTTAGATTTTTTCTAAATATTTAAAGTAAAATTTATAATAATATATATTTTCATTTTTGGACTTATAATGTATGTAAATATATATATGTATAATATCATTGCAAGATTCTATGATCTAACAAAAGTAATTTAGCATTAATTTTTTTAATATAAGTAAGTTAAAGAAGCTCATTTATCCCTAGAGAAACCTCCAAAAATAATGCAAAGCAATTCAGCTTAAAACTCAGTAAATTGGACTTCCGCCAAGATGGAGGCATAGGTTGACAGTAAAGAAAAATAATATGCACAGAGAATAGATGAGACAAATAGAAAACAAATAACAAAGTGGCAAACCTATATTAATACATATCATAAAATCAAACATATAGTTAAACTGAATAAACATTAAAATTTCATAAATATCTAATTAATATAAATAAATAAAATATTCCCATCAAAAATCCAGAAATGTATAAACTGAATTAAAAAGCAAAATACTACTATATGCCTTCTGAAAAAGAGGAGCTTTAAATATAGAGACACAAGTGATTAAAAGTAAAAACATATGAAAATATATATCATATAAGCAGTTAGCATAAAAAAGCTGAAAAAACTATATTAAAATCAGACACAAAAGATAAGAAAACAAGAATTACAAGAAACATAGACACATTACATAAGGATAAAAAGGCTAATATAGCAGTATAATATTACCATGATAAAGGTACATATGTCTAATAACATATTTCCAAGACACTGAAAGAAGAAATAAATAAAAGCTGACAAACTGAAAGAAGAAATAAAGAAATAAACAAATTTTAGTTGAATATTTCAATATTTCTCTCTCAGTAATTGACAGAATATGTAGGGAAAAAGCAGTAAGACTATCAAAGATCTGAACAACACTCCCCCCACAACTTAACCTAATTGACATGTAGAAAGCACTCCACCCAACAACAATGAAATACATCTACTTTCAAGTGGAACATTCACCAAGATGGACATGTCAAGCTATAAAGTAAGACTGAATGAATTTAGAAGAAATTAGAACATGTAGAGTATATTTCGTGATCACAGCATGACTAAACAAGAAATCAATAACTGAAATATATCTGAAAATCCCCTAAATAACTAATGGATTAAGAAGCTAATCACAAGATAAATTGACAAGTAATTTAAATTGAATATAAATAAAAACAATGTGTCAAAATTTGTGGTATCTGGTTAGGCTAATACTTAGGGGACAATTTTAATTGCCTCTATTAGAAAATAAGAAAAGTGTAAAATTTATGATCTAAACTTCCATCTTTAAAATTAGAACATAAGAGCAAAGTCAACTAAAATAAAATGTAAAGAAAAATAATGACCACAACAAAAAGGAATGAAACAGAAAACAATGTTTAAAAAGACTAAAAAGTGATATTTTTAAAAATATCAATAAAACTGACAGTAATAATTAAAAACAGAAAACACATGGAAACAATGCCACAAAGGAAAGAAGGATATCACACACACTAAAAGGATAGTAGTCATAAACATTCTAAACAAACATAGTTCAATACATTTTACAACTTAAATTCAGCAATATAATTAAAAAACAAATATAATTTATTATGATCAAGTTGGTTCTATCCCAAAATGAAAACTTGGTTTTACATCAGAAATGAGAAGGGTAGGTAGTCAAGGAACAAGTATAAAAGACACATAGACAAAACCAAAGCAGGGGTAGGACTGAGGGTGAAAGGTGAGGGTGGATGGGGTTGGGGGAAAATGGAGACAACTCTACTTGAACAATTTAGAAAAAGAAAATTTAGAACATTCAGCACCTTTTCATGATAACTCTTAGCACACTAGGAAGAGAAGGGAATTTCTTTAAATCCTGAGAGTACCTACAAAAACAAAACAAACAAAACACTTTAACTGATATCCTATTTAGTGGTAAATGACTACATGCTTTGCTCATGAGACCAAAAACAAGGCAAGGATGCTTACTTTACTAACCACTTTTATTTAACATTGCACTAGAGTTTCTATTTATTGTAATGAGGCAATGGGGAAAAGATAGTCACATTGGAAAGGAAGAAGTAAACTGTCTTTATTTGTGACAACATTATTTTGGCATAGAAAAAATCCTAAGGACTTTATAAGGAATATTCATCACATCATTATTCATAGTTCCAAACTAGAAACAATCTAACGCCCATCGGCTGGTGAATGGATAAACAATTTGTAGTATGTTAATGCAGTGGAACACTAACAGTGAAAAAGAGCACTATTATTTGCATTTGGACCTTCAGTGTGGACTTCCTTTATTGCTATTTAATGAGTCAGCTGTGTGTCCTAGACCATCCACTATATCAGAAACCTCTAGAAGAGAGATTGTCAAACTCTTTCTGTTAAGGAGATGTAGCAAATGTTTTTGGCTTTAGGGACCAATACTATCTCTGTTGCCACTGCTAAACTCTGCCGTTGCAGCACAAAAGCAGTCAGGCAGTACTTACACAAATGATTGTGCTGTGCTCCAAGAAAACTGTATTTTCAAAACAGGTGTCAGCTCACATTCATTTGTCTGGCTGCTATAACATAAAAAATGAAAACAGCACAAAACAATGTGTCAATCAGGATGTAGAGAAATTGGATTCCTTGTACACTGATAGTAGGAACATAAAATGGTGCGGCCCCTATGGAAAATAGTATGGCACTTCCTCAAAAAATTAAAAATAGAACTACCATACAATCCAGAAATTCCACTTCTGAGCATATACCAAGAAGAATTTAAAGTAGTGACTAAACAGATATTTGAACACCCACATTCATAGTGGCATTATTTACAAGTGCCAAAAGGTAGAAGCAACCTAAAAGTCCATCAGCATGACACTTGGATAAGCAAAATGTGGTCTATACATACAATGGAATATTATTTAGCTTTAAAAGGAAGGGAATTCCGACATATCCCACAACATAGATGAACATTGAGGACATTATGCTAAGTGAAATAAGCTAATCACAAAAGGACAGTTACTGTACGATTTCACTTCTATGAGGTACCCAGACTAACCCAATTTATGAAGACAGAAAGTAGGATGGTGGCTGCTAGGGACTGAGGAGAGCGGGGTATGGGGAATTGTTGTTTAATGCACCCAGAACTCCAGTTTTGCAAGATGAAATTGTTCTGGAGATTGGTTGCGCAACAATGTGAGTATACTTAACACTACTGAACTATACACTTAAAAATGGTTGAGATGGCCCTGGCTAGTATGGTTCAGTGGGCTGAGCACTGAACTGCGAACTGAAAGGTCACTGGTATGATTCCCAGTCAGGATACATGCCTGGGTTGTGGGTCAGGTCCCTAGTTGGGGTGTACAAGAGGCAAACAATAGGTGTTTCATACATCAATGTTTCTCTACCCCTGTTTCTCCCTTCCTTCCTCTCTCTCTAAAAAATAAATATATTTTTTTAAATTGTTAAGATGGCAGATTATAGGTTATGCATCTTTTACACAATTTTAAAAAATAACAGAAGTATATTAATTTTTTTTAAAGTTCAGATAAAAAATAATCTACGAATACATTTAAACCGTAGTTCTTTTTCTAGAAGGTAAGAATGAATATTTATACTTTAGGAAAGAAAAGGAAAAATAGACAATATGAGTAAGCTTCATGAAGAAATTACTGCTTTTATATCCTATAGGTATAAAGACTAAAATTGGATACATTAATTTCTATTAAAAATAATTTAAGCAAAATTATATATGTACAATTATGTTCAATGTAGTCACAGTCATAATAATAAAATATTGGAAGTAAGTATCTAATAAAAGAAAAATGATTAAACACAGTATACCAGGTTTGGCCCACGGGTTTGTGGACCCTGTTCTAAAAGACAAGGGTTAGTATCATATTTGGGATCCACAAAGCCACAGTGCTGGACTGACTGAGGTCATGAAGAACTTCCAGAATGCTGGGACAAAGGGCAGAGATGCTCGAAGTGAACGTGATTGATGTATACCCTGCCCTCAGCAGATGTGTGAGAGGCTAATGGAAGACATATAGGTTCTTCCGGAATTTTGCTGACTTTTCTCTAAGAAAGATAAAAACCTGACTGAAACTAGTTTACAGTCTGTCTAAGAAAGCTGATGGCAAGCTTTTTGCTTTGTTTTGGTTTTCACAGTGACTTGCGTGCCTCAGCTACTTACATAGATCTAGGCTTCTAGTAAGTCAACCTGGCTGTTTCTGCCGCTATGGAGGATTATTACTGATGAATTGGTGGTCAGTGGTCCACATCCAGTCGCAGGGGCGAATTGCTACTGAAAGGGAGACACTGTGAAACACACAGTGTGGGCAGGGGTGAGAGCCAAAGAGGCGCAAAAGAAAGAACCACCAAAAATTTCCCTCTAGAGAAAGGAGAAAAAAATAACTAATGAGGGATGTGCAAGTCAGGCAGTCAGAGACCAGAGGAAAAGGATTTCCTTTCCATTATTTCCATGGTGGTAAATCCAGAGAACATAACCTCCAAAATGAAATGCTATCAGAAATTGTACTGCCCTGAAGCCATCACAGGTGTGTGAGAGATTTATTGTAACTTTGTTGACAAATGTGAATTTGACATTTGTAAAGAGCATATTATGCACAAAGTTGGATCTCCTTCATTCCTGAAAAATGCTCTTTTCGCACAATTTAAAAAGTGTATGGACCATGAGATAAAGGAACATTTTGTGGCCAGACACTCTCATGGGGATCAGTCAGGGCCTGGAGCAAGAACAAAGGAAAGGTCATGGTGACTTAATGAGGATTTCTGCAGCTCCCATGCCTGCAGCTGGTTCTAGGGACTCCCCTCCAAACTGTTGTTTTTCAGTAGTCAAGTTTCTATTGATAAAGCAGATGCATCTCTCCAGGATTCTTTAGTCTTTCCAGGGTAATCAGTGTCAGTTCCTCCCATCCACCCCAGCCCTCATGATGGATCACGCAGCCTTGTCTATGGGGAAACATTTCCCCAATTGCCCACTGCTTCTACAGGCCATGAGTCCCTCCCCAGGCTGTGTTGTATCACCACTAACACAATTCCAGGCTGAGGTTGCACCACAGAAACTGCAGCCCCTCGTGGTCCTCTCTGCATAGCTTCTGCAGTGGGGAATTGGGGGCAGCAGCAGCACAGGGCGAGCCTTAAACATGGAACCCACCTCCTGCAATCACCTTTGGATATATCCACTTGACTAGCCTGTAAGCTAAAGTTATTCAAACATTCATCTAAGATGTTGCTGTGCAAGTATTTTGTACATGTGACTCAACTCCATAATAAATGAACTTCAAGTGAAGATAATTAGAAAATATCATCTGGATTGGCCTGATGTAGTCAGCTGAAAGGCCTTAAGAGAAGAGCCAAAGCTTCCCCGAGGAAGATGAAACTCCATGTGCGGACATCTACAAGGCCCAGACTTCAGCCGCCCTTTCTGACAGCTGCCCGAAGGAAGTCACCCTTGCCTAGCCAGCCCCACAGTGGTGGACTCCGATTCCTTTTCATCTTATAATGAAAAGTCCTACAGGTCTGCTACTCCACTTAAACCCTGTCTGACACACCAGCACTTCCTCACATCTCTCTTTATACGATGCATAGAAATCTTTACCAAATAACTGGGAAAAATCTAACTGTGAAAGAATTGTGAATCCTGTTTACATAGTCCAAGAGGAACTTACCTTTCTCTCTTGTCCCCAGGATTTTCCCTTCTCTTCAATAGTACCTTTTTCTTTAAATACCACAATTTGTACCTCTACCCACCTTAGAAAAAAAATTAAACATACACACTTTTCTAAAGACAAACACTAATTCACTGAGACAGTAACAGCTAAACTCAGAAAAAGAGAAATATCCCAATTGCCTCATTGTTACATGGCAGAATGGGATTTGGCTACCAGCTATCATACACAACCATAAAACAGAGATTGACAGGACAGGAAAGGGGGTTTTATTAACAGGTTACCCATTTTGGTGGGTGCTGGGGTCTCCCCTGCTCCCAGCCACTCCTTTGTGCAAAACACAGATATTCCCTTGTTCCCAAAAAGAATGAAATCCAAATCCGTGCCCAGAGATACCCTTCCATTCTTATCAGCCCTTTTGGAGTCCAAGGCTGCTACAATGATAGGTCTCCATCTCTCCAGCTCCAGGCTGTTTGTCTCTCTCAGGAGAACCCACTCGTGAGGCCAGTGTCTCTATTGCCTTGCCACAGTTTCCTCTCTATTCTTGGGCCCAGGTGCACTGCCAGACTGCTGCAGACAGTTGTGCAATGGGGTCAGTCCACTGGGCCTCCAGGGTCCAGAGCTGCTTGCACACTTGGTGCTGGTGAACTTTTCTGGCTCATATGTCTATGCGTCACTCTCAGGATGAGAGGATGGGAAAATTCCAGGACCCATGCTATATGGCTCAGAGCCATAGCACCCCACCTGAGCCCATCTCTGGTGAGGTATACAACCCACAAGAGCCTACTTCAGACCATGCGAGCAGGGCAAGGCAAGAGCTGTGTGAAGGTCCCAGAAACCTGTGGGCCTGCCACCAGCAGAGCACATTTCCTGTGCATGGTACTCTGCCTCCACAGGCTAGATCCCTACCATCCATGCAAGCAAGAGGAATTCAAAGAGAGTATCTGAGCATGTTGACAGGAGATACCTGGTTCTTCTTGCTGACACATGTAAAGAATTACAGATTGGCAAAGCTATTAGCATGTAATCAGTTTATTAGTGACCCGTTCCCATTGGGAAAGAATGGGACTGAGTAGAGTAGGAGGTGAAAGGCAAAGTTTCAGGACAAAGCAAGACGGCAAAAGTAAGAGCGGCTGAAGACCAGGGTAGCAAGCCCCCCCAGGTGGCCTGAGGCCAGGTGGCCTGAGGGTGGGTGGCCCAAGGCCCGGTGGCCCTAGAGCCAAGAGCACTCAGAACCCCTGGGGAGAGAGAGTCCTTTTTTCTGAGGACTTACATAGTTGGCAGGATAGGAGAAGAAAGTTACATATTGATTAATGAGTGAATGTGGCGCCAGCTTTCCTGAGGGAATGTGACTACCCAAACTTAGGTATATGTGGGGGTCTGTTAGCCCGAATCCTTATCTTGCTCCAGACTCCATTTGTTTATCTTGTAAAACAAATATGTGACAGGAGGCAGTTAATTAAAATTGAGGCACTTTCCAAAGTTATTTATGAGCTCTTTCTGTAAACGTCAGGGTCTCCCTCATAAAACAGTGACCAGAGGTAGACAATTAACCAAAGTTGCTTTACGGGCTTCTTCTTTGGGCACTGGGGACGCTCTCCTACATTCGAGGCCTTGGGATGAAAGCACAGTTTCAAAGCTTTCTTTCCCAGATAGTGGAAATGCTACATAGAATTTCAAGGACATCCCTTCTTCCTTGCTTATAGAACTTCTTGTGATATTGGAACATCTGGAAATATTATTAGACCAGGCTCAGGACTTCTGAGTTAGTGAGAGACCTGTCTCCTTCCTCCTCCCTGCCTTGGTTTACTATTTAATCTACCTGATTGGTAAAAGGCATTTCCTGGCAACCAGGATGCTAGATGCTGGCCAGTAATAGTATTGCAGTCTCAGAGTTCTTCCTTTGCTGTCTCCTGCCTCAAGCAGAGCCCAGAGTCTGCTGGATCCTGTGAACACTACATGCCCCATCTCGGCCAAGGGAGAGGAAAAAAGAGTAAGCTTCTGTGCTCCCACCATTTTAAATCTGTTCCCCCAAAACCTCTGTATTTGGGAATGTCCAAATGCCAGCCAATTCCAGGCCAACATCCATCTTGTCCATCTTCCTGCACAGTGTCTTTGCCTCTCCTTTGGCGACCATCATCATGAAGGAGGTAGAAGGGTTTTACATGTGTTATGACCTTTTCAACCACCACAATCTGTGCAGACTCTGTGCAAGCAGTGCCATGAGCTGTATTAGCTGTTTACTGTTGCCATAACAGGGTGCAGCCAAAGCCTCCCAAAGAGGAATTTGTAATGGGATCCAGAACTCAGGGTGTCCAGGAAATACTAAAAATATAGGATGTCCTCATCTGCGCAAGTCTGAACTGGGGGATGGGACACATGGAGCAGGACCATTGAGTTATTTTGCATATCAACAGTTTCGCAAATAACCTCTAGAATGATCATTTAACATACCTATAACTTTTGACTGATTTCATGGATATGTTAAATGGCTGTGGCTGTGCTTTGAGCCAGGGAAATGGGAGTGACTTCCACCCAGGATGTAACTAGGAGGCAACTCCCCCTGGTTTCAGTGCCTGCATAGAACTTGGAGATGACTGGCCCCACACCACAGGGCCACACCTGCCCAGACTTACTATGGCAGCCTGGAAAATCTGGAGAAGACAGGAATGCTAGCAGATGTAGCCAATTGTGGGAGGATGCAGAGGAAGATTGGCACTGGGATTTACACCCAGTTGTGGCAGCCATGACAGGAAGAACCATGTGGCTTTGGGGTTCCATTTGCCATGCAGCTTAGGATGCTGGAAAGAAAAATGTAGCAGCCATACCAAGCTCTCTCTTAGCAGTCTGAAGAGTGCAGGAGAGATCTTGCAGGGAAGGAAAGGGGTGAAAGGACTCTTGCTGGTGAGCCGTGAGAAGGTGCCACGCGGGTTTGGATTGAGAACTGGAGATCCCGGTAACACAGCTAATGGTGCTGGGAACCACCATAGTAGGCCTGCCAACTGAACACGGATTACTGGGAGGAACCAGGGGATAGCTGAGCCACAGACTTCTATTTCTTTTCCTGAGATATGGTACCCTGGACAGGCACAGGGGGGATGGAAGGACTATGCGTGTTTGTGAGTGTTTTAAGGGACTTTGGGATTTTAACAAAGACATTAAAACATTACTCTAAGTCTGTATAACTTCTTGAATAAGTAATTTCCTTCTTTTTCATCAATCTCTGACATTGAGACCTATGTATAATTCCCTGGTGGCAGGCAAATCAAAGCTAGTACAGGGAGATGCTGAGAGAAGGGGGTCTATTAGGTAGAAGTAGGTCATCCCCCCACCCACAGGTCTGTTCTGTAACATTGCTTCAGGAGTACGGAATCACACTCTAGCTCTGGTTTTGATCCTGGGCTGCTTTCAGCCCTCCTCAACAACTCTCAGGGATCCCTCCCTTCTTTCACCAGCTACTGTATCAATTTGCCACCCTGGGGTTACTCCAACCCCTCCCTTCTCTGGGGAGGTGCAGCCCCTGGTACCGCTTTGGGGTTTTTCCCCACCCCACAGTGATCTGGCCAGACCTCCCTATCACATCATGATTTACAGGGTCATCCCGGCTCACGGTGGAATAAGTATTAATATGCAGTTTTTAACCCTCACCCAAAGATATGTTTATTGATTTTAGAGGGAGAGGAAGGGAGAGAGAGACAACAATCAATTGCCTCCTGTACATGCCCCAACTTAGGATCGAACCTGCAAACTTTTGGTGTATGAGACAATGTTCCAACCAATTGAGCCACCCAGCTAGGGCTTAATATGCATTTTTAGTGTTAGTTTCTTTCCTTAATCCCTATCCTTTTCAGTTGACTTTCAGGTTATGTGCCCTCTCACCTCTAAAGAATAAAATGATCCATGTACCTCCAATGGGCCTTTTCCCTAGCTGTCACAGATGAGGCTGGTGTTTTAATCACCATGACAGCAGCCTTTATGAGTGTGTGGACATGGGCTTTTTCAAAGCCATCTTGGCTAGGAACCTGGGAAGAGGGAGATTCCATCTCTATTTGGCATGGGCCATACTGGAGACTTTGTTCACAGTCATGACATATAATTTTAATTCCTCTACTCCCACACTGAGCAAAAGACATGTTGTCACCTTCACATCAGTTGATAGTCCCTCTTTTCTCTTGCTACTCTAGTCTAAACTCTTTGCTCAACCATTAAGTCTGGTCCAGGTAGTTCTAAGATCCCACATAGGTGGCTTCATGTTGAATTACTTATTATGCATCTCCCTGACATCTACCAGTGTCACCTTCTCCATGAAGGAAGTCTACAAGGCCCCAGAGTGGACCTGTACCCCTTGGAGTCCTTGGTGCCCACAGGCTTGTGGGTCCTGAGGGCTTTGCAAAGAGGCCCCTTAATCAGGCAGTCTTTCTTGTTACCGTGTCATCTACGAACCACTGAAATGCTACCTTAAACTCAGTGTTGACACACACAAAAGCCACAGAGCAGACTTCTTGTTTCCCTTTTGTTTGAGTTCATCCTCCAACTAGGACTCAGATGTAAACCCAGGAAAGACAAGGTCATGGACAAATCTGTAAGAGTTACTTTGTTCTACTAGAGCTGCCCTCCGGGTATCTCCCACCAGAAAGCCCTTAGGCAGGTAACAACTATAAACTACTGGACAAAATACAAGAGGAGAAGGAAAGAAAGGGAGAAGAAGGGAGAGAAGGGAATGAAGGCACACTTCAGGGTTACTAGTGAGGACAGTGCAGAAGGGGATCCTGGAAAAGAGAGAACCAGAGGGGTGCATGTGAAATTATCTGGTCACTCCAAACTAAGCAAGGGAAGAGGAAACAAGCAGCCCAGTTAAAGAGGAAAGAACTAAATTAAGATTAGAGCTGCTGTCTCAGAGACAGAGTTTGAAGTCTGATACGAACCAAATTAATTTTGATAAAACATCACACTCATTGGAGAAATATGTCAGAATTTAAAGTCTCCACAACAGAATTTTCACACTGATGAGAACACAAACTAATATGTGACACATAAAGAAACTAGAAAGTGTAACATAGTCTTAAGAGAAAAAACGGACAGTGAAGATTACCTTGATATGACCCAGATGTTAAAATTAGCAGACAAGAACTTTAAAACAGCTATTATAACCATGAATAAAAAATAACAAGCTCCTAGCAAATAAAAAGATAAGAATTCTCACCAGAAGAATAGTAAATGTTAAAAAAAATCCAAGTGGTAATTCTGAAACTCAAAAATCTTATACCTAAAGTAAAAAATGATAATACTTATCATTAATATTTGTCAAATATTTATCAGCTTAGTGGAAATGACAGAGAAAACAGTCAGTGAACTTGAAGAATTATTAGTAGAAATTATCCAATCTGCAGAAGAGAGAATACGAATATAGAAAGACATTAACAACTTAGATAAAATGGGCAAATTCCTTGAAAAATAAAGCTTAGCAAAACTGATGGGAGGATAGCAGACAAACAAATATCTGCATTATAAGGTGTGGTCCATGGGTGTTAGAAATATGGACAGTTAGCTTCTCGGGAAGGATAGAGGGGTTCAGCAGCTCAAGTCCTTTCCACTAACCACCCCCTCATTTCTGATGCCTTATTCCCCCAAAGACTTTTCTGTTCATATCCTCTTAATTCTTGACGGTTAGTCCAAATTTTTACGGCATTAGGTCTTCCATCATGCTGTTTTGTTTTCTTTTGAATTCTAAGCTGATTATGCTTAAAATATCTACAAGACGAATAAGGGACAGGTAAATGGAAACCTACTAGGTCTCAACTTAGTGCAAGCTTCAAAATAAAAATAAGGCTGTCTGGATAAATTGAATTAAACTCCCTCCCTGTAACTCTGTCTTTATACCTCTTTACTGATGCAGACCTCGGCTCGTGGGGTCCACCACATTGTGGATGAGGCATGAGAAATTCACACGGACTACCAAGTCCTGTGGAGGAAAAGAGACAGCATGGCTTTTCTCTCAAGGGGAGAAAAAGCCTCGGCCTCTGCCACAACAGGCCTTTATTTCTTTTTCTGTGTGCATTACATGATGGTCCTCATTTACTATGCACAGGTTTGCTTTAGGTGGTTACCTTTTACAGAAAACAAAGGAGCCAATGCTGCAATCACATCACAGAAGAGGGATATTTGCAAATGTAAAGGAAAAAGTGGTTGAACCAGTTACACTCATCCTTGGAAGATTTAGTATGGATTTTAGGAAGTTACTTTGCAGTAAATGTTTTTTGCCTCAATTCAGGGTGAGAGAGCTTTAGCAAAAGCAAGTTTCAAAGTGGCCTAGGTACAATGCAGGCCGGATTCCCCATGGGAGAACCTATCCATGGACGTGGTTCCTGTGCATTGGACCTTGCTTTCCACTGGGAGCTGGACCCATGCCACGCAGAACAGTCTCCTATACTTTACAATCCATCTAACTAACTTTGTAGATTCTGCTGGTAACTCTGTAAGCTGGGATGATAATTCTTTAGGTTGTGCTGGTAATTATATAGGTTATGATGGTAAAGAGGTTGCAAATTACATGAAGGAAAGGGAGAAAATGGTGACCGAACCTCTCAGTCCACTACTCTGCACATTTTCTTTAGCAGACCTACAAAGATCCTGCACTTCTGAGTTTCCCCAGTGCCTTGCTCTCTCTCATTCCAAGGAATTGAGCCAATGAACACTTTTACCCACAGCCTTTTGGCTGCCAATTCAGGCATCTGACTATCTCTTCACTTCCTCGAGGAATAAAAATGGGCTGACAGGTTGGCTTAAAGTTATTAAATATTTTAAGAGTATTTTTCCACTTAGTTTTTTTATCTATTGATTTTAGAGAGAGAGGAAAGGAGAGAGAGAAACATAAATCTTTGCTGTACCACTTATTTATGCACTCATTGGTTGATTCTTTTTTGTGCCCTGACCAGGGATGAAACCTGCAACCTTGGCATATTGGGATGATGCTCTAACCAACTTAGCTACCTGGCCAGGGAAAATATTCTTTTTCTTTATTTTAGAAGATACAGGTGTATTCCCAGCATTTTGGGACAACATGCCCCTCTCTGATAAAATACAAATTTAATTAATGCTTTGCTCTTTAGTTTGAGGCTATACAGATGTATGTATTTCCATCTCAATAGGTTTAGCTGTTTGTGTTAGTTTGACAGTTCTCCCACTAACCAGAATATTAATTGCCAAGACAAAGAGGGCAGAGGTAAGAAGAGGGGGGAGGATGGAGAGAAAGAAAAGGAAGACAAGAAAGAAAACAAGACAGGAAAAAAAGAGAAAGGGGGGATGGGAAAGAAGAGAGGGAAGGAAGTGGAAGAGAAAGGAATAAAAGAAAAGAAGCATAGAAAGGAGACAGAAGGGAGGCAAGAAAAAGAGAAAAACAGAAATCTTGGTTGATTTTGATATTCTAGGACTCTTAACTCACTATCTGGTCCTGGGTTCTCAATTGCAACTCCACCACACAGCTGCAACACCTGTCTTCAGTCAGTTTTATCCCCACTGGAGTGATAAAAGCCCAGAGTAATTTGCAATTTGTTAAAGACCTTATACTTTCTTCATTACTTTCATATGTCTCTCCCATATGTGAGTCTCTGGGTTTATACATAATCCACAACACTTTTCTAGCTATTAATTATGTTTTTAAAGCCAAAGTCAGAATTTACCATCAAAATACTTTTTAGGCATGAAGGAAAAATTCATTAACTTGCTTTGGTATTAGTCCAAACTGCTTTTGCAGCATAGCATAACTCAAGTTATTTTGCCTTGAGTTTGAAAACAATAATTTTCTGTTTTCAAAAATTTACCAAATTCTCTGTGGTAAAGTGATAGGGAAGTTTACATGTCGGTCATGAGGTCATTTTCTGAGATTTTCAGTTAAGTACCAAAGTGATGGCCAGAGATGAGAAAGAACTTACTGATTTCCAGCATTTATCAAGAGTCAACTATATAGTTTTCAGTGTTTTACATAGCTGATGACATGGTTGACAGGGGTGCCTTCCAGTAGGAGTACTGTTTCATCATTCACTGCCCTAGTGAGGAGATTCAGCATGAAGCAAGCCATGGACATGGTGGGCCACACAGAGCCATCTGTGGTGCTAAGGCCCAGCACCACCCATGCCTACCCCCGCTTCACTGTCTCTACACTTGCTCTGCTCCTCCCAAGCCCACAGCCAGGCTTGTTGACCTACTTTGCCCCAGGAACTACAAACCAATTCTGAAATGAAATCAAAAGAACTTGCTCTACTGTCCTGCTGTAAGGCCAGGTCTTATATCAAGACCCTGTGTGAGAGAGAAGAGAAGAGGTTCCCTGCCTCCTTAATAGGACACTGGTACTTCACAGCTGAGTAGTCATAAGCATTGCTTAGCCTCAATTTCCTCATTGATTAAAATAGAAATAATATTTATTATTTTGAAAATTATATTAAGCAAGGCAATGTTTTTAGGTGATGATTCCTTTTCCTCTGTCTTTCCCTCCCCCTTGCATCTTCCTGGAGTAAAAAGAGACTGAACAGTACCTGAAAAGCTGTTGATGAGTACACAGAGGATGTGCCTGCAACCATTAGATGCTCACCAGAACTTTTCCTCTCTCATAGGCTAACCCAGGAGTCAAGGCCTCAGAACCAGGAGCTGAGCTCCAACATGGCACCCTGGCATCCCTGGAAATGCTGCCCTGCCAGGTCATGCATGCCTGCTGACCACACTTCCAACTCCCTGCCCCTTCCTGCCCGTGGGGCTCCCATGTTCCATCCCCTAAGCCTTGAGTATGCTCTGGCTCCTGATGCTGGGTTTTCACCATGGCCCCTAATCCATGATCCTGTTCCAGGAAGAGGCTTAGCACTATTTTTACCCTAGTCCAGCCTGGGCAACTATGTGCCTGCCAGTTTCTATCCATGAGGATATCCTACACCCTGGCTGGACTCTTTCATGGATGGCAGCAAGTCTTAGGTTATGAATGTGGTACCATGCTCTGCCTGCCCTTAAAGAAAAAAGAAATAACTCATCTTCAGGTTGAGGGACAGAGCTAGTATGAAATTTCTATATGGAGTGGTCTCTGGCCAAGCCTCCAAAATAACCCAGAGGTGTTTTCCATATGCACCGCTGGTGATGTAGCTGCTTTTGCATTCTCATCCTGGCCATTTCCCCTGGAGAAAAGACATCTATTCCCCATTTCCATCAGTTCCCCTTGTTCTACCAACAAGCAATGAAACCAGAGAAACAGCAGAGAACTGGGCAGGGGTATGTGAAGAGATCCATGAAAAAATCCATGGATTCCTATGTGGACTCCAAACATAAGTGGATTTTCTCCTTTGTAGCCCAGGGGTGCAATGCAGAACCCAACAGTGCACTTACATCTAGGGCAGAGAGCGGAGCCCATGTGCCCGACTGGCTCCTGGAGGAGTCAACACAAGCAGGGTTTTTCTCAGTGTTTGCAGGGTGAGATAGTCAAGGAAACATACACTTATCTTGGAGTAATGATCCTTCTACAGGCTACTCTTCTCATTCATTTCTAGCTCCAGTTTATTTCTGTGGTGTGGTTGCTAGGATAAAAATGATAAGGAGTGGTCTGGATATCCAGCTCATTCGAGAGGGTAAGGTAGGAGGAGGTCTCAACCTCACTTCACCCTGTAGCAGCCAAGCTCTCCTGTAAGCTGACCTTGCATTTTCACATCTGAAAGTGAAATCTACCCTCCCCACTCACCCCTCTCTCTGGGCTAGACTTAGTAAGTTGCTTGACCAATAGTATGAGAAAGAAATGACATTGTGGGACTTTTGATCTTAAGTTAACAAGCTTTAAAACTCTCACCTGAGTCCTCTGGAATGTTTTTTCTTGGGACACTTCCTCTTGGAACACAGCTGCCATGATGTAGGAAGCCCAGGCCTGTGTAGGTGATCCAGGTGACGACTGCAGCTGAGTGCCTAGCCAATATGAGAATCACCTACCAGGAAAAGAGGGAACATTTTTTTCTATATTCAGCCAATTAAGCCTTTATCTGACTCCCACCCCAGCCTCCTTCTAGCTGCAACCCCAGTGACCCTCAGATCCCCTTGGTGAGTCCAGTCAATCCACAAAACCAGCAGAGACAGCAACCGAGTGCTGGATTAACAAGCCTGTAAATTTCATGATGCATTGTTATGCAGCAACAGATAACAAAAACATACACTCACCCCCAACTCTGTGTTCTCATTGAGGCTGGCTGCTTCAGAACCAGCATATTTTGACCAACCGAGGAGCACTTCCTGCCAAAATACCCCCTTTCTGTCCACCTACAGTTATTCCAATTCAATTCTGTCCAAAAAGTTTTGCTCTGCCAGCTTTGCAAATACACTGTAGACAGGAGCCCCCAGCAGGAGCTGCACCAGAACGACATCTAGGGTGACTGAAGCAACCTTCTGCCGCGTTCACACATTCATTCTGTCCTGTAGGCCTGTCTCAGGGTTCCCTTCCTTTGGCTAGGGCCCCAGCTACACAAGGACAGGGTGGACCCCAGGTCCAGGGCTGCCACCAGGTCAGCCAATCCATCTTAATCAAACTGCTCACTCTTATTGACATTTGAATACATGGTACTTTGTAAGATTTTCTCACCAGAGTTCAGGGACAAGAGTCAAATCTCTGAGACAACTCTGGAAATATAGCCAAGTACTATCAAGACAATGGAATAAAATGCCCACAGGGTTCAAGGACACAGCTGACAGAGGAACTCAGAGCAGAAGTTAGGTGTTCGTACCTCAGTCTGCTGCACACACAGAAGCCGTGTTAAGGGGCAAATGGGTCTTGAAAGGTAACACTGCCCTCCCCACATAAGTCTTGAGTAATACTTAAAAATGAGTAATAATCAGAAAAAATCACTTGTACATATTTTTCCAGAGGAAATTAACATTAAGTAAAAGTCAGGGGTCAAATATGTATCATAAGAGATCCTGAATGAGAAAAAGGCAGAATTTAGAGAAATAGTTCTCTATTTAGTTCTCCAGACTAAATAGAATTTTGTCTGAAAGAGATCATACACACATACATGCTGTTGATACAGTGGGATCTGGCTGGATCCCTGGGGATGGGGAAGGACCCCCAAGGAAGCGTGTGAGAGCCCAGACCCCAGAGAGAGAGAGGGGTCACAGGAAACAGTGCCACAGGACAGCACATGGTAAATTTTTATACCCCTGCATAAAGGGTAAACAAAACAAGCACACCAGTTGCCCCAGCAACCAGAACTCAGCAGAGTGAGGCACCACCCAGGGCAGAGATGTTATGCAGGCTGACCAGCCTTATGGGCTTTGGGAAAATCCCTCCTCAGAGGTCAGGAGGAGGTGTAGACCTGCCAGTCTAGCCCACAGGATTGGCTAGAATGTTGGACATTTCCAGAGTGCGTGAAGATTTAAACAGAGGGTGAGCAGAGACTCAACCCTTCTGGATCCCCTCACTCACCATGTCAGGGGTGGGAGTGTTGCAGACTCAGTCTCCTGTGCTGGGTTGTGCCCCAAGAGTGCTTGCCACCGGGTTCTGTGGCTTCACATGCACAAACAGTTCTGGACTGCACCTCTTTGCAGTTCTGGACTGCACCCCTTCACTCGCTCAGAGATCAGGACATGAATTCAGTGTCCAGAACACTCACTGGACCTGGGGGCATGAGCAGCCTTAGGCACTAGGGCCCCATGAACAGAGCTCTCCCTGCATATCCAGCTGCAGTGATTGGACAGGAGCCTCAGCAAAGAGAGAAGTAGCTGCAGCAAAGTAGGGGCAGCAGTGGCCCCACACATGCGCACTCCAGGAAGGAAGCTTTAAGTTCTAGAGCCATTCACATAGCAGCTTTGGGCTCCAGAAGGAGAGCCAAGAATGGAGTGGGGTTTCTGGACATTGTCTCTGGTTCTGAGGGAGGCTGGGTTCTTTCTGTGTTTTGAAGAAGAGATAGGCTTGGAAAGTCCCGCTTTTTTGAGGAAAGTCCCACTCTCCCAAATTTAGCAACATTTTAATAAAGACCTTTTTTCTTCCTTATTAACTTTTGTTTTATGCTTATATTTAGCAGCAGGAGGCCAAATCCCACTCTGCTCTGTAACATTATGTTTTGGAAATAAAAAGATATGGGGGTCCAAAGCAGTCTTCTCAGAAAATAAATAGAAGACAAAACAATTTTTTAAAAGGTGAAAATGGCAATGGAAGTAAGAAACACACAAACAATTGCCTGGTTTAAAACAGAGACAAGATACACAGGACCGAGAGCATGAGAAGGCAGTTATCACAATTATCATGATATGAGTGGACCTGATAAAAAACCTAACATGCTCACACTGGTGTTCCCGAAGAAGAGAGCAAAGCATTTGTAGCAGGAAAGACTCAAAATCATAAAAGATCTGGTGATAAACCATGGTGGGCGTAATGCATGTTCATAGCACTGTTCCCTTGCAAAACTTTACTTAGAGGAGAGTGAAGGGATAAAGCAGGGTTAAAACTCCAAACAAAGAAAATCTCAAAGAGGCCGAGTTAAGTGAGAAATGATAAGAAAGTCTGCAGTTTGGAAAGTAAGTAGATAAGGAGACACAGAGAAGGCTGAACCCTAAGTGCCTGAGGAGAGTGACAGCAGCAAGGAGAGAGCCGGTCTGCCCACAAGCCCACAGAAAGTTGAGGGCTACATGCTTTAGGAATCCGAGGAGTGAGGTAAGAGATGAAAAACAGGGAAATGGATCCAAACTCTGGCTAAGAAGCAGTTATTTGACCCCTGGTCCTGGCGTGCTCCACTGGGTAAAACTCTCTTCCCCTCAGAGGTGCTCAGGATTTGTGGGCGTGTCATGAAGGGCTCTCTGGGGAGATCAAGTGAATGTCCACCAGCTGCCACGAGACTCCAGCCCCTCCTTCCACTCTCGCACAGAACACTGAGTCGCTTCTCTGGAAAGGTGGATGGACCCAGAGAAAAACTCCTCAGTTCCTGAATACCTAGGGATCCCCAAAAGAAACTTCTCAATACCTGTCCAAATCACCTTACAATATGACCCTTTGTCAATAAGCACCACCCACAAGCAACTCCTCCCATTCACTTTTAGTGATGTACTAAGGGCTTAATTATTAAAGAAGGGAGTGGGCGGACAGAAAGGAGAAAGGATTGTGTTAAAGAAATGGACTTACTATGAGGTTACACAAGGAATACGCCCACCCAGTGCCTCTGGGCAGAGATGGACTGGAAGCAGGGCTGCCTCTGGGGAAAATTTGTGAAAGAACTTGCCACCCAGTGCCAAGGCCAACCCTCTCCAGGACCACCCTCACAAAAGATAAAACTCCTGCTTGAAAGAAAGTTGTTGGGGATAAGGAACCTTCCTTTTTCCCTCTCATTTCTTCTGGTTAATTGAATAATTCAACAGAAACAGCACCCTGCTTCTACTCCCTTACAGCAAATTGGTGATTAATACAATCCTTGAGTTATTTTACAGAGACAGCACTGCACATGTGACACCCTGTCCTTAATATGACCCTGGAACCAAGAATATTTAGTCTACAGAACAGAAGCGTGGCCACCAGAGCCCTATACAAATTGTTAGGTCCTTGAATAAGCAATATGTGGTGCCTTGGTCAATATGGATGAATAGAGAACTGACTGATCAAACTCTGCCAGACTGGAATTCCTCTGTGCTTTCTTTGGCCCCTTGACCTTATGCCATAATCAGCCAATTTCCAAAACCCTCCAATCAAACCTTGCCCTGCTGCATTACTTTGTACAACCCTCTTCTCCCTCACCCTTAACACTTGTTGAGACCCCAGATATGGGAGACAGATTTGAGCAATGCCTCCTATCTCCTGCAAGTCAGTTCAGCAGTAAACAGCTCTTTCTTTCTTCAAAGGCCCGTGTCATAGTTTGGTCTCATGTACATCAGGCAGCAGGTCCTTGCTCAGTAACAAAATGACATACTGTAGATAACCAGTCTCCAAACATTTTGGCACCAGGGACCAGTTTTGTGAAAGAAAATTTTTCCACGGACACAGGAGTGGGAAGAAGAATGGTTTCAGGATGATTCAAGAGCATTACATTTATTGTGCACTATATTTCTGTTATTATTACACTGTGATATATAACAAAATAATTATACAACTCACCATAATGCAGAACCAGTGGGAGCCTTGAGCTTGTTTTCCTGCAACTAGATAAGCTCATCTGGGGTGATGGGAGACAGTGACTCCCAAAGTACGTTGCTTATGTCCAGTCTATTCCGTAATCTTGTTTTGGTTGTTGTGACTGCTGAAAACTTCTTCACAAAGATAGGATGTTGGAAATGGAAGCAGATTTTCAGTGCTTTTGTGGCAATCTCAGGATACTCTGCCTTGACTTTAATCTAGACGGCATGGAGATTTTAAGTTGTCTCAAACATGCTATTAAGGCCACTATCATCTGCTCACAAGCAATTGGTCCTCCTCTAGAACAGACAAAGTCGATTCATCTGGCTTATTCATAAATGGGTTGTGGAACCATTCCTTCCCAGTGCAGGGTCTTTCGTGGTTGGGGAGTAATGCTCAGACCCTTTTGAGAGCTGAGGTGGGTGGTTGATCATGCACCAGCTGGGAAAAAAAGGCCCCAGCTCAGTCTCCTTCAAAAATTTTCTAATGTTTGAAACAGGTCAAAAATCCCAATGTTCACTTGTCATCTCCATAATTCTAGTTTGGCTTTGAATGCAACCACTTTATCTGCTGACTCCAACACAGTTGTCATTCTCCCCTGAAGTGACAGATTGAGTTCATTGAGCAAGCAAATTTTGAGACCCATTCTGTGTCACTGAAATGTGCTGCCAGGGGTGACTGTTTTTCTAAAAGAAATCTCTGGGGCAGCTTTTGTAACTCAAACACCCTGGCCAGTGATGTCCCTTTAGAAAACCACCTCACTCCTGCATATAAGAGAAGACATGTGTGCTTTGTATCCATCTCCTCACAGAGCTGCACAAACAGATGTGAGTTAAGGTGGGTAATTTAAAGTGGTTATAATTTTAATAACATCCTGCAAAACATTGCTAAGTTCAGGTGACATTTTTTGGCTAGCCAGCATTTTTCTATGCATGACACAGGGTATAGACTCACTCGTCACCCCCAGAAGCAATGTCTTTGACCCAAAGAGTGAAACAGAAAGCTGTCCAGTATATATACTGACACAAAATGACCAGTTCCATTTTCCAGATATGTAATCACTCAGAGGCTTGAACAGTTTTGCAGCTGTGGTATTGGTTGGCAACAAAAGTGCACATAACATATGTTTGTGCACATCCTCCTCAAAAAAACCTATCACCAAAAAACAAGCATCACTTCTTTGTTGTCAATAGCAGAAGACTTATCAACCTGGACTGGACACAATGGTGACTCATTAACCCTCTCCAGCAATTGTGCCTCGGTATCCTCTGCTATTTCATCAATCTGTTGTTTAGTTATGGTGGTAGCTGAAAGAGGAACACATGCCGCCTTTTGAACTGCAGCCTCTTCTTAAAGTCACGACAAATTACCTTAGCAGCAGGCAGGATCAGCTCTTCACCAACAGTAAAGGGCTTCTTAGCTTTAGCAATGGGATTAGCTACTAAGAGTGATGCTCTCAGTGCAGTCACATTTGAGGAAGTGTTGGCCTTGAAGAATTGCTCCTGTTCTTTGTGTTCACATATTTTTCTTTTGAATAACTCCAAAGGCTTGTCTTTTAATGCAGGGTGCTTGGTCTCCATGTAGTGAAGCAGTTTTGAAGGTTTCATGGCTTCATTGGATAGCTGGTCACCACATACTATACAATGTGGGCTTGGAGAATGTGAATCACCTGTTGCAATGAACTGGTAATTTAAGTAGGACTCTTGGTGTTTTCTTTTAAGTGAAGCTTTCTTTTTATTGGCAGTTTTAGTCTTCTGCCACCTCATCATTGGGTCTTTCCCCCTTTTCAAAGAAGCTCTCTGGAGACATTTGCTTTTTACTCATTTGGGCTAGAGTTAGCTTGCGGGCTTACCAAAACTGTGACTGAGAAAAATGCGCAGTGCAGGAAAGAGGCATGGACTGGAATGGTAAATGAAATAATAGGAGGGCCACTCACAGACCAAAATAAGTGTCAGATTCTAACTTAAAGTCTGCCATGAGATGTAGCTTAATTGTCACTTGCCACTCACTGATAAGGTTCTGATACGAGTCTGCAAGCAATTGATTCATTATGGTCTCTGTGCAGTCAAATCTCTCTGCTAATGATAATCTGTATTTGCAGCTGCTCCCTACCACTAGCGTCACTGCCTCAGCTCTACCTCAGATCACCAGGCAGTAGATTCTCATAAGGAAATACCACCTAGATCCCTCACATGTGCAGTTCACAGTAGAGGTCTCACTTCTATGAGAATCTAATGCTGCTGCTGATCTGATAGTAGGTATAGCTCAGGCAGTAATGCAAGTGATGGGCGGTGGCTGTAAAGATGAAATTTTTCTTCCTTGCCCACTGCTCACTGCCAGCTGTGAGACCCAGTTCCTAACAGGCCATGGACCGGTATTTGTCTATAGCCCTGGGGGTTGGTGACCCCCAATCTACATGAACTCCTTTTGTTTTTAGAAGAGAGCTGGAAGTCTAATAATGTAGTCATTATTTTGAAAGCCTTTAAAACTAGTTTATACCAAACAGTTGGAGAGCAAAGTGAGTTATAGATTACTGTTCCTGAAACACAGTGCTGTGTGTGTGTGTGTGCACATGTGTAGTTGGCTCCCTTTTTAATCCCCATGGGCTGCTCCTTTGCTTATAGAAAGTACAGTCTTTCCCTGAGACCTTGTAACTATGACTGTCCTCACTTGGCCTCTGCGAAAAAAACTGGGTCAGTTCAGGTCATCTGGATATGTCCTCACAGTCAGTGTAATTCTAGTTCTAACTACATCCAGCTTCCATGATACACCTCATTAATAATATATTCCAAATCACAACAATGCAAATTATGCATTATATTCTTATAATTTACATAGTACATTAATACATGTTACATGTCTCATTACTAACATTTTACCCATGATGTTAACATGTGTTATATATTGCATAAATAGCACATCACACATTATTCCAACACACATTACATGTCTCAGTGATGCACATTGCATATTACACAATAATTACATATTGCACATTGCATATTACACCCTCTGTATTACATGATTAATAGATTACATTGCATTTATACACATTATATATTACCTAATTACACCATGCATTGCCTTTATAACATAGCATCCACCGCATTAGCACATATTACTTATTAGTAACACACCCCATGTCACATAATTAACATATTGCATGCTACATTGATATGCATAACATTACACTGGTATGGACATCTCGGTAGCTGGCTGGAGAAACCACATCCTTTCTGAACTCCACACTCTCCTGTTGCCTGTCATCTTCAGAGCTGGCTGTCACCTGCAGCTGGTCTAGATAAATCTGGTTGCCCAAAGAGTTCCTAGTGGGTAGGGTGTCTGGGATCTTACTACCTCTTCTTCCCAGCATGCTGTCATCCCCAAGACATGCCATTTATGCCCACCCAGCAGGACCCTGGTCCTTTGAATTCACAGCTGCTCTGGAGCTCACACATCTGGCAAAGGAGGCTGGTGAAAGGTGTCAGTTCTCACCAACATGCAGGGCCCACTCAGCACAAGACTTACAAGGTACCAGGCACAATGCTAGGTGAGGGAGATTGTGCAATGAAGACCCAGTCCCAATCTTCATGGAGCTTGGGTCAAGATGTGGAGGTGGGTAGAGGTAAGACTAACAAAAATGCCCATTAATTACTTACAACTGAAGACAGTGCTGCCAATTAGCCACCAGGAACCCTTCTTAGTGGGCATCTTTTTTTCTCAGGGTCCACACAGCCCACAGTGGTTTCTTCCTGCATGCCATTCAGGTGCAACTGCTTTAGAAAGCTTAGCCTTGACTGATTAGCATTTAGTAGCCACCCAATGACCGTATTATATAGCTTGACTCTTAGCACTTGCTACTATCTGCTTCGTTCATATTCATTTAATTAAATGGATGTTATTCTGTAAAAGAACAAATAACTTGAGAACAAGAATATTTCTCTCTTGTTCATCACTCTGGCATCCAGTGTCTGGAAACATGCTTGGCCCATAGCAGTCACTCAACAAATATCTGTTTCAAGGAAGAAAAGAGGGAAAGGAGGGAAGGAAGAAAAGAACAAAAGGAAGGGAGAGAGGGAAGGAGGAATGAGGGAGGAAGGGATGAGTGGAGGGATGCAGGAAGAAATTTAAATGTCTAGCACAGTAACTAGCAGATTACATAACATTCAATATAATTTGATTTTTTTTCACCTGTGACTTTTGGAAAGTATCTTAAACATTTTAGGCCTTACTTCTCTTATATACAAATTCTTAACAATTATACACACTACCCATTTGCTGGGGTTGCTGTGAGGTATAAAATTTTCAAAAACAAACAAATGAAAAGTACTACATAATACCACTCAGAAGTATCATATGTGTTCACTGAATAGTAACTACTGGTATTGTTATTACTTCCCTCACGTGACATCTGAAGTGAACTTCTTTATTTTCATTCAACTAGAACTCTGTATATATTATTAGTAGAAACTCACTCAAATAGTTTTCTGTTATAATAGTTACCGTTTATGATAATATCAATATACAAAACAGAAACTCTAACCAGTGTGTATAGTTAGTTACTCAGTTAATGTGACCAAATTTAAACTTTAACACAAGGACAACATGACCCTTTGTTTAATGGCTGAATCAAACAAACCATAAGAAAATGATTAGAAAATTATAGTTAAACTATTTTGAATGCATCATTGCATTCTTGTATTTCTGGATAGACAGAGAAGGTGCCTTAAGTTTTAAGTATGGACAGTTTTCTGGACCCCAGGCAACAGTAAAATAAAGCAAAACACCAGTGATGAATGAAAATGTAGACAATGATTTTCTTTTCATAGTTTGGAGAGTATGTAGTGTTATTTCTCCCTCTCCAACATACTGTGATTTTTTTAACTTGTTACAGTGAAATTCCTCACAGTACTTGAAAGAAAAATTTTCATGAAATAGATTAGAGTTTGAAAAGTGATGACAAGAATCACACTTCCAGCAGAAATTGCCTTGTAACTGGCTGACACAATCACCAGGGTAATAAAGGAAAAATGGATTGCCAGTTTTGGCATTTCCACTGCCCTGTTTCTTATTCTCAGAGCTTCCTGAATGTGTGACGACAAAGAGGTTTGCCAGGTGTCCACCTCTGATTGGAAGCTCCCTTTGTCATCTCCAGTCAAGCTCCCTCTGTCATCTCCAGGAAGATCATGTCCTCTGATCACAGGGGGGAAAAACACTGCTTTCCCCCAAGTGCTGCCAGGAGGAGATCCATGGGGATTGTCCTGGATGAAAGCAACAGCCTCTGGGAGTGAATCAACTCCCCTTCCACTGCTCCAGGGATCTCCAGGCGATCCTTCCACCAGGTGGGTGCTCCTGTCGTTGCAGCTGTGCCAAGTGATCTGTTGTGTCTGTGTACATCCATTAACCGCCTTTTCTCCTTGCTGCTTGTTCCATAATGAATGTGTAAATAATGAACATCATGTGATTAATAATGAAGCTCAGCCTCCGGCTTCTTCAAGTGAGTTAATAAAAAGAAGAAGAGCAGTAATGCTGTTTAATAAGAGCTTACTATGTTCTGAGACACAATAGCAAGAAGCTAGGGAAATAAGGGAAACTGAGGCAATCTATTTAAACAAGGCCAAACAATTTGAGCAATTTATAGCCAGCTACTAAGTCACAAGGTTTTATATTGCCTGAACAAGGACACTTAGGGGCAAATGCTTTACACAGTCTGGAACACCCTGGAGTAGGCAGCCTTGGTGCTGGTTCTTCTTCAATAACATCCTTTAAACTAAAACTAACCAGAAAAATAACCCTGATCCCTTTCTACATCCTTTTTGATGAGTTGACATATTGAAAGGAATACATAAATAGCTACTAAATACTCTCTTAAGACTCTCCCCTGAAACCTCCCCTAGCATTCTGGCCTGTGACCAAAGAAAAAAAGCCTCGAGACAAAGAATCTATGGTGAGCTCACCTTCCTGGGAGCCCACCCACACCTTTCCCTGCCTACTTCTTCCCACACAGGCATGCATCCCCTAAACTCAAAGAGTCCCCACAAGACTTGCATCCAGACCAGTCATGGGCAATGCCAGCTCATCCTGGACTGATCCCCTTAACCTGTCTCCTGTATGGCTGACGATAACTGGACAGCAAGCGGACGGATGAGGTCCATTGGTGCTGGGGATGGTCTTCACATGGGCACTGCTCAGGATTCATGCTGTAGTGAAGTTTAGGCTGGGGATCCAGGTCAGGAGGCTCCACAGAAGCAATCTTTAAACCTGTGATTGCAGAATGCATGTGGCCTGATATTAAGATGCTTTATGACTCCAACCAGCCAAGAAGGGGGAGCTGGAGGGGCGGTGATCGAGGTCAGGAGAATCTGACCTCAATTGTGTGGCAGCTTCTCCATGGTCCCATCATCCCTCCAGGTGGACAGAAAGGCAGGAGTAGCACTGAGCTGTCAGCATCCCTCCACCCCAAGGAGAGCTGAATAGCACCCTGCAGGGTTAACCTGGGCCCACCGTGTGCTGGCTTTGGGTTCCTGGTTGGGCTGCACAGGGCAAGGGACCCAGGTCCTGTGCCAGACACAAAACACCAGGATGTGAGGCAGAGGGGACCTGTGCCCGGGGAGGTTGGACCTGAGTGTGGGGATGATCGGGGCCTAAATCCCCATTGGAGGGGTGCCCCCAGGAGTGCCTGGATGCCAAGCTATCATTCAGACAGGGCTTTAGGGAGAATCACAGGAAGACATGCCTGTGACATTGCTCAGGGATCCCCTGTGGACGCCCTTGGAAAGCCCCTTGGCAGCCCAGCCCTGAGCCAGCCTCTGCTTCTTCTTGGAAGAATGCTATATTCCTGGTCTTGTTTCCCTTCCTGCTTGGGCCAGAAAGCTCAGGGTGAAAGTCGGAGCTCAACTCTTGAAACCCCAGGAGCTACACACAACATTCCAACCTCTTCCTACCAGGTCTGAGTTCTCTTTGTCCAGATCACTCAGCATTCGAGGTTCTCGTCTCCAGTTTTAGTGCCTACACTCCTGTGGGCCTCCTCAGACTGGTGTGGAATGGGGCCCAGGAGAACAACATGCTTGCCCCACCGTCCTCCCCCACCAGGGAGTCCCTGGTGCCCTCATACACAGGACTCTCAGTACCCCCAGAGGAAATCCTGTCTCAAGTCCCTTCAGGAGGACACTAGAATGTAAGTGCTGGGGTCCCCAGGGCTCACTGGGCTGTTCTTCCCATCCCTGTGTCCTGAACACCTAGAAGAGTCCCGAGGTCAGTGGAGAAGCTCCAGAGGTTGTTAGTAAATAAATGGGTGTGAATGAGGCAATAGAGCCCACACACTTTGGATCAGAGTCTGGTGGTCATTCTCCAGTGCTTTCGGGTCCTTTTTGGGCCTTCTCTGTGCCCAAGGCTGACCCTGGCCTGCACTCCCCTGGCCTTTGGGGGCTGCATTTGCTCAGCAGTAACTGGAAGACAGAGGGTGGAGGCAGGGTCCCCTGTTCCCAAGACAACCCCTCACTGGACCCAGGTGACACCTGAATTCTTGAATTCTTACTGTGTGACCCTGCTCCTTCCTGGGCCCTCCTTCCCCCAGGCCCCAGAGTGGTCACGGCTTCTTTCTTGCTGGCACCTGGTCCCCTCCCTGGCCCCTCCCTTATCTCTGACATGCTGGGGGATGTCCTTCTTCCTAGTGTCTTCCCCTGCCAAGTTCATGAGCTGGTTTCCAACGTGTCAGCCAGCTCAGCTTCAGTGTGTGTGTGTTTGTGGGTATGTGAGAGAGAGAGAGAGATTCAGGGATCATCTCTGTGCAAACGACAGGCACACCACTTTGTCTTTCTAAGGACTTATTTATTAAAAATACTTATTCATGTTTGCAACAGTATTTTTACTTTTTGCTCAGGTTCAAAACTACCATGAGGACCTTCTGTCTTCATAGTGTGTGTGTGTGGGTGCGTGATGGACAGAAGAGTGAGTTCATGTGTGACAGAGCAAGACTGTGTGCACCTGAGTGTGTTTTCCACCAAGAGAAACCTCTTTTATTCTGACTGCATAAAATTTAGAAATGCTAAACAATAAACAGTATCTTAAACAAAGAAACAATAAGAAAAAACTATAAAGGAAGAAAAAATTTACAATTTCTTTAAAAATATATATATTTATTTATTTATTTTAAAGATATGAACTATTTTGTTTCTTTAATTTATCAATTTAGAACTAAACTATACTAGTTTTTTGAATAAACTATGAATTTAGGACTAAATTAATAGAAATATTATATAGTTTAATTAGGGGTTTGGGGTGTTGTCCTGTTCAAGTTGTTTTTTTTTTTTTTTGGTATTGTTTTTAAAACCAGTACATATGAAGTTACTTCCAGAGATTTGTGGTAGTAGCCACAGCCGACAGTGAAGGTCTTTGTTTAAACATCTATGTCAAACTGAGATGACAGTTTAGGTAATAGTGGTCATTTAAATCAAAATTCAGCACTTACAATAAGCAGATAATTCTAAAGAGTCTATTGGAGAATTCTGTACTCATGAGAATTACATTAACAAATCTATAGTAAAATAATATTACTGTAAAGTTACAAAGCTGTGTATTACTAAGAGCAATGGTGGCACCAATGTAGTAAGAGTAGCTTAACTAACAAGACATTGATCAGAATTACTGAAACAGAAACACAGGCAGATGTTTTGTCCCGGTTGTGGGGGCTCAGGGCCCAGCTGCTGTGGAAGCTGAGTCAAACCTGCAGGTGCGCCCGAATTCTTGAACTCTTACTGCGTGACCCTGCTCCTTCCTGGGGAGCTGATGACCCAGGGGATGACCTGACACTTCTGGGCCTCTGTGGGCTGTGGGTGGAGCAGCAGGAGCAAAAGGGCCACCTGGGAAAGGCTGGAACGTGGACCTGTCCTTGGCAGGCATTTGCCTGTCATGATCATTTTCTCTCCTGGGCTCCTTGAGCTTTCTCTCAGTGCACTCGGCTGCCATCCAGGCTTCTTCAGCCCTTTCCTGATGGTATCGAATCTCCTTTACATAGTAGGAAGTGCTTCTACGTAGTTCCTGATTCATGTCTTGGGCCATCTTCCTGTATGTGTTCAGAATCCTGTAGATGGAGTTCATGTTCCTCCAGTCCTCCAGAGATTCCTTCTCCATCCCTAAGGAGCACTTTAGAAGCTTCAGCTTCAGTTGCTGAATCTCAGCTTTTAGGTTTGAATTTTCACACTGCAAAGATGCTTTCTCGGATTGCAGACTCTTCATTTCTGCTGTAAGCTCTTCATTTATTTGCTTTTGCTCCCGCAGTTTTCTGGCTGTTTTCTGATTTTCCTCGTAAGCACTTGGAAGGGACACGTTGAGGTCAGCATCACAATGGACACCCTTGAGATCACCTTCTGACCCAAGGAGAAACTGGTCCTCATTTTCTGCTTCCCTCTGTTTTTCGACCTGTGACTTGACGTGAACCAAGTGACCTCTAAGGACCTCGGGCTTGGGGCTGCTCTGCAGAGGTTTTCCTGCCATGGACACAGACTGGCTGACTCCAACTCTACCTTGTGGGACCCGCTGCACTCGAGCCATCGAATGCTCCAGCCTTTGTTTCTCCTCCTTCTTCTCTTGGATGTTCTGCTTCCATCCCATAGTCTCGTCTAGGCACAGTTCTGAAGTTTTGGGAGAACTGGTGTGTTTGTTCAAATCATCTGGTTTTCTCTCCTGAAGTTGTTCTCCATCAGTCCCCAGTGCTTTTGAGATGGGCTTCTCATCAGTCACTTGGGAACATTTAGGAGGCTGACTCTTACATACTCTTTTAGCTAAATCAACCAGGTCCTGAAGTGACAACATCCCACTCAGGTGTTTGTTCAATGCCCTCCAGTGCAGGGTCTCTAACCTGAGAGGACGGGCCTCCATCCCAGGTGACTTGAAGGTGTCCTTGGCTTCTGACATTGATTCAATATTCTCACTGCATCCTGCACAGACTTCATCGTGGGCAGGATACCTTTCGCCCAGCGCCTTCACGCTTCTTGAAGTGTGTCCTCTTCTTACTATCAAAGACACCAGCACCAGAGCGCCCACCAGGATCACCCAGGGGAATGCAGGGAGAGCTGTGACGTGTCTCAAGCCCTCAGAAATCATCAGCAAAACTGCACACAGGTGCTCTAGGATCAGCTGGAAGGTGGATGCAGTGGCAGTGGCTGGCACCAGGCCCTCCATGGCTGGCTGAGCTCACAGCTCTGCCACTGACTTCAAGTGTTCTGAGGGCTCAAATAACTGCTCAGAATCCTCTGGAGTGTTCTGTTTCTAAGGTAAACAGCTACCTAGCAACCAGAGCTGATAGGTTGGGCTGAGGGAGGGGAGGCCAGTAGATATAAGGAAAGAGTCCCTCACTTTGCTCTGAAACAGGAAGTGATGGCATTCTACAGGCCGTAGGGCCAGAGGAGAGAGTGTTGATGGCAGCCTAGAGATTGGTCACTCTAGGCCCACCAGGCTCCACAGCAAGCCTGGGTAGTCAAGGCTGGGCCAGCCCTTGTCTCTTGTGCTCAAGAGCCAGTCAAATCCCTGGCCAGTGTGGTTCAGCTGGTTGAGTGGCGTTCCACGAATCAAACATCAAAGGTTCAATTCCGGGTCAGGGCATGTGCTTGAGTCGTGAGTTTGGTCCCCAACTGGGGAGCATACAGAAGGAAACCAATCAATGTTTCTTTCTCACATCGATCTCTCTCTCTGCCCCTCTCCCTCCCTCCCTCCCTTTCCTTCTCTCTACTGGCATCCCCACAGTTATTAACTAGGGAACCTGGATCACAATCCTGCACCTCAGGAGTCTGTTAGGACTGGGAGAGTCTTACAATCACAAGGTCTATGGAGCCCACATGTCCTGCTGAAAGTTTCCTTGAAGGGTGTGACTCTGCTGCTGGGTGACACAGTGACATGGGCTCCTCCCCTAGTGTGACCCTGCTCTCACCAGCCCACATCCCCAAGGTTGCCCCATGTAGGGACCCCAGTCCATGAAAGCATCTTCAGAATTGCCTCTGGTAGGGGCATGTCCTTCCTTTGGCTCCGTTTGCCACCTTTTATGCCAGCAAACCACATCTTGCTGTTTTAGAGTCTCTGCGGCAGAGCTGGGTGACAGCCTTCTGGTCGGTCCCCTGGGACTCTGCCATGACAGACTGTTCCCATCTTTTCATCTGAGAGGAGAAGGAAACAGCACTCTGCTGAGGCCAGTCTGGGGTCCTGAGGGTGCCAGGACTCAGGCTGCAGCAGCCACAGAGTGGCTGTGGGGGACAGGGGCTCTCCTAGGGGAAGTCGGACCCCTGTCGGGATAGCAGGAGCCACCTCTCAAATTACACGTGGTTGGTTTTTTAAAGAGGATACAAACTGGGTTCAAGAAATGGTAATTCCTCCTAAATAACAAGCCAGCCCTGGAAAGACTGGAATAGTGTTAAAACAATTGCCCCATAGAGTTGCTGAGTGAAATAGCCTGATGCAAGACGGTATAACAGAGAATTCCAGAAAACATTCTGCAAGTCAACAGTCCTTAAGGCTATTTGCAATAGAGCCCCATCAGTCCTGTGAAATCAATCAACGTTAGTAGGCACTCGCTTCATACACAGGCAGTTAGATGCCCCATTTAGATGGAGACCACCCCAAACATCCACTTTAGCTCCCCTCTTGCTAGACAGAAGCCGGCTACAGAACTGGTTTGTGCTACTCCCCACTTATGGACCTTCTAGAGCAGGGGTGTCAAACTCATTTTCACTGGGGGCCACATCAGCCTCACAGTTGCCTTCAATGGACCAAATGTAATTTTAGGACTATATAAATGTAACTACTCCTTAACAGTTAAGCGAGAGCTTGGCACTGCCACTGGATAGAAATGAGGTTCCAGACTAGCTAAAACAAGGTAGAGGGTCGGATTTGGCCTGCAGGCCTTGTGTTTGCCACCTGTGCCCTAGAGTCCCACCAAGATCACAGACCTCTAGAGCCCAGGTTCAGCCATGGTGTCTGCAGTGCAATTACATTATGGGTGTAAAGGCATTTATGGTGCAGTGATATTAATAGGGGCTGCCACCCAGTAAATCTAGTACAGTGCTGAGCAATGCAATCTGTAAACATCAACCTCTCCGTAGTTTTCCTCCAAACACCACAAAGCTCTACCAGGATTCTCCCCCGTTCTGCCTAGAGGCAGGGCCTGCATTCTTTCCATACTTTGCATGGAATTTTTGGCCATTATATCCTGAGCAACAGATAGTGCCCAGCCCTGCCTGCCATCCCTAACTCGCTGCTATGTCAGCCCTGGGGTGACACTGTACCTGCCACGTGTGCCCACCTCTGCCTGCACCAGCAGGCCAGCACTGGGCAGGGAAACTCTTGGGGCTATTGCCAACCTGCCGTCCCTAATGTCCACACTTAGAGATGTGCAAACACACGTCCCAGCTGAAGTTTCAGGAGACGCTGAGTATGGAATGAATCATATAACTCATCTTCCAAACAAGAAAACTCAGAAAGGAGAAAGTCACTGTTAGTAGTTGCGCCAGGACAGTGGGCAGAGAGGGGGTGGACAGCATCAGGACAGGAGTATTTCTAAGGAGTATGGTGGATCCTGGTTTTGTGTTGTCAACCTGGCAGCACCTCCTGTTCAGAATGTGATGGGAAAGGGAAGCTTGTACATTCTTCCTGCTGCCTATATAGTCTTCAGGGGCGACCGCAGGGCCACTTGTCTTCCCACTGACAAGGGATCGGGACTGACCACTGGTCACCACCATCCCATCATTTCTGTGTGGTCCACAGTCTAACTGGCCTGGGAGTGGAGGGGATTGTTTGTGCCACTCCAGGATGGCCAGTCCCTCACTGTCCCAAAGTTTGTGTCCACAGAGCTAAAGCAGACCATTAGATTTCACTATCTCCACGCCCCATCCAGAAGCTTCTCCAGCGCTACCTCTCCCACACCCCCACCTACAGCAAAACAACAACATTGATTTATAGCAAGAGAAGTAGGAAATAGCAGAAACTAGTAATGAAGGTGACATGCCACCTAGTGGGAACAGTGAAGCCTTAAAAGGAAATCTCAGCTAAAATGATTTGTGGACAAGAACACAGTGAACTGTATTTCTGGCCATGTTTGGCTTTTTAAAAAAACACATTTTATGGATTATGCTATTACAGTTGTCCCCGTTTCCCCCTTTGCCTGCCCCCACCTTCCATTCCCTCTAGAAATCCTCCACCCCCCCTTAGTTCATGTCCACGGGTCATGCATATAAGTTCTTGGCTACTCCATTTCCTATACTGTTCTTAACATCACCCCGTCTGTGTTGTACCTACCAATTCGTACTCAATCACTGCACATTGTCCCCATTCTCCTTTTCCCCTCCCAACTGCTAGCCCTCCAAATTGTCTCCATATCTATGATTCTGTTTCTGTTTGGCTTATTTACTTAGTTTGTTTTTTAGATTCAGTTGTTGGTAGTTGTGTATGGATTGCCATTTTAATGTTTGCAGTTTTGATCTTCTTTTTCTTAAATAAGTCCCTTTAACATTTCATATAATAATGGCTTAATGATAATGAACTCTATCAGATTTACCTTGTCTGGGAAGCACTTTATCTGCCCTTTGATTCTACATGATAGTTTTGCTGAATAGAGTAATCTAGGTTGTGAGTCCTTGCTTTGCCTCACTTTGAATACTTTTTGCCAGTCCCTTGTAGCCTGCAAAGTTTCTGTTGAGAAATCTGATGAAGTCTACCGAGAACTCCTTTGTAGTTAACTCTATGCTTTCCTTTTACTACTTTTAAGATTCTCTTTATCTTTCACCTTTGACATTTTAATTATGATGTGTCTCAATGTGGTCCTCTTTGCATCCATCTAGTTTGGGATTCTCTGTGTTTCCTGGGCTTGTATGTCTCTTTCCTTCACCAAATTAGGGAAGTTTTCTTTCATTATTTTTTCAAGTATGTTTTCAATTTCTCGCTCTTTCTCTTCTTCCAGTACCTCTATGACTCAAATGTTGGTACGTTTGAAGTTTTCCCAGAGGCTCTTTACTATCCTTGTGCTTTCAGATTCTTTTTTCTTCTTGTTGTTCTGATTGCATGCTTTCTTCTTCCTTATGTTACAAATCATTGATTTGATTTCCAGCTTCATCCACTTTACTCTTGATTCTCTGTTTTTTTAAATTTTTATTTAGTGTAGTCATGTAACCTTCACTTCTACCTGGGTCTTTTTTGTGCTGTTGAAGTACCCAATGAGTTCTTTGAGCATCCTAATGACTAGTGTTTTAAACTCTGCATCTGATACATTACCTATCCCCATGCTGTTCAGTTCTTTTTCAGGAGTTTTGTTTTGTTCTTTGATTGGAGCTAAGTTTCTTTGCCTCCGCATTTAAATAGCCTCCCTGTGTTTGATTCTATTTATTAGGTAGAGTGGCTTTGACTCTGTCTTAGTAGCGTGGCCTAGTGTAGGAAAGTGCACCTGTAAGTTGATTGGGGCAGAGCCTTATGTAATTGCCAGGGTGGGGAAACCCATGTGAACCAAGTGGATGGAGTCTCAGATATGGAGTTGCCTGTGTGAGGGAGGACTCAGAAAAGGGACAATGGTCCTTGCTGTCAGGTCTCCGGAGTTTTGCCTGGAAGAAAGCCATCCCCCAACATTTGCCCTGATGCCAGGCACTTCAGTTTCTCCCCATAGGCCACTGGTGCCCTTCCCGGTGCTGTCCCCATGCTGGAGCCCAGAGGGAGTTAGTCTATGTACATCCTAAGTCTGTTGCAGGCCCTTTAGTAAGAGACGCCAGAGAATCCCACAGTTTTCTCCAGTGCCACATCCCCTGCCCCTGGTTTTTACATCTAAAAGTTATGGGGACTTATGTATCTGGCACTAGAAACCTGGGCTGGGTAGTTGGTTGGTGTGGGGTTGGGGCATCACTCCCGAGGTATCCCTTCTGATTTTTATCCACCACATGTGGGTGTGGGACCACCTGTTTTACATCTCCGTGTGCCCACCCCTCCTACCTGTCTAGATGAATGAAACTTTTTAAATTTATTGTTTGTCATTTTTCCATACAGCTTGGTTTTCTGACAATTCTGGGTAATAGTTGTTTTGTAGTTTAGTTGTAATTTTTACTATGGTTGTGCTAGGAGACAGGCTGTGTGTACCTATGCCTCCATCTTGACCAGACGACCTTGCATTTCTGGCAAAATCCAGCTTAATTGAAGACTTCTGTGTTTCACCCTTGATAAAAGTCCCCAAATAATTTGTGGTGCTTGAAAAGCCATGCAAAGTGGACATAGTGGTGCTGTACCTGCTGGGTCTCAATGAGGTGGTGCTGTCTGAGTCTCAATCGTGCTGTCTGGGTCTCACCTCATAATGACCCTGCTGGGTCTCAATGAGGTGCTGCCTCCAGGGTCAGCATTTGGGGCCTCCAGTTTCATTACTCATGGTAATGAATACTACAGGTAGAGACAGAAAAGGGTCATTGACTCACAGGGCTTACAGCTGAGAAAAGGCCTTAGAGTCAATCAACTGACATTTACAGAGCAGTAACTCGAGTCCAGGCACTGTTCTAAACACCTTACAAATATTCATTCACTTCTCGCTCACAACCCTATGCACATGCACCATAACCATCTCAGCTGATGAAATGTTAGTGACCTGCCCAGAAACAGCTGATAAGGACATCACACCCAGTAGGTCTGGCTCCAAAGCCACTGCCCATGCCCGAGGTCACAGTGCAAGGAATTCAAGTGCATTGCCCTTACCTTAAGATGCACGTAGTCAGAAACACTCAGGATTTGTGGTTTCACCACTCTGCCTCCGAAGCATAATATTCTCTATTCCTATTCTTTTCTTCTGGAGCTTACCCAACAGAGATGTACAGAACATGGTTGTTTGTGAGTAAGGCACGTGAGATTCAAGCTCAGGCCATCTGCACTGACTTCTGTCACAACTTGTGAGGATATTTTCTTTTCTTTCACCAAGTCCCTATTATCAGTTCACTTGACTGTTCTGGACAACTTTCTCCTGAAAATTCGACTTAGGAACCCACGCCACAGTTTCCAAGGGCTTCCTATGTGACAGGAGTGCAGTCCTGACAAGGATGGTATCAGCTGAACACCTGGGGTTTCCCTTTCTCCCAGCTATTCCTAGAGGGCAGCAGATCTCTTCTGAAGTTTCTGCTCTTAACCACAGCAACAGAAATAGATTTTTACCCTGTAAATCTAGAGAGCAGAACTAGAACATATGAGTAGAAGAAACCTTGAGCAAAAGGCATTTCTGTATAACAGATTGGCAGAGAGAAAAGTGCCAAGATCAATCTAGGGCAAATTACTTAACTTTTTGGATTTCTTTTCCCTCAACTATAAAATGTCCTTCCTACCCCTCAGGAGAGTTAGACTGTAAAGTTCTACGTTGTTGTTGTCTCACTAGTGAGGTCCTAAAATGGTTCTTGCTCACCTAGTAAAGCTTGTTTCTGTGGGTTTCTCTCAGGCAGGCTCCAGCGGAGTGTTGTCCCCAGAAGAGGAAGTTGCCTTCCTGGGCTGAACACCCTTCAGGTAACCTTGTGTATAATAGCTTGTCCTCCAAGGGCCTGGCTTGTAGGACGTGGATGGGGTCTATGAGAGAAGGTCATTAGGCTCACATGCATCAGGGAATGCTGAGTTACACAATTCACAACTATTTTCCTGTTTAGAACTTCTCAGAAACTTTAATGTGCTATTGTCCGCTGTAAACACACTAAGATATTATACAGTTTTTCTTAAACACTGAGGAACTATGTTTCTAGGAGCCCCTTCTGAGAATGATGGCCAGTGACACACCCTGGGAAATGGTACTTGCTGGGAAGGTTTAAGAAACTAACAGCTGAAGTGGAAAAGTATTGGGTGGGCCCTCACTTCCACAGCAGGCTCACAAGTTCACCAGTGTGCTGCTGAGAGCTTCTAGTTCCTTTCTATACAAGGAGATGTTTCCCATTTAAAGGTCGTCTCTCTGTCTGTCTGTCTGTCTGTCTCTCTCTCTCTCTGTTAATACTTCAATTTTCATAATTTTTTGTTGGAGCAAGTTAGAAAGCACACCTGCAGTTTGTTGGTAGATATCCTGAAGTTCATCCCAGTGTGTCATTGAGGAGGGTCCATGCTTCCCTGTCCCTCAGCCCGGCTGCCTGAAGTGTTCTGTGCAACTGAGCCTCTATTTTGTTTGTAGGAGAAAAGGGTGTTTCTGACAGAAACCTCTGGATGTCTCTGCGTTGCTAAACTGGAAAATCTCCCTCTAACATGGATAATTGAGCCTGAAAGAGGAAGAGAAAGAGCCAAGGGTTTTGCATTGAAGGACTTTGTGAACTCTCAGGAGAAGGAATAATTCCAGTGAGGCAGATGGAGCAAACAGAGGCTTCTTGGGGACCCAGATAATACGTACCCTGTACCTGGGTAGGCCTTAAACTCAAAGGGTCACACAGAACGAGCCAAATGAAGGATGGGGAGTAAGATGACTCCAGAGATGCAGAAACGGACACTCTAAATGACTTTACCTATACCTGTAGCTTTACCTGCACATGCAGGGGTGGGTGGTTATCTGGTGGCTCTGCTGTCACCTCACAGATCACCAGGGTTGATCAGTGGATGCTCCATCTACATTGGACTCTCTAATACAGGGTCCTGTGCCGTGAGGTTAAAACAGTGCTCAGCTGCACTTCAAAAGAATGATCAGGCAGCAATGTCCAACAGCACTTTCTGCAATGCTAGAAATGTTTTGTGTGCATGACCCAGTATGACAGTCACTAGACACATGGGGCTAGTGAGCCCTTGAGATGGAACTAGTGCAACCAAGGACAGCACAGGAGCCATGTTGCTGTTGTGACGCTACATAAGTGTTTAGAAATTTGGCCCAATACATAGTGTATTCTCTAAACTATCTTGGTTTCCAGCAAGGAACAATCCTCCAACCCAAGGTGGGGCACCAGCATATGTGTGAGGACACTGCTGACTTTTCACAATGTTTGGGAGATACTACCAGCATTTACTGGGGAAGACCCAGGTTAGCTAAACGACCTGCAATGCGGGAAGCAGGTCCCTACAAAGAATAGCCCTGACCAAATTCTAACATCACCCCCACCAAGAAGCCCGGGACAGTTACTGTCCACTACATAATTTGATGTTACGGCTTTGGGCTGGGTCAGTAAAAGCAGGTAAGTATAGGCAAGTGTTTGCATAAAGAGTGCATCTGTGTGTGTGTGCACACAAGCATGTGTATGATTCAGAGACAGACATACCATAGCTGCAAGGTTTCATCTGATTGTTAATATAAACCCCACTGACCCATCCTGTAGTTTGTTTGCAGTCTCTATCAACAATAACCTTGCAGTTGGTCTCTGTAAAGAAACCCCTGGCCTAGATCACAGACCCAGTTTTCCTCTCATCAGTGAGTGGTACCTGGCTCTTCAAGCTTTTAAATGTGCTCCACAGCGCCACCTGATGGCTTCACAAATTCTGACATTGGAGCCCTGAAGAAGCTGAGACTCCTTGATAGAACCTAAACTATTGTGCAAAAAAAAGGAGGAAAGGAATGAGAAAATAAAGATCTTTACATTCCAAAAACGTTTCCTGGTAGAGAACAGCATGAGGCCGGTATACAGAGCTCCATTACAAGGTCAGACCTCGGGAGAGTTAACCCAATGGCCAGTGCTTCCCAGGAGGGCACTCCTAGTCTCCAGCTCACCTGGAGAAAGCCCAAGGCACAGTCCAACCTGCTCGAATCAGCTCCCTCTCCCCCCAGTGGGCTGGTGGCTTATCTGGACTTTGCTCTGTGGCTTTCTTCACTCTCTGCTTGTCCATCCATACTCCAAGTTCCCAATCTCTTACCCATGGTGGCTCCTTCCAGATGGACTTGCTATGTGCTCTCCCTGCCTTGCATTCTTTCACCTCGTGTGTACAGTGAGTGGCTTATGGTTTGCTGTGGGTTATTAGACAACAGGGGAGCACAGACCTAGGTGCAGGGGAGGGTGGGCTGGGAGAACTTCTCTAGAGGGCCAAACAAATGTACGTGAGACAGGAGAAATAATACATGAACAAGAAAACCTGTGGCCACAGGCAAGCGCAAGTCACAGCTGCTGAGAAGTGCTGGAGAATCCGTTGTTAAACCCAACGACCCCATTTCCTGCAGTCTTTCTGCATTCCTGTCTGGTCTAGGGCTTTGCTACTATAGATTGATACAAGGCTATAACCTCTCTCCTCTCTCTATGGTTGTATTTTCCCTTTGCCCCAAGGGTGTCTCTTAGTTTAATAATTCAGGAAGCTGGCTTATGAGAAGGGATCAATATTAGCACAAGAAATGCTATTTGTGTTACATACTCTGCAGCAAACGGCCTGGAGGGCACTGGCCCATTCCTAGTTAAGGACTGTGAGCATCTGGGCTCTAAGGATCCATCATCATGCTTCTTGTGATGAACCCCAGGCCTGTGGGGAACTCCTCCAGGATGGAAGATTATTGAGACTGGGGGTAAAATAGACTTCCTGGTGCACATTTAAATGTCAAAACTGCATGCCCGGAGAGCAAATTTATACCTAACCTGAGGCCCCTGCTTGCCAGCTGCTCTGGCTTTTGGTAGGGAACCACTGTAGTTGTACAGGGCACAACCAGAGGGGCCTGCATCTGGGGTCATCTTGCATTCCTCAAGAATTTTATCTTGGTGTTTTCTCACAAAGAAAGTCTGCTGGGACAAAGGGCATGCCAGGGCTTGGAGCCTGGGCTCCTGTGGGCCCACCTCCTCCCCAACTCCCCAGGTCAGGTTCTTGGCAACCACTCTCTGGGCTGCCCTTCAACTTGCTGCTGTCCTCTGCCCCAGTGAACTGGGTGTGGGGAGGGTCAGCATCAGGTGCTTGTGCCATGTTGGACTGAAGCCCCTGTAAGAGTCTTCTGCCAAAATACCAACATTGAATAGCAAATGTAAAACACTGAGTGGCAGAGGCAGAGGAGTCAGGCTTTTGTCTGATTTTTAAACAAAAACCCCTGCATTTTTCTTTTTGTACTAACTCTCAGAATGATGTTGCCAGTCCTAGCTGGAGAGCACCTCCAAACTCTGGACTCAGCACTGGCAGGAGCTGGGTAGGAGTCCAAAGGCCTGGGATGGGATCTTTGGCAGCTGTGGGGAACCTGTGGCCTAGGACACAGAACTTGACCTAAGCAGTTTGTGTGGAGGTAGGTGTAGGACAGTCAAACATATGAAGCAGAAACATTCTGGGACTGAGGTAGCATTGAAATGACAGAAAACCCAATTCAGTTACAAAACCACCCTCAAATCCAGGAATGTACCAAAACATGGGTTGCTAATTCTACAATGTCCTAAGTATCAGTTTAATTTTAAGTTCACTTAGTATGAGTGTAACACCCTGCTCAGTGACACTTATAAAGCATTCTTAATTTTCAAAAATCAACTTGAGCCTTGGTCAGGTAGCTCAAATACTTGGATCACTATCCATGCACTGAAAGGCTATGAATTCAATCCCTGGTCAGGACACATACCTAAATTGCGGGTTTGATCTCCAGTAAGGGCATGTACGGGAGGCAACCTATCCATGTGTCTCTTTCTCCTTTTCCTTCTCCACAAAATTGGTAGAAAACTTATGCTTGATTAAAAAAACTACACTCAAGCAAAGCCACGGTGGCCTTTGCTAAAACCAGTTGTAAGGAGAGGCAGCAGGAGAGGTGAAAACGTGACTTTAGCTTTGAACAGAAATCTGAAAGGGGAATGCTTACAAGCTGCCTACGTAATAAGCTACTGCAATGTTGACTCCTCTCTGTCAAGGTCCCCAGTGCAAAGAATGTGCACTGTAGAGTGTTCTAATTCCTGGGCTGGGAAGGTCAGATTCCATAAAGGGCTTCAGAAGTGCTTAAATGAAAAGGAAAGGCAACTTTTCTGTGCACACGGTCTATTATTGAACAGGGCAGTTCTTTTTTTTCCCCCTCATTTAAACATGTATATAATTATTTTTGCATTGTATTTTTATTTGTTTTGGATAACAAAATTCAAACAAGGGGAACATGTCTTTTTTTGTTTTTTTTAAATTTATTTAATTCTTATTCAAGTACAGTTTTCTGTTTTATATTCTGTGCCCTGCCCCATCCCATTGCTCCCCACCTCCCTCCCATTTCCGCCCCCCCCTTAGTTATTGTCCATGTGTCCTTTATACTTATTCATGTGAGTCCCTCCCCTTTTCCCCTATGATTCTCTCCCCTCTCCTCTCTGGACCCTGTCAGCCTGTTCTGTATTTGCGTGTCATTGGTCATATTCTGCTTGCTTGCCTGTTTTGTTGTTTAGATTCCTGTTAAAGGTGAGATCATATGGTATTTGTCTTTCACCACCTGGCTTATTTTGTTCAACATAATGCTCTCCAGTTCCATCTGAACAGGGCAGTTCAAATCAATTTGGCTTCAGATTTTTCTCCCCCAATCACCATCCCTCCAATGTATCCCACCTGTAAAGTCACAGCCAAATCGCATCTTAGCTTCAGCAATAAAACAGCTTTATCATTTGGCTCTGATAGTGGGAAAACTGGGAATCCAGGAATCCCCCAAGAAACCCTTGCTGGGCCCTTAAAGGTAGGTAGCTGAATGCATTTCTATGCGCTTACTTAGATCTCAGAGCACATCCTTAAACCCTGAATGTGCCCTGACCTAATGTCCAGTAGGGCACCTTCAGTCCCTCAAATCAGGCAAGGAGGGCAGGGGAAACAAAGAATTCTCTAAGTTAAAGAACATTTCCACAACCATAGGAATGTTCCATCTGTTTGGCTTGAAAGGTGTTGAATGGATATTGGTCAACAGAAATTAAGAGTGACAAAGAGCTCGACTAGAGAGCAGCCAATTTTAACAACAGAACAATGCTTGTTGAGTGTTTTTGTTCATGTATTTCATATTTGTTCAATGCCCACTAGGTGCCAAGCACTGCTCTGGGAGATTCACTGGTGAGGACCAAGGTCCTCCTCTCACGGACATCACATTTTAGTTTAATGGAGTTCACATTTTATGCATACTTACAGAAGTCTGAGCCAGGTCACTAAGGTTTTTGACAACTGATTGTTCACAATTCTACTTAAAAATTCATTAAAAGCTCAAACTTCAAGTTGGCCTACTGGAGTTATTATTCTTTTCAAATAAATGACAGAAAACCAAGAAACCAGTTAAGCAACATCTCCCACTAGGTATGTTAGCACTGAAAACATTCAGAATGAATTAATTCCTCTAGGTTTGCTAACTCACCAGAAAATGGGGGTGCCAAAGAACGCCTGTCCAAATTAAACACAGTGATACATGTGAGATCACTATGCATGTCTGTAACAGGGCAACAGTGACTGCTTTAGGACCAAACTTAGCTTCTATTAAAATCCTACAATGAGTGTTAGGAAGTTGGAAGTTACCAAAAAGCAACATAATTGACCACAAGTGTTTTAAAGCCTACGATTTGTATGTCACAAGGGTGGTGGAGTCTCCTGTCTTTCTAGGACTATGGGAGACTGAAGGCTCCAGCCTCTGAGATGAGGTGAGTAGAAGTCACCTGTCACTTTTCAGATGGACTGCTTATTGCTGGCAGGATAATCCCGAGTTCCTGTCCTGCCCTAAGTGTGGGAGACACAGAGCAGAGCCCTCCGATGACCTGTGTGTGATGCACAGGGAGCAGGAATAAAGACAAACCTCTGCTGTTGTAAACCACTGAGGTTCTGGAGTTGGCTGTTATGCAGCATAATCCAGCCCTTCCTGACTGATTCACTTTTTAGGAAGTCATGCCTTTCCTATAATCCAGATCACATTATCTGTAGCAGTTTTTATTATTAGGTTTATCAAAATAACATCTAACAAATTATGACCACCCTTTATCAATGTAAGGATGGCCTAGAATCCATGAGATGTGAAAAAATTCAGAAACCAAATACATGAAATCATTAGTAGGAAAATAAATGATCTTTGAACTACTCAGAAGTGCAGAATTACATCTATCCAATCATCTATCTATCCATCTATCTAAAAAATGTTGATAGATGTTTAAAAAAAACAAAGCTCAAAAACTACATAGGATAAAGTTTTAAAAATGCCCAGAGGGTGTGTGGTCCAGTGTTGTGACCCTGAAGCCTGAGCTGCAAGGTACTGGCTCGCTGCCCTCCACTGACACAGTACAGGAACCAAAGAACAGGCAGGGCTTGTTCCTTGTGGCACGTGAAGAACCATCCCCTGAGTACTGAGTAGTTAGCAGACAAAGTCTGTATCTTAGTCTCTGAACTCTAACTACTATAGTCCCAAAAGTATTTCTTGTCTATCCAAAATGACAGATTTATTCCCTTTAATTGGCTAAGTCAGGTGATTTATCCTGGTTAGATGTAGAAATAAGTATTTGGTACTGACAGTCAACACCATGGTGATCACACTGTTCAGCTAGAAATAAGTTGTATAATTAATATGATAATCTGATATGTTTGTATTTAAGGTTCTTCAAACATTCAATATAATCCGACATACTAACCTTCTGATTTTCATTTTAAATATTTAACTGTGATTAATTTGAGACTTTAAGTTCACAAACAGTACTTGAAAATTTGGAAACTTGACTTACTGTACATAGAACTTTAATTTACTAGCTTTACAAGTTAGTTGAGCTTGCAAAGACTTTGAAAGTTTTAGGACTGCCCTAATTGGGCTCTTTGAAAGCTTTTACAGAATCAGATATTAAAAAAAACAAATTGCATGGGTAATTTAAAATGGTTAAACCTTAAACTCTAAGGAAACTTAACTAGCCTAGTTTATAAGGTGAAGCTAATTATTTAGGGAAATTTTATTTAGTGCCTTTAAATGTTACTTAGAGCCCTGTAAGTTCCTCCTATGCACAAAGTTTGGCCATTAATTTTTTCTCTTAAAAAGAGCCTCAAATAGAAGAGGTTTGCTTTTCCTTTTTGATATTATTTGCTTCAATCCTTTTTTCTTTCAAAACATTTTTAAAAGATTTTAAAAATTTATCTTTAGCGGAAAAGGGAAGGAGAGAGGGAGAGATGTATCAATGTATGGTTGCCTCTCATGTGTCCCCTGCTGGGAACTGGCCTGCAACCCAGGCATGTGCCCAGACTGGGAATCAAACCGCGATCCTCTGGTTCACAGGCCAGTGCTCAATCCACTGAGCTACACCAGCCAGGGCTCAAAACATTTTTCATGTTCTTAAATTTAACATCAAATTAAAGTCAGTGCTCAGCCTTTTATTGGTATAGCCTAATAAAACAATGGGAGGGAATAGAGGGAGATGCATTTTGTTTCTCCTTCCTAGCTGTTTCATCTTAATGCTACGAAATACCAGGATGAACACAGAGCACACTCAGAACACTCCAAGTGTCCTGGAGGAAATGCAAACTTGCATTGTGTCCAAGAGCCATTCCTCCCCTTGCATTAGTACCTCTACTTGTTCCTCCAACTGCTATTAAGGCCAGCTATTAAATCCTATTGACTCCCATTCTACGCAAAACATAGACAATATTTCATAGCAGGTGCTCAGAAAATATCTGATGAATTACAAGTAAATGCACTGGTAATTAAGGTACTAACTCTACTTAAACACAGAACAATGCTACTTCACATTAGTTTTCTTAGCCTTCTAATCATGTATTTTCACCTTACTTAACTCAATGAAAGAGTTATTTCTTTTGGAAGGTGTATTCAGTCATCCATCTTACTAAGTAGCAGATAGTGCAGTGTTTTAGTAGCTGGATGGTCAGTATCTTAAAAGCCCAAAGAGTTTATAGTAACTCCCAAAGGTCCTTAACTCCCACAGAGTGGAATATAGAGCTTCAAAGACAAATACTGTTTTTGTCAAATATAGCTGGAATCATATAAATGAAAATTTGTCCTTGAAAAAAGGAAATAAACAAGAAAAGCAAAATGAATAATAAGAAATAATCATATTTATGTAGTTTCAGATTTTATTTCCATAATTATCTTGCCAAAGAAGCAATAATCTGCATTTCCATAATAACACATTTAATATTCTACTCATCAGAGAGCTGGAAAAAGTAGGAATAAAGCACAAATACCATACTCTGCATATATACAGATAAATTCAATATTTTAAATATACTTTGTAGGTTAGCTATACTTGCAGTATAACGGAACATTGAATGTTGGATTCTGAGCATGTTCATGCAGACTTCCACTTCGGTGAAAGTAAGGACAGTGTTTCCTTTTGTAAACAGAAGTTCTCCACGCTGACTATTCTCTGAAAATAAAGACGTATATATGTGGAAAACTTAAATGCATAAATGTGGAACCAATGCCTTTTACTGGACACGACACAGAATAACCCTGACATCCACAAGTCCGTCTCTTAGCTCTCAAATGTGCATAGGGAGGCTGGCAGGAGATTGCCCTGGTATATGGCTTTTACGTTGTTTAAGACTCACTTGCATTGCTGCTACAGAATGCACTGAATCACTCCTCAATTTTGTTTAATATGTGAGAAAAGAGTAAATGTAAAAAAAAATTCCAAGGCTGCAATGGTAACATGGTCTATAAACAAATGGTGTAAAATGTCTAGTAGGTGCTGCCAGGTCTGTTTAGCCAGATTGTTAATTAGCCCAAATAAGCAATAATATCAGACTCTGGAAGTTTCTCCCTGGATCTAAAGGGTACAAAAGCAATGATAGTGTCTTTGAAATATTAATGCCATTACATACAACTGCCTAAATACAGTTTTAGTAAGAATGTTCAAAGTTAATCTCCAAACAATGATTGAAAATTAGCTGCTACCTGTTAATTATGCAAGCAACCTAGGGAATCAAAACATCAAATTTATTAGTGTTTTGAATCAGACCTCCTACAAAAATTTTTATCCTGCTATCCACCCACCCAAGCACACAAATGAGGATGTTATCCTGTCTAAACTCTCCAACAGAACCATCTCTGGCTAAAACCACTTGTGATAATCTACCTTAGTGTTTTCAGGGAGTCTAGCAAAACTAAGCACACTGAGCTTGCAACAGGTGGGACTCTGAGGAGAGGGAAAGGGTGCAAATAAACAGGAAACTGCTCTAGGCTGCATTTGCTTACAGAATGCACACTGCTGGTGTTTGGAGCCTCTTACAAACTAATAGATTAGGAGATGGATCTAAGCCACATAGGGTGAAAAGGGAATGCTTCAAAATAACCTTTTAGATCATAACTATAAATAATCAAAATATTGGCAGCATAGTACTTTAAATGTAAATACCTCAAAAACAATTCTCTCATTTTGGCTAAAATTTGGTAGTATGCAGTATTTTGTGTGTCATGTAACTGGCTTGTTACAACTCTAAATTAATCAAATTATTTTGGAGGGATAAAAATGTATATATCAATCAACATAAGCATCACCTCTTTGTTAGAATGCATAAAAAGGTCCACATTAGTTCCCATTAACACAAGAACCACATGGGTTTGGAGACAGTCACTATGTGTGTGTTGGGGGCAGATTCTGGTGGAAGAAATACCCACATTTCACAGAGAACTGAAGACATTTGCAGAGTCACTTCCATATGCTACCTTCAGAACTTTCAAACTTCAGATGAATCTTCTATTGGGCTAAATAATATTGTAAAGGTCAAAATAGCTTCCTATCACAATTTTGCCTCTGAAAAGATTTAATAATTTAAATGTAGCTAATATTACAGGGAATAAATTTCCTTTTCAAAACATAACAAATGTTTCCTATTTTGTTTAACTAATACACCTTTAATTTTAGCAGCAATTATCAAATAAAATGCAAAGATAATTCTCTAACAAAAAATTACAGGAAAAATAATATAGTTATGTCCCTTTTGTTTAGAACATAATTTGTCTAGAATTTGGCTTGCAAACTTTAAAATCAACTGCATTAACATGTGACAGTACTTTTTGTTAATTCCTTCTAATGTTTTTGAAAAGAAAAAAAAATGCTTCACAGGTAGTGAGTACAATGAAAGATTTGGGGAAATTATAACTAAAAAAATTAGCCTTTTTTTAGCATTCAAAGCCATGACTGCAATGAAGTCTGGATGCCCTTAGACCAGTTCCAAGTCCATGAATGGCATGTCAGGATTTCCCCCCTTCATTCTGTAAAGCTTAGCATAGCCCTCCTGCATATTCATCCTCATCTTCCTCCACAGCGGTGGCAGTGGTGCCTTCAGGCTTGACCTGTGGTGCTGCTGCTGCTGCTGCTTTCTTCTTGATTCCCCCTCCTGGAACCACCAAACTCAGGCCCAGCTTAGCATACTGTCAACAACAAAACATGTTCTCAAAGTCTGGATAACTACAAGCTCCGTATGCGATGCTGCAACAAAAGGCAGATACTAGCTCTCTACCTCATAATAACCAATACTAATTATGGAAAAACATTCAGCACAGAACTCAACATTGCTCTGCCCTCTATAGGTCATGACCTTAATGAGACATACACAACTAGCAAAAATGTCAAATTTTAGGCCACACATAGGAATGAGATCATTGAAACATAGTAAGTTAAGTACCACTTACAGTTCCTATAAAATAAAGATCTGTTGAGTAAATGAAGAGTGTAAGCTACAGACAATTTCCTAAAAAATACATATAAATTTACAAAAGCCTATTAAGAATTCATCAAGAAAAGAATGTTCCTCTCTATACATTGTGATAAAAAAAATTGAAAATCTTAAGCCAATCTGATACCATAAGACTAAAATTGCAAGACCAAATCAAATGAATTGGTGCTCACAAACCTACTGAAAAGGGAAATCTGAAAGAACAGAAGCCCACTGTTGAGGCTCACTTTCTGTATATGGTAATGTGTGAGGCTGCTTTGTGAACACAGACTAATCTACTCTTCAGAGCAGGCTGGCAAGACAGAGACCAGTTGCTCCATTTCTCCAGGTGAGCTAACTGAGGCTTACAGTTAGTTAATAAGCTGCATCACACAGCTAGCTGTCACAGGAGTGGAATTCCAACAAGTCTATCTCGAATTACAAAGGCCACTACGTGATGGGTCTCTGTCAGACAGTGAGCCTAAACGAAACTTAATGAACTAAGGAAGCTGTGGAGGTCAACAAGTGAAAGAAACCAGAAAAATGGAGCTGAATTTAAAAATACACATATGGTCAACACAGGTAGATGGATAAATAACTGGCTGTGAACCTACATGGTTCACATTCAAACAATCTGAACCTATCAAAAACTTCAGTGTAAATGCTAAGTTCCCTTTTGAGAAGTATTTTGAGATAAAAAAAAATAAAGGGGGAAAATAGTTCACAAGTCCACAAGAGAGGTAATCTCATTGGAAGCCTCTTCCACTGAAGAAGAAAGAAGAAAGATAACCAAAAGGCCACTTACATCGTTGTCCATGTATTTGAAAAGGGGTGAGTTGCAGACCTCTGACACTTGATCTTGGTCTTGCTGGTCATAACCTTCAAGAAGCTGTTCGAGTGCAGCACAGTCTTCACTCCCATTAAACCCTGGAATGCTACAGCAAGCACAAATCACACATCTCCACCTGTTCCTTCTCACCCAGTGGTGAATTTGCCCCCCAGCAGAGGTGTGGCAACATCTGGGCACATTTTTAACTGTTGCAATTGAGCAGAGGTCAGAGATGAGACTAGACATTCCACAGTGCACAGGACAGGCCTGACAACAAAGAATTACACATCCGAAAATGTCAACAGTGCTGGGATTGGGACTGCTCATTGTAAACATCTCAAACAAGAAAATTCCTTATTCACATCTTCCTGTAGCATATGTTCTAAGCACTTTTCTTTTTTTGTTATTTTTTTCTTAGAAGGCAAACATAACAAAATCATTCAAGTTTTTCACTTCCATGGAAGTTCCAGGAGAAAAATACAAGAAAGAACACACTTGTAAAAATCCAGCTGTAAAAGCTGAAATAGTAGTGAGGTGCTCCTGTCAAAATGAATTTAAAAAAAAAAGTTTCATAGCCAGGGTTATTTATCTAAGCAGTAATCTCAAATTAATGGAAATGTTAACATTCCAAGTGAAGACAATGCTCTCAGCGTCTCACCTGTAGCTCTCTCTGACACATCTTTCTGCAGCCACGTAGTCACTTCTGTGGAGATGAACTAAGACTTGAGCAATTGTTTTCTAAAACAAAAGAGGTGATTAGGGTTCAAATTTACATCTTCTTAATAAAGTCAGTTTCCCGACATCAGGAACTTAGTTTTCAGAATTTGGGTTTTATACAGAAATTTATACAATCCTGCAGTAATTTTCTTTTTTAAAAAAGATTTATTTATCTTAGAGGGGAAGGGAAGGAGAGATGGAGAGAAATATCAATGTATGGTTGCCTCTCGTGGGTCCCCTGCTGGGAACTGGCCTGCAACCCAGGCATGTGCCCTGACTGGGAATCGAACCATGATCCTTCGGTCCACAGGCCCACACTCAATCTACTTAGCTACGCCAGCTTGGGCGATTCTGCAGTAATTTTCACAGGACATCTGCAGAAAATATCCTGAAGCAGTACACCTCAAACTCTAATGTACAAACAGACTACCCAGTGGTCTTATTAAAATGAACACCTTGAGCCAGTGGGCCCAAAGCAAGCCCAAGAGCCTGCTGTCTGTAACAAGCTCCCAGAGGGTCCTGACACTGCTAGTCTGAGAATCACACAGAGTAACAAAGCCTTAGATCACAACCATACATTTGAAATAAAATTTGCTTTAAACACCTATATACATAGGTTTAATCTTGAAAAGGGAATAAAAAAGAAAGACAAAATTCTACAATTGTACTTTGCCTTTCTTAAAGAGATACTAGGGAACTAGAATGAGTGAAAATTTGGATAACAGAAACAATGACACTATTTATAAGTCAACAATTATAAGTCAACAAAAGCATTAATAAGATCAAAGATATGACTAATAAGGTATCGTCAAGAGAGCCCTTCAACTGTTATTATATCTATTTTTCAGGTAACTTAACCTTCAAGTTCCTTGAATCTTCTCATCTCTATTATCACGTTAAACCCATCTAGTATTTTATTTCAGATATTGTTCTTTCAGTTCTAATATTCTCATTTAGTTCATGTGTATAGTTTCCATCAAAAATAATTTGCTCTCCATTCATTCCCCTGTGTATGCCTTTGCCTCAGCAGCACTTACAACAGCCGCTTCTAAGTCCTGATCTGGTCATTCCAACACTTGTGTTACCTCTGGGGTGGCATCAGTTGTCTTTTCTCCTGAAAACTGGTCATGTTTTCCTATGTTCCGTAATTTGGGACTGCACCCTGGACACTGTGAATGTTATGCTGCACAGACTGTCCTTTAATTCTCAGGAAAGTTGGGTCTTTCCACCAGGCAATCCCCCTAGTCAGGCCCAGTCTGCATGTTTTGTCTGCTTTTGCTCGGCAGTGACTCTAGTCTTAGTTTGGTCCCTCTGCTCTGCTTCTTGGGCTCTGCCCTATGCGAGAGCCCAGGGAGAATGCTATGAGCCCTGGACAGTGGTGCAGTCTTACTGCAATTCTCAAATGCCATGTTCTGCCTCTGAGTCTGTCCTGCAGAGGCACAGCTGGGGAGCAATAGCAAGACTTGTGTGGGCCCATACACACATAAAAAGAGGATTCCCTATTCCAGCTCCCCTTCCAGGGGTTTTCTGCTTGCTCTCTTAGCTCGTCTTCCCAGTTCCTCTGGCCAAACAGACCAGGTTTCCATTGGCACTTTAACTGCCTATGCCACCACCACAGCTACAGACCCATGACTAGGGCTTCCCCTACAGAGCAAAGTCAGGGAAGAAAAAAGAGATGAAAACAGTGGGGTGTATTTTCCCAGATCCTCTGGATAGAAAGATGACATCTACGAGTTCTCTAGGAGTTGTAGCCGCTGGAGCCTCTGCTGCCCAGCTCCATGACTGAGGCTTCTCTTAAGTCAACGCCACAAGAGGAACAAGGAAAAATCCTTAGAAGCCCACTGCTATATTGATTGCTTCTCCAAGTGGTTACTCACCTCTATCACCTTGCTCTACTAATTCAAATAATTGTATTTTCTCTGGAAGTTTTAATTGTAATCAATAAGAGGGATAGGCTTAGTCCAGTTTAGTCAAAAATAGAGACCCAAAAAGCACTATTTAAAAAAATATACAACTATCCATGGAATCTGGCTATAGGTACATATATATGCCATTATGAAACATTATCTATTGTAAAGCCAAAAATAACCATTTCCAAAACATACCTTATAACAAGTTGGATAATTCTCAATTTCCTTATAAATATTTTTTTCTTTCTGAATAGAGAGTGCTGCTTCATCAAACCTGAAGACAAAACAAAGAAATGTAAAACAAGCCAGGTCCAAATGATCTACAACAGAGGTCATCACTGTAATGTATTTCATGTGACAGTTTTTTAGAGAAATAAAGAAGATATCAGGCATTTTAGCACCTGCTCTGTAATCCACATTTCCATGAGCTTTGCTCATATAAATGCTCAACTTGCCCCTTTAGCATAAGACAGACAGAGAAAAGCAAGAGAAATTATGGACAGGTAAGGATCATTCATTAATCAATATCTTTCAAATTCAACAAACTGCTTTATGAGTGCTTATGAAATGTATCAGAGAAAAACTCTCCATTTAATCATCCCAGATTTATTTCCTTCCACCAAAGGCCATCCAGATGCCCTGCCAGCACTGCCTCCCACTAAAGAATTACTTCTCCCGCTCTGCCCTCACTGTCACATGCTCCCTACTTCCTCAGTGCGCCCAACTGCTCCTGGGGCCGAAAAGGGCAGCAGGGAAAGGCACACAGATGAAGGCTAGAAAAGTCCTTCCTGTCACCTTTGATCCTGTGCATTCACCTTTTTCTGTCTACTCTCATACTCACCTTTTCTCCCATCCCACTCAGAGGACAGAATGGAGAGGAAAGGATCTCCAAAAATCTTCCTCTGGTCCTCCAAATCCCTACCCCTTACTTGCCTCCCCAACCCTAATCCCATCAAACACTAATCACATCACCATCTCCCAGTGAAGCTGTATTATACTGGGGCTGGCAAAAGCAGGTTTACAGTTGTGAGGATGTGAAAAAGTTTATTCTTCAATTGTTATTTATTTATTAATGATTGTATTATTTATTTGCATTCTTTGTCTTCTTATTGTTTCAAGACTAAATAAGCATTCTGCACTGTTAGGGTATAGAGGGAGAAAGATGTTGCTGTGATTCAAATTAAAAATACAAACATGTTACACTATATTTTTCTGTTAATTATTGTTTTAAAAAATATTGGTATTAAAAATACACATCGTGGCTTGGTTTAACTTACATTATGAATTAATTTGAATCTGTGTGGCCTGTGTGCCCTGTCAACTTACTGCTTTGCAAAATAAGAGTCACTGGAGAAATGCATTCTGAATCTCCAAATTTCAACTTGTTAGCTAAATTATGGAAACAAAGTTGATTTATAAGTTGGGCATGGGAGCAGAATTCTAAGATTGTCCCCCAAGATTCTCACTCATCATATACACTCCCTGTATAACTTAAAAGGACAGCACACATAACCCACACAAGGAACATTCCTGCAGTGTCCAGCTCAGGTGATCAGAGACAGCATGACTGGACTCCACAGATCATCCAGTACATATAAGGGCAACCCACAAAAATGGGAAGTGATATGAGATCTATCCAACACAGAGAAATATACTCAAAGAGGCAGCCAAAATGGGGAGACAAAGAAACAGACCCCAAATGTAATGAGAACAGGAAAAATCTCCAGAGAAAAAAGCTAAATAAAATGGAGGCAAGCGATTTATTGGACATTAAGTTTATTGTAAATGGTTATAAGGATGCTCAACAGCAAGAAAAAGGACAGCAAAACCAAAAAATTGATTGATCACAAATATCTAAAATGAAGAATACACTGGAAGACAGGTTGGATGAAGCAGAATATCAAATCAGCAATTTGGAAGACAAAGTAGAAAAAAGATACCCAATCAGTACAGCAAAAAGAAAAAATAATTTTAAAAAAGTTAGGATAGCTTAAGGGTCCTTTGGGACAACGTGAAGTGTAACAATGTATATATCATAGGAGTACCAGAAGGAAAAAGAGAAAGCAAAGGATCAAGAACCCATATGAAATAATAATGACCAAAAAGTTCCCTATCTTGATAAAGGAGAAAGACAAGCCCAGGAAGCATACAGAAATCCAAACAAGATGGACTCAAAGAGGCCCATATCAGGCACATCATGATTAAAATGGCAAAGGTAAAAGACAAGAGAATCTTAAAGCTACACACACAAAAAGACAGCTACCCACAAAAGTAGCTCCCATAAGACTGTCAGTTGATTTCTCAATAGAAACATTTCAGGCCAGAAGGAACTGGCATGGAATAATCAAAGTTATGAAAAGCAAGGACCTACAACAAAAACTACTTTACCCAGCAAGGCTATCACTTAAATTGATGGAAAACTAAAGAGCTTCCCAGGTAAGAAAAAGCTAAAGGAGTCTGTTACCACCATACCAGCTTACAGCAAATGTTAAAGGGTTTGCTTTAAGAAACAGCAGAAGAAAAAGAAAAAAAAACATATTTAAAAAATAAAATAGCAATAAATACAATCTCCAATCAAAAGACACAGGGTAACTGCATGGGTAAGAAAATAAGTCCCATACATATGCTGTCCATAAGACATCTACCTCAGAATGAAAGATACAGACAAACTAAAAGGGATGGAAAAAGATACTTCATGCGAATGGAAATAAAAAAGAAGCTGGGATATGAAGACTTATAAATGACAACAAATATACATTAAAACCAAGCCTGTAGTAAGAGACAAAGGACACTACTTAATTACAAAGGGAGAAATTCACAACAGGATGTAACCCTTGTATACATAAATGGACCCCACATAAAAGCATCTAAATATGTAAAGCAAAACTTGATGGACATAAAGGGAGAGATCAACAGTCATAGTAGAAGACTTGAACACCCCATTAATATCAATGGATAGATCTTCCAGACAAAAAATTTACAAGGAGCCCTGGCTGGTATAGCTCAGTGGATTGAGCGCAGGCCTGCGAACCACACGATCGCGGTTCGATTCCCAGTCAAGGGCACATGCCTGGGTTGCAGGCCAGTTCCCGGATCCCAGCAGGGGACGCACGAGAGGCAACCATACATTGATATTTCTCTCCCTCTCTCCTTCCCTTCCCTTCTAAAGATAAATAAATAAAATCATAAAAAATAAAAATTAAAAAAAAATTTACAAGGAAACAACAGTCTTAAAGGACACACTAAATCAGATTGATTTAATAAATGTCTTCAGAGCATTTTACCCCAAAGCAGCAGAATATATTTTAAATATATATGGAACATTTTCTAAGATAAACCACATTAGCACACAAAAACAAGTCTCAATAAATTTAAGAATACTGAAAAAATATCAAGCATCTTCTGACCATAGTGGTATGAAACTAGAAATCAATCACTAGGAAAAAAACTGAAAAACACACAAAGACATGGAGGTTAAATATCATGTTACTTAACAAGGAATGGGTTAACAATGAGATCAAAGGAAAAATCAAGAAACCTTGAGAAAAATGAAAATGAGAAAACAATCCCAAATCCATGGGACATAGTTAAAGCAGTCCTAACAGGGATGGGCCTACCTCAGAAACAAGAAAAATCTGAATAAACAATCTAACTTTACACTTAAAGGAAGTTGGAAAAAATAATAATTAGCCCAAAGTTAGTAGAAGGAAGCAAATAATAAAGATGAGAGCAGAAATAAATGAAGTAGAGTCTTAAAAAATGATAGAAAAAGATCAATAAAATAACAGCTGGTTCTTGGAAAGATAAACAAGATTGACAAACTTTTCTCTAGACTTATCATGAAAAAAGAGGAGTGAGGACTCAAATAACTAAAACCATAAATGAAATACAAATAACAACTAAAACCAAAGAAACACATATGAGCCTTGGGTGGTGTGGCTCAGTAGAATGAGTCCCAGCCTGCAAACCAAGGGGTCACTAGTTCAATTCCCAATCAGAGCACGTGTGTGGTTTGCAGGCCAGGTCCCCAGTTGGAGGCGTGTGAAAGGCAACCACACATTGATGTTTCTCTCCCTTTCTTTCTCCCTCCCTCTCTTCCACTCTGTCTTAAAAATATATATAGATAATAAGAAAATATTATAAACAACTATATGCAAACAAGTTGGACAATCTGGAAGAATTAGATAAATTCCTAAAAAGATACAAATTTCCAAAACTTAATCAAGAAGAACCAGCTTAAAGCAGTAATCAAAAAGCTCCCAACAAGCAAAAGTCCTGGCCCAGATGGCCTCACAGGCAAACTTTATCAAACATTAAAAGAAGAACTAACACCTCTCCTTCTTAAACTATTCCAAAAAATTCAAGAGAAGGGAAGACTCCCAAAGTCAATTTACCAGCCAGCATTACCCTAATTCAAAAGCCAGATAAAGACATTAGAAAAAAGAAAACTATTATCTGATGAACACAGATGCTAAAATCCTCAACAAAATATTAGCAAACTGGATCCAACAATACGCTGAAGAAATCATACACCATGACCAAGGGGGATTGACCCCGGGGATGCAAGGTTTGTACAATAGCCACATATGAATAAACCTGATACACCCCATAAACAAAATGAAGGATAAGAACCACATGATCAGATCAACAGATGCAGAAAAAGCATCTGATAATATCCAGCACCCATTTATGATAACAACTCTCAGCAAAGTCAAAACAGAGGGAACATACCTCAACATATTAAAGGTCATAAACGACAATCCTTCAGCCAATATCACACTCAACGGGCAAAAACTACAAGTGATTTCCTTAATATCAGGAAGAGAGAGATTTCTATTTTCACTACTCTTATGCAACACAGTAGCAGAAGTCCCACCTACAGCAATCATGAAGGAAAAAAAAGCTATCTAAATTGTAAAAGAAGTAAAACTGTCATTATTTGCAGATGACATGATACTGTACATACTGAACCCAAAGGTTCCACCAAGAAAACTAGAGCTAATAAATGAATTTGGTAAAGTATAGCAGCGTACAAAATTAATATCCAGAAATTGGTAGCATTTTTATACACCAAAAATAAACTGTCAGAGAAGGAAACTAAAAACAATTCTATTCATAATTGCATTAAAAAGAGTAAAATACCTAGAAATAAATCTAACCAAGGATGCAGAAGACATGTACCTGGAAAATTAGAAAACACTGAAGGAAGAAACTGAAGAAGATACAAATAAGTGGAAGCACATGACATATTCATGATAAGAACAATTAACATCATTATAATATCCGTATTTCCCAAAGCAATCTACACATTCATGCAATTCCTATGAAGATACCAATGATATAGCTCAAAGAATAAAAACAAATATTTAAAAAACTTATATGAAAGCAAAAAAGACCTGGAATAACCATAACCATTTTTAAAAAGCTTTTTATTTATGTATCTTTAGAGGGGAAGGGAAGGAGAGAGGGAGAGAAATATCAGTGTATGGTTGCCTCTTGGGCTTCCCCTTGCTGGGAACTGGCCTGCAACCCGGTTGGGAATCAAACCCTGACTGGGAATCAAACCCTGATCCTTTGGTTCACAGACCCACACTCAATCCACTGAGCTACACCAGCCAGGGCAGCCATAACAATCTTGAGAAAGAACAAAGTTAAATAAATCACACTACCTGATGTCTAACTATACTACAAAGCCATAGTAATCAAAACAGCACGGTACTTCCATAAAAATAGTCATATAGATCAATGGAACAGAGTAGGGAGCCCACAGTGAACACACACCTTTATAGTCAATTGATATTTGACAATGGAGGCAAAAACATACACTGGGGTAAAGACAGTTTATTCAACAATGGTATTGGGGATATTGGATGGACACATGCAAAAATATAAAACCAGACAACCTACTTAAACTATGCACAAGAATAAACTAAAAATGGATTAAAGACATAAATGTTAGACTTGAAACCATAAGAATCCTAAAGAAAACATAGGCAATATAATGTTGGACATTTCTTGCAGCAATATTTTTTCTGACCCATCTCCTCAGGCAAGGTAAACAATCAAAAAATAAACAAATGGGACTACATGAAACTGAAAAGGTTTTGCACAGCAAAAGAAACCATCAACAAAATTAAAAGACAAATCACAGAATGGGAGAACCATTCTTTGCCAGTGATACATCTGAAAAGGGATTAATATCCAAAATTTATAAAGAACTCCTACAACTCAACTCCAACCCCCCCCCAAACAATCCAATTAAAAAATGTGAAAATGACCTGAATAGACACTTCTCCAAAGAGAACATTTAGATGGACAACAGATATGTGAAAAGATGCTCCATCATCACTAATTATCAGAGAAATGCAAATTAAAACCCAATGAGATATGACCTCACACCTACCAGAACAACTATAATCAATAAATCAGCAAACCAGTGTTGACAAGAATGTGGAGAAAAGGGAAATGTCACACACTGTTGGTGGGAATGCAGATTGGCGCAGCCACTGTGGAAAGCAGTACGGGAGTTACCTCAAAAAATTAAAAAAGGAACTGCCTTATGACCCAGTGATTTCATTTCTGAGAATTTATCCAGAGAAACCTGAAACACTAATTCTAAAGAATATATGCACTCCTATGTTCACTACAGCATTATTTACAATAGCCAACATTTAGAAGCAACCCATGTGTCCATAGGAATATGAGTGAATAAAAAAGCTGGGGTACATGTACAGAATGGAATACTACTTGGCAGTGAAAAAGGAAATCTTACCATTTGCAACAGCATGGGTAGACCTGTACAGCATTATGCTAAGTGACATAAGCCACTAAGAGACAGATAAGTACCATATGATTTCACTCATACGTGGAATCTAATGAACTAACAAGGAAAACTGTGACAGACAACAGGCTTACAGCTCTTGGAAAGTGGGGGAGAGATTGGGGAGGTGGTAGAAGGACTGAGCAAAATAGAAAAAAAAGAGGAATAACTCAGGCATGTGGACAAAGTGTGGTGACTGCTGGGCAAGGAGGGTTGGAGGCAGGTGGAGGAGGTATGGGGAGATAAATGGTGATGGAGACTTGACTTGGGGTGAACATACAAAACAGTGTACAGGTGATATGTTATAGAATTGGGTACCTGAAAGCTACATAAGTTTGTTCACCAGTGTCACCCCAATAAACTCAATAAAAAGGAAAAAATGTAAATCTGAAAGAAAAAAGGAAGTGGGATTCTCTCCCTCACTGGGAATCACAACAAAGCTCTCTGGATCGGGGTCATTATGAGGCAACCATACAGTGTGCCAACACTGCCTCAGATCTTTGGAAAGCAGAGGAAGAGAAAGTCTCACAGGTTAGTCAGATAAGCATGTTGGAAAAACCTTTCCCAAGAGGAAACAAGGACACTGGTCTAGAACTGCTTTAAGGGCTCCCAGATGTGACCATTTCACAGAAGAAATGTGACTAACTTCTGCATTACAGCTCTCCAGAAATAAAAGGAAAAACAGGAGACTAATACCAATATATTAAATTGGTTATTTAATTTTGCTATGCTAGGACACAAACTAAACTATTAAGTTAGAATTAAATCTTACAGTCTCAAGTTGATGAAAAAAATATGGATATTAATTAAATGTAAGAAGCATAAAACTTTAAATTTCATTCCATATTCTATCAGATGTTATTTATACAAAGTAAAAAATTACCATTTGTTTTATTTTAGGCAACTGATAATCTCAAATCAGATTATAATCAAAATATGAATTCAAGATATCTAAACAGCACATAAATTATCTCAATTATCTTTGTTAGTATTGACTCTCCATGTTTTTCTTACCTTGCACTACTTAAATTCCTGATAGAATTACAGTGGCAGTTGACATTAATCCTTTCATACTACATGCACCCAATAATACTTTTATTTTTTCTTTTTAATATATTTTATTGATATTAAATGGCTTTCCTTTTACTTCTTTTCCTCCTTTTTGAAAGAATAAAAAACAAACTTCAAATCTTTTTTTAAATATATTTTATTGATTTTGCCATTACAGTTGTCCCATTCCCTCCCCCTTCACTCCCACCTACAGTGCACACCCCTCCCCCACCATTCCCTCCTTTGGTTTATGACGTGTCACGACTTCCTTAGATTCTATTATTTCCCATACTATTCTTGCCCTCCCCCCCGTCTATTTTCTACCTACCATCTATGCTACTTATTCTCTGTACCTTCTCTCCCCTTCTCTTCCTCCCACTCCCCTGTTGCTAACCTTCCAATGTAATCTACATTTCTATGGTTCCGCTCCTGATCTAGCTGTCCTCTTAGTTTGCTTTTGTTTTAGGTGTGGTAGTTAGTAACTGTGAGTTTTCTGTCCTTTAACTGTTCATATTTTTTATCTTCTTTTTCTTAGGTAAGTCCCTTTAACATTTCATATAAGGGCTTGGTGATGATGATGAACTCCTTGAATTTGACCTTATCTGAGAAGCACTTTATCTGTCCTTCCATTCTAAATGATGGCTTTGCTGGATAGAGCAATCTTGGATGTAGGTCCTTGCCTTTCATGACTTGGAATACTTCTTTCCAGCCCCTTCTTTCCTGGAAGGTCTCTTTTGAGAAATCAGCTGACAGTCTGATGGGAACTCCTTTGTAGGTGACTGTCCCCTTATCTCTTGCTGCTTCTAGAATTCTCTCCTTCATTTTCATCTTGGCTAATGTAACTAAGATGTGCCTTGGTGTGCTCCTTCTTGGGTCCAACTTCTTTGGGACTCTCTGAGCTTTCTGGATTTCCAAGAAGTCTATTTCCTTTGGCAGACTGGGGAAGTTCTCCTTTATTATTTATTCAAATAAGTTTTCCATTTGTTGCTCTTCCTCTTCCCCTTCTAGTACCCTTATAATTCAGATGTTGGAATGTTTAAAGATGTCCTGGAGGTTCCTAAGCCCTCCTCATTTTTCTGAATTCTTGCTTCTTCCTTCTTTTCTGTTTGGTTGTTTCTTTCTTCCTTCTGGTCCACTCTCTTGATTTGAGTCCCAGTTTCCTTTTCATCACTATTGGTTTCCTGTGCATGTCCCTTCATTTCAATTAGTTTAGCCTTCATTTGTTCCTCTAGTTTCTGACTAAAATCAACCAGTTCTGTGAGCATCCTGATCACCAGCATTTTGAACTGTGCATCTGATAGGTTGGGTATCTCTTGGTCGCTTAAAAGTATTGGCTCTGTTTGTGCCTGTTAAGTATGAGGGGTGGAGCCTTAGGTGTTCACCAGGGTGGGGCCACCCAGTCACTGGGTTGTGACCCTGTATGTGGGAGCAGGGTCAGAGAGGGGCAATGGCGTTTGTTCAGCTTTCTCTCTGATTTTAGTCCTCTCTGCTGCTTCCCGCAAGCAAACCAGGTCCCCCTGGTGATGGCTCTCAGGTGTGTGAGCCTGTGAACCCTTCAGGACCCTGCGGGTCTCTCCAACAAACTCTCTGTGAGCCTGGGAGCTTCTCCCAGCACCTCAACCCCGAGAGTTTTTCCAAGTGGTGCTTTTAGGCTTTAATTCCTGTCGCTGGGGCCCTAGCCTGTGGAGTTTGTCTCACTGCTCGCTCCTTTGCCTGGTTTATCTAAGTGTGAATGTGTGACTTCAGTCAGCCAGCCACCTTGTGCCCTCACTGGGTCCACCAGTGCCACCCCATGCCTGGAATCTGCCAACGGCCGCCTGTGCACCTGGGTCAATCCGGTCCGGCTGCTTTTTCCTGCACGACCCCTCTCCATCAGCCGCTGACTCCGCACCTCTTACTGGTCTGGGTGAACGGTTCGTTGTTGTCAGACTTCAGTACAGTTCAATTTTCTGTGTTTTGGTTGCATTTTTGTTACTAAAACTTTGTTGTCTTTAAACTTGGTTGTGCGAGGAGGCACAGTGTTTCCACCTATACCTCCATCTTGGCTGGAAGTCCCCCAGTGATACTTTTAAAAGTATCAAATCCCTTAATACTGGGTAAATAGCAATCAATTTTTACATTAGACAATTTTTAAAATATTTCCACATTAATTTTGCCCAACACTGCATTAAATACTATCATTTATAAATGCATTTTTAAAGATAAAAAAGCAATAAAACAAATTCTCAAAGTAAACAAAAGACTTCTTGGTTGCCCTAGATTTATAAATGTCCACCTTTCAAAGAATCGATAACCCTCTCACTCCTACTGACTGCTCTTCCCATTAGCACATTCCCCCTCTACTGACACTATGAAGAAAAGTTAGTACTCGCTATAAAATCATGATTCCCAGACACATATCACAATCAGCCAGTAATGTTTTCAGAATGATGGTGGCTAGCACCCCTAAAGGGAGCTCTCTTAAGGTATATGTATACATAACTGGAAAATGTTCCTCCACTGACCTCCCTGGGGACATCTTAGCCCCACCCCCTCTTGGCTATTTCCCCTAAAACACAGCTTTAGATAACCTGCATTTTAGGAAAAAGAGAAAAGGATGTGGAAAGCAGAAATACCTTAAGGAAGCTGAAGCAAAGCACACTCCTACACAGAGTCATCCCTTCCCTGTGGGAAGGCCCCCACTTCAAAGAGCTCTGTGAAGGTGCTAGGAGCCTTGTAGGAGGACCATTGGGGTGGGAGTACATGAGGAAAGGAGATAAAGGCACGCCAGACCTGTCCATCTGCCCAGCGACAAAGATTCAAAGACACAACCTCCTGCTTCTACAGTGAGGAGCCCCGATCACAAGGGTCAAAGCCTTTCATTTCGGCTATTCTGCAACAGCCTGAAACTACCACCACAAACAGTTTTGTTTCTGCAGGGAATCCTTTCAGAGACTAAACTCAATTTTTTAGGCCACCATTTATAAGTTGGACAATGTCAGAGTTAACATTTCAACTGTTTTAATTTCTAGGAAGCCAAGAGCATTAAGATGAATAAAGGTAATAACCCAAGGCTGATTTATAAATTGTTTTTCATGGTTTAATATAAAGTCTTAATTTAAAAACAGAATAAATATGTTATTGTTTAATCAATGAAAAATGTCCTATAAAGTTGTATACTTAAATGAGAACATTTAATAGCTGTTAATTCTGTATTAATTTATTCTGATGCTACTCTAAATGTTTGAATTATATTTTAGAATATGCAGTCTTAGTGAAGAAAAAATCCTTAATTCAGTCTCAGAAAGGGATTTATATATTATTCAGTCATTTCTTTTTTGACCCCTTGACAAAATATGTCTTGGGTCTTTCCTGTCAGTGGAGGGCTGGGGCGTATTTCAATTAAAATGTCTATCTTCAGATTCCTAGTCTCTTAAGGGTGTTTTTACCTTAACTGCTGTGATAGAATTTTATGAATGACAGAAACTGTTTACTCAGTTTAAATTGAAGCAAAGTAAAAAAGAAAGGAAAGTCCAGTAGGGATTCTAGGTTTCTGGGATCCAGCTGTTTGGGCCTTAGGCCATATATTTAAAAGATGAAAAGTAAAAACCCTATTTAATGACACTATTTGGTTATCAAAGGTTGTCTATCTTCAGGGGTGAGTATTTAGGACATCTTGTTATCTATGCCTACAGAGATATTTCTCCTCAAGAAGAGAAATTGTAATCTAACCAAGTATCAGATCCAGAAAATTGCTCTCAAATGCTGCTGAGCCAGCTCTTCGACAATAAAAGCACAATGTGTGATACTTTTTGAAATTACACTTTAGAAAAACAGCAGATCTTTTAACATTTAACTCAATGTGCCATCTCATACACATCAATTGTACTAGGTCACCTGGCGTGTCTACGGCTTACACCAAAAAGATTAACAAGCCAATGCCAAAATTACTTAACTAGTTCCAAACATAAACTAAAGGTATAATATACAGGGCAAACATGAACAGGTTTGGAAACCTTACCTGCGTCCTCGTACTAGCAGTCTGGAAGCTTTTCCTAGTAATTCAACTGCCTGCCGTAAACGTTCCTCATTCTGAAGGAATCAAACAAAAGAGAGCGTTGGCTGCTTTAATGGAGTAGTATTTTTCCCTCCAATAACTACTGAGTAAAAAAGTAATGACACTCAATATGAGAGTGAGGGGTTGTGTTGGGAGGAAAGCACCAAAGGGGCTAGCTAGTCCACTTCATTACTCTCAGATAGAAAAAGATAGAGTTCAGCTGTGAGCATTTTTGTAACCACTGTTTCTCTATTTTCCTGCATATTATGAATCTAAATATTCTAAGTATAGTTGAAGAAAAAAATTCAAACTTACTTCAAACACATTAGCTGTCTGTTGATATAACTGTACAGCCTTTTCTGGATCTACATTTTCTATAAGCCTAAATTAGAAGAGAAAATTTGACTTATATGAGAAATAGAAAACTTGTTCTCAAAGGACTTTCCTAAGACAAAAAGATAAAGGATTCTGTGCACGGACTCTTCCGCACACTCACTTTCCAGCTCGCTCCAATGCCATGGCTGCTGTGTCGGGGGTGCCGTTTTCCAGATACATCATGCTGGCTTTCTCAATCAGCTGAACAGCCTCTGGTAGTTTCTGCATCTCCTTTAGGCAAAAGATACAGCGTGGATCAACAAATGCACCAACTTAAATACAAAGTTAATCTAAAATTCAATTACCTTATCCCTGAGTCATGAAGGTAAACGAGTCAAACCTTACACAATAAATATACTTAAAATGAAACACCTTTACACAGTTATTCTCCCCATCAAATTTCATTAAGCCCAACTAAATATGTATCAGTTAATTTCTACACAGAATTTATCACTTCAGAATTTCCGGGAAACTACACAAAGAGTAAAAACCAAAACATTTGCTCTTTACCACTTTTGTAAGCATTCAAAATTCTTTGAACATTAACTGAGTCCCTACTATATATACATGGACTACACGAAACGGTAGCCCAAACAGCTGCATCTTATTTACAAGCACCTCTTGTTTTAACCATTCAGTATTTTAAAGCAGATACTTTCACAAAAGCTGTTTTATGACTTCCTATTTTTAAGAAATATCAAAATCTATGGCATCAGCAGGCTTACATTCCCACAGGGCAATAACACGCTGGAGCTAAGTAGCAGTGGTCCTGGTGGAGGCATATCACCTGCTGGAAGTAGACTCCCTTCTCCCCATATCCTACCGCCCTACACACCCAGGCCCACCTCCTTCATCGAGATCACTTCCCTATCCCGAGTTCAAATCATCTTTCATGCTGAATGCTAGCCACGGAGTAACTCTCTATCTTACCATTAAACCATAAGTATCAGCTTCCTGTGGACATCATATCTAGTGTTTCCGTATCAAAACTTTTTTAAAAATTAAAAAAAATTCATTTAAAAGCTTGATATAAGGTATACAGGCATTATTCACTTAGGGTTGACATGTTGTGTTAATATAAGCTCCATGCTAACACCTCATGGGGTGTTTTCAAATCTGCCTATTTAGTCTCTCCTAAGTTGACAAATATTTTAGGATGCAAAACTTGTACTCTAAACTTTAAAATGTAACTTTTCTATTATTTAGCTATGGAGATAAATAATAATGAAAAAGACTAAAAGACACTGCACAAAGTAAGTTGCCCTAAAACTCACGTGAAATGATATCAGTTAATATAACCTCAAATCTAGATAGAAAAAAATCTTTTTTTGTTATAGAACCAAAGGTCAAGGAAAGAATGGTCAAGGTCAAGTGTCTATGGCATATATTGAAGGACATTTGGTAGAAAGGGAAGATGAGTGTAACAAAATCTACTTCACCCACTTTAATTCTGAGGGTTACTTTGGCTTTTACAGAATATTTCTTCTCCCAATTCACTGACTCATCATTTAAATAAATACATACTGAAAAGTTACAATATATTTAGGGGGATTAAAGAAATATATCACAGGGTACTATCCTTCATGAGTCTTATCCTCATAGATAGGGGCAATATGAAGTACCGTCTAAGTAATGTGTTTAAAAATTAATTAAGTACCTCTTCTTGCTTCTGCATCAAATCAAGCATGACTATGAGCTGCAGAGGGCCAACCACAATGCTGACAACTCTCCATAAAAAGAAGATGGGCTGCCTACTTAAAAGTTATCCTGTTTCATACTCTTCACCCTGTTCTTCCAGTACAGCAAAATCATAAAGAACAAAATTAAAATATGCCTATTCTCAGTGGCTTGGCTGGTGTGCCGTAGTCACCTCATAGCTTCTTTGGAGCGAACAGGATATGAAATCACAACAGTTGTGAAATGACAGAACCAGAGGCCGATCCAACAAGTCCCCGTGCCTTCCCGTTTCTCCACCACCAACAAACTCTCCCTTCCTAAGCTTCAACAGGGGATGGATGTGAAGGTTTGTATGAGAAAATGGTGAAAACTTTGTCCCTCAGAACAAAAGGCAGACCAGGGAGCTCAGGACTCCTAAGAGTCCTAATTGTCTCATGACTATTCAAAAACATTTAACTTAAATACAAGAGAATGCCAGAATGTACTTTCTTTTGTCCTTTTCCTTATCCATAGGTTTATTTTTCCTTCACTCAAAGCAGTGCCTTTCAAATCCTTAAAAGATTAAAAAGAAAGTAATTTCTGCGTAATAATCATTGATGAAAACTAAAGCTTAGCACAGCTGTTAGAATACAAGCTGAGGCTGGGCAGACTATACATTATTAGTGGTCTAGCACTTCTGCATCAAGGCAGTATATCCTAGTAATAGGCACAAAGTACACTGAAATTTCAGAGGCACCTTGGTGTTTCCTAGTCTCCGAGGAAACTATCTCTCTATTTCTTCATGAATTAGAATTACAATTAGAATTCCTGGGCCAAAGGCTACGAAAACTCTTAAAACTCTTGACATATATTATGAAAGTATTTTTAATGACATTAGAAAATCTTCCTGAAAACATTATACATAAATAGTAAGATACAGAACTATATGTAGAACATTTTCTATTTTCTATATATGTGAAAATGTATTATGTGAAAATAACTACAAGGAAACTAAATATGTTAACTAAATATGTTAAATATGTTAATTACTAACATTCTTTAATCTTTTCAGTACTTGTAAATGTTCTATAATGAGCAAGTATTCACTTTAAAAAATCAAGATTAGAGAAGTTGTAAAAATTAAAAACAGTAAGTTCTTAAAACAATGCTTTACAGTAAATAATTCAAAACAACTTTTTACCATATCAGAGAACATAAAAATGCAAAGGAAAATGTTTTATGTCAATTGCCACTGGCACACTTTGAAAGTCAGTGTCATAATGCAGTATATTCTGTCTCACAACAGTATATTAATTGCCAACCTATTTTTAAGAAGCAGAAATATGAAAACCAGCATAGCCAGATTAACCTAAATATTCCATTCAGAAAGAATCAGTTAAATAGCAACAGCTTAAGTCTTTGTTTCTCTTCAATGCCAATTGATATTTACATAAAACAAGTGAAAATCTCTTTCTATAACTCATGGGTAGTAAAAATATATCTACTTGTAAATTTTTTACTACAGTAAGATGTCCTACATTTCTCAAAATTAGGGAGACTTCCCACATAGTTCTTTGTTTAGCAACACACCCTCTCCTGGTCACAAAGCTTAGAACTTTGGGGGTTCCCAGTTTCCTCCATAATGTTCTCTTAAATCTCACTTTTAAAACGTGTTATCTTATGACACAGTGTACCCCATAGGTCCAATCAGCATGGCTTTCTCTTGCCTTACAGCAAGGAGACTTTTCAACTCCAACATAAATTTACTTCATTACGGTGTAGTTAATTCATTCTACCTATTTAACAGTATGACAAAACATTACTGACCTTCAACATCATGCCAGCTTGCTCATAAGCTCTGCAAAAAGAATATAATTTCTAGGATGAGATCTTAAAGAAAAAAGGAGGAGGATAAACTTTCTACTATGAATAAGGAAAGTTACTTCACTTTTAACTGGCTCAGGCACTACATATACTTTAGGCACAGAACATTATTTTTTCTTCATTTTATTTTTGAGGGCAATAATGCCTTAGAAACATCAGGCATCTGCAAATGCAAACATTCTGCAAATGCAAATTTAAGTACGACTCAAAAAAGTTAAACGAACTTCTACTTGACTTCTACTTGATAGAAGTTAAACGAACTTCTACTTGATAAATCCAAGTTTTGAAACAAATAAGAATTCTCCAAAAAAGCGGGAGAGAGATTCCTACTTTTCTCCATAGGCACTATTAACTATCAAGAAAGAGGGGAAAAGAGAGGTTCTAACTTACTCGGTTTTTCATAGGCTACTGAATAGAAAGATTTTAAAAGTATTAATGTGGATTTAATTTAAATACTTTATTAGGAGAGCTTAGTTTCAAGGTTCAGGTAAACACTGAAACAAATGGAAATGATTTTTATTTAAGTCAATACAAATGAACTCACTATTTACAAATTTGTATTGTAGGAAAAATTTTACTGACCTATGGAAAGACAGCAACATTTAAAACATAATAATCTGCAAACACATGAAAATGTGGGAGAATATTTACTTACTTGGCAGCATGAAAAAGACTGAATAGATGTAACAAAGTCAATATTAAGGAAAAAAGCAAATCAATCATTTCTAAATATTTACTATTAAAAGACAAAGGTAACTAAATCACTGCCCCAGTGGAAATCCAAAGGGCAAATCCTAAAACCAGGTAAAAAAAGAAATCACTTTAATGCCTGCTGATATCTCTTAGAACTACATAATTCACAAGAATACCACAAAGATTTTACACTAGTTCCATTATGCATTAATATGAAGAGTTTTACTAAAATGCAAGGCTACTATAATCATAATTAGCAAAGGCAACAAAATAAACAATTTTCAGTGTAAGTTTTAAAAAACTTCAGGAAAATCTTATTTCAAATACCTGGGGAAGACTGTATTTTAAAAGTATATTTATACAGCAGTTTATACAGCTCCAATACCTGTGCTACCTCTTAACTCCTCGGTGCCTGTCTACAGATCTTCCTCACTTTTCATCCCAAGTAAAACCACGATTCAGCAAATCCAGAAAAATAAAAAATAAACTCTTAAATGTAACTCTGCAAAGCAGTACAGACCTCATGATCAGAAGCGTCTATAAATACTCCTTCAAAGTTTAAATACACAGACTTCTCTATTCTAACAGCATTGTACTCCACACGTAGCAAATTTATAACAAGTGAAAATGCATTTGTCAAAATCATGGAATTGTCGAGTCCTTTTTAAAGGCTGAAAAAGATACGCCCTGTTATTCTCATGGGCAACAGCTTCTCTCAGACAGGCATCTTTTGCTTGCTCAAACTGTTTGGCATTTTTAAAAGCAACAGCTGAAATAAAACAACAAAAAGACTTTCTATTTCCACCACTTAAAAAACTTCAATGAATCATTACCAAAATCTGTATCATGTGTAAAGTATTAGAAAATACATACTTATTTTAATCAAATATTTAGGAAGTCATAAAACTTTAAAATATTACTTTTCTAAAGCGATTTTCTTACCTCATTTCAATAATCAATAACTTAGAAATATTTTCAAAAGTTTGGCTGTTTTCTTATTTATACATTATTTCCTACAAATCAGCGCTACCTCCACTCAAAACCAACGAGTCTTCCTAACTAACACCAACATCTACGCTCTGAGAAACTAAGACAGCATCAGTTGAACCAATGCTCTGAAATAACAGGTACTTTCACAAAAAACAGTACCTTACTTCACTAGTTTTATATTTAATAAGAACAAACAAACAAAAAACCCCAGTGCTTTAGTTATAGCTTATTCCATCTTTTAAATTACTTTGAAATAAAGACCAATATATACATTAAATATTTTTATAATAAACCCTCCTATTCAGCACAATCTTTAAAACAAATGTCTAAAAATTAAAAATGGATTCAAAATAAAGCTTTTGTACCGTTTAGGTTTCTGTGGAAAAAAACCCTCACTATCCAAAGAGTTAAAATACAATGCTCATTGCTGTAAAATGTCATCATCAGAGCAAAACAATTAGGTCTGGCTCTAAAATATATGTGACGGATTTGACAAACTTACCAAAGGTTGCTTACAAATACATAAAAAGGATACAACTTTTTAAAAAAAGGTATTTGTTAAAAACACACTATAAAATTCTCTTTAGTAAAATACTGAAAGTAAACTACCAAAACTATTTCCCCTCTCTGACTTAAATGTATTTTGCATAAACTTATAAAAGAAAATAACTAAAGAATGCTTTAATGGGAAAAACCTGACCTCAAATATTTATTTTTGAAAGCAGCTCACGGTCTCAGATTATATAAAACAAATCTGTGTCAAATTTCCCTCATGGAAATTTAAAAAATGTTGTGCCCTCCCATTACAAAAGCTTCTTGTACGTCCATAAAAATCCACATAAGGTTTGAGATTTTAATAATTTTCCCTTTAAATATGATATATAAATATCAGAGAATTTACTCAAGATTTAAATAAAAGTGCTAAAGACTCATTTGTTGTCATTTCTTTTATTATCTAGAAAATAACGCCTTTATTGTATCGATCAGCTTCAACTTACACAATTTTTTTCCTTTGGTGATACACTAAAACTAAAGTTTGCCAGAAGCCCAGTACCTACACGATATCTACAATAGGATAATAAACATGATCAGAAGCTGCTATCACTGAAACACAAACAATCACAGATATGCTAAAAGTTATATCCATAACTTTAAAGTGCTAAATTTTTAGCAAAGCCCCTATCTGCTACATACTTCAGATGTTTATCTTACATATGGGTAAATATATTCTAATTTTTATGTAGCTTCACACTCACGAACATTTATCAGTATATCTCAAAGTAAGTCTCATAAAAAATCATGCGCCAAACACATGATTTTACATTTGCTTACAATAAGACATTACAAAAAATTTAACAAAAATTTGTATTCAATAACAGGAATTGTAAAAAAGGAATTTCTAGAGATACTATGCAACTGAATGAAGTTCGAGAATATATATACACAATGCTAAAAACCTGCAGCTAAGTTCTGCCAACCCTACTCATCTCTGCTGTCATGAAGAAATACGGAGATCTCTGACTCAGCCCTCAACAAGTTTGAAAATAACAAGTGTTAAACACGCAAGGGATTGGGTCATTGTTGTTTATTAGAATCTTACAGGAAGCATTAAGAGCAAGTATTACGCTGAGAGAAAGTTATCAACCCACTCTGAGATTGCACATTGGAGATACAGGGGTGAGTCACACGTACCTGCTTTTCCATATTCAGAAGCAGCACTGTCGTAATCTGGTTTCCACTTTAAAAAACCAGTTTTCAGGCTACAATGAAAGAAAGATATATTTCTTAGAGGTTGCCAACCACATTTATAAGTTAGAACTCTGCTTGTAATGACTTTATAGGTCATTTAAAAAAAAAGGAAGAGGAGCTATCAGGTAACAAGTCCCCATCCAACCTTATTTACAATTTAATACAGCCTCACCATCTTCCCTCCCACTGGCATAGATAGGGTTTTCCTTCTTTTGAAATGCCTGCATAACATCCAAGTATAGCAGAGATTAGCTGAAAATGTGCTAGAAATATAAATTGTTACCCCGTCCAAGGCCCACAGAACCAGTGACTGGGGTGAGCAGCCTGTAAACAAGCCCTGAGGCTATTTAAATTTAAGGCTTGAAGCCCTCTAAAGCACAACACAAGTAAGCATTTGGATTTGAGAGACTAAAGCTCAGGAGAGAGGCTGGAGAGATTAAATGAGGAGTCATCAGCATTTGCCACACCAGGAGTCCTGTTAAGATCCCCTTAGGGAGGCCTTGAGAGGGGGATGAAAGACTGCAGAATACAAACATTCAGAGGAACAACAGAGGGAATCACCATAAAAGGCTGCAAATTAGCCACCAGTGAACAAGAATAACCAGAAAGACAGGGATGTTATGTAAACAAGAGAAGGTGCTTTCAAGAATCACTACTGGCATCTCAGATACCAAACCAAACAATCAATTTTGAGTCCTTACCTTACCTGCCCTTTCTGCAACATTTTATTTTCTTGTTCTAATTTAAAATATTTATGTATTTCTAGTTTAAATTAATTTAGTGACTATCAAGCTTGCCTGTGCATAAGAATTGCTAAATAAACACCACCTTAGATTCTAAATTTCAATTCAATTAGCTTATACATAACATTGTTAGCATCAAATGTCCCTGAGATATGGGGAATCCCCTCAGAAGTATACCTTCATTTTGGGACAGCTATGTGAACTGCCAAGAGGCCCTAACTATAAAGGAACATTTTTCTGCCAATTAAATTTATTTAATATTTGTATTTGTGTATATACTGGTATGATGCAAATCTGTAACTTTTCAAGCTTACAGGGAACACTTTTGCTCAAAATAATTCCTTAAATTGCAGTCTATCCATGCTAAACCACAAAATTGAGGAAGTATACAATAAAACAAAAATTTCATCCTTCACCCCACTCCAAAGCACTTATTATATCCTATATATTAACAGGAATTTTAATTTTACCCAAAACAAGGCATAATAATTCAATTGTCTAATGATCTACACATTGAAAAGCTAGAGATTTAAAACTATAGTATTGGGTTGGCCAAAAAATCTGTACATAAAATAAAAGACACACTTTTCACTTTCACCAGTAACTTTATTGATTTGGGTATTTTGAGTATGTTGGCTATCTCCCATGTGGTATAACATTGACTGCTCTCAATTAATGTCTCGATTTAATTGCTATCAACTTCAACTGGTCTACCTAACAGTGGAGCATTGTCCAGAGAGAACTCCCCAGTGTGGAACTTCACAAACCAGTTGGTTCACACATTCGATCAGTCACTTCTCCATACACTGCACAAGCCTTTTTTTACGTTTCAGTTATGTTTTTACCTTTCTTGAAATGATAAAGCATATGCTGAAAATGTTGCGTATTTTCTTCAATCTTTAATGTTAAAACTGCTACACAAAAAAATCACCAATTTTGATAAGTCTTTTTTAAAAAGCAAGCTGATATAACAGCTGTCACAATACAATATAACAAAATTGTTTCGAATGAAGTTAAAGACAACTAAGCGCTACTAGAGCCATAATATGAAAAAAAAAACTTTTTGGCCAACTCAATAAATCATCCCCAGCAAACTAAGAATCTCTAACTAGTAAGTGAGAAGGCACTCTATTTAGTTTAGTTCAATGGCTATAACCATTTTGACTTTTTTTTCCCAAAGAGTCAATAAAGAAATTCTATTGAGGTTAACAGTTTAATTAATTTCCACAGGACCAAAACCCACAAAATCATAATTACAAAACTGCCTGGCAATATGGAACCCTATTATCAGTAGAAGACAGAAATATCAAATCACCTCTCCGTTCCAGGCCCATTTTTCTTGCCACCTACTGAGCCTCCAAACACAACACAATCAAGCCTCAATCCAACACCTCCCTGACCCAGCCCTTCCCACCCACCAAGTTCATTCATCTCTGCTTCCGATGAGGGTCTCTCTCTCCACCATTCCACCTCCCAAGTTAGAACATAAGGATCAAGCCTCTCCCTCCACATCCAGACAAGTCATTAAAGCTTTTCAATTCTAAGGAATGTCACCCAATTCTGCTGCTCATTCTGTTGCTTTAATTGGGCCCCTCACCATGACAGCCTACTAACCTGTAATGGGGAGGTCACCTTTTGGGCTCTGTCCTCCCATCCTCTTCCATTCCTTCCACTCTTGGCACAGCAACCTTTCCTTACCTTGTATCTCAATTGAAGCCACTCTATACTTCATATCAAGCAATGAATACCTTATTTTTGGCTTACCTGTCTGCCCTCCTGTGATTTCTAGGCTCTTGAGGAACAGACCACTTTTTAGCTCAGTAACCCTAGTAGCCTGTGTACAGATAACTCTGTAAACGTTTGTTTACTAAATATGCCAAAGTTTTCACTCTCCCCTCCTCCCAATTCTCCACATTGCCACATTTCCTTTAGCCAAAATAAATCTAACCAGGTCCACTGGCTATTATATCCCTAGGAAAGCTAAGGTTCAGGACCATTAGAGCAGAGGGGAAGACCTTTCAGTCTGGCCCCAACACTTCTCCATTCTGGCCCATTAACCCTGTGTACTGCGGCTACTCTCCAGTCCCTGTTTCCCAGCACATTTTCAGGCCTGCTTAAACTATATCCTGGGCAAAGATTCTGTCATAGGATTTTCCCTCCTCTAAGTATTTCTTTTTCGGACCATGCTCAGAAATCACCTTTATTACCATGTTTCTAAAAATCCCCAGGCAGGGGATTACCTCTGTTACCAAAGCACAGTTAACAGCTTTAGGATGATCTTTATTACAGACACTATTCTAATAGTACTTGTGTTTGCTCTCAATAAACAAAGATTATTGTGGGCACCTACACCAAGAATCCCAGTACTTTCCACACTGGAACTAATGTCGTACAACAGAAATAGCTTGAGTTTTTCCCACTGGTGGAGAAATGTATCTGCCACCTTTCCACTGTGCAGCCTTGCATAAGCTATTGCAAGGCTTCTTCAAGTCTCATTTCCCCTTCTGTAAAATGAGAATCTCTATTTGGAGAGTTGTAAAAATGTCAGTCAGATTACGACGTATATGAAGCATCTAACACAGAGCACAATACAGACATCTTATTACCTCGAACTGCCAGATAAAAATTCGATGGGCGTTAATGCAACCGAGGAGCAGGAGAGCGTCAAAAGGATTGTGCAGAAAGCAATTCAGTTTCACAAATATTTGTTGGGTGCCTATTACATACCGTAGAAGCTGGCAGAACAAACGTAAAAAGACTAAGGAAGCGCAGTTCTTGCCCCCAGGACGAGTTTAACAGGGCAAGACAAAGGCTCAACAAGGAATTTTCAGGGTCAATCTATAGCCCACTACCCAACATAAAGCAGTCTTTTAGAGTAGTGGTTCTTAACGGGGGGCGATTTTACCTCCCCCTGGGACAGTTTTGGTTGTCACAACCCGGGGAGGAGTGAGGAGAGGCATGGTACTGGCATCCATGTACAGGCCAGTGATGCTGCTAAACACGCTACAATGCACAGGGCAGCCCCCACCACAGGGACTTATCCAGTTCAAAGTGCCGATATTAAAGACACCAAGTTCAGAGCAAAAGCAGCGTAGGTTCGACCACACGGACTCCCAGAAAGGGCGCGCGGAAGACTTCCGGCGGGGTGGGGGTGGCAACCACGTTTACAGACCTGTAGCAGGCCGCCGCTGCCACCACAGGCCCCAAACCACCACCCCCCGCCCACTCTCATTCCCTCACGTCCTTTCAACCAGGCCGGAAAGGGGCAAGACCCCAACGCCCAGGCAAACGACAGTAGAATCTCTCACTATTTCTCAGCTTTGGCGAGGTGCTCCAGCCCCTCATTTATCTTCTGAGCCGCCATCTCCACTGTCCCAGCACTAGCAAGCAGAGAACTCGGCTGAGAAAGGCTCGGAACAAACCGCAAGAAGCCGGGACAGCGCCGTAGCCGAGCGGCTACTGGGGCCAGCAGAGGTCAAACCTAATAAGGCAAAGCAGGTACGGAAGCCCGTCAGGGATTCACGGGAGCCAGATACTGCGCAGGCGCAGAGAGCCGTGGGTATGTCAGACCATGAGTTTCTAGCGCAGGTGCGGTGGTATGTTAAAGGTGGCTCCTTCATTCAATCAATAAATATTTACTCCTATGTGTCTGACACTGTTCTAAGCACCGGAAAAGCAGCAGGGAGTACAACAGACAAAAAAACCGAAGCCCTCGTGGAGCCTTGCCTTTCCACTCATATGAAAACCCATTGGCTTTATAATGTATCACATTTGTCTGTAGCTAGAATAGTTCTTTTTTTTTCATTTCGCCTTTTGAGTGCCAACTATATACCAGTCAGTAATCAAAAACAGACGATTCCTGATTATTGTCAAAGAATTACTCGACCAATACAAACTGTGGTGAGTGCTCTGAATGAGAAGTTCAGAGAGTTAAGACCGCTCGCTACCATCTAGCAGAAGTGAAGCCAGTAATACAGTTGGCTCAATTCATAATTCATGGTGATTTCAATATTCACATAGATGTTTCCTGCAATGTGCATGCACCTTCTCAGTTTCTAACCCAACAGGCTCAGACACCATTCCCAGGATTATAACCTTGACCTCAGTAATAACTGTGTCCTTTGCAGTATCAATTTCAAGCAGCCCACTTTAGCTCCTCTTGTCATTCCAATTCACCTTTCCTAGTGCCAATAATTCTTCACTTTCAACGGAATTCTCACTTTTTTCTATCCCTGTGGTCGTATTCACACTTCTTTATCCAGCATAAACTGCATGCTCCATCATTTTAGCAACTCTTTTTCATAGACCTTCAACCTCTTATCCCTCTCTCTCTCTCTCTCCCTTCTCTTAACTGGAAAAACCCTTAGTCTCCACTTACTCTGCAACTACTCTTAGGCAAGTAAATGTGGCTGTAGGAAAACAAACAGCATGATGCTAACATTACTCATTTTAATGATCATAAACATCAAGGAAACCTTTGCTACTGTGGGCAACTGCACTACATTTCCCTGGTCAAATCTCCCACCCACTCTCTTGGATGGCTGTACACACACTTCTTCTTCTCAAAACTCCGATACAGTCTCCCTACCTGCCTGCCTGTTACCTGCCAACTTTTACTTTTTGTGTAATAATTTAGAAAAACATCAATTAGAAGAGATCTTTTATTTTCCTCACCATCCTATCAACCAATTACTTGCATTGTTCAAAAATATTCTGCCTTTGCTCTGGTGTCAGTGGTTGAACTGGCCTTGTCCCTGCCCCCCATCTATCCTAATTTCCTTATTCAATCTCATGGGTATAAGTACCACCCAAGCAGGAGGCTTCTTATCACACTGTCTAGCCTAAGCTTCCTTATGTGAAGGACACAGCATTCCAATAGGAATTCCAATAGGGTGAAAGCGGAAGTTCTACAGGTTCATAGGGCACTGGCCTCGTTTTATTGGTCAAATCAAGTCACAAGGCAAGTCCAGATTCAAGAGTTGGGGGAAATAGTGGAATCGCAAAATACTGTGGCTGTGATGGCCCTCATCCTAACATAGGTCTTGGATGATTGATTAAGTATAAGAGGACTGTTGCTGATGCCTTTAACAGCAAACAGAAAAGCCTTGCATTTCATTTTTACTTTTATTTTTATTTTTTTAATATGGAATGCTTCACGAATTTGTGTGTCATCTTGCACAGGGGCCATGCTACTCTTCTCTGTATCGTTCCAATTTTAGTACATGTGCTGCGTAAGCGAGCACACAGAAAAGCCTTGAATTTTAAAGTGAAATTAGACTTACTAATCACCCAGTGCCATCAACCTCTAAAACCATTGGAACTGCCCAGGTGTTTTTCTATGGGATTGCCATCAAAAGTCTATAGCCTCATCCTCATTCTCACTGGTTCACATATTCATTTATTATTTCCTGAGCAACCATTCTACACAAGGCCTACACACCCAAGACAAAAACCCAGGCAAGGGGATGTAGGCGAGAAAAAAATCTCTGCCTCTACCCATCTTAGTTTCTCCAGCTGGAGAAATTAGACTGGGAAAGACAGAGCAACAGGCAAAAAGCATACACATTTATTTACTGCAAGTTTTATGTGACAACAGAACCTCTGTAAGAAAATGAAGACCTACAAAAGCAATTAAACCTGAGTGTTTTTATGCTATATTTGATGAACAGTGAAAAGTCATGAAAAAATGTAATAAGACAAAGGGTATGAGCCAGGGGAAAGTGAGTGAAGCCTTTGTTCAGATTCCCCTCAGCTTTCCTGTCTTCAGAGAGAAGGAGGTTCCTTTCCTTCAGGTCTAGGGGGAGTGACTCCCCCGTGAGGGTTGATGGGGTTAGGATATGCTACCCTAAAATATGGCACCTTGGCTGACCGAATATATTAAGCTGAAGAAGTTTGAAAAAACCGAACAGCAGAAGCAAGGTTGCTCTGACCTTCTCCCACCTTCTCCCCTGAAGCAGGTCAGAAGAAAGGAGACTCCTTCTCTCTAGAGACAAAGGGACTTGGAGGAGAATCTGAACCAGCAGGCCTTGCCAAGTTTCCCTCCGTTTACCACGTACTCTGTACTCTTACCTTGTAGTCTTTCACCTCTCCTGTTCTTTCACAACTGTCCATTCCCCATCAAATCCGGTAGGGATGTGCTCACGATGACTTTCTAACCAACTGAGGTACCGGGCCAGGACTCTCTCTGCTTTTTTGTTTGTCTCTTTGCTTTTAAAACAACACACATTTATCCTTTAGTTCTCTGGATAGAAATCCAACATGGGCTAAGATCAAGGTGTCAGTTAGCACAGCTGCATTTCTTTCTGGAGCCTGAGGAAGAACCCATTTCTTTGCTTTTTCTGGCTCCTGGAGGCTGTGTGTATTTCTTGGCTCATGGCCCCTTCTTCCATCTCAACAACAACAATGTCAGGCTGAGTTATGCTGCCATCTCTGTGGTTCTCTGACCAAAGCCAGAAAGCTTCTCAGTTTATAAGGACTCCTGCAATTAGTTCGTGCCCACCTGGAGAATCCAGAATAATCTGCTGTCTCAAGGTCTATAATCTGTGTGTTTTCGATACCTTTTATTTTTTCAATTACAATTGACAAACAATACTATACTAGTTTCAGGTATACAACATAGAGATTAGACAATCATCTCAATAAGCGTAGAACCCCTCTGACACCATAGCATACTTATCACAATATTTGACTATATTCCCTATGCTGTACTTCACATCTCCATGGCTGTTTTTGTAACTGGCAATTTTCACATCTTAATCTCCTCCCCCTTTTCACCCCATCCTCCCAACCCTACTCCCATCTGGTAACTATCAAAATGTTCTCTGTCTGTATGAGTTTGTTTCTGTTTTGTTTGTTCACTGGTTTTGTTTATTAAATTTCACATATGAGTGTCTTTCTCAATCTGACCTATTTTACTCAGCACAGTACCCTCTAGGCCCATCCATATTATTACAAATGGCAAGATTTTATTCTTTTTTATGGCTGAATCCTATTCCATTGTATGTACGTACCACATCTCTATCCATTCATCCACCAATGAGCACTTAGCTTGCTTCCATATTTTGGCTATTGTAATTAATGCAGCAATGAACACAGGGATGCATATGTTTTTTCAAAGTAGAGCTTTGGGTTTCTTCAGATAAATACCTCAAAGCAGAATTGCTGAGTCCTTTTTTGTCTCTTTTTAGCCTTTGTTTTAAAGTCTACTTTGTTTGATGTAAGTATTGCTAGCCCAGATTGGTTTTTTTTGTTTCCATTTGCATAAAATATCTTTTTCCATCCCTTTTCTTTCAGTCTCTGTGTGTTTTTCATCTGAAGTGGATCACCTGTAAGCAGCAATGGATGGGTATTGTTTTTTTACCCATTCAGTCATTCCATTCTTTTGATTGGAACATTTGATCCATTTACACTTAAAGGTATTATTGATAGAAATGTAGTTATTGCCATATTATTATTTATATTTTTAATTTTTTTCCTTCTTCTTCTTAAAGAAGTCCCTTGAACACTTGTTATAATACTGATTTGGTGGAGATGAACTCCTTTAGCTTTTTCTTGTCTGGGACACACGGGTTATTTGCAGCACAACACCCAGAGGATATTTTCAAAGATATTAGATCAAGTCACTGCTGGCTACAAACCTGCCAATGACTCCCATGTTTTTAGAGAAAAAGCCAAAAGGCTGATAATAGCTGCAAGACCTACTAGGACCTACCAAAGGCAGAGCATCCCCACAGGTCTGCCTTTGTATTTGGTTTCTCCTTGTTCACACTGGCAATAGCTTTTCTTAAATACACGAGCACACCTCATCTTAAGGCCTTTGTTCTAGTATTGTCTCACCTGGAGCACGTTCACCAGAGAGTTTCCAGAAGATTCCTCACCTTCTTTAAGTCTGCTCCAACCTCACTGCTCTGCGAGGCTGCTCCACCGATACTGTGACCTGCTCCCTCTCCACTCTGCACTCGGCACCTTCGGTCCCTAATACTGCCCTGCTTTCCAACATAGTACCATTCATCTTCTAACATGATATCATTTATTCGTTTTTTATTTGTTTGTCTGTTTGTTTATTGTTTTTCTCTCCCCTGGAATTTAAGCTCCATGAGGTCAGGAGTCTTTGGATGTTTTGTTTGCGGGTGTTTAGAACAATGTCTCACATATAACAGACACATAATGCGTGTGTGCTCTTAACTGATGAATCGTTCCCTGGTACCAACAACCATACTGCTTTTTCACAATACTCTGACAGTGCCTACTTCTGACCTTGTCTCACAGTTTGCTGCATCAAACCTGCATTATTATGGGAGAGTGAGCAGAAAGATAAATAAGAAAATGTTTGGAGGCAGTTTCCTCAGGAATTTTGGTAGGGCTCTTCTTTAAAGCAATTTCTTTAGCTTGTCATCTGCTTCTGTTTGCTTGGCTTTCTCCACAGTTCCCAGGATCTCTCCTACTTTAACCTTTCACAGAGTCATAATTTTAAAACTCTTCATATTTTCAATAGACTGTCAAACACGAAGCAAGAAAGTGAATGTGTGAAAATGAATAATGACCAACAGGGCCATACCACATGTGCCAATCCCTTTTTCTCAACATGGGACAGTGCAGACCAGCATAACCTAAACCAAAGCAGAGTCCAGCACAGCCATGGTCCCATAGTAGTCTCTGCTTCTGTGGGAAGGAGGTGGGTGATGGTGGTGCTGGGAGTGGACCCAGCACTGTTCAGCTTGCCTGACCCTCCGGGCTCCTGATGGGGGGCCAGCAACCAAGAACCTGATTCTGGAATGCCTGGAAATGGCAAGACAAACGGCTATTGAGCAACTCACATTTGTCAGAAAATCTGCTAAGTGTACTATGTGTACAACCTTAGAATCACTGTTATTATCCCATTACACATAGGAGGACACTGAGGCTCAGGGAAGCTAAAGTAACTTGCTAAAGTTCTCACAACCAGTAAATGGGAAGGCAAGATTGGAACCCAGGACCACTTGACTCCAAATCTCTACTTGAGCCACTATAATGGGCAGAGAAATAGCCTCTGTTTTGTATTAGTTTAATAACAACTCACACCACATCTCTGTTTAGCTGCATGAACCAATGATAGATTTTCAAATAGTTTTTTAATATCACAGAGCACTTTATAATGCACAGTGCATTGTTATTATTTTAAAATTTCACTAATAATTGAAAAATTAGACTTGTGAATTTGTTAGGTATGACTTAAATAAATTACCAAGTGCTTGAAAAAGAAACATCCCTAACAGATATAATAAGCATATTGTACTAAGAACACCTTATTTAGCCTCGGAGGCATCTTCTGGCATCCATCCTTCCTTGCCTGTGGTCTTGTAGTTCTCCCCAATAAACACAGGGTGGCATCACATGCACGTGGTTTTACAGCCACAGGCCTCAAACAAATGATTGCTTCTTTGGATTAACGAGTCAGATTCTGGACACTTTTGCCTTCATAACTGAATTTTCCGCAATAAAAGTGATACCTCTCGTTATTTTACACACAAAGGTAAGCATCGTTTCCCAACAGTTCAGAGTACGTAAAGCTGGAAAGACCTGTCATTAATACTTATTTGATAATAGGTTTCTTTTACTGCCATTTTAACCAACAGAATTGTTCTTGAATATTCCTTTTAAGAAGAAAGAAGATATAGAACTTCCTCTGTTAGTTATGTTTAAGAGAAAGTTGAATCCAACACACTGGACTGGCTTAGTGGTGTCCTGCTGTATATCTCATCAGACAACTTACAGATACCCTAGTTCTATCCACTTCATGTACTCTTTTAAAAACTACATCTCACAGATATAATTGTGAGAGGGACTTTAGTCTTAAATTGGGGCAGCAAATGTGTGAGGGCAGGGGCAGTTACCTCACTGGTCAGGTGGCAATTGAATGAAGAACTGCAGAAGTGGACAAGGAGAAGTGGACAACCGGACAAGGAGCGTTGCTGATAAAGCTCAGTGGAGGTGGATGAGGCAGATCGTGTCTGGCCTATTCCAGAGAGCGAAAGGGAGCCTTAAGGAAACAGCAGAGTGACCCCTTAGCAGTGAGCTCACACACATTCATTGTCAAGAGTAGATTCAGACAAGGTTTGGATTCTGTTTGAAAATCTTAAAGAATATATCTCTTACTTAAATACAACTTTCTTCTACTTGTATGATTATAAATTAGCACATGTTAATAAAGAAGCTAAGAGAGCGCTAACAGTCTGTATAATGGGGAGATTGCTCAAACATGCAAATGTCAAGCCCACACAATACACTAGGATTGCGAAAGCAGCTACAGAAAACTTTGTGTCAAGATTCTCTTGTAGCCGAAGAGACAGAATAGCAACACTGTGGCAGGACAAATGCTAGAAAAAAAAGATACCAAAGATCCAGAGAGCAGCAGTGATCACAGTAATCCAGTGGGAGCCGCGGATGAAAATCTGCGAGCGAGCCCCACGCGCTCTCCGCCCTGCATTTCTCTTCCTTCCCACTGCGTGGCGCGCTTGGCCCGCAGCTCTGTAGGAGGAAGGCTTTGATTCAGAATTGCGGCTCCAGGAAGGAAGGATTTAGTACTGTTCACATTTGAGAAGAGACTTTCCAGATTTGGAAAAAGTGGGGGAAAACACCCAAACCTCTTCTCCTCAGCGTCCAATAAAATCAGAGATGAAAGAAGACCGTTTTAGCCTGGCAAATAAGAAAATAAACAAGTGCTTGAAAGAAGTAAGTTTTTCTTTTTTAAATTTGCTTTTGCAATAGGTTTTTCTTCCCTGAAAAACAAAATACTAAAATAGCAAGTTATGTTTTCATTTATAACTCCTTCTCAAGAGGAAATCTAATAATAACAAGGGGTTCCCACTGGATTCAGCTTATTTCATCATGTAAATACATTTGTATCCTCTGGGGAAAGAAACCTACACTGAGCCAGGTATTTCTCTTTTAAATTGGTGATTTTACTCATTTGCATTTCCTTCTTCCTTTACCTCGAACAACCTCTCAGAATGAAGAGAAGCGGTAAGTTCTGCAGCTGTATGTTGGACTGTGCCTTCTCAGCCAGTGATACGCGATACGGAAAAATGGCAGCAAAATGATTTGCTATGCTTTGTTCTAAATCTTGTCAGAAAAGCAATTTCCCCTCACTAACTTTTATCTTATTTATACCAAATGTTTATTCACATGTTTAGAAAGCGGCACCATGTACTGGAAAGTGAAAAGACCTATAGTTACTCACACTTTTCAACCTCAGCTGTATTTCCTAAAGGAAGAAACACAGTTTCTCAAATCATTTGGCTTCAGTTTCCTCTTCTATAAAATAGGGATGATAATAATGAGGTGAATTAAGAGTGGCAGTTCAACCTCTGCCACTCTGCCCATTGAGAGGTGGAGTGTTACGTCCTCTCCCTTGAACACCCCCCAGAATGCAGTTTCTGTGACTACTTTGGCCAACAGAACATAGAGGAAGTGATGTTGCTTCAGGGCCCAGGCCTTGCAGGGGTGTCCAACCTGTGGCCCGTGTGGCCCCTGTGGCTGTGAATGTGGCCCAACACAAAATCGTAAATTTACTTAAAACATTATGAGATTTTTTTTGTAACTATGTGTCACGATATATTTAATGTGTGGATCTTCTTCTAGTGTGGCGCAGAGACGTCTAAAGGTTGAACACCCTTGCTTAGAGCAAGGCAGCTCCTACTTCCTGTCACTCTTGGAGCCCTAAGCAGTCCAACTACCCTGAGGCTGCTACGATGTGAGGAAGACTAAGCTACCAGGCAAAGGTCTGTGTGTGGAGGGGAAGATGCCCAGCCAGCCCCAGCTCTTCCAGTCCCTAGCCATTACAGACATCTCAGCTGAGGTCTTGGACATCATGAAGCAGAGGCGAGCTCTTCAGAGGTGTGCTCTATCCAGATTCCTGTCCACACTATCATTAGACACAATAATAACAAATTCTTGTTTTAAGCTATTGAGCTTTGGGACAGTTTTTTAAGCAGAAGCTGGTAAGCACAGCAAGTGCCTATCTTGTGGAGCTGTGTCAGTTTTACAAAAACCCTTCAAAACACCTGATGGACCCAGAACTGGCAGTGAGGGCTCAGTACATAGTGATCATCATTATTACTGCCCTTTGTATTTAATTTTCATAGGGCAGTTTTTTTAGAAGTGTGGGCAGAGAATCCTCTCTAAGCTCACAGAAGACTTTAAAATCCCTTGCACCTGACTCACTTAGGAGTCCACAGGCTTTGGGATTGCAAATATTCCTAGCTTAAACAAGTCAGGTGCAAGGAAAGCCACTAAGTCCAGCCATTGCTGGCACTTCCATTAAATATGTGCTCTCTTCAGTGAACAAGACGTGCTGGCCCTGCATTCCCGAGACATCACAGGCATGCAAAGAGCAGCTCCACACTTGTTTTTTTCCTCCTGTAAATCTCCTTGACTCCCTAAACTCAGTAGGCAACTAAACACAATTGAATTTAAGGAAGAGGTCCTTTTTAAATGCAGCTGTTGACATCCAGGGTCCACAGAGGAGTTCAGAGCTCGCCAGGCAGGCCTAAAACATCTTAAGAACTCAGTCTCTATGGCCCCCAAGGGACCTTATCTTTGGTCCCTTAGGGGACACTTCCAATGATGACACTAGACCTCTTGGGACCATCATGGTACTGGTAATATTAAGAAATAAAGTATTCTTAATGTACTAAACTTATAAAACTCAGAATTCCAAAAGATGGTGTGTTCTGATCCTTCAGTCTGTAACGTGTGGGCTCAATGCTCTCCATTACTGCTGTCGTTGGCACTTTCTCTTGCCTGGAGTACTGGCCAGTCTGCTCTTACTGATCAGTCATCCAGCCACCACTCTGCTCTCTATAGAATCTATCATCCACTCTGCAGTACAACCTTCTTAAAGTACAAATGCCACTGTGTGGTCACACCATTCTGATTCAATAGCTTGAAAAATTCCCCATGGACAGAAGGAAATGTAGCAATTCACAAAGGTGGAATACCCAGCTTTCCTGACCCCGGCCCTGTGTCTGCCTCTACCTGCTTTCCTGAAGGCTGGAGGCCAGTGCTTTGCCCATCCTCAGAGAGGAGGGGAAGTTGGGAAGAGTGGGGGATGCAGGTAAGAATGACACAGCACAAAGATGTTGGAAGCAGCTGAACCCAGCTTGGAGGTGAAGTAAAGATCTTTTGCTTACGGACTTCTTCATGTTTCTCAGTCCACCCCTGGATCCTAACCTGGGAATCTCGACATCAGTTAAAGTTACCAGGACAGGACAAACAACTTTGGATGACATGTTTTCCCCATTGGTTGTTTGAAACTGCTTGGAAAAAGGGAGAAACAGTAAACTTGTAAAAAGTAAAAAAGCAAAAACTGGGAGGGGAGAGACTTCAGCGACCCTCAGGTATCCCCAGCAAAGCTGAGACCTGCCACCTTAGTTCTTGTGCTGAGGCTTCCAGAGGCTCTGTTCCCCGGGGACTGCAGCTCCTCCTTGGGGCTCCCACATAGCCATAGTGACCTCCTGGACCCCCCCTCAAGAAACCGAGCTCCTATCTCCCCACTCTGCGCCACATTGTTTTCTTGTTTTCCACACTTCAGGTTTCTCCTGTCACTCCACCTCACATGCAGGTCGTCCTTCAGAGTCGGAGCACACATCTCCAATATTCCCAATAGGCCCGACCCTCACTTCCTTCACTGACGGGGCATACAGACCCCAGCTCATGTCTCCTCCCCCAGCCTCATCCCCTGTGGAAGGACACTCCTTGTGTGGCTTCTTGCTGCCCTTGGTTGGCTTTCTGCCATCCATCTAGCATTATTCTGGGGACAGAAGAACAAGTGAGATGGAGACTGTCATTTGGTGGGTCTCATACATGACACTGATGGCTGCACAGACACATGGGATGGTGATGAGCACATAGTGTGTTTGTGGGTGGCTCTAGGAAGAGCTTCTGCATTAGCGACATTTTCAGGTATTTTGCTGGTCCTACAGACAGAGAAAGATCCTACTCCTACAGTCAGTGTGATGAGACAGCAGCAATCCACCTGAGCAAATAGATCTCCTCCAAGTGCTATTGAAAGCAGCAGCATTTACAATTGTAGAACTCTAATTTTATGGCTTTGACTTACAAGTCCAAGACGGTCCCTGTAGGTAAGGTAGCCATCAACTGGCAGGTGGTTAAATTTAAAATACAGGGTTAAATCTTCAGTATTTAAAATTGGCTCTTGAGTAAATTTTCTTACTGAGTTATAATCTATATCTTATTTATTAAAAATACAAATTTATAAAAATGGAAAAACTTAGCCACATTAACTTTTCTTGTACCAGTTTATCAAGACGGTTTGGTTGCTGCTGGAAGCCCTGCTGCTTCCCACTTTGGACCAGCTCCCTGCAGCTTGGCACGGTCAGTGCTCCAGGCTCCCAGAGACCGGCGTCGGCTGCCCTACTCTCTCGGCACTGAACAGAACATACATACATCTCCTCACTTGTCACTGGGACTGTGTGTGTTTAATTTTCCCGGGCAAGATTCCTTTTCCTGCCTCTGGAGTAAAGAATTCTCTTCTGTTTCTTAGATAAGCAATGGATGTCTTTGCACTTACAGTTATCTTTGCTGTTGAAAATAGCTTTGGATAGAGAATTAGACTAACATAATCAAACATTCTGAATTGAATTAAAAGACAGTTTTTTGAATTTAGAGTTCTGCTGACTTTATTGTCAAAGCTGTGCTAAAATCTGATGATCTTATTTCAAATTCTGTAATATTCTGTACCTTTGAATTCTGTCTGGGGCAGTTTTTAAAGAACTCAGGCTTTATGGTCAGTGAGGAAAATGAGACACCACATTCAAAGTTTACTTATCAATCCAGAACATATTTGCAAAGCACTGAGGTCCATGATGTGGACAGAACATGGGCAAGTCAGACATGGTCCCTTCCCTGGAGGAGCTCACTCTGTAGCAAAAGTAACAGCAATTTAATAACATTTTGTAAAACTACAAACATGGAAACTGCTGCCAAGGAAATGGAACCTGTCTAGGGGTGGGTTAGGGAGGGATGACTGTAATTTCAAATGGCTCATGAAAATGTTAGAGAGATGAGATTCTAAGAAAAAGAATGCATGGATCAACAAGTAAGGTACAGAGACTGGGAACCTGGTGCCCATGAACTCCCCCCAAACTTTAATGTGAATGTGGATGGATGATTAACGACCAGGCACTCGATTCATATCAACTGAGTAGTACACGATGCTTCATCACTATGTTACAGATTACATCCCAAATCCTAAGGAGTTGGCAGAGAAGACTGAGGAATAATAATACAAGAATTTGTGGGGAAGAAACATCAGGTAACTGTGATATTTTTCACATTTCAAAGTTGTTCTTTAGAATGATTTGTTTTTGAATGATCTGTGATTTGTATGTGGTTATTGTAATTATACAAACATGAACTGAGGAAACACTTTAATTGGGAGAAGGGAATAGAGGAAGAAAGATGGCTGGAAACAGAAAAAAGTCTAATTTGGATTGACTCTTGAATTGCAATCAATTCCAGGGAAGGGTTTGACACTTATTAATACTACAATTAAAAAAAAAAGAAATATAGTGCTCATCTTGCAATGTTGTGCCTGCTTCTAATGATGAAATCCTCCCTAACTCACGCTGGTGCAAAAGGTAGAAAGGATGTGTAGACTGTTTTTCATTCCTTTTGAACTCATTTAGGGCCACTACCTCTTCCTCCTGTTTGAGAGCAGGCTGAGACCCAGCCAAGAAGGAACCTTAGTTAAATCCCAGAACACTGGTTTATAAGATAATGGAAAGCATTGTGATACAAAACAGACACACATACTCAGGCACACATCCACACATGCACATACACACAATCCTCTCTCAGAAAGAGCAAGGATTCCAAGAGAAAAAGTTGCTTTGGACTGAAGATTTTGGAAAAAAATGCCTGCAAAAAAAGTGAAAAAAGAAAGAAGTCAGGAGAGACAGCATGCGTTTGAGGGACTTAGTTCTGTAAGGCCCATCACTTATGGGGTGGCACAAGAGAATAATTTGTGAAAAATAAAAAGTTCTATTTAAAAATAAAAGTTCTAAAAAATAAAATAAGTCCTAGCAAAATAAAAGTTCTATCCTTAGTATTCCTGATATCATGCCATGGCTGAGGTCCAGCTGACTCTGCATAAAAAGAATTACCATTGAGGTCTGATGTAATGGATTATGGTTAGACTATCTAGGCAGGGGAGTACTGGAAAAAAATAAACTTCCAATGCTAACTAACTATTGTGTGAGAGAGCTTGAATGAAGGATGGTGACACTTGGGCAAATTAACTTTGGTGGAGAGAGGGGACCCACAAGGGGGTCACGTCAAAACCCGCCCAGGGGAGGTGAGTAAGATGAACTCCCTGATTGGCACCTCACTCCCACTCCTTCCTCCACAATAGTTTGTCCAAGAACATCTTTGGATACATAAGAAAAGCAAGAGGACTTCTACATGGATGTTACAAAGTAAATGGTTTTGCTATAAAGAAGTAGAGCAACTTAGGGTCTTAAATTTGGATAAGCTTAATAAAAACCATCATTTTAAATATTTGGTAGAACATACTCTGCATGCAGACTGAATGTTTGGGCATTTATTAACACCTGATAATCGCCACTACTATGAGAACACTCTGGGGACACATAATTAAGACCCATTAACAGGAATGCAACCTGGTGTTTATGGCTTATATATGTAGGAGGCAATCTGTCTTGAGTTAGTACATAATAACATCTCACTGTTTTGGGAACATTCCTTCAGTTGATTTTCTTAATTAGACTTAACTGAAGGATGAAAGTCAACTTTGACTACACAAAACCCTGGAAAAGAAGACCATTGCAGTTAATACAATAACTGAGTGTGGGAGCCACATACATCAAAGTTACACACGAATAAGAGAATTATATTTCTAAAGATCCCTCAACCGGGAAAGGCTAATTCCAGATGCACTGAGGGTTTTAAATTTAAGTGACCGTCTTAATACTGGTAATAAATGTGGGGCAGACCTGGAGTATGCACACAGACATCATTGCTACATCCAGCTCAGTGAATAGCATGTAAAGATTATCTAGCTTCCGTATTCTTGAATGGGAGTGTACTAGACTGGGAAGTCTCCCAAAAGGGAATCTTTCTGTGCTGTCAGAAATAGTTGTCCTTTTTCCTGAGCAATTAATTTGTTCAAGTCATAGGAAAATTTGTCACGTTGCCACTTTGGTTTCTATAAAGACTGACGTTAAATATGGTTCTCCTCTAGCCAGAATCGAAGATTTGCCAGCAGGACACAGAGACATCAGGTCAGATCACTGGAAAGAAGTAGGGAGGGACTGTACGAGTAGTTTGCCTAGGATTGGCTCAGAAGCTGAATGCCTCCAAAGCACATAGAGTTACAGGTGAGAAGATTTGAAATAAAAGCACTCTCGGCTCTTGGGCTCACTCACTGGCTCTCTCTTCCTGGAGGATGCCTGGATGATGGTGCTGAAGCTGCCTGCATTTCTCAGTGGAAGGTATTTTGGATGGGAAGGAACTCTGGGCACAGCCTAGTATCAGGCTGGCCTGGCAGAGGGTGGCAGGGTGATTCTTCTCTGGGTGTTCCAGAGGGGACGGGCTCTGAGGCAAAAGCCTGCCGTTCTTCCAAAATTGTGTAGCTTTTGTATCTTATCTTGTTTTAGTTTGTAAACTAGCCCTACAGAAATCATTAAAACTAACAGGGAGAAATAATTAAAACATCTTACTTTTGATAGAAGTAAGCTGTTAAAGAGTTTAGTCTTAATCGATAGGCTTAAGTGAGATTAAAGCTGTAGCTATAGAGTTAGTTTGGCCTTAATCGATAGAGTTAACTGACTAATGCAAATGGAAAGCTGATATTCCAAAATTCTGAAGCTTTTGAATAGACTCCTTACTTTATCAACAAACTTTGCCTCTGAAGTTTTGTGGAGAGAATGGCAGCAGGACCCCAGTTGCTATTCAATTGCTGTTCTGTACAAGCACATCCTGATAATATGCTGGTCACATCTGGATTGTTCTTATTTTTGTTTTTTTTTAATTTTATTTATTTTTAGAGAGAGAGGAGGAGTAAGGGAGAAAGAGAGGGAGAGAAACATCAATGTGCAATGTGCAAGAGATACCTCAATCACTTACCTCAGGCACACCCCTAATGGGGGAATCGGCCTGCAACCCAGACATGTGCCCTGATTGGGAATCAAAACGGTGATCTTTCATTCAGTTCACAGGCCAGCACTCAATCCACTGAGCCACACAAGCCACGGCTGAATTGTTCTTATTTTCGAAGCACAACATTCTGTTTGGCTAGATGCACTCAGCTATTTTTATATTCTATTTGGTCTATTTCCATAAGCTGCCTTGAATCATTTTTGGAATAAAGTGGGATAAAAATAAGTAAATAAACACTGATTGCAAATTCAAGAACTCAGACAATTTTACCATACTAAACTAATGCAGGAAGAACAAAGTCAAGCATACAAATCAACCATTCAAGAGCAAAAACTGTGAAGCACTAAAATGAGCAAGAGCATCAGTTTATAACCACTGTTCCACTCTAAATATAACCCCTCACTATCAGAGCAAGGTAATGTTCCATATTTTGTCATCCCCTGAAAAAAGTCACACTTTAAAACTTCTTGGTCTTTTATGGAAATGAAACCCAGTTGTCCTGCCTCCAGTGATTCCTACCCGTATGCTAATAACTTGCCCTACAGACTGGCCTGGCTTTTCCATTGTAATTAAGTATCTTCTCTGATCTTTGTTAACAGTAAAATGTTTAACAAGTATCCTCATGCAGAATCTCTTTGTGTGTGTGTTTTATATATGATACACGCCTTGGGTGCCAGACATGAGGGAGGTAAAGTTGAAGCTGATGTTACATAGGAATAGCTTCTAGGTAAACACAATAAATACATAAATTACTCCTTTATAAAAAGCTCTGAATCTTCTTAAGTTCTTATAGCAATGGTTTTTTGAGTCCTTAATATTTCTACACCATGCAACATAAAATAAACAACTTTAGCTTCTAAATCTTTAAAGACACCAATGCCAAATATGAAGGTATCTTACTTTTGAAATTATAACTCACCAATTATACAAGAATGGTCTAGAATAATAGAAGTAGAATAGGCAGTACTATTATTTTCATCGCTCCACCTATATCCATGATATTTTATTCAGTGTTTTAAGAGAAATGTTAATGCATTAAACTGAAGCTTAATTTAAAAAGAAAGAATGGAGCAGTGATTAGAATCACTACAGCGAAGTCATGTTAGAAAAATGTGGGGGTCGGGGAAAACCTTTGCCAAAAAACCAAATTGGAAAGAGCAGTTATTTGGGAGCCTATCAAGTGAAGAAAGAGTCTAATTTATTCTGACAGAAATGGGGCCATGGGTGGAAGCAGACTGATTTTGTCCCAATATTAGAAGATTATTTTTGGAACTTTGTGTTCAGAAATGGAATAACATGCCTCAGAGATTTTGGCCAGGTCTGTGGAAGTGCTCAAGCTGACACTGGATGTCCTCATCAGTTATGGAACCGGGAATATCACTTCATTGGGTAGGGGACAGGACTAGATAGATCCAAAGTTTTGTGAACGTAAAATCCTGTATTTGTTGCAACATATTTGTTATTTGTAAATTGCAGAAGGACATAGCCTAATGATCAGTTTCCTCAGTGTTGGTAATGTAAAAATAATAGTGAATAACTATCAAAATAAATATTTGAGCTTTAGAATAACTTAAGTCTCTAGATATGTCAGACAATTGTCAAGAGCCTGGATAAATGTCATAAAAGTGTCCCAACAAAAGCCCATGTATGAACACAGGAAAGTTTTTAAAAATCTTTATGCCTTTAAGGATGTCTCTGTCTAATAACAAAGCTAACAGAACTGAGACTTCAGCGACCACGTGTGACAATGAATAGAATCTCTAAAATGCTTCTTTAGAAAATTCACTAAAGGAGTTCTGCAGCCCAGGACATGCATCAACAACAAGCCCTGGAGGGTGGGCAAATCTGATTTCCAAGGTTATTTTATTATAGCATTCAAATATTCAATTTGCAACAAACATGTATGAGGCATGTAAAGGAACAGCAAAAATAATAGGGTCCATTCTTAAGAAAAACTGTTGAAAGCCAGAGGAAAACAAAGAATCCTGAAAACATCAAGAAAGAAACTAATTTTTACATTCAAGAAATCCTCATTAAGACTAACAACTTATTTTAGAAACCATGAAGACCATAAAGCAGTTAGATGACAAATTTAAAGTTATGAAAGAAAAAAATGGGGTTTGCCTAACAGGTGGTCTAGGCATACTCCTTACAGATGAGTCTGAGACAATAGGCCTCTGGTACCCAGGACACCCAGCTTCTTCTCATCCCAGAACTCCCCTGACAGCTCCCATAGGATTCCTAAGGTCCCAGGAGACTGGACTTTCTTTGGGAAGAATGATCATGGCTGAAGTATCTTGGGCCTGATTCTGCCTTCATCTGAGCCACCCTTGACACTCAATGCATCCCATCCACATTTTATCCCTGCTTCTTCATCAGGACCCACACTTGCTCCTCCCACAGATCTGAGGTCACACAGCACAATTTGTGGTGTCCAACTGCACCCTGGTAAACCAAAAATTCTACCTACCTGGAGCAAAAAAATATTGATAAAGTGTCCATTCTTCAAGAAGATGTGATTGTATATTTATCACTTAACAGCAGGGCTTCATAATATCTGATGTAAACATTGATGAAAATAAAGGGAGAGATAAATAGTTCTACAATCATAGTTGGAGATTTAATACCTCACTTTCAATAATGGATAGAACAACTAGACAGAAGATCAATAAGGAAGCAGAAGACCTGAACAGCTTGACCCAGCAGACAGCCATGGAACATGCACCCACTGCCAGCAGAAGACACACTCTAAGTACACATGGGGCATTCTCCAGGATGGTCATATGTTAGGCACACATAACTATCAGTAAATGTTAAAATATTGAAATTATGCAAAAAACCTTCTGTGACTACAATGAAATGAAACCATAAATCAATTAACAGAAGAAAAACTAGAAATGTATAAATGTGTCATAATTAAACAACTCACTCTTAAAAACCAATGAATCAAAGAAAAATGTAAGACAAAGTAAGAAAATGCTTTGATACAAATGAAAGCAAATATACAACATGCTAAAACTTTGGGATGAAGTCAAAGCAGTGCTCAGAGCAAATTTATAACTGAATGGCTGCATTAAAAAAGGGAGATCTCAAGCCAATAACTATCCACCTCTAGGAACTAGAAAAAGAAGAGCAAACTAAAAACAAAGCAAGCAGAAGAAATTAGTGAAGATTAGTACAAAGATAAATGAAATATAAAAACAAGTAGAATGAAAGTTCTTTGAAAAGACTAACAAAATTAACAAACTAACAAGAAAGAGAAAACATTCAAATTACTGAAATCAGAAAGTACCAACCTTGCAGAAACAAAAAAGATTTATAAGACAATACTATGAAAAAGTGCACATCACAAATTAGATAACTTAGATGAAATGAACAAATAGAAACAATAATCTACCAAAACTAGCTGAAGAAGAAATAGATAATCTTATGACCTATAATAAGTAAAGAGATTGAGCCATTAATCAAAAACCTGGGAGTAAAGAAAGGCCCAGGATCAGATGGCCTCACTGGTGAATTCTACAAAATATTAAAAAATTAAAACCAAGCTTTCTTAATTGCTAAAAAATAGAAGAGAAGGAACATCTTTTAACACATTTTGGGAGGTGAAAATTAACATAATACCAAAGCAAAAAAGACTCTAGAAGAAAAATATAGCCTTGGCTGGTGTAGCTCAGTGGATTGAGCATGGGCCTGCGAACCAGACGATCACGGTTCGATTCCCAGTCAGGGCACATGCCTGGGTTGCAGGCCAGTTCCCAGCAGGGGACCCATGAGAGGCAACCATACATTGATATTTCTCTCCCTCTCTCCTTCCCTTCCCCTCTAAAGATAAATAAATAAAATCTTTAAAAAATATAACAGACCAACATCCTTGGTTAATATAGATGCAGAAATCCTCAACAAAATACTAACAAACTGAACCCAGCATCATATTAAACATATTATACACTGTTACTAAGTGAAATTTATTCCCAAAGTGCAAGAGTGGCTCAACATAAGAAAATCAATCAATTCAATACACTATATTAATAGAACAAAGAAGGAAAAACACACAAACACATGATCCTCTCAATTGATGGAGAAAAGCATTTGACAAAATCTAACACCTTTTCATAATAAAAACACTTAGTAAACTATAAATAAAGGTAACATTATCAAAATAATAAAGGGCATTTATGAAGGTAAAGCATTGCACTCAATAATGAAAAACTGAAAACTTGCTTTCTCATATCAGGAACAAGACAGGGATATCTACTTTTGCCACTTATTTCAAAATTTTACTAGATATTCTACCCAGAATAATTTAGCAAGAAAAATAAATAAAAGGCATCCAAATTGTAAATAAAAATTTTATTCACAGATGACATAATTTTACATATAGAAAAGCTTTAAAAACCCTCATAAAAATTATTAGAGCTAATAAATGAATTCAGCAAGTTGCACAGCACAAGATCAACACACACAAACCCATTGTATTTCTATAGATTAGCAATGAATAATCTAAGAAAATTAAGAAAACAATTGCATTAAAAATAATGTTTAGCCCTGGCTGGTGTAGCTCAGTGGATTGAGCTCGGACCTGTGAACCAGACGATCACGGTTCGATTCCCAGTCAGGGCACATGCCTGGGTTGCAGGCCAGTTCCCTGCAGGCCAACACCCAGCAGGGGACACACGAAAGGCAACCATACATTGATGTTTCTCTCCCTCTCTCCTTCCCTTCCCCTGGAAAGATAAATAAATAAAATATTAAAAAAAATAATGTTTAAAAGACCAAAATACTTCAGTTTAACTTCAGCTCAGACAGTAAAAAACTTGTACACTAAAAACCAAAAAATATTATCAAAAGATTAAAGAAGTCCTATGTTGCAGACCACTCTGCCTAGTTTTAGGAATTGTATCTCTACCCCTTGTGGCTAAGGGCAAGGGAATAACTCTGGAATGCAAGCCTAAGGAGACAAAGCTTGTCTCTGGTAGCAAATGCTGCCTCAGTTTCCTCTCCCTGCCCCCAAAGATTGGTTGGAAGTCAATGACCGATAAGACCCCTCACAGCAGGGGGGGGGGGGACTGCAACAAAGAGCAGTGGACTCTCACGCCCCCCTTTGTCAAAGCCCTGAGTCCCCATGTTCTCTGGGAGAAACATTTCCTGGCTCTAATCCCCTTAAGCCTGAATACCTGATGGGAGAGGTGCAGCTCCTGGCCTTGCAAGAGTGTGTCCTGGGGAAAAATCTGGCATCACAAAGACTTGCTGATAAGGCTGTGAAATCTGCTCTGCTAAGAGTGCTTTCATTCACATGTTAAGGGTTTGAGCAAGAAACCCTAATATTCTGTTCCTGACAGACTCTGATTCAGACTAAACACTCAGATTTCTTTGAAATGTTATCACTGTTTGATCCTTGCCACCATATTCCTGTGTATTAGAACCCAATAAAAGGCTACAGAGGAGGGGGCTCGGGGCCTTTTTCTCCTTGGAGAACCTGGCCGCTGCTGGCCTTTTTCCCCTGAGAAACTGGCCACCAGCCCATGGCCTTTTCCGTCTGGGAAAATGGCCACTTCTCCCCTCTAAGCAGATCACATCATGTCTCGGCCGTATTCACTCTCATCTGTGGCACTTGGGGGCACTTGCCAGGAAGTCGCCCCCTCAGTCCTAAATAAATGGAAAGACATTTTTTGTTAACAAATCATACAATGTTCTTAAGATGGCAATATTCCTCAAAGCCACTTACAAATTCAGTGCAAACCCTCCCTATTATAATTCCAATAGCCTTTTTTTTTTTTTTTTTTGCAGAAATGGAAAAACCAGTCCTGAAGTTTACATAAATTGCCAGGGAAACTAAATCAGCAAAACAATATTGAAAAATAAGAGAAAATTTGCAGTGCCTATATTTTCTTATTGCAAAACTTACTACAAAGCTACAGTAAGCAAAATTATGTGGTATTAGCATAAGGATATATAATAAATAGAGATATATGTAAAATTACATACATATAGGTCACAGAATAGAATTGAGACTTTATAAATAAATCTATACATCTAATGTATATGTCTATACATTTATTGTATAAATAGATCTATACATCTATTGATTGCAACAAGCATGTCAAGACCATTCAATGGAGGGAAAAGGTAGTTTTTCAACAAATCGTGTTGGGACAACAGGATGTCTACATTGTAAAAGAAGAAAATTGGACCTCATCTCACACCAGATACAAAACTTGACTCAAAATGATTTGAAGACCTAAATGTGAGAGCTAAAACTATGAAAGTCTTTGAAGAAAGGTAGGAGTGAATCTTCATGACCTTGGACTAGGCAATGATTTCTTACATATATCAAAAGTATAAGCAAGGAAAGAAGCAAATAAATTGGCTTCATCAAAATGAAAAACTTTTGTGCATCAAAGGACACAAGAAAGGAAAAAGAAAACCCACAGAATCAGAGGAAATATTTGTAAATTACATGCAGGCATTCCTTGTTTTATTGTGCTTTGCTTTATTGAGTGTCTCAAATACTGCATCTTCATCAACCTTGGGGCAAGACCTTCTCCTAGCAAAAAGAGTATGACTCACTGAAGGCTGAGATGATGGTTAACATTTTTAGCAATGAAGTACTTTTAAATTAAGGTATATACATTGCTTTTTTTTAGAATGTACATAATGTACATTATGTACATTTTTTTAATGTACATAATGCTATTGTACATTAAATGGACTACACTGTAGTGTAAACATAACTTTTATATGCACTGAGAAACCAAAAAATCATGTGACTTACTTTATTGTGATACTCCCTTTATTTTGCGGTGCTCTGGAACTGAACCCAGAATATCTCCAAGGCATACCTATCTATGATAATGTCTAGGATCCAAAATATATAAAGAATTCTTATAACTCAACAGGTAAATGACAAAACAACCCAATTCAAAATGAATGAAGGACTGGAAGACATTTGTTCAAAGAAGATACACAAATGGGCACTAAACACATGATAAGATGCTCAACATCAATACTCATTCGGGAAATGCAAACCAAACTACGATGCAAAACCAATTCACAGCTCCTAGTATGGATATAATTTTCAAGAAATGAAGTATAACAAGTGTTTCCAAGGATATAGAGAAATTGAACCCCTCATACACTGCTGGTGAGAGTGTAATATGAAGCAACTGTTTCTTAATAAGATAACAGATGACTTACTCTACCTTACTCTACAACCTAACAAGTTTTCCCTTAGGTATATATACCCCAAAGAACTGAAAACAGGTGTTCACACAGAAGCTTGTGCATGAATGTTTATAAGAGCATCATTTGAAATACAACCAAAGTAAAACAAAAGTCCATGAGTTGATGAATAAACAGATAAAATATGGTATACAGTAGAATGTTATTCATCCATAAGAAGTATGAGTAGTAATATACTGATAAATACTACAGCATCAAAGAACCTAGAATACATGATAACTGAAGAAGCCAGACAGAAAAAAAAAGAAATATACTGTATTTCTTGGTACCATTTAAATAAAATATTCAGAATATATAAACTCATTCAGAACAGAAAGCAGAATAGTGATTTCCTAGGTTACAGGATTAACTGTTTAAAGGGTATTTGTCTCCTTTTGGGTGACGGAAATGTCTGGAACCAGATAGTGTTTATGTTTGCATAACATCATGAATGATCTGAATGTTCCTGAACTGTACACTTTAAAGTGGTTAAAATGGTGAATTTAAGTTATGTGACTTTAAACATTGTGAAGTTTTTCTGAAAGTGAATAACTACCCAAATGCACAGAAAGCACCATACTTTAAATGGTCATTATTTCTATTGCTTTTTAATATTCAATTGCAAATTCTTGGAAGCTGGAATCAGTGCATTAATCTTTTTGCAATTGTCACAGTGCCACTTCCAACATCTTATGTATAAAGCCGGTAAAGTAAAATGTATCATGAAGGAGAGGGGCTCCAAAGATGCATCAAAGCCCCACAGTGCACAATAAGTAACACGACCACCCCCCAGTAACTTTTATTTCTTGAGCAACTACTTTGAACCATACACATTCATCATTTCTAATCTTTACAATTTTGCAAGGTGGGTACAACATGGTACCACATAACTCGAGGAATGATAGCTGTTCAACTAATGTCAAGAGTTAAAGTTAGAATATCATAGATGATGGTCCAAATGTACCTTGAATATTTTATTTTTTAATTAAATTTACTAGGGTAACATTAGTTAATAGTACATCTCTATGATACATGACCTGTATATTGTGGGTCCATCCCCTAAAATCAAATTAAATCATCTTCTGTCACCATATATATGGCCCCTTTTATCTTTTACCACTTATGTACAAAAATTAATTCTAAATGGATCAAAGACCTAAATATGAGATCTGAAACAATAAATTTACATAGAAGAAAACGTAGGTACTAAATTTAAGGACCATTATCTTAGAGAAGATTTTATGAATTTGAATGTTTTATTTTAATTAAAAACATATAAACATATATTTACTCCTCAAACTTTTCATCAGGGACTTTCTTTTCTCACAGGTTCACCAACTTTTTAATACATTTCATTGGTAAAGCTTGGCCCACAATTTTCAGTTTTAGTTTCTTCAGTTAGAAGGAAAAGCTAGAGATGCTCGTGAAATTGTTAGAGCTCAGATTCCTCCCATATTTTTGTCCCCTTTCCTAACCAGTAACTTATAATTCTCTTATTTATATTTTACTCAGCAGCAACATTTTCAGTCACTTTTTATATTATCTTTCCAACACATTCAACTAGGGTTTCATGGAGAAAACAATGTTATCTTTTAAATTTTTAGTAATTATTTTGTTGATTATTTTTTCTTTAAAAAAATCAGCTTTGACATTATTTCTATATTACAACAGGTTCATTTGGCTGCAACACCCACGCTCCTTCGTATGTCTTAGAAAGTTAAAGCACAGGGTGCAAGGCTCTCCTGGAAAGGCTGTAGGAAATGATTTCCTACATGTTTTTCTGAGTAGGTTCTGCCCAACCTACTCAGAGAAACAGCAAAATGAGAAAGCGGTTTCCAGAACAAGATCTGTGTCTTTCTGGATTTCTTACAAATTGTTAGATGGGTCAACTAAAGATAAGAGGTTTGACATTCTCTCCCTTAAATTTGCATATGGTCACAAGAACTTCAGGCTTCCAGAGTTCCCATTACTTTAAAATTATTTTGAGCACTACCATTCTTTCCAACATTTTAGTGTTCTTTAAGTGAATTAGAAGTGAAAAGTAAGCTTATTGGTTCTCTGTTGTCTAAAAAACATTTAGAAACCAGACGCAAGTGAACAATTGGGCACAGCATAGTGGTGATAATGCCTACATCATTTCCTAGGAGAAGGTTGCTCCACAAATAGAAAGTAGTGGGTTTTTTAAATTTTTATTTATTTATTTATCTTTAGAGGGGAAGGAGAAGGAGAGAAACATCAATGTATGGTTGCCTTTCGTGGGTCCCCTGCTGGGAGTTGGCCTGCAGGGAACCGGCCTGCAACCCAGGCATGTGCCCTGGCTGGGAATCGAACCGCAATCCTCTGGTTCACAGGCCCGCGCTCAATCCACTGAACTATATGAGCCAGGGCAGTAGTGGGGTTTTTTTCTTTTTAAAATCAGGCTGCTCATTTAAATTCATATTCACTGCTTTATTATGCTTAAAATTGCACATGACCTCTTTGGATCTTTGGCTCAATAATCACTTTGATGTTTTATTTATTGATTCAGAAAAAGACTTGCCTTTCAAGTTCGTTATCTCTCATTTCAATGGAATTTTTCAAAGTATATAGAAACTAACCCCATAGTACAGTCTACTCAGTTTGAAACTGGCACAAGATTCTGAAGTATTATTGGTACCCTGGGTGTTTCCTGCCATTTAGTTTCAAGCTAATAAGGAAATGCAGAAGTTGGCTAGAGTTTGCAATGAATTCAGCTAGACATTCGTGCTGGAACACACTCAAAGAAGATTCCTTGAGAAGGCATTTTATTGTACCAGGGACTTTGTTTTCTTGGCTGTTGAAATTATTTATATTTGGAAATCAGAGCTATTTCTCATCTTTGACCAATTCTTTTGTGAAGCCTCAACTTCCATATTTATGCAATCCACCTGTGACATCATTCAGTTGTTCCCATGGAGGGAAATATATATATTCACACTCTAGGAAGACACAACATAAAATGTAATTTTTAAAAAAAGCTCTGTTCAAGTCCTTTGTCCGTTGTTTAAATCAAGGCTTTTCAGGGGTTTTGCTTGTTTCTATTGAGTTTAAGAATTTCTTATATATCCATTAAATATTAACCCTTTATTAGATATGGTTTGCAATATGCTCTTCCACTCCATAGGCAGCGTTTTCACACTATTAATTGTTCCCTTTGTGGTGCAGAAGCTTTTTTGTTTTAATGCAGTCCCAGTTGTTTAGCTTTGCTTTTGTTGCCTTTGCTTTTGGAATCTTTTCCAAGACATCATTGCCAAGACTAATGTCATGAAGCTTTTCCCTATGTTTTTTTTGGTAGGAGTTTTATAGTTTCAGGTCTTCATGTATACACCTTTAATACATTTTGATTTGACTTTTGTGTATAGTTTAAAGGTCAAATTTTATTCTTTTTTTATCTGGATATTCTGTTTTCCCAACACCATTAGTTGAAGAGACTATCCTCATGCATTTTGGCACCCTTGTCAGAGGACAGTTGACTATTTAAGTGTGGGTTCATTTCTGGACTCTTCACTCTGTTCCATTGGTCCACATGTCTGTCCCTATGCTAGGCTGTTTTACTGGTCTATAACATACTATTTTAATTACTTTGGCTCTGCAATATATTTTGAAATCAGAAAGTATCGTGCCTCCAGCTTTTTTCTTCTTTCTCAAGTTAGCTTTAGTTATCTGGAGGCCTTTGTGGTTCCACATACATTTTAGGATTATTTTGTCTCTTTCTGCAAAACATGCCATGGACATTTTGATGGAATTGCATTGAATCTGTGCATCGCTCTGCGTCATATGGACATTTTAACAATATTAATTCTTCTAATCTATGAACATGGAATCTCCTCACATTAATTTATCTCTGCTTTAGTTTCTTTCATCACTGTTTTGCAATTTCAGTGCACAAGTTTTTCACCTTAGTTTACTCCTAGTGTGAAAAGGCAACCTCTGAAATTGGAGAATATATTTGTAAACCCTATACCTGACAAGGAATTAAATATTTAAAAATATAGAGAGAACTTCTACAACTCAGTAATGAAAAATAATAATAATCTGATTTTAAAATGGGCAGGAGTCCCACAGTGGGTGGGGAGAGGAGCCAACACAGAGTCAAGGGGGCGGGGTCACTGGCAGTGGCTCCTCCAGGCCACTGGATGGGGAGGGGACTGTGAGAGCACCTCATGGAACCTGCCCAGTCTGGGAAGCGGTGGCAAGCAAGCCTGGGGCAGGGCCAGGGCTTCAGTGAAGCTCCCGTGGTCCTCATTTTCCGTTGGTCACCGGAGTTTGTGGTAATTGTTGCTGCTGGCCCTGCCTCTTCCTCTTCCCGTGGTGTCTCTTTAGCTGTAGTAGCTGCACCCTTGCACCTTGGGAGGGTGATACAGGCACCAAGATGTGCACCTGCATGACCTGTCATTGAGGAGCCAGTCGCCAGTTGCTGGTACACGGCCTGAGGACTGCAGGGCTTTCACGAGTACAGTATCCAAAAAAACCTACTAGAGTCGTTTTTGCAAACCTTGAGGATGTACGCACTGTGGGTCTTGTGCTGCTCAAGATTACAAACAAGTGGATCCATCTACTACCTGAAGAATTTTCTTCCTTGGACCTTTGCATCATGTGTCCCTCTCTGGGTGTGCACTTTCCAGTGTGGATATATGTAGACCACCAACTTATGGCCTTGTATTGATGGAAAGATTTACAGAGAACAATGGAAGACAGGAATGTTTGAACACAAATCTTTGCAAACACAGCACTGGGATATATTTGCCTTATACACAACTAAAGCCATGGAAAGATCAAAGATTCTGTTACAGTTACTATGATAAATTTCAGGGGGAGATTTACAGACCCATTGAACATCTATGAGTACTGGATATGAGTATTATAGAATGACCCTGCATCTTTTAACAATTACTTAAAAAATACTGTAATTCTATATGTGGAAGACATCCGAGGGTGTTATTAAATGCTGTCGTGGAGCTCTAGAAGAATGAACATGATTTTTTTCTTTTTGAGTTATGCCAGGCAAGCCAGTGTAAAAACTGGCAAGCCAGTTCAGTGAGTTTTGCAGCTATGTAAAGGAGCAAACAGGTCTGTCCACATGGTGCTCTGGTGAATGACCCAACCACTAATTCTGGAAGAGACAGGTCTTTATTTACAGTATTCCAGCCTTGGGGAGAGGGGCTCAGAACACTTATGCTCAGAGCCCTCCTTTCCCTCGAGACCCAGAACTTCTCTTGTTTTCCAAAAGGCTATGAGCCAAAACCAAACTAGTTTCCCCTTTCCTTATTTTAAGCTGGCTGTGCAAACAGTTCTTTAGTCTCTCTGGAAGGTACCAAAGTCACCATCCTCATGCAGCAGCTTTCATCTTCAGGATTGGAGGTATGTTGTCACTAGCCTCTGTGTACTATTACTCCAAGAAAGCATGAGTCGTGTTATACCGGATCATGGTGAAGTACAGGAAAGGCACAAGTCCCAAGTGTTCAGATAAAGTCCAGGTCTGCAAGGCAGCAGGTAAGCATCTTGCAAGGCAAGATCCTTGATGGCTTTGGAGTCAGCTATAGCAGGCGCGATCACAGCAGCAACATGCCATTCTTTCCCTTACTAGCCCATGGCAGACCAGCTCCTATAGCTCCCATGGCTATTATCTCACTACCAGCAGCCTGGCAGAATTTCCTTCACTATAAGGTACATTGTGGCTCTTCTTCCTCACTTGTGTTCACATGGCTGTACACCCCTGACCCGGAGTCTTCTGTGCGACCTCATCTCCGACTCCTTCCACAGTGAGTACCTTTTCTAGTTTTCCTGTATTGTCTACAGTTATTCAGCTGCCATCCCCAGACAGGGAAAGAGTGACTCAGTGATCCAGAGGGACCACGCCCTTGGCTGCATCACAAGTCAGAATATATCCTGAAAGTCACACCCACTTTGCCTTGAGGTAGTAGCACAGCTATTAGACTAGCTAACAAAAGGTGGAAAACTATAATAGCATAATCAATAGATATAATTTTAAAAACATTGTCATTGTAATACAAAGTACCTTAATCCTATCATCTGTTTCCCACATCCCCCAAACCATGGCTGTGGGGGTTTTCTCTCATTTTCCTGGGTACCCCTTGCCCTGTACTCCATTACAGCTGGAGTACTCATGGTCCTCTGAGGCACTGAATTCTCAAGGATGCCACCTGCACATACTTATACTCTGTTCCAGGTCCCAGCCCAGCTCTGACCAAGATACTGGTAATTCTGGTTTGAGGGAGTTCTGAAACCCTAAACTTACAGAACTTTCTTCTCTTCTAGTAGATGCAGCCTTCCTTAATATCAATTCATTAAAAAACTTTTATAGTAGAAGGAAGGTTGGCATCAAATATTTTGATTAAAAAATAATGGCAATGTAAAGGACCAATTGCGGCAAACAGTTTTTTGAAAGTAACTTATAAAGCATTTACCATAAACTAAATTTGTACCCTTTGCAGACTTGTGCACATACATTCTGCTATAGTTTTGCAAATTGTACCCAAACAAAAAAGGTGGAATCTTTTTATTAAATAATTGCACTTATAAGTGATCTAAAATAAAATCTCCAGTTATAGTTATTACTACCTGTGTTGTATAACAGATATCTTCATTTTAGTTGTTAATAAAGTGCTATACAAATTTTTAAAATGGGCAAAGATAAAAAGAATTGACACCATAACTAAGTGGGATTTATTCTAGTTGTGCATGACTGGTTCAACATTTAAAAATCAATTAATGTAATCTATAATGTCAATAGGCTAAAAGAAAAATTACATGATCATAGCAATTGATGCAGAAAAAAGCATTTGTCAATATCCATCCATGATTAAAAACTCTCAGGAAACTAGGAATAGAAGACTTAATGAAGATTACAAAAACCCTACAGCTAACATCAAACTTAATGGTGAGAAACATGATGCTCCACTAACATCAAGTACAAAGTAAGGAAATCCCCTCTCACCATTCCTTTTCAACATCATACTAGAAGTTCTAGCAAGTGCAATAAGGCAGGAAAAAGAAATAAAATATGTACAGATTGGGAAGAAAGACATAAAACTGTATTTGTTCACAGATAACATGATCATCTGTGTAGAGACTCTGAAAGAATCAACAATAAAGCCCTTGGAACTAATAAGCAATTATTACAAGATTGCAGGATTACACGGTTGGTATATAACAGTCAATTACTTTTCTCTATAATAGCAATGAACAAGCAAAATTTGAAATGAAAGAGAGTCACTTTCCCTCCCAGAAGCATGCCCATGCCTTTCTTCCCTATCAGGTGTACACCTCCTAAACTCTAAGGATCCACACGAGACTTGCAACCAGGGAAATAAAAGGTTGTGGCATCTTGTCCTGGGCTAACCTCCTAACCCTGTCTCCTTTTCTGTGATCCTTCAATAAACCCAATGCACGGCTGCTATTGGCTCACTAAAGAGACAGCCCTCCATTGGCTCACTTCTGTCAGCCACTTTTACTTCTCAGTGAGCCAAAGCAGCCCCAGGTAGGCTCTCTCTATCCCAAGCCCTTCTTCTATCCTAGGATTTGCTTCTTCTATCCTAAGCCCTTCCTTGTTTCTCTCTCCCCATTGATTAATGTACTCTCAAAACAAAAAAAGCTAAATGCCATTTATATCAGCATCCTAAAATTAAATACTTAGCTTTCAATCTAATAAAATATGTATAATACTTATATGATAAAAACTATAAAATAAACTAACTTTAAAATGACTAAATAAATGGAGAGATATTCTATATTTGTGGATAGGAAGACTCAATATTGCCAATGTCAGTCCTTTCCAACTTGATCTGTAGATTCAATGTAATTCCAATAAAAATTCCAGCAGGTTATTTTGTATATCTCAACAAACTAATTCTAAAATTTATATGAAGGGCCACAAGATTGAGAATGGTCAACACAATATTGAAAAGGAATGAAGTTGAGGGACTGATACTACCCAACTTCAAGACTTACTTTAAATTTACAGTAATCAGGACAGTGTGACATAGGAGAAAATAAGAGACAAAGAGAGCAATGTAGAATAGGCATCCAAGAAATAGACTGACATATATACATATGTGTATATGTATATACATATATATATGTCTATTAAGTCTATGAAGTTGAGTGTATATGTATGTGTGTGTGTATATATATGTGTGTGTGTATATATATATATATGTGTGTATATATATATATATATATATACACACACACTCAACTGATCTTTGACAGAGGAGTAATGGTAATACAATGGGGCAACAAGCTTTACTTTCCAAATAATTTGGAGGATTAAACCATAACATGCAACAGATATCTCAAATATATAAACTGATTCCAGAGCAGGTATATTGTTTGGGACCCAACCTGTGAGAAAGTAGATTATTTTCTTTAGGAGAGAGGAAGATATTCTACAAATGAGCTTTCTTAATACACAGTAGCCCTCACTTGTTTACAATAACCTTGATTTTCTGAAGGTCATAGCCTCTTAATGGCCTTATGTATTTTTCCTTATCAGCCACAGAAAAGAGTGGGCCCCAAGTGCCTTAAGTTCCTAGAAAATATCAATAGAGAAAAAGTGACCTCATGAGAAATAAAAGGGCTGGAGCAGTTCCCCAGAGGCCAACAAGAGCACCAGTCATTCCTCCCGCTCTGGAGGATGAGGATCGAGCTAGTGTGGTGGTCAACGGAGCCAAGCATACAAAGTGCAGCTCTCTGTGCTCACAAACTCTCCCCAGGCTCTCATGTCTCTGAATTCCCATGTAACAGCTACATGAGATTCATTAAATGAAGAAGTGGAAATGGTGTTGTTCCAAAGGGCATAGGGACAATGGAAGTGGTTGTAAAACAGGTGTCAAGAACTAAGAAACCAAAATGAATCCATGAATATCACAGCCTTCATCTTAGAAACGGAGGCCACCAGTCAGAGCCTGAAACCTACTTTCTTGTAGGACTGAATCTGAGTAAAGATGTGTTTGTCCAGTCACATACTCTTGGCAGCAGACAACTTAGTGTCAGTTAGGTCTCCCCTGGAGGGGTGTGAACAAATCATCGACTGCACTACCTCTTAGCCAATAGAGAAGTTGGAGACCATTACTTCCCCAATATTTTTTCTCATGATAGTGTTACTTACACCTGTTGAACACCAGGGAAATGAGGTTGTGATAAATAAACTAGGGGCCTTATTGTGCATTCAGAGATTGTTTACCCTCTGAACCACTCTTAGACTATCACAGGGATTTAAAGAATTAGTATTTTAGGACATGCAATTCTCTTACTGGTAAGAATACTCATGCATTCTCTCACAAAGCTAGAAATTAGGGAGAACATTTATCCAAACTACCTTTATTTGTTCTTGATGAAGATGAATCCTTATGCAAGATATTTGGACTCATGAAAATTCCGATGTCAAAAAGGCCAGATAAGTCTGTGTAGGTTAGAGTGGTTCTCTCTATCAGATTAGACTCACTCTCCCTCTATCTCCACCCACCACCTTTTCTCCTGTAACCCCAACTCAGGATGTTAAGCATTTGGAGAGTGTCCTGAAATGCCTAATTAGATAATATCTTTTGGTGTATTCCATTGCCAAGTGCTTCGTATGTCTAGTATAATAGAGGTTAGGTTTACTATTTTAAAATAAAACATTGTAATGTTCTTGGACTGCTATGAACATCATCATTGTTTTCAAGATATTTTTAAAGAGTTGGTAGAATAGAGAATGGCTCTCTAATGTATTACGTTTTAAAGCTTTCTCTTCAACCAGGGACCATAGGAGTCTTACATTCCAGTACTTTCCATAAGGTATGTCTGCGGAAGTCCTATCAAGGATATCCTGGGCCCTGGCTGGTGTGGCTCAGTGGACTGAGGGCTGGCCTGTGAACCAAAGGGTGGCCGGTTTGATTCCCAGTCAGAGCACATGCCTGGGTTGTGGGCCAGGTCCCCAGTAAGGGGTGCGTGAGAGGCAGCTGCACACTGATATTTCTCTTTCTTCTTCCCTTCTTCTCTGTCTAAAAAGAAATAAATAAAGAATCTTAAAAAAACAAAAAGGATGTCCTGGACAGCCAAACACCCTACTTGGGATCCTTTGTGTAGGATGCTCAGAATTGCCCTAGTGGGCTGCCACAGCACTGTAGCACTGTGATGGCCTGTTTCGGTTGAACATCACAGAAGTCTGATGCTGGATATGGTAAGCGTTATTACTGTACAGCATATCACCCAATTTGCCATATCTGAACTAACTGCCTTTGTTCTGTACCAGCTAGGCTTGGGACTTTAGGAAGCTCCCTTTTGAGTCCAGGGTAAACTTGGAGTTTATAGTTTGAAGCCTAGACCACACCCAAATTTTATCGTTCCCCAAGTAACAACTTTCTGACCCTGACCATTATCAGACTACTGCCTGGAAAGAGAAGTCCTGCCCCAGCAAGCCAGTGCAGTCTAGAACAGCCAACCTTTTAATTACTTACTACATTACCCAAACCTAGTATTTGCCAGGTAGAACTACCTGTTACTAATTTAGGGGTAGGCTTGCCAGCACCTGACTACATTTTATGGAATATTTTAAGCTTGCTATAGAATATTGTAGACTCAGTCATACCTTCCTCAGAGATAGCATCTTGGTTATAAGTTAATATTTCTGATCTTAAACCTGAATGTATATCTATCTTAAAGATACATCACTATGTTTCTTCAAGATGATGGGAAATCACTTGGAAAGATCTTCATGGGATACATGGGGTCTTACGTTTAGAAATACTTATTTGTGTTAACATGACTGACATATGTAAGATGTGATATATGTGGGTAAAAAGAAAGTAACAGGTATAAATTTAATTGTGTCACTAATTTAGCTATAATTGTGTTAATATATTTATTTAGAATATATTGGTCATTCTCTGCATTAATAAGTGATATGAACATGGGAATTTCATGTTATCCTGAAATTATATCTATGTGTGTGTATTATATACATACATGTTAATACCTATGTGTTTGGGTATATGGATATACATCTATATATGTGTATGTACATATAGATATAATGTAGTTTTTAGAAGTATGAATAGATAAATATAGGTGAGCAGCTATGAATTAAGTGGCTCTAAGTCTCCTACTTTTATAGTAAATAACCTGAGGTATTCTTTAGCAGTGAACATAGTTTTTCACATAACTTTATTATATCTTTTAAAGATAGCATTAGTATTAATTAAATGGGTTGATAGGTAAATTTTTTATGGGAGTATTTTGACATCTTTGTTTATGAAACTTGGCAGATATTAAGTTAGTATTTTCATTAGAATAAAGCCACTTAATATGTATATACCACAACTTAAAATATAATCTCAACATATAGCACTTTGCTACTCCATGCCATCCTTATAACTTAACACCACATTGAATGCTACAGTGTTCCATAACTTTATTTCTTAAATACAAGCATGACTCTTAGACTTGATCATGGTTTCCATGTTCACTTTTAGCTAAATTCAGGATTTGCAGTTACTCATTATTTCCCTCTATCAGTCTTTACTGGCAATAACACTTGGTATTCAGATAGCACCATTTATAATAATCCAGAGTAATGGGCAGGCATGATTCACGTACCCTCCCCTTGTCTGTGAGAAAGCAGCTGCATACGGTGACCCTGAGACCCTCTGCAGTGACAGAACCAAGGCAATGGCAGGACAGAAACAGTCAAGCTGGCATGTCCCAAGGTAAGGAGACTAGCCTGGATTTAACACAACATAGGAGCCTAATGGAGTACCCCGCTTGGACGCCCCCACTGCACTCTGACCAGCCGGGCCCCTAAACACCGAAGTGTGATGAGGATTCATCTCTGACGAGGGCAGAGATGCCACGGTGAAGCGCCATGTGCTCACTCCTGACTAGATACAGCATGAGCCAAGACGAGTGTCGGAAGAAGAGGAAACTGTGGAACCAATGGGCACTTTGTTATTCATGTGGCATTTAATACTTGTCACCATACCATGTTCCTGTCTGTCTGATAACAGGACTGCTTTTGATATTTGCTCAGCTGCCCTGGTCTCCTCAGCAGGTAGGAAAGCAGCATGCATCCCCAACCACCTCCCCAAACAGCAGCTAACCACCATCTTATCTTAACAAGCTAAAACAACGATAGTTTAAATTACTTTGAAACTTTAATTTCAGGTACTTTTCCACTCAGCATTTGAAAGTTTGGATTCTCTCCTTTTTTGTATAAAGGCTGTCAAGGTGGTTAAACTAAATTGTGTGTCTTTTTCTATGTACATATCTAGGCCCAAGTCTCTTCTTTATTAATAAAAGGTGTCTTGATCACAGTCCCAAAGCAACTCTGCACTGGATTCCAGGTTGTAAAACTTGGAAAGGAAATAGTTTCAAAGGGGGACAGAAAGCAACCACAATAAAAAATATGTAGCTTGATATTCATTTCTTCTAAGTCCAACTCAGAAACAATAATTAAGAGGAAGAAAAAAAGAGGACCTAGCTTTCACCCTGCTCTCTTTACCAAACACACTAGCCCCAGACGCTCTGTGGTCTTAAAGTGCAATTACTATTGTGAAGGTACCCAGGCCAGGGATCCGACTGGACAGAGTTCAAAGCAGAAACTTCAAACAGAGCTGTTCCCGACTCAGGCTGAGAGGGAGAGGCAAGGTGGAGGAGAAAGGGCATGACAGTTCTCCGGCACTCAAGTGCAACAGAAGTGTCCTCTCTTTTTTCATGAGGAAAACAATTTAAATTGTAAGGAAACCTGGATGGAAAAATACAACTTTTAAAAAATTTCTATCTGGGGGCATTCCAGTGTAGCAGAGTCAAAAGGCAGGCGAACGCAGTACAGAACCAGGGACAAGCGCTTCTTCTAGGTGCCTGGCTCCCATACTGTTGAGCCCTGTGGTCCTCAGGGAAGTCCTCGGGCCGAGGCACAGAGGAAGCACACTGGACTAAGGGCATCTGGTAGGACGTGGCTCTCTTCTCAGGCCTGTCTGGACTGGACCCGTCACTGGGCCTCTGGCCATTGAACAACAGGTAGTGGCCACGGGTGTCCTGTTCCATTTTGAAGATCTCGTATTCCGTGTGAGGTAGTTTGATTCCCAGTGCCACACAGCCATTAGTATGGGTCACATCCTGCTGGACGCCCACCTGCCAGGAGCCCTCGGCCCCACATTCATTCCCATTGAAGACATTGAGGAGTGAGGCTGTGGCCGCATCCATGGGGGTGACCTTCATGTGATTCACTGCAAAGGAGAGAGGACAGTTCTGTGACTCTAAGGGAGTGAGTGTGCAGTGCAGAGTCCACGAGCACCTGCTGGTAGCACACCAACTTCACAATGCTTTGTGATCTAAAACCAACCCTGGTACACATCCATCTAACTGCAGCCTGAGTAAAAAAGCATTCTCAGGCAGGAAGGTCAGGCCGTTGCTCTGAATGACAATCACTCCAGATTTGTGTGATCAAAAACCTACTACATTTAGCATATGAATGCTGAGCCCAAATTGCAGCTGATCACAATTGTTTTTGGTGACACTGACTCTTCAGGATTGACAAAATATTCAATAAAACTGGAAGTCTAGTTTTATGAAAAAATTTAAGGCTTTTAAATAGATGTGGCATTAAACACCTATACTAGCTAGAAGTCTTGCAAATTAATACTGGCCCATAAATCAGGCCACGCAAATAAATTAGGCTGCAGGCAAGAAATGTGAGTACCTATATTAAATACAAACCCCAGGATTTAGACAGAACATCTTTGAAGGCCCTCCCAGGAGACTGCACTCTGTGTACACAAGGTAGGTTTGGGGTGCAATCAGACAAATATGGCCATTATCTCAGCTACAACTATCAAAGGTCTATTCTTGGACCTCTTCCTTTCCTAAGAAGAGGGTTAAGGTGCCCAAGGACTTATCACGGTTATCAGCAATACTTTATACTAAATAGACTGAACCATGAAATGCTATCCTGAAAGCAGTCATACCCAGGGTCAGTACTGTCCCTCTTTGCCTTGCAGGGCTGACACCATCTTACAAAAATGTACAAGCTTAAAAAACACCTAGGTAGAGGCCAAAAGACCTCCCTTCCTGATAATCTCATTCCTTACTTTCCTCAACCCTGCATCCTAAACCTCCCACGTTTGAGAAACACGTGACAAGCTTCTTGGGTAGGACAGCCCAGCAGTGGAAGTGACAGCGCTGAGTCCCCGATGTGTAACTAACACCTGCTCTTTATTGCCCACTAAAGAAAGCACAATGCAGGCAGTGTGTTATTATTTATCACAGAAGTGGCTCAGAATATGCCATGAGCTGCACATAAGAAAAAAAACACGCAGACTTGAGATTTCATTTCTAGTCACATACTCATGGGCCACATCTGACACCATGCATGGTGGTGTGGGCTTCCTGGCATCACGGCCTGCAGGTTGAGCAGCCTGTCCTGGCTGGCAGAAAGGAGTTCAGAGGCTGTTGTAAATGATGACCTTGGGGCAGAAAGTGTTCCCTATTATCTTCTCTAACATCTCTAGCAGAAAAGAGGCCTTTTCCCTTGGGTTCTGCCTCAACAAAAGTCACAGAACCACTCACTCTCCTTCACCCATTGGGCTGTTGTGTTGGGGTTTGAGGGAGAAGACCTACCTTTGAACACAAACTCAGTTCCTCCCATGACCCTGGAGGAGTGCACGCCCCGGCTGTAACGGCCCTTGGCATAGATGGTGAAGGTGGGGTGCTTGCAGACAGGGTCGGAGTAGTGGTAGTAATGCCCTTCCCAGGTGTTATTGTTGTCATGGAAGATGAAGTGGCGTGTGAGGAAGAGGACTTCGGGCCGCACCTCACAGCGCTGGCTCACCCATTCGCCGTGCAGGCCAACGGTCAGGTCAGCCTTGGGGGGCAGGAGGGGAGGGTGATGCTCATCTGACCGGTGGATGATTCGACAGGCTATGCAGGCATGGTCGTGGTTCTGCAGTCACGAGACAAACACAAGGAGAGATCTTGCTTCATGAGAGAGCGGTGTGTGCATGCTGTACAAACGCGGATGGCCACGGCGCAGACAGTGAGGCACCTGAGCACTGTCACCTATGACCTGGGTACTCAAGAAGCACCTGCAGCCTTGCTCCACCACATAGATGGGATGTGTGTGCATATGTGTACATGTGTGTGCTCACAAGTACATGTGTTTAGCCAACATTAGACACTTAACCTAAATATTTCATAAAGAGATATGTATTCTCTTAAGAATCACATTACATTTTCAAACCATGTGTGCTAGACACTTTCAAAAAAAGGACTGGCATCACCTCATATCCATTTGGATGGCTACTGTTAAAAAAGATAACAGAAAATAACAGTGCTAAAAGGATGTGGAAAAATTGGAACTCTTGTGCAAACACTGCTGGTGGCAACATAAAATGTTGCAGCTGCTATGAAAAAGAATTACTTCATAATCCAGGAATTACACTTTTCATTTACAACCAACAGAGTTGAACCCAGGGTCTCAAAGAGAAGTTTTTTTCACTCATATTCGTAGCTATTATTCACATGGAAACAACCCAATGTACATTGACAGGTGAATAAACAAAATGTGGTATACTCATACAGTGAAATACTCTCTAATCTTGAAAATTCTGATACATGCTACAACATGGATGAACCTTGAAGATGTTGTCCTAAGGGAAATAAACCAGAAACAAACGGACAAATACTGTGTAATTCCACGTACATGAGGGGCCTAGAGTTGTGAATTTCATAGGGATAAGAAGTACAATGGTGGCTGCCAGCAGAAAGGGGAGTGAGCATTTAATGAGCACAGACGTTCAGCTGGACATGGATGAAAAGTTCTGTGGATGGATGATGGTTGCATAATAGTATGAATATGCTTAATACCACTAAACTGTCCACTGAAAATGGTTAAGATGGTAAATTTTATGTTACATGTACTTTACCACAATTAGGTTGTTTTCATTAAAAACAACTAAGAGACACAAACATTTTTTTAAAAGGACACATCCAATTGCTGGGGATAAGAAAGGGAGCTGTCCAGTAAAGGGCATGAAGGAGGGGACCCAAAGGCAGGCAAGAGCGGAGCCTCAGAAGTCGGCAGGCACACCTGCCATCCATCTGTGTCTGCAGGCCTCAGGGCTTGGGACGTTCACAGGCTCTTACTATGTTTCCTGTTTTATAGTTTTAAGTCATTTAATAAGTGCAAGATAGCTGCAGCTCTTTCAGGAGCTCTCTTCTTGCTGAGTCTGCTTTGTAACACTAACACAGATCCTGGAACAGGGCTCCTTAGGTCTGTGGCTAGAAACCAATTAGTAGGGTGGTCAGACACTGCTAGCCTTGTAAATGCTGGTGGCCCGGAGGGCTCAGAGATTACACACAAAGTTGAAGTCTAGAGGACAGGAAAGCTGGGTTCATGACCATACCTGCCATTCTGCAGCTGGAGTCACAGATACCAGGGCCTGCCTCACCTGGACCTGGGTACTACCTCTCTCTCTGCTATAATCCTTCCCACACAGGGGGCTGTAAAGTCAGCTGGCCTAACAGGCAATGGCTATGCTAGAAGCACAACTCAAAGCTGATCAATGCTATGGTAGGGGGTTGACAGTTGAGGTTCAGCATTCAGGTGGACGGCCCACAGACCCCAGCCCTTGTGTTCCCCCATCCAGGGGCCCATGTGTGGGAGGTACAGCAGCTTGCTGGCAGATGGGTGCTCTGGGCACGCAGGCAGGTAGGCAGGGAGGCACATGCTTAGTTTCTAAAAGTCAGAGTTCCAAACGTCAAAGCCCTTTTCATCACCAGTACTGAATCCATGCTGTAAAGTTGCTGTGACTGTTGTTCAGTTAAACACTCGACCATCTCAGAGTGGGAGAGCAGTGGAGGAGGGCCACTCCGCTGCCAGCCCTCCACATTCTCCTCCACGGAGAGCTCAGCACTTGCTCACTTGTTGCTGTGTTCATTATTAGATGAGGTTAGACTTGTACTTCATGAGACAGAAGGGTTCCTTTACTAACACTGTTTGTTGCTTGTAGGTGATGAGATCAAACGGGTAACTGCAGCGTGAGATGAAGGCTATCGGGCGAGGACAGATGGGACTCGCTGTCCTGGGCCCCAACACGTTTCTGGGCCTTATCCTTTCCTACAAAGTGCTCTGGGGGCACACAGGAGAAGCCGCTCAGCAGCCTGTGGTCAATAGCAAGCTGCTGTCTAAAGCGATGGTAAGGAAACAGAGAGCAAACATCTACGTACAGCCGTGCTTAACTGCCTGGAAAGACATAGCTTCAGCCAGGCCTGAGAGCCAGTCCCCAGGCCCAGGTTTTCAGCAGTGACTGCTGCCTGGCAGCTGGTGACCTGGGGCAAGTTATTTATCTCTTCATGTTTCAATGTCATCATATATAAAATGGGGATTGTTATACTTACTTGCAAAACTGCTGCAAGAAATGAGTGATAGATTAAGGTGGTTCCCACCCAGTGAATCCAAAACCACTGTAAGGAGGAAGACTAAAGAAATGGCATGTTCCACACTACATGTGCCACTATCTTTCAAATGCACATTAGACTGAGTAAGATACATATTTAGTTAAAAGAAAGCATCACCAACTTCAGTAATTTTACCATCAAGCATTTTCTTAGTAACTACCAGGAAGTGAAAGTCTCAAAGGTTTTTTTTTTTTTTTTTTTTTTGTCCCTGGAAGGGAACTCTGATAACTCTAAATCTGAGATGGGAAGTTAATATGATTGATGTGTAAAATCTTAGCTCCTGCACCCAGGAAGCAGCCCCTTAACTACCAGCAAACACTTCATGATCAGCACCTTTATCAAACTGTCCCTGCTGCCTTTGCTCCCTATCCCAGTTCCACATGGGAACTGTTCCACACAGTCAAATATCTGGGATCTCACAGGCAGGAGGGAGGGGTTCTGGTGTTGACGCCTGTTAACAAGGACAATATGGTGCTCTGTAGGGGATGGCCTTGGAAAGAGAGGACCCTCTAGGAGCACAGGCCAGGCAGCTTTCAAATCACCCACGAGAGGTCCATGCTACTCCACCTGGAGCTCCCAGCTGGCAACCTGCTTACTACTCTGCTACCTGCCCACTGAGCAGGTCCTAAACAGCCCAAGTGGATGGCCTGTTTATTTAAACACCAACCAGCCTCCACCTCCCCTTTCTCCCATTCCCCACAACTTGCTTTGCTGTCTGTAATTTGGGAATCTTAAAAACATCAACTGTGAACACTTCATTTCTGGCCATTCTAAGAAGGCATAAATCTCAATCCCTGAAAGGAATGTCTATTTCTTCTAATACCAACACCAATTCAGAAACTGCCCAGGAGCTTCTTAGATCAGAAAAGGAACAGGCTTGGTCGGGGAGGTGGACACGGCTGTCAGGCTCAGGTTGTTGTACAAAGACGCAGCCCCCAACATGGTAGTATCTGGGGCTCACATGGTGCTTTTAAGTAAAATGGGCCAGGGGTCTTGAACTCTGAGATGAGGACCTGGATGAATTGTGATCAGTTCAGTGACTATGGTCTCAAGCTGAAGCATTTTTGTTTCTCAACAGAGAAAAGCAGATCAGGTAATTTGGGGGAAACTTGCCATCCATTAGTTGGGTCTATGAGAATTTGGGGAGGGAGTGGGTGGCCCTTAGCTATTGGCCTTGCCAAATTCCTACACTAGTTCCAGTTTTGTTTATTGTGGTAAAATAAACATAACGTAAAACTTACCATCTGATGTGTACGGCTCAGTGGTACTGAGTGCATTCACACCGTTGTGCAGCCGCCCGCCACCACCTCCAGAACTGTTTCATCTTCCCAAACTGAGACTTAGTATCCACGGAACAGCAACTCCCCTCCCCTCCTCCCAACCCAGCCTGGCCACCACCACTCCACTCTCCGTCCCTGTGACTTTGAGTACTCTAGGCATCTCATATAAGTGGGATTGTACAGTATCTGCCCTTTCTGTGACTGGCTTATTTCAGTTAGCATAATGTCCTCAACATTCATCTTTGCTGTAGCATGTGTCAGAGTGCCTTCCTTTTTAAGGCTGAATTGTGTTCTGTTGCATGGATAGACCACATTTTGTTTATTCATTCACCTGTTGATGGACACTTGAGTTGCTTTCGATTTTTGTCTACTGTAAATAGTAATACTATGAGCATGAATATATAATCTATTCCAAACCCTGCTTTCAGTTCTCTTGGGTCTGTACCTAGGATGGCACTGCTGGATCACATGTTGCTTCTGTGTCCACCCTTCTGAGGAACCACCACACTGTTTTCTACAGCAGCTGTGCCATTTCACATTCCCACCAGCAACATGCCAGGGTTTTACTGTCTCTACATTCTGGTAAAAAATTGTTACTTTTTCTCTACTAGCCATTCTAGTGCATCTAGTGGGTCTAAGGAGGTATCACTTGATTTACATTTCCCTAATAATTAGTGATGTTGAACATCTTTTAATGTGCTTTGAACTATTTGTGTATCTTCTTTGCAGAAATGTCTATTCAAGCCCCTTGGTCAGTTTTTAATAGGATTTTTTTTTAGTTGACCAGTTACTTTTTCAAGTAACTCTTTAGCTGGCATTAAGAAACCAAAGACATCATAAATGATGGTGCACTTTTCGCCCCTCTGTAGACACCATCAACAAGGGGACAGCTGAGCTGTGGTGGGGTAAGGGGAGCACCACTCTGTTTTATAGGCAAATTAAGAAAAATTAACTTGTGTTCTTAATTCCTTGGATTGAATAAAAAACAAAATGCCTAAAAGGAACAGCTAAGGGAAGCAGAAGTTAAAGCCTATATATTGAATTGGCTCTAGTGCTTCCCTTTTCCAAGATGCTGTTCTTAAGTAGTAGCCTTTTAAGATTAATAAAAGGGAGGAGTTTTTCAACATGAAGAGTAATTTGTACTATGAAATATCACCTGCTTTATGAATTTACTCTTTTTTGGGACCATGTTCTAACAAATGGTTCTCATCTGAAAAGGTGTCCTCTCCCAGGCTGTCCAACTGGGCTTCTACATCACTCCCTTCCCCTGAAGTTCAGAAAGGGCCTATTTTAAAGTCAGAGTTTCTGTGCACAAAAATTGTGAAGATTAAAGCAGGACATGTTTCCTTGTTGCTATTCTTCACACCAACTATAAAAAGCTTTAATCCCAAAGGGGGCGGGAAAAGAAAAGAGCCTTATACAATAATCTCTTGAAAAAAATCAAGACTATTCTAAAAATAAAATAATCACTCTTAAATTTTGTAAGTGAGCAATGCCCTAGGCAAAGAGTAGGGTTTTGCCCATTCTCCTTTCTGATTCCTGCCCAGAGTCATGGTAATACATTAAATAACCACAGTTTGCATGGACAGAGCATTTGAATTTGAGGAAGTTCAAGCGCACTGCCTCCCAAAAAGACCATAGGCACACTTTACAGATGAGTTCACCAGGGCACAGAGAGAGAATAATATGGCTCAGGGAACTTTATAAACCAAAAGTAGAAACTGGAATATAATCTGGTCTTGGGGCTTGCAGAGAACTACTTCCTGGCCCCTGGCTGCCTCTGAGGCTGAGGTCCTGCAAAGAACTTGTCTCCCCATGAAGGATTCCAGTCCCTGGAAAAGGTTTTCTCTGGCCAATGACTGATAGGGATTCTCCAGCTTCCTCCCATTTCCTGCCAATATTTATTTCTGAAGAGTTGGTTTGCCATTTGCCGACAGTATCCACTTGTTTCCAGCATCTTCCCAGAATGGAAGAAATTACTTGATGTGATCTTGTTGTGAATAGATGAACTAGAGAAACAGGCTGAATAAAACATTTCTTGGGCTAAAATTTTGTTGAAGGAGGAGGAGAAATGGGAATAGATGATGAAAAGTTCCTTTCATAGAGTTTGTTCCATGAAATAAAAAACACATTAATGTTTCTCAGGAAGAAGCATGCCATAGCCAATGACTGATGCTGACAACTTTTTACAACTACTATTCACCATGTCTTTGATTAAATTTCTACTGTAGGTATTCCTACACTTATATCCTTTCCAGATTTTCTCCATTTCATGTTAAGTTCTTTAAGGCCAAGACCAATGTGCTCTCTCTATCTTACTTCACATGACATCTAGGAGGGTGCAATGGATATGGTAAAGGTTCTAAACTGACTGACTGGTTTAAAACATCACTGGGTATTTTAAAATATGACTAGAGTGTGGCAGCATTTATCACAAATGATGACAGTTGACTGGCCTGATGATAGGGGCCTCTTGGGTGCTTTTCAGATCTTGGATCCTGAGAATTTATGATCTCAGGCTCATTTTGACCATCTAAAGGCATCATGATGACTACACACTCTGAAAGAAGCAGGGTGACGAGCCATGGCCATACATGCTGGGTCTGTCTGACTGTAGCTTAAGGGGCCACTGCTGGGAACAGGCAGTCTGTCTTGAAGAGCAACAGTACATTTCCAGAAATGGGTTTCCTAGGAAGTTTACAGTCTAAGACATTAGCTCACAAAGACCTTTCTTGTTTTATGATATCAGAAAATCACACAAAATATAATTTTGCCTCCACTGTGCCTGTGCATATGCACTATGTATATACTCAACAGCTAAGATAAAAAGAACCACAATAAGCCGGTTCTTTAATAGAAATGACTTTAAAATGGTTTCAGAAGAAATTTTTTATTTAGTTTTTACTTGTTCCTTTCTTCTATTAAGTTGATTTAAATAGTTAAAGCAGACTTATCTGAATAATTGAATTTGCTGTAAGTGTGGTAGAGCCCCCAGTTTGACCTGTTTCTCCTCATTCTCTCCTCAGAGTGGAGCCAGAACCTCCACACAGCAGGGACTTAATATCAACTCTCTGAATGGCTGACTTCTTGCTTGCTCAGGTTTTCCCTGTCCTTCAGCCTTCTTGCCTTTTAAGGCAGGGGTTCCCAACCCCTGGTACATGTCAGGATGCAAGCAAAGCTCACCTGAGTTCCACCTCCTGTTTCCTCCACCCCACCCATCCTCCACAAGTGAGCTTTACTAGCCCAACAACTCCCCTCCCCACCCCAAGATGGTCCACGGTGCCAAAAGAAAGGTTGGGGACTGCTGTTTTAAGGGATGAAATGTTTACCACTGGCATTGCCCCAACAACAAGTATTTCTTGGTCTGTTAATTCCTTAAATTAAGCAACCTTGCATGCCTGTTGACCTGCTAAAATACTGTGGAGTCAAGACACATAAGAAACTGTTTCTGCAATAAAAGTATGTGCCAGCATCTGTGTGGTGCAATGATCATGTGATGCTTCATACTCGGTTTGTGTGGACATAAAAAGTCCACATGACCTTTCAGTGTCAAAATCCCATTATGCAACCTCAGTTTCAGATAATATGCAACATTGGCAACCTTGGAGTTAAAACACCCAGCCCCAGTGAGCAGGATCACCATTTTCTTTAGAAATCAACCTTAATGTTAGAGGCGCATCTGAACCCGTTTTAGGTTATGACTCCCTGAACCTCTCAGTCCTCTACCACCTCTTCCACCTCCCTCACCACAGTAAAGCCCTCTCCTCCCCCTGCACTGGCAGAAAGAGAAGGGACAGGATTTCTCCTATGAGCAGCTGGCTCTTTCTGTGCTTACTCCTGTGACACCCACTCACCCTCCCACCTGGGAGCCACACCAAGCACACGCCTAGGGAGAGACCGCTCTAGGCTGCAGATCTGTCTCCCGGAGTTGGGCTGACAAGTCCACTGCCCATGGCCACCTGGTCCAAAGACCCTCTGATGTCATAGATATCAGAAAGTCTGAGTTAATCTGTATTTTTCAAATACTCTGAAAAGAATTGGAAAGGGAAGATTCCTCAGAAACAAATGCTTATTCATTCAGTCTAGTCTCTACAGGCTTCTACAAATTTTAAGAAAGTGCACAAGTAACTCCTTTTTTCACAGTGACCAGTTGCTCTTAAAAACATTTGTGCTTTTCTCCCTCTGATGTGCAGTCCCAATCTGTAGTGTGCTGGGCAGAATATTTAAGATAAGTAGCTTAGAGAAAGTTGTCCGGTTTTCTGACAAACCCTCTGATTTACAACCCTGTGGCTAAATCAGTGCCGGATTTTAGAGAAAGAACAATTCCTTTTGCTAATGAGTCTGATACTGAGGCTTTGGCATTACCAACGACCCCAGCAATCATTTACTTTTAATTACACTTTGATTCTACCACATGAAGAAATGTACCTCACTAACTCTTCAACTGCACAAGAATCTAGGTGGAGGGTAATGGCAGCCCAAAATGTTAAACTCAATTCAGACAAAGCATCTTCTCTCAGGGTTATTTTAGGTGGCCTTCATTTTTTTTTTAATGAAGAGTAGCCAATTTCTTCTTGAGAGAATTCTCCCAGCACACCTGATTTTCTTTAAACATAATTTATTTGCCAAAGGACTCTGAACCTCACAGCAAAGCTGTATAAAGCTTAGAAAAACAACATGATTTAATGATTCTATTTTTACATGGTATCCCATTTCCAGAAGGGTTGAGACTAGAGGTTTCAAACTCAATTTCGCATTTAAATTAATTTTCAGCCAGGTCTCAATGGACCAGCAATTAGGGAAGGCAAGGAGTTCAAAGCGGTGGGGCACGCGGTCTTTCCGGATGCGCTCCCAGCCCCCCTCCTTCCTGCAGACCCAGCGGGTAGGGAGCACCTGGGGCTTTGCTTTTGGTGTCTGGAAAGGCACCAAAGGCCAAGTCCATTCATTCCATCTCATTGCTGTCCTGGGGAAGGATTTAAAAACTCCCTGAAGACGCTGATGCACACTGCAGGCCAAGACCTACAATGCCAGGGATAGCAAGAGAAAAACGAGCCCTTTCAGCTCCCAGAGCCAGGCGGACCTCAGGGCCTGGTCTTCGAAGGACCCCCCCCTTCCCCAGCTGGCAACCCCTGCGGTGGAGCACATGCAGGGCCCTGGATGCCAGCCTGCCTGCACCCTCCTCCTCCTCCCAGACTGCCACCACCATCCCCATCCATGGCCACAGCACTCTGAGCCTTGGAGTCCTAACTTTGAAAGATGTATTTTAACGTTGGTGGTGACTGTATTTAGGTAATTTAAGATCATGGCACAAATGTCAAAAGGTACAAAAGAGTAAACAGTGACAAATTCTGTCTGTCTCCCAGTTATTCAGTCTCCCTACTCAGAAGCAATCATTACATTTCCTATGTACCTTTGTAGGCTTATCTTCTTCTTTTATGATTAGTTCTACACAATGGCATCATACTTTTCCTGCCATTCTTAGGATAGAATAAGAATTTTTTTTCCTTAACAGTACATCTTGGATAATATCTAAGCCCCAATGTTCCTTCCGCCCTTAATATTTCTTGAGTGAGGGAACCAGACCTAGAATTTAAAGGGTTTACTTCTCAAGACACTGGGTAAATGTCCCCACAACTGCCTTATCAGAGGAGGAAGGAGAAAATGGGAGGACAGGTTTTCTAGCCAGGCACCATAAGACACTTCGATGGCCCCGGTTGGCTGCCACCTTCCTGTGGCTGCCACCTTCCGGTTGGCTGCCTCCTCCTCTAGGAGCCACACAGCCAGAACAGTGACTTACTCCAGGCCAGGGGAGAAGGGACTTCGGTGACCGGCCCTTTCCAGAGGCAGAGTGCATTCTGCACATGAACCTGATTGAACCTTCTATTTTTACCACTTTATAGAAAAAAATTAAGATTCCCAAAGGTCAGGTAATACTACTATGCCCCACAGCTGACAAGAGAATTGGGTCCCAGGGTTGGCTTCCATCTCCAAGTCCATACTCTCGTCAATTTATTGAGACAGTTTTTTAAAAAAAAAAAAAACCTCTGCAACCATTTTTTGTTGATAAAAATTCTAAGAAGGTTGGCCTTACAACTCTCATCCTTAATTCTCCATGCCAATGTTAGCAACTCACTTTCAGGACATTTTTCTTCCCAGAGTTACAACTGTATGCCTTTCCTCTCCCCCAAACTAGGCTCTATTTAGTGAGGGATGCTGACCAGGAAAACTCCATCAGACCCAGGGGATGGAAGGAGAGAGCATCATCTGTAGCTATGAGCCTTAGGAACATTGATTTTCTTTTAGCAGTTCTGATGAGCCATGCCATCAGAAGTATCACAGTGAATTTAAGGGAGAAGACAGAGGGATGAGAAAACAAAATGGCCATATTAATACTTTTTTTTAGAATCCTAGAAAGCACTAGAGATCAAAGAGCTTACCTACATAGGCATCTGCAGGTGAGGAAATAGAACCGGAGTGTTTACAAATGACCAGCCCAAGGTCAGGTATAGAGCTGGAAAGAGGGGTCCCAACTCTAGCCCAGGCAATTCTGGGGCTGTACTGTGCCTCCTCCTTGAGCAACACAGCCTCCTTTCTCCTTCCTCTTTCCTCAGCCCCTTCCCTCACTGCCCCTGAGTTTTGGCTGTCTTGCTGCTCATTAGTGCCTCCCCTACATGGTGAGTAGGGATGAAAGGGACTCTGCTGGCTTAGTCGATCTTCACAAAGGTTCAGGGTGAGACAGGGGCTAGTGTTCCTGGTTCTCATGAGTTTCTGAATTATCTGTGGACCATTTTTACTTATGACATTCTTACCTCCCATCCCCAGAAATAATTTAAAAGTTGGCTGGCTGTACTCAGAGGAAGCCAAATGTACGTACAAAAATTTCCTTTCCTCCACTGCTATCACACACCAAAGATTTCAACAAAAGTGTTATTTAGCTGCAACAGTCAACACAGACTCTGGGTAATGCTACCAACTGGAAAGGTCCCATGATGGAACTGGAAGCACATTACTCTTCTGTTTTCCCAAAAACCAGGCACTCACCCAGGTGCTACCCTGTGAAAGATTCTCCCTCTTGATGCCTTTGCATCACTGTGTGGAATGGTCACAGCATGGCCCCCACCTACCACCTCCCACTCCCTATCCCAAGAGGACATCTGGAAGAGGGCATGAATGAGGCTCTCTTGCCCACTGCCCTAACTCACCTTTTCCTTCTCAGTGCCTCTGGCACTCCTGAGGCACAACATAGTGGAATCTGGCTCCCATTCTCTATTGGAAGTACCCTCCATGGCATCTGAGTTACCTGAGTGTGGAGAACCCAAGGAGCTCTGGGCCTGAAGCTCTCGGCCCTCAGTCAGTCTCACCTCACACAGGAGACCATCCCTGACCAGCTGCATCAAGAGGAAGCAGCCTCCACCAAGTGGGCTTCCTGAGAAGATTTCCCATCGTTATAATAACGGTGACTTTCATTACATGAGCTCACAATAACAGCACTAAAAAGATAACACTGAGTAGCCTTTGGCAGGAGTAGTATTCTGTGATCACTCCACTAGTCATGAATGAGCTCAAAGGACTAAGAAGAAAAAAGGAGTTTTAAAAAAATGAATAGCCTGCCAAACAAAATCAAACAGGACCCTGCAATTAGAATTGCTGTTCTAGAGAAAACTGTCTGCCACCCTGGCCCACCACGATCAGCACCCCGCATACGCTTCATGCATTGAGCTTCTCTAACTTTTGGAGTGGAAATGATCACGTTACATGCTGACATGAATTCTGAGACCGTGGGAAGGAAATGGTTTGTGAATTCCAAATATAATTATTGGACTATCATTCAAGAAAAGAACATTGTGAGGTTTTAATTGTTTCCTGCCCCTTTCCATCCTCTCTTCTGATTAGTGACTTTACATTTAAGTCAGTCAAGTGTGGGGTCTGGAGAAGGGTTTGAGTTCAAGTTCCACTGAAACTAATTAGGTGACCTTGGGCAAAAGGCTGACCCCTTGGACCTTAGCTGCCTCTTCTGCCTATAAGGCTGGTGGTATCTGCCTCAGAGGGCTGTTGTGAAGTCTGAAATGTGGGTGGGAGATCCTCGTGGGGTCTACCACCCTTTGCAAACAGCACTGTCGCAGTTCCCCTGGGACCACCCCACCTCCTCCAGGGCTTCCATCACTGCCATGCTTGTCTGTTTTTCCCACGTGTGGTTAGAACATCTCTGTATGTCCTTCATGCTTTCCCAATAGAATCACAGACAAGGTTCCTAGAGTGTTAGAGTTGAAAGAAGCCTCAGGGATTTTCTAGGGCAACCACCTGGGACCCTACCATACCACCAACCTTAAACCCCAAACCACCACCCACATCAAATAAGAAAATCAAGGCACCAAATCAGAGCAAGCTGGCAGCTGACCTAAGTCTCCTGACTCTGGCTACATGTTCCTCCCCCAGAAGTCCTCTGAGAACCCTCTCACCTCCCAGCAGCCCCTCCCTCATGACTCAGCTCTTCTCTGTCATGGGGTCCCTTTCGCCCCATTGACACAACAGGCCTTTAGGTCCCTCATTTTACTTCACAAAGAGGAGGCTGCAGGCCCCGAGGGCAGTCAGCTTCAGGTACCTTTGCATTCTGCAGGGGGGGCTGATAACTGGACGGCCTGTAGAATGTCCTCTGAGAGGCATCAGTGTGGATGTCGCCAAGGAAGAGCTCCTCCACCAGGCGGTCCAGGTGGTGCTGCAGATACTGCTTCTCTACCCGGAGAAGCTGCAGCTCATGCATTGCGAAGTTCACGGCCCTGGTGCACTCACAGCCATCTTCCTCCTGCAGTAGGTCATAGGGCACGTCCTGCACCCAGGAACCTCCAGCAGGGATGAAGCCAGGGCACGTGCTGTTCACCAGCTGGCTGAGTCTCTCGGCAACCACCTCCGTGTGGCAGATGACCTGCACACTGTGCAGCTGGTAGTCAGCTTCTGTGCCCCCTCGGATGATCCAGGAGGCCTGGCGCAGGCGGATCTTGCCCCTGATGATGAGTGTGTAGGTGGGGCTTGTACAGCGGTTGCCACTATAATAGAACTGATAGGCCTTGAAGGTGTTATTGTGGTAGAATCTGTAAGACCTTGTGATGAACTCTGGGCCCGACCTCACTTCACAGCTGAAGAAGAAGTGGGGAAGAAAGACTTTTTTAAGCCCAAGGCCATGAGGAAGAGATTCATTCTAGTGTTAATAAATTACAGTAATAATAATAGGCTTACACTATTCTAAATTGTGTACAGATACCAGTTCACTGAATTCTCACAATAACCTATGAGTGAAGTAGGTATTATTACTATTGTCCATATTTTACAGATGGAGAAACAGAGGTACAAGAGATTAAGAAACATGGGCAAGGTCATATAACCAGCCAGCACTGGAGCCAGACGGTGAACCAAAGTGGTCCAGCCATACAGCCTATGAGTCTAATCACTCTACACGAGAAAGCCATTTGTTCACTTTATGTACAAACCAGGAGGGCAAAACCTGCCATCCACAGTTCTACCCATGGGTCTAACTTACAGAGAAATTTCTTCCTTCCTGATAGAAAGAAGGAAAGAGTACATTTCTGACCTATAAAAGAAGTTCCCTTAAGCAAGTTCAGAAATAACTTGATTTCCTTACAACTTCTGGTTTATGGACCTTGTCTAGAACAGGCAGATGCTAGATGTCTGCCATCCCAAAATGGAATCTAATCTTGGGGAGGTGTCACTTAAAGGTCAGAAATTTACCCTCCCATCCAGTCAATTTTCCCTCTAGAAAAATAAAGAGGCAAATAGTAAAATTAAACGAATATAACAATAGTAAGAAGGGTTCCTTTCATTTTGTGCTATTGACAAAGTATTTTTGGTTGTGGCATTAGACAAGTTCTAGATTCCTAGGCCAGAAATACTTGGACTGGGTCAACAGAACACAGACAGCTCAGCAGGCTTTAGCTTAGGCGCGCTCCTCACACTGCTCTGATTGTAACCGATTCTCAGACACGCAGCGCAGCACCCTCCAGGCTGATGATAGAGGTCTCCTTCAATATACTGGGCAAAGATTTTGCCTGTCTATACCTTTGGCTAGATCCTAGTCTCAGTTACATGACTTTCATCTCATTAATTTCAACTCATAAGTCTGCTCAGGTCTCTAATATATAGCATCACCCCACTGTAAAATAGGGCCCCTGGTATTCTCTTTTAGCACCTGCTGTTTTTTCCCTCATCATAGTACTTCTTTGTGTGCTTATTAGTAAAATTCCTGAAGACAGAGACCATGTTTGTTTTGTTCACTTGTTATAAACACAAAATCTAGAATAATGCTTAGCACATAGTTAATACTTGTATGCTCAATACATATTTGTTAAATAGAATAATAAATTATTTAAAAGTACATCACATTAAGATTGTTAGTGTAAGTATTTATGATGTATTTATTTTGAGAAATCTCGTTTTTATGGAAAAGAAACCTCTGGGTCTTCATCATTTTATAAAATTCCTTTTTCTTCTCCAAATTTATTTAATCCCTCCCCAAGGTACCCAGATGCTGCAAAGGAGAAGTGATTAGATCCTAGAGTTAGCCTTGTTAATTCTCAACAATTTAATGGTAGGAGAAAAATGGCAGGCCTGCCTCTAAGTTATTTTTAAAAGCTCTAATGGAAGATAAGCCAGAGCTCAAACTGGGATAAATCTCAACTCCACAGCCTGGAAAAGAATCCAAGAACTACGGCCTGCCTAGTAAGGTAGCTTGAGAACCTTTTAACTTACTCTTAGAACCCTGAAGCCATATATTAGATTACCAGAATATGGCTGGAATATTTAGATGATCAGAAACTTGCAAATCATGTTTCAGGGTTGGGGAAACACAGACTCCTAATTTCACTTGCTAATGGTTTCTTTTTATACAGCAGTGGTCCCACAGAGTTCAGTAAACAAGGACCTATTCACACACACCCTGTGGCTAACAGTGGTACAATATCATCTCTGCTTTAGCTAAGATTTCTACAGTACTTAACTCTGTTTCTTTACCAACCAGAATTTCAAAGTGGTGTTTGGGTCTTAGAATGTAGACAACACTTATGTCATTGTATATTATAAAAAGTCTACATGGATCTGAGAAACCCTAAAAAGGGCCTTCCACAGACGTGTGCTCCCCAGTGCTCCCTGAGCCCCTCTTACCCAGTGGACACCCAGTGGCCCTCAATGGCTGGTGGCATCTGCACAGTGATCCTTGCACCATTGTGGAGATGTTTGAGCATGTGATGACACTGTGATTCCTTGAATGTTCTCCAGGCACTTTTCTCTAAGGACCTAGGATGTGATCTGCTATCTGGATGAAGGAGGGCCGAACCCTCTCCCAGCCCTGAAAAAGAACAGTGGAAGTCAGCAGAAATGTGGCTAACAGCACTGCAAGTGGGAAATGAACACATACCCCCATCCCCCAGGTTTTATCAATTTCTCCACTTTCAGAAACACACAGTCCAAAGTAGGAAGTATCCTGGGAGATCATTTCCCAGGTGAGAGAACTGAGGTCTGTGGTGATAAAAAAACATGGACTTGTGTGAGGTCACTTGGGTAGTTCCTGGCAAAGACTGAGCTCCAATTCATGCATTTGTGAAATAGCAAAAGGTCATGCAGCTAAATGAGGCATGTAGTACAGACAAATGAATGTCACACGGAATGTCATGGAGAGAAATGGACATGTTCTAGAGCCACCAAAGAGGAGATATGACCTAAGGGAGAAGTAAGAGAGGGCTTATCAGGAAGGGTGAAATGTGCAGTGACTGACACATTTAGGTAAGGAAGGGAAAGACTGAGAACAGCCTCAGTGAAAAGGGAATTTTGATGGAATGGAGAAAAGCCCAGAGAATAGCTCAAAAGACTCCCCACTGTTGATCTGCTCCCTCGTGTAGCTCCCATCTGCTACATCGGATCATGCATCTTCTGGTTTCTCAGTCTCCAAATGGATGCTCTCTCAGTGGGTGCAAGTCATATTCCTGCCCTGCAATGAGGGAAGGGCATGACATTTTCCCCAATTAACTTCCGAGTCTGGCCCCTTGTCACCCCTATGAAGTTGGTAACTAAATATGCAATATAGAGTTTAAAATTAAGAGTAATTACAAGAAGATTGCACATTTTTTATTTTCCATGGATAAAGGAATACTAGGCCTGAGTTCATCTTCAGTGTAAGTAGTTTATCCTACAAATAGTAGTAGTGAATTCTCACTGGCCTAGTGTCCAGAGTAAAGCAATGAGAAAAAATGAAGTTATAATCTGAAAGGCCACTGTTTCCTTTGAGATTCACTTTTGAAGTAATTAACAAACCAATAGGTCTTTATTGTGGACCTATCATGTTTTCAGTACCCTGTTAGCAAAGAATACACTAGTCAGACCTATGTACAATAATAAAACTAAAATACATGCAAAAATACATAAAATGTATCCATTAAAATGCTACCTATGAGAAAGCAATTATATGTTTTTAAATCAGTGCCTGAATAATTTCATAAAGAAACCATGGTTTATCAGAGATCTTTTGAAAATGAAAAGTTAGACCCAAAATACAGTGACTTACACCATCAACATGATAAAAATCTACCAGAGAAACTCAGTAGATTTTCTGCAACAGGTTGATAACATACAGACATTTGCCAAGATTCAGAGGGTTGACCAGAGCATTGACTTCTAAGTCTTTTGAAATTCCTATCAAAAGCACTGAGAAGACATCTCTACAAGAAAAGTCTCGGGGTCCTCCTGTAAGTAAAATGCTATCCTGGGAATGAACAACAGCCTAGGACTGTTCTTGCAAATCTTAAATGAAGTGAAAGGCAATGAGAGAAAGACACTATGGGTATGATTTGACTAAATGATAACTGTAAAAAGAGACTGTAAAACAGCATGATGGTGTCATGTTCAAACTAAATGCAATTTCACCACCAACCATGTTCAGCTAAACCAGATGACTTAGACCTGAGCCAATATGAAAGGCTGAGACTAAGAAGCCTGTGCCTAGTGGTATCGATATTGATGCTTGTAATTGTTAAGGGAGAACCTCCTACTATATAGCCTTGTACTTCCACCCAAGGGAAGACACTGCCACCAGAGTGATTTACTGGATGGCCACCATCCCTCATTCACCCCTCCCCAAGTGTAGTAGTGTATGTGATGGAGGAGGAACAAGAGTATTTGACTCATTTTTTTCTTTCTCTGTTCAAAAGCCAGCATGTTTTCCAAATACATGCATTCTGATCCGCTCCCCGCCATGTAGTAAGGAGCCTTCCCCTTCAGGTGGCGGCTATGGCACTGTGCCAGGTAGGAATCAAGAGTTGAACTATCAGCAATCCTACCACGTACATTTCTCTATCCTGTGTCTCTGATCAAGTATTTATCATGATTTCTAATGTTTTAATCCCATTTGCCTGACACCTGTGTTGATCTCTCAGTTTTAAACTAGTTTAGAGAGAAGAGTACTACTAGTCCATGTATCTCCACCAACCCCAATAATTATAATTATCTTGATGATAGGAAGCATTTCCTGAATCCTCTGTTAGGCAATCAAGGAATAAAACATAGTACCACTTGCTATCTGGTGATTAATTACAATGTGGTTAACTTAAAATAGATTGTTTTTAAACTCAAGTCATGAGGCATTGAGAGTTGGGAAAGATTCTACTTTAAATATGAAATTAAGCATATCAACCTAGCTATGTTCTAAAAATTTATCTGTAAACCCTTTTACACCCTGCAAATGTTTCCCTGTAGAGATTAAAAAAAAAAACTGGGGGATAATGGGTATGGGTGAAATCTCCAGAGCTGGGCTGCTTGAGTTTGAAACTGGATCTGCCACTTAAAGATTTCATCCAATCCAAGACTTCAGTGATTGTTAAGATACATCATTATTTTATTACTAGTGGTAAAAACACTTGCTTATAAATAATGACACAATGCCTTAACAATAATCTTGAGCTACCCATGAATCATGCATAGCAGCCTCTGGTTGCTTTGACATTTCTCTGACCTATTCAAAAAGCTGTGACAGTATCTTGCCATTGCTTGCATTGCTTCACATGTAACAGGTAATCCTGCTGCTCTGCTCACAGCTCAGTAAAAAACACAAACTCGCCCTCACCTTTTTGTGGGTATCTTTCTTTCTAAGCAATTGATTATGCCATGTGAGAAAATACGGAATTGAAGTTCTTTTTCCAGTGATCAATATTTGCTTCACTAATGTCAAACACGCTCTACTGATCTATCAATAGGCCTGTCTGATTTTCACAGTGGTTTCTCTTTTGTGCTCAGAGTGTAATTTATAAGATTTATAGAGAAAAAAAAAGCAAGCAACTTGGCTCAAATGTTTACTCTATTTCCAAAACCAGCCTATTTGCAGCTAACCTCTAGATATATCCACTTTATGCACACAAAGAAAGTGAGTGACGGGATGAGATTTGTGCATGATGTAATTAATGAGCAGCTGTGCCCAGGTTCACACAGGTGAAGACAGTGTCATCTACTCAAAGCTACTGTCTCCAGGCTAACAGGGACTGGAAACTTCATTGACCTTAAGGTGGACAGCCATTGCAAAGATCTTAAAATATGAACACAATATGCATCTTACACTGATGAAACATGCTACTAGCACTGTGACCTTAAATTACTTAACCTCTCCAAGCTCCAGTCTCCTCATCTGTAAAGAGGGGATAACATCCCATCCCTTAGAGTTAGTATTAAGATTAGTTTCTTCAATATAAGACCTGGCACATAGTTCTCATTAAATGCTAGCTCTTGTTATTTTAAATGATGATTAGGTTCTTAGACCACCCTCAAAAAGTCTTTTCTAGCTAATAGTGCAGTTAAAATGATGGTCAAAGTCATCCAGAGCCAGGTTCCTTCTGAGTTCTGGGAAAGACAGAGTACTCGGAGTAAAGATAGGGCCCTCAGGTAAAGTGAAATGGTAACCCGGATGTAGAAGAGAGTGGGACCCAAAGTGCCAGTCTCTGGTTGTTGACAAGTTACACTTGGTTTAACAAATACCTATTCGCTATTACTCCATATATTTTAGAGGCCAGAAGCATAAAGGAGAATAACGGTAAGTTTTTCAGACTTTGGGACTGTTAAGGTCTCACTGGCCTAGATGTCAGAGAACAAGGCTAGAGATGATGAAGAAGGCTCTGAGAAGAAAGCTGGGAGTTCAAAGGCAGAGGAAGGAGGGTTGAGATCAGGATGTGCATGGGTCATTCATAAAGCTAGAGTCCCACAGGAAAGGAGCCTACAGTTAATGCTTTTTAACCAGAGGTGGAAGAAATAAAATCCAAGAGTGACCAATATGCAATCATTAAAAAGCAGGCCAAAGAATAAATAAATTACTCAGAGTTTCTAGAGTCAAATATCCATTTTACTATTGAGCTTATTGGACAATGAGCAAAGCTCATGAACCTGGCAAGGCTGTGAACCCAGGAGAATGTCAATGTGAGCAGTGAGGTGGAGAAGAACTCTGCAGTTAGCACAGTATTCAGGACCCAGTGATTTTGGGTTCCCACTCCAAGGTAATAATGTATTTCTAGGGTGAAAGAACAGGGAATTGCTATTTTTTCCTTTTTATCTTTCCCCTTCAAAGGGCCTACCACCTTGATTACTCTTAGGGAACAAAATTAAATGTCATGTAAAAGCAGGAGTTGCTGTAGGCAAAAGAAACTGTCTCTTAGGTCTGCAGTCAACCAACAGTGGTCTCCAATATTTACTTGGCTCATCTGGAGTGACGAATGTGGACAACCTTCTTGTGTGTGCTTCTTGTATTAAATGGCCGGGAAGTAAAAAGTCATTGGGAGTACCAAGTTCAGCTGCAGGAGAGGCCAAGTATAAAAGCTCGATCTTTATAACCCAAGACTTCCTTCCCAGGATCAGCCATAGAGTACCCTCCAAAGAGACCAGACACGGACTTCTGGCCAAGTCAGGGACCCTTGAGTTCAGGGCATCACCTGGAGTATATCAAATACAATGTGGGACTGAAACTAGCAACTCACTCATTCAGTCAGCCAGAAAGGCTCGAAAGGGCCAGGCATTGTTCTAGGCGTGGAAGCTACAAACATGCTTTAAGGAAGTCTCAGTTGTGTGAGAAACCAGGCCTCAGATGGGCTTGTAGAGGGACACATAGGGACAAAAGCAGGCTCTGAATTTTCCTTGTTGGGGTTTATAGAAGGGTACCTAGCCCTTGAAAATTGAATGGAAGTGACCTAGGCAGAGCATATAGTACAAACACATGGAGGCAGGCAGGAGAGATCTGTGTAGGAGGAACTAGAGACCACTGGGTGGTGGGGGATGGGTATGAAGGAGGACAGAGGAGCAGCGAACAGTGGCAGGGTCCTGGTGAAGGATGCCTTTTGTGTCATACTGAGCGTGAATTTAACTGGAAAGGTGAAGAGGAACTGCCAAAAGATTTTAAGCAGTATGATGGCATGATAAGAACTACATTTGAAAAGTTAGATTTTTCCCTTTTTGGAAGGATGGGAAGCAGATCAGAAGGAGAAAGATGAATTATGAAGTTTCTACATTCATTGTACCATTTTGCCTGAATAAGTAAGAAAGATAAAAGAAGGGAACTGCTTTCAACAAACAGAAGCAAATCTATCTTGTAGTCTTGGAACAGTACTGACCATCTTCTGCATGTTGTCGGGAAAGGTATTAAAGATATTATATTAAAAGAAAAGTAAGACAGGAAGAGGGAAAGAGAGAAGGAGGGAAGGGGGAAAATGGAAACTTCTATTAATTTACCACTATATCTGAAGAGAAATTTTTGTAAAATATATATATGTACTATTTTAATACCTCTTAAATTGTGCAATCTAAGCATCCTGGTACTTAGCAATTCATTATATCAAGTATGGAAACTAACTGCAATTATAGTTCCTGTCTGAATATGCCTATTATTATAATAATAAATGTGCTTATTATATATAATAACTTTTTAAAACCTCTACTTGATTCAATTTTTTGCATTATTGGAAGTGCTGACTAATTACAATATTTGGTTGTTGAAAACCCTGCCATTGTATGTCTTGATGATCTATCTCAGATGAGTTGGGTACTTAACATGACTCAGGGTCCTTATGAGGAACATCACTGCCCCAAATGGATACAGAGGTACTGGAATGAACAGGTAACAGCTCTGTTTAAGCCATGAGAGGGTTTTTTTCCTCTAATTTTTCCTATATGACAAGTGCAACAAAGTTATGTATGTGTGAGCGCACACACAAATAACATCAACATTTTGGTTAACTGAGGATTCCAGATGTTTTGGTTAATTGAGAAGACTAATTCATTGGGCTCCTATTCATTAAGATTTTGCTATAAATGAATCCAAGGAAAGCAGCATCTTAAGGATCAAACAACTATACAGTAAGAGAGCAGCTGCCGGTTTCCAGTCTTCAAGGTAGCCTTAGGTTAAGTAGTCTAATATGTGCTTCTTTCTCCTGTACAAAGTAAAAATTATAATAATTGTAATAACTAAAGTTTATATAACACCTGACAATCCACTTTATGCATTTATCAAATGGTAGCTATGATACAGGTATAAAAAGGAGTAAGTGGAGAACTATACTTTAATGTAAAGTGTTACTTAAAAAGCCAGTCCACAATCCCAGCTAAACTAGAAGCTCTTCATAGCACTGTTCCCAGCCCAGTGGAATGCTGAATAAGGAGATTATCAAAATAATTTCAATATAAAATGGTCTCTAACATCAGGGGTCCATGGCCTGGGCCCAGATAAATTATTATGACAAATAATATGCTAAGTAAGTGTGGGAGGGGAAAAAAGTAGACTCCGGTAGGAAATTGTTCACCTGTTCACCCACTTACCAACTGAAAACAAATCAATTGGTAAAGGCTTTAGGTTACAATTTATAGATTACTACTTCCAGAGAACCGAAGCATGTGTGTGCCTGCATAAGCATGGGTGTGAGTGTGTATTTGTGTGTGTGTGTATGTACGAATGATTTACTCCAAAGGAATAAATTACTCCACAAAAATAATCCTCAAGACTGAAGAATGATCTTAATTACTATCATCATTGCAATAATCTACTCTTCAGAGAGTGAAAACTCCCAATGCTATCAGATAAAAACCCAGATTTCCCAAATAAAGGTAGCATGTAGGGTTGACCATTTATGCAGAGATTCACATCCTAAATACAAAGTCTATGTGACCAGGCAACTGTTTACATCACTGACTTGAACAGATTATGCATTCAGAAGGCAGTCCTCAGCACAATTTTCAAAAGGGACAAATGTAGTACTTCTACTATGGTTATTAACAGCAAAGCTTATTCCTAAACTCATGGTGCCCTCAAGAAGCAACCCAGTGCATTGAAGGGGAAACAGAAAGATAAAAGGAGTGGGAGAGAAAAGGGGTACAATGGCTGCTTGCCATTTGAAAGTTAATATTCATTCACTCAATAGCTGAGAGCCTACTATGGGTGAGGTTATCATTTAGCCATGGACCACTGTTTTTACATGTGACAGAAAAAGTGAAAGGCCAGTATACTCCATGTCTACATCCCCAATTTTTCTTGATATATTCTGCAGTTTTTCACCTGCCTACCTAGATTGACAACCAAAAGTTCCAAACTACATTATACGTAATAAAATGTAAAATTAGTTGCGAAGGAAACAATTTTCAAGCACACTTTGAAAACTAATCTTTGATCATGTTAGTCTGTATATATGTACTTTACTGCTTATAAAAAGCAACTAAAAAGGATAAATAACTATAATGTCAAAATATTAACAATAATTATCTCTGGATAGAAAGTTTTAAATGATTCTTTTCTAGCTTATTTTGCACATTTCTGTACTTTATGTAATGTGGCATGCAGTCCTTGATAATCAGAGTGAGAAAATATTCTCAAGTTAGAACTGGCATGATACTTACAAACTTGAAGCAGATAAAATGAGACTGATTAAATCAAAAGCAGGTAATTACTTGGCCATGAAATTGCCTTGCCCAATTAAATGAGCAGTCATTACTGTAAATGTGTGCTTTGAAGTGGACAGACTCCTGCACAGCTTTTCATGATTTGGAGTAAAAGCATGTATGTGTTGCAGACATACTGGGTTTTACTGCAGTATGGGTACCTGTGCTTACCAAGCTATTGTTTTCATTTCCATTATTTTTTTTGATAAAAGCAAAGAGAGTTGCTTTTGCCAATCTTTAAAGCTTCATGTCTAGAAATATTTTTATGAGAAATATAATGAAGTCAAGATTTCAAATTCCTGGCCCCATTTGACTTTAGTCAAACACAAAATAATTTTCTATGTCTTTTTCTTCTAATGCCACAGTCTCCAGGCTAGACACTGAGGCTGAATCACGGATTGCTAAATTTGCATGTTGGGTTTGTAACTGACTGCTGCTGCTATACCCATGCTCTTCAGCACAGCTGTGTGTATACGCAGTGTGTGCATATTATGTGGTGTGTTTGTGCACGTGTGTAAGTGTGTGTGTGGTGTGATGGGTCTCCCAGCAGAGGAAATGCTGCAGTCAACCACAAGGCGACATCCTCCCAGCTCTGGGGTTCTGCAATAAGCTTTTCTTCCTCAGGCCTAGATATTCTTCAGGAGAGGGAGACTGTTCCTCCTCACAACCTCTGTCTCTAGCAACCAGTAACACCTGGCACATAGTAAGCTCTCATAAATGTACTTGTTGAATAAATGGGTAGCTGAAAGAATGAATCTGGAAAACCTTTATAGAACAGAATATAGAATACTGTTAATTAATTTGGGGTGACAATATATCCTTTTTCTAACCTAGATAGCTATCATGTGACCTTCCAGAATAATTTCACTCCCCAACTTAAGAGGATAAACAACATGTAGATACAAAATCTTGACACAGTGAGAAGTCACGCTTGAATGATGACAGCAGGTTTCATACTAAAGTTTCTCCTGTAACCACCTCGACTCTACAGGCAGAGTCTATCGACATGTCCTCCTGTGGAAGCTTTCAGTAGAGGTATACAATCACTAACCTACCTTCTCATGTTTCTAGTCTTAAATGTTTTATACTATACTTTAAATGATTATCTAAAGTTGTTATCAGTCTGTCCCTAAATAGTATATAATTACACAGTCTTGTCATCCAACCATATCTAGTTCTTTTCTCATTTATGAAGAAAAAGGATGAAGATGACAGCTATAGATCTGTTTAAGGCAAGTCAATTTATTTCACAAAATAATATTTAATATCTATTTATGAACAGATATTAAATCTGTGCTCTGTTATGAACAGATGCTAATCTGTGTTTTTGAAGCTGAATGATTTTTGTGCCTTTTCATCTAAGAGAAAAAATAGTGATAGAGGACATCTTTCAGCTGCATACCTTCATGCCATTCAATGGGTTTCTTTGGGTTAAAAAATACAACTGTTTTCAGGTGTTGAGGAAGAGAAAAGTAACACTGACATGTATACTTTTATGCCATCAGATTTGAATTTGAGGTATGCACTACAGTTCCAGTTTTAAAAAACAGCAAAATAAACAATGGACTCCAGTCTTGCCAAGGCTTAATTTACTCATCAACAGGACCTAAAGATGACTTATAACCTGCAATTACTTGAAATAAAAGTAACTAAAAAACCTGATCAGAGACTAGATGCCAAACATAATAGTATCCTCACACAGAATCTTCATGAAGGCCTTGTGCACTTTAAATCATATTAATGTGATTTATTAGTGTAACACTCTAAATGACGTCTGAAACTAAATGTATTAATATTTGTCACAAGTATATACATAACCAAGAAGAAATGTTTTTACCTACCAATCACTACCACTCATTGACAAATGGTGTCTTACAGTTAGCGAAATAAAATGCTTCTCTATCAGGAAAAAATCACTAAGCCATTCTAAGGGGATTTCAGGTAATTTCCTTCAGACTGAAAACATCTATTAAAATATTTGATCAAGAGCCATTATTGTAGAATTTTTAAATGTTTGCAAAACCCCTAGCTATAGAGTACAACACACCCATTCTTCTGAGTTAGGTTGATTAATACCCATTTTCTGTTAAAACTATTTTAATCAAGTAAAAATCAGGCAAAAAAAAAGAGAAAAGGGAGACTACCCAATTCTTTCCTAGTGTTTCACATTATCCTAATGAATTATGACAAGCCTTTCTTAATCCAAGGATTTATATATTGAACAACTATTCCCTGTTTATATTCTTCCTAGAATTGGACACTGTCTACAGGACCTAAGTAAATCTTCGGGGAACTTCAATGTTTTTACCATTGTAAATTCACTTTGAAATTGGGTAACTTTTTGTAGGGTTATCCACACCCTTCAATTAAACTTCACAAACCTTTGCTTTTTACTCTTTTATCTTCTTTGTCATATACACGTGCACATAGTGTGAGCTTACATGCACATGTATGCAGGGTCTGGCCCCACAGTCTCCCCATATATGGCATACACTGTCCCCTCCACATGCTCTCTCTCTAGACTATTCTCCTGGCACAGGGTGCAGCTGGATCTGGGTAATCCCTGATCCCAAGGAGTTCAAGCCAACTCAGATTTGAATTTGGAGATTTGGGGCTATACCCAGACCTCACTAGGACATACTTGTGCTCTTGTTACCTGCCAACTATTAAAATCCCAGCTGGTACTAGTGGGGAAGAAAGTATAATTACAACACCCCTTCTCAGAGAAGGGAGAAAAATCTCAGTATAAATTAGGTCAGGTTGCATCTCTGAGGATCATTTTTGTAGCCCAAATGTCAATGGTTTTATATTAAAAAAATTCTATTTTTGCCAAATTTCAAGTAATTTTTAATTTAAACTAATTTGACCATACTATCTTTTTTTCTTCACAGATATTACAGCAAGTTTTTTTAAAGGGAACAATTTTCTCTGTTTCATCTCTCTCACCCTCTTTTTTCCTGGTGTGTGTGGCAGCTGCTGTTTGATCTGTTCATTGGCTCTGATCTGTTTCATGTTTCAGCCAAAGATTAAAACTACTCTGTAATTCTAAGCAGATGGGCCTAGGAGCGCAACCCTATAATTATACCTTCTTTCTTTGGCCCTCGAATTGCAAGCCTTCCATCCTGACTTTTAAAGTCTGGGATCACTAGAGTTCAGAATACACCTTGGCAATCAGGCAGGTCTGGCCCAGCCCAACATGCACACAAGGCCTGTGGAGCTGTGCTGCCCAGGCCCCTGCCTAAAGCAGGCCTACAAAAACCAAACTGAACAGCACAAAACAAAACCCTGGCCCTGTACAGCTTAACCTGCAGGTCTTGCAGGTTAACTTTCCTAGATCTTTTGCAGGGGTGGGGGGCATAGCTTGATACTCACTGCTGTCTACAATGCATTCTGAAGCTCTATCCAGCTGCAGATCCTACTCAGAATTTCAGTATTCTGAGGGTACTGATCTGATCTGTGAATGTCTGGGGTGGTGGTGGTAGGTACCGAGGAAGGAGAACCAAGCTCCTAGTGGAGACGTTCTGCCCAAAAGTCAGGTGTACACCATTAAGGAAAGTTCGCTCAGAACATCTGAATCAGCACCATGCGTTCTGCCACTGCCCCGCTGATGATCAACACCAATCCAGTACAAAATCTGCCTTGGCGACTCCCTGGCAAGTGTCTGATTTTTTTCTCGAGGCAATGCCTGGAACTCTTAAAGTGCTGATGTCCTCTGGGTAAGAGTTTACTAGAGCTCCTGAGAAAATGTGGCACATGAAGTGGAGACAAAATGATCAAGCAACGGCCAGAGGGAAATAAGGCGTCAAGTTCTGCAGAACTTAAGATACTGGTTTTAATTATCACACCTGGGCTATTAGAAGTCCCCTGCTCCTTGAAACTGCATCCAGTCTACTTGAGGGAGAACCCCATCTCCACCCTTTCAAAAAACACTAGTCCTAGAAAGGGCTCACAAAAACACCCGCGAGGTATTTTTCCGCTTAAATAATCACAGTTTCTCTTTACGGCCCCATAAAGGCTTGGACCACATCAGGAGCCCCTCCTGCACTCTGACACTTGGGAAACAAGATCGCAAACCCTGCGATTTCATGACAGTCTACAGTCTGAAAATCCAACAGTGGATAAAAGTTTTCCCTAGGACTAGAGGCAATCCATTCAGGAGATAAAAGTTGTGTGTGAGACGTTTGCACCCTTCCAGAAAGAAAACTCCAGCCTCTAAAGGGTTCTGGGCGCTGCCAGGGGAGAGGAGCTCAGAGCCTTGGAAACGCCGAGTCCCTCTTCCAGGGGTTAGCAGGAAGAAGCGGAGACTCTGCTGGGCTGGTGCAGGGACAGGAGCTGCCCTGAAGAAGACTGGTTCCGCGGGGAAGTTTCTGCCGCTCTCCGGGATCCTACCCTCTGGCGCCGGCGAGCGGCCAGTCACCGCCCCCCATTCCCCGGAACTCACCGTGAAGCAGCAGGGCTGGGAACAGGTAGGTGAGCAGGAGGCGGCACAGACAGGACATTTCCAGTCCTCCTCCGGGACCTCCCGCGCGCTCCGAACCACCCGAGCCGCTAGCCGTCAGGGGCCCCTGCTCCCCGGGAACCGCCGCGGCGCCGCGCGCGCTCTGCCCTCCAGTCTCCAGCCTAGGACAGCCTGACGAGGCGGCGGGGCCGAGACGGGCGAGTGCTCCTGCACGGGGACACGGGGGCGGGTCCGCTCCTCTGCTCCGGCTCGCTTGCGGCCAGGCTAGGCCCGCGATCATTCCGCCGCGGCACCGGGCCCCATACCCGGGGGGTGCGGCGCGGGGGCTGCGGGGCGCGCGCTCCCTCGGCGCCGGCGGGCCCCGCGCTCCCGGCCCGTCCCTCTCCGAGCTCGGGGTCTCTCCGGGTCCTTCCTCTCCTGGTCCAGTCTTGGCCGCCGAAGCAACGCGCGCCACTCTGAGCTGCAGTGGCTGGCACCGCCAGCGCAGCTGCAGCGTCTCTTCATATTTCCCTAACGCCGCCGGCGGGGCGGCCCCGCCGCAGGGCGGAGGAGGGGCCGGGGGCGGGGTCCGGGGTCGGGGAGGCGACGCCGCGCCACCGCCCCCACAGCCGCCGCGGGGGACTGGGCGCAGGGACGTGGAAGAGCGCGTGAGACACCGCCTTTCTCCTCCCGCCTAGCTCTCCAACCTCGCCCTCTCCCCGCCCCCCCCCTCTTCCCCTCCTCTCCCCTCCTCGCTTACCCCATCCTCTCTGAACCCCGTCACCCGGACTACCACGTCCCTCCACCTCCTTTCCCCGATTCCCCTCATTCCCAGCCCCCTTCTCCCGAAAGTGTCTCCTCTCTCTAGTCCTCCGGCTCTCGAAACTCCTTTTCTTCGCCAACTGCCTACTCCGTGGGAGCTTCCTTCTGCGAAGGGCTAATAGCCCTTAGCACAGCCGGCAAGGAAAGAAAACGTACCGTTAACATCCCTGCTTCCACTCCGGGCAGCTTGGGACTCTGTGCCGCTGTCGGGTGGATGCCCCACTTGTGAAAGGTGTTCCAAAAGGAGGGGCGGGGTAGTGGGCCCCGCGAAGCTAGGGGTCTCAAGTGGGGTCTGAACAAGGTGGCTTGCAAAAAGATTGGTGCGTATGCGTGTGTGCCTGTGTGTGAGAGAGAAGAGAGAAGAAAAGAATTGAGTTGTGGAAAATTGCTCAGGGTGGGGAAGCGGCAGTGCCTGGCTCCCTCAGTAGTGCAGTACTTGTTTTAACTGAAAAATCCGCATCACAAGTTAGTGTCTAGGCTCCCCTGGGGAGCATGGGAGCCCTGTCACAGGTCCCAACCTGTGAAGGCAATTGTGTGGGCAGCAGGAGAGCCTTTTCTTCCCCCCTCCCCTCCCCTTCTAGGAGGCAAGGGACTTGTTGAAACACGGGAGAGATCTCAGAGAAAAACACCCTGTCAGTCCTCAAGAAAGTGCACCCTGGCCCCTTCTATGAGTCGTCCTCTCTTCCAGGGGAAGTCTTGATTTTTTATTTACGTCCTGTGGGCCTAGGAGTGGTGGTATGTTCAATTTTGCATTGGTTTTTAAGACCCAAAGACAGAAACAACTTTCCAGGGCGCTGGAACAAGCCGCTCTTGGTAAGTGGTGGCTTCCCTGCCGGCATGAAGTGCCCTGGACTCCGATTTATTTGGAATCGCTCCTCTGCGAAGGTCCTCCAGCCGTTCTGTAACCCCCAGGAGGGGGTTTATTCAGTCTCTTAGGCTAAATGTCACCTTTCCTCACCCTAGGCTATGGGACCAGATGGAATCAAGAGAACATTTTTTAATGTTTCTTTTTTTAAACTTTTTTTATTGTTCAAGTACAGTCGTCTCCATTGTCCCCTCACACTGTCCCTCTTCACCCCAGCCACCCCCCCTTCCCACCCTTCATCCTTTCTTGACTCAACTGTTCTGGTGTTTTTGTAAATAAAACACTTAAAAAAGAATGCCTGACTTTCCAAGAGAGTGTTCTGCCCCTTTGAACAATGTAATGATTAAATTCCTTATACTTTAGACTTTCGAAGCTAGTTGGACCTTAGCATTGGTGTGAGACTCAGTAAAATCGATGAGAATACATTTGACAGTTTCCACTTTTTTTTTTTTTTTTTTTGCTGAGAAAGCCATGGATCTTTTGATGTGATGGAGCTGATACTGTTTGATGTGCTTTCATTTTTACCACCATCATTATCTTCTTTCCATCCTTAATCTGAAGGAACATAACTCACACCACCTGCCTAGCTCACAAGAATGTTGTAAGGGTTAAAGTGCCACTGGTTGCAAATCTTGAAGATGAAGGACTCCCTGCCTACCTGAAAGAAGGAGGATTGTCGTCATAAGGCTGTGAGCGTTATTGTGAGCTGGGCTTGCTCTGCAAGCATCTCTGTGGGTCAGCTTCCTTCCTTATCACTTCGTTGTCCTTCTTGCTTGCCTCCATTACTGGGTTTGGGTAGCAGGTGATGACTTGCGGGTTTGAATGTTGCCTGATCAATCTGTTTAAAGTAGGAACCTGATTTCCTCATGGATGAAAATGATATAAACAGCGTGTTTAGTGGTGTAAGCAGAACATTAGCCTTGTCACCAAGCATACAGCTAGGCAGTGTGTAGCTTTTATAGGCCTTTTAGTCATTTGATGCCTTTTAGTCTGTCACACAATATTTGAAAGAAACAGTGTAAGAGAATATTAGGGATGGTGTTTTTCTGTATAAGCAACTGGGCTGATAGTTATTGAAAAATGCTAAGGTCATTTATCACATGTTAGCAGAAAAATTAGATAATGCAATTACTTAATTATTTGATTCTGTTACTTAAAAAAAAAGAAGATAACCAGCAGTACTTTGTGTCATCTTGACAGTTAAGTCGATTCAATTTTTGTTTTTTCGACTAGTTTTACTGGTGTGGTGTAAACATAGCCAGAATGATGTCACCAGTTCTAAATTTGTTTGGCCAGTTTGTTTTTCACATGTAGTGTCACAGATTCAAGTGCTCAACCTCCAACACAACATCTTGCCAGAATTGCCCCTCCCAGATATGCCTTTATTGCCTTCTGCCCGTCTACAAGGTGCAGACGATAACTTTAGGATTCACTCTGTGTTACTTTTCACTTTCACTGTCAGTGTACTCATTGCTGGAGAATAATGGGAAAAATACAGTATGCATTTTTCTTAGAGTGCTTATATGTGGATATACGCTTACAGTATTAGAATTGGAAGGAAGGCATTTCCAGGAAGGTAGTTATAAGCTCCAACTCCAATTCTGGCCACCTGGAACCCACACCAAGAATTTCCCCAGACTACTTGTAAGGACCAAGCCTTGAGCGGGAGTGTGTGTAGCCAGGCCCCAGTTATGGCAGAAGACTCCCTGGCCAGGGTGGCTGGACAAAGTTTCCTTAGCAGCATTAATAAGTTTGTTACAATATTCAGGGCTACTTATAAACAACTCCTGTTACATTGATGGGGAAGAAGAAACTCAAAGAGGTTGAGTTCTCAGCCACACAGCACACTTGGAACTCCTGGGACTTTTCAGTCACCAGCTTACAAGGCCTCTCAGTGTTTACCAAATGGTCTTTTCCCTTGAGCACTGCTGATCATAACCAAGAGCCTCTATACTTGGTTCAGTCTTTGAGTGAGAACCAGCTCTTTGCTTTTCCAAAGTCATTCCAAATCGTAAGCAAATATTCTGGGATATCTGCACTGGGCATAAAGCTTGAGTGATGGCCTTGGCTTTGTTTTCGTAGGAGGCTCTTAATTTTTTGTGAACACAGAGTAGTAGAGAGCTCAAATGCATTGTTACCATGGAAGGTGCAAGGACCAATGTCCTTTAAAACCTGTGCTACAATTTGGTTTCCTAATACAGTCCTTGTGAAAATTAAGCTAAAGGTGTGTTACTATGCAAATCCTTTGAAATTTCAGAGAGCCCAGGCTTTTCATGACTTGAAGAAATGATAGTTTTAAGGAGGGTCAGAGGAATCAAAACATTAATTTCAAATCATGCTCAACTATGTGTATGGCTGAAAGCATTTTACTACCTCTGCGTTCTCAGAGGTGGGGAAATATCACCAGGAAAAATACGCAGACATTTTTTTAAAGTTGCTAGATCAAAGTTCCAATCCTGAGACCTGGGGTAATTTCTCTGGACTGTAAACATCTGGAGGGCAGGAATGGTGCTTCGTCCCCTCTTCGTCCTCTCTTTCAGCACCATTTTCAAAATACAAAAAGTACCTAAGCCAGTGTTTTCAGCATTTTTCCCACAGTAGGATTCATTTTAATAAATGGTAAAGATTTTAAATTGAAAAAAATTTTATAGCACTTCCTCAGAGCCAGAGCTAATAAAATTATCCTGAAGAGTCCTTAGGAAAGGGCATACTTCTCAGTTATAGTCTTTAAAAATGTTAATTAGAACAAACTCTGTTTTGAAAATAAAGTGTAGTTTAGATGTATCTTTGAGTGGCATTGTCTTCTGAACTTATAAAATTAAAGATAATATTGCACTTTATATTCATGACAAGTTTCATTTGTTAGTTCATCCATCCATCTATCCATCCATCCAGTATTTACTGACTATCAGATATATACGTGAAACCACCCGAAAATAAGGATATGTGTGTATGAGAGTGATTTAGATTAATCATCAGTTCACAGTCTGTCACAAGTTTGTTTAGGGGGCTGATAAGAAGACTGAGGACCTTTACCACCAGAAGAAAATATTTAAAGGCAGGAGGCAATAAATAACCTCAGTAACATTTTTGTCTATATTTTTATGTAACGTTCATGATATTCTTTCTTGTAGTGCTGGCTCCCATGTATATCTAGCTGCTTTATTTGCTTAACTGTATTTGGTCTTTGTGGGCAGCAAGAAAATCAGGTTTTATATTTGAATCCCCCCCCCCATTCTTTTCACAAGTCCTTTCATAATGGGCATTTGTTGGGCTAGTAGGTAGGGCATGATAAGATCAGAGCATCAAGAATGAGTCTTTATGAGGCCAGCACCACCTGAAGCCACTGTAGCACAAACTACAGACACAGGAAGAGACAGAAACACTGGTATTCAATCTGAGCATGCCAGTTGTTACGGCACACGTAGGAATTCTCAAACATGTTGACAAGTGAGAAGCAGTACACATTTGTTAAGGAGCCAGATGCACCAGGCTCAAAATTCTCAGAGGATTTTAAGCAAGTTACCTAACATGACTATAAAATGGGAGGATATATTTCGGGTCAAAATGTCAGTATAGGTAAATGTGCTACTTGAATCCTCCCACAACCACATCAAAAATACAACTAAACCACAGAGCAATCATCATTCAGAACAACCTGAAATCTAGCTGAACAGTAGTCCTGCTACTAGGGATTTAAAGAAGAAACTACATCTAGACTGATAGGAGGGTGGATACAAGGAACAGGCTGGTCTCATACCCATGTGTGCTAGTTCAAAATTAGGAGGGATGTCTTGGCTGTGGAGGTCCCCACTGAGGACTCTCCCCTGAGGAGCAAGCTGTTCTAGCCCCACATCAGAACCCACAGCTCACAGCTCCAGTGTCAAGAAGAGAAGTCATCATGACTTCTGGGTGTAAAAACCAGTGGGGATTGTGGCTGAGAGAGACAAAATGCTTCTGGAGTCCCAGGCCATTCCTCTTTTAAAAAAAAGATTATTTATTTATTTTTAAACAAAGGGGAAGAGAGGGAGAGAAACATCAATGTGTGCTTGCCTCACACACCCCTACCAGGGACCTGGCCTGCAACTCAGGCATGTTCCCTGACTGGAAATTGAACTGGCGACCTTTGGTTAGCAGGCCGGCAATCAGTCCACTAAGGCACACCAGTCAGGGCCCAGCAGTTCCTCTTATAGGGCCAATGCACAAATAGTCAGACTTACTCCCTCTGCATTCCAGTGTGGGAGCAGTAGCTTAGAAGGCACCAGAGACATACAGAAAGGGGCCGAATTGTCTGACATCAGGGTGAGAGCTGAGGGGGCAGCTTTCCTCCAGGAAAAAAGTGCTGGCAGAGATCATTGTTCTTTTTCTGAGATACCATCCACCCTATAGGGTGGACAGGTGAGCACCATATCTGAGTCTCCATCAACCTGGCTCACACTATTTACCCCACCCTGGTGATTCCCTGAGACTCCACCATGCCCAACTTGCAGACCTATCCGAACTATTTCCAGTGGCATTTCCATACAACTGGCCTCTCTTGCCTCATGCTTCAGACTTTCTGAAAATTTCTCAAACAAGCAGCATCTGCCTCAGCATACACCTTACCTCTTGGTAAATGGTCCAGCAACAGCGGTAGCTCCCCTTGGTTCACAGGCTGACCTCTCCTGGGCACCTCCAAACCCAGCACAAGTAACAGCCACCTGCTGATCACTTTGTAGCTCATGCTGGGTGGCCCCAGGCAGAACACAGGTGGTGGCTGACTTTGCACCTTGGGGAGGCCCCAGAGCCAGTGCACCCAGTGGACAGCTTCAGACCACGCCCAGTTATAACCCTTCCACCTCCACAAGCCACACACTCAACGTGTGGACTTGGTGAGCACCAAAGCCCCACTTAAACAATTCCTTCCCTGTAGGGTTGACTCCTGCACAGTAGCTCCTCTGCTATATATAAGAAAAGCCAGTCCTTGTAGCCAGTTGGCCTGGGAGGTCAATCCCTCCCTTTGATGCCAACATCAATAAAGGATCAAATATGATGGGACAGTGCATATAGCCCATACAGGGGTGCACCTGGAGTGCCCAGCTTGGGTGATAGGGGAAGCTGTGCTGCTGGGCCCTACAGGACACCTTTGATACAAGGCCACTCTACCAAGTACAGGAGACATAGCAGTTCTACATGGCACATAGAAACAAACACAGGGAAGCAGCCAAAATGTGTAAACAAAGAAACAGGTCCCAAAAGAAAGAACAGGAAAAAACTTCAGAAAAAGATAACTAAACAAAATAGATGCAAGCAAATCAATAGACAGAGAGTTCAAAACAATGGTTATAAAGATGCTGAAGAAACTTAGTGAGGACTTTAGCAGCATGAAAAATGACATAGAAACCATAAAAAAGAACCAGTCAAAAATGAAGGCTATACTAACTGAAATGAAGAATAGTTTACAGGGAATTAAGAGTAGAGAAGATGGCTCAAAGAATCAAATCAATGATTTGGAATAGAAGGAAGCAAAAAAAATAAGAACAAGCAAAAAGAAAAAAGAATCCCAAAACGTGAAGATAGTATGAGGAGCCTGTGGGACAGTTTCAAGCATACCAATATTCACATCATGGTGATACCTGACAAATGAAGAGAGAGCAAGAGCGAAGAGAGAGCAAGATATTGAAAACCTATGTGAAAAAATGACAGGAAACTTCCCCTACCTGGTGTAGGAAATGGACACACAAGTCCAGGGAGTACAGAGAGTCCCAGACAAGATGAACCCAAAGAGGCCCACACCAAAATGCATAATAATTAAAAAGCAAACAGTTAAAAACAAATAGAGAATCTTAAAAGCCACAAGAGAAAAGGAGTTAATTACCTACAAGGGGGCTCCCAGAAGACTGTCAGCTGATTTCTCAACAGAAACTTTGCATGCCAGAACAGATTGGCATGAAATATTCAAAGTGATGAAAAGCAAGGACCTACAGCCAAAATTACTCTATTCAGCAAAGTTATCATTTACAATTTCACAGATAAAGAACTTCCCATACAAGAAAAAGCTGTCAGAGTTCATCACCACTAATCCAGTATTGCAAGAAAGGTTAGAGGATCTTCTTTAAGAAGATCAAAATTATAAACAATAACATTGCAATAAGTACATAGCTATCAACAATTGAATCAATAAAACAAAATAACAAGCAGGCAGAACAGAAACAGACTCATAGATGCAGAGAGCATTTCAATGGTTGCCAGATGGGAGGGGGGTTGTGGGGTTGGGAGAAAAAGGTGAAGGGATTAAGAAGTACAAATGGGTAGTCACAGGATAGTCACGGGGATATAAAGTACAGCATAGGGAATATAGTGAATAATATTTTAACAATTATGTATGGTGTCAGTTGAGTATGAGACTTATTGGGATGATCACGTAATAAGTTATAATGTCTAACCACCATGGTGTACACCTGAAACTAATATAATACTGTATGTCAACTGTAATTGAAAACTAGAAAATTATTTAAAAATGGGGGGATATATATGCGTGTAGTCAAGCACTATGTAAGTGTACTCTAAAAAATAACTCACTGATAGTAATGACTTTAGACTAAACCATGCTGAAATTTCCTCCAAAGAAGCAACAATTGATTCTTGGTGGGTACAGGTGGTATGAGAAAAGTAGCTATTACAATGATTTGTTGTTCTCCAAAATGAAACACTGCTTAAACAGGTATAATGTATATCTGCATTGCCTTCAATGTAAGAAGCGGAGGAGGCTCCTTGATGGACAATAATAAAAAAGAGTTTCAGAAACACTACCCTAAAAGAGTAAAGTATACAATTAGTCCTATTATAATTAATCGTATATTAAACATAATAACTTTTTTAAATTCACTAGACATGTCTTCATTATATAAAAGCAAATATGTTTTACTCCAACTGACTATCTGGAGCAGCACTCTAACATAACATCACATTCAATATTGTTTATCTTTGATTTAGATACTTCAGGTATTACTAGGCTTTCTCTACAGATTGGAAAACTAAGGCTGAAGAGATTGAGTGGTTTTTCTGAAAATTGTACAGATTGTAAGATAGAATCAGCAGTCTTTGTAACTCCCAATGAAGGGCTATACTCAGCTGTAAGGTTGTAGAAAAAAATGTATTTTACCTCTCAGAAGTAGAAAATCAATTTTGATGTGTTTTGAGACATTCAAGCTAAAATGGGAATGTGTATATGCTATGTGGACATTTTATGTAGTTAGTATCTAAAAGCTTGGTGTGGCATTCCACTGTCTTATGTGTAAAATATGCAAACAATTTAGTGTTTAGAACAGATTGTTGCAATGCATAAAATATGTGGGTAAACCAGATGGTCATTAAAATGCTGTCCACTGACTGATGTAAATTTACAAACTTTTCAGTATAGGACTTGTCCAGTCCGTTCAGAATATACACATCTGTGTTATTGTGTTTTGGGTTGTGCATATTCAGAACAATGAGCTGTTTAGGTATGGCCATATACAAACATATCTCATCTACCTGAAGGTGAGGTCTCTAAAGCAGAGGCGAGATTAAACAAAACAATTTTCTGGGCCACCAAACTCAATGCCATGAACTACATAGCAATGCTTCATCTCCATATTTTTGTTAATGCTTTGTAATTCTCAAGATACTTCCAAATACATGGTCTCTTTTGATCTTCGTGTAATTTTATGAAGTCAGGTGACAACCAAGGCTGTTCTGACTTACAGATGCAAACTTGAGGTTTGGAGAAGCTTAAAATGTCTCTACAAGATCTCCTCAAGACACATAACACTTCACAATTCTGTATTTCCAGGCACTAGCAATATACACTTTATTCATGTGGGAGCATATCATGCCCTAACTTAGAATCTGCTTTATTTTCTTACACAAAAACTTGGTGTTTTTGTTGCCTCTACCCTTAGGCAGACAACAGGGTACAAACATTTATAAATAGACACAAACACTGAAAAAAAACACCAGAGTTCAATTGAAAATAAATTAATCATATCAATCTAGGAAAACTTTGCATGTGTACATAGATTATCTTCTCACATTTTATCTCTAAAATGTTTTATGCTTTAGCCAAGTACCACAATCAGTAGCTATTCCCACACTCAAGTGATTAGAATATTTTTCTGCAAAGGACCTCTTGAGTCAAATGAAAAGCAGCAAATATGCTGGCAAAATAATTCTGAAAAATAGACAAGGAGGTAAGAAACTGGGTCAGGTACACCAACCAAGCTCTTAGAACAAAAGTCAACATTATTGTAAGCTCACACAGAATAAAAGGGCCAGCTTGTTTAGAAGGGGGTCTCTAGGTATAAGAGTTTAATTTTGACCAGTTGTCTGACCCCATATCAGTGTGGATGGCCACACAGCTGTAGAGCAGAATAGCATCACTATGAGTAGGATAGCTCACAGTCACCATCACAGGTGGTGTCCACAGATGCTTCAGAGATGGAGCAGGTGGTCAAACTATACTGTTGGGCTGTTAATATTTAGGTTAGACCTCACTTCTTTCATATTGAAATCTGAGAAGAGCTGAGCAACTCCAAAACAGTCAGAAGTGAAACAGCTGACTATAAACTAATTGGGAGCATTGCCAAACAGATACTCTTAAACTTGGGGAGGTAGAGACTATCTGTGATGGGTGGCAAAGACATTGGGTCACAGACAGAGAGCCCAGACCTATGAAGAGATGGAGGCCTCTTGAAGTCAGAATTTTCCTAAATCACACAAGCTGTGGACCAGGTCTGGAGCTGTGGCCAGACACCATGTTCCCCATCTTATTTTAGAGCATCTTCCACTTTCAGAGATTCATACTTTTCTCTTGTAATGATTAAAATTTGGAAAGCAGAACATTATGAGGCACTGTGTTTGCTAAATTAATTGTATCTTGAATTTCCTCTTAAATGTATATCTGCATCAGCAAGTCTTTCCTTCATTGCCTCAATTCTAGCTTTGCCCTCCTGGAGATATGATAGGTTTTTCTGTCCTAGTATCCAAGTATTTTCTACTTCACAACAAGCCCTTAGCTTATAATCAATACATGAGTTTCTAACATTGTGAAACTCCTTGATTGAACTTTATCCACAGTACTCATTTTTTTGCTACATTGTAGTAGCTATTTCCCCTGAGCCTCTCTGTATAGGATAGCCATTGTGATTTTGTGAGAGTGAGCCATGGGATGAAGCACTCCTGAAGAGTTCACTTATGTTGCAAAGCAGGCCTGGAGAAAGATGGACAAAGGACAAGAATTACAGGCTACATTCTGATATACCTCCCAGATAATCTTTCCACTATTTTTGTACAGAATGAAATATGGAAGACATTTTTCCTGTCATTGAACAGCTGGAAATGCTGAGGATGCAAAGCTTAGCTGCTCCTCAAGAACATGGTGGACAGGGAGAGGGGCAGCAGTTGGTTCCATGCCCACAAGAGTGAGATGAAGGCATTGCCAGTCCACACCGAATTTAATATGGTGGTATCTTGTCCCCAATTCCATGGAAGCCACTGCACTAGAGAGACATCATGAGACATGGCACTTATAGAGAGAGGTGGGACTGCTTGCTAGAAGAAGGTCATTTGAAGAGCGCTGACCCCACATTTTATATTGAATTCAGTAACAGGTTTGAAATCTAGAGCTTGCACAAAACTTTGCATAGACCACCCTCTCTTCTCCCCTCCCCTCCTTTACACTTATACACTGCTCTGCTATAGAGAAATATCCTTGTCATGGAGTCCAAGTATTTGTACAGGACTGATCCACGGTGGAGAAGGTGGATGCTGGAGCAGAAGAACCCTAAAACACCATGAGAAGTAGTTACTACAGACTGAGTTGTGTGGGTCTAGCACAAGAGCTATTTTTCCCCTCTGGTGCCCAGCCAGAGCAGAGGCCTCCTTTCACACAGCCAAATTTGTCTGGGCATGATAAACTCTGCTGGCTTCACCCTGACAACTCCCCGAGACCCTGCCCAAACATAAAGATATATGTGAACGCAGTGGGTGGCAGCTAGATATGATATACCCAGAAACATTTGCTGAGTGGCATCAGACCCACCCCTGGCACCAAATTTTAACCTGTTTCAATCTGGTAAATACCACTCACCCCTACCTGTTGACTCATGGAGAACCTACTTCATGCAACTTGTTGCTGTCAGAGGCTTTCTGTAACTGAGCCTAACAATCACCCAGCAGGTGGAAAGAGGTGGAGTTGGATCTTGGGGTGCATTGGGACTCTTGCTGACCTGACCCCAGGACTGTTGCTGGTAAAAGCTGGCCTTGGTTTGCAGCTTGGTACTTCCTGTGCATACCCAGACCCAGCAGAGGCAGCCACAAACAGTGAGTTGCTTATAATCCCAAACAGGTTGCCCAAGGCCAGTAACAGACAGTGTCTGACATTGGGACCAGAGTCCTTCTCAAGAGGCCCACAACCAATACACCCAGTAGCCAGCTTCAGACAACATTAGAGCAGGACCCAGTAAAATTCACAAGGAGCAAATCCAAAGGGAGATCTTGGCAGGCTCCAAATCATGCTGAGGCAAATTCCACTTCATGTGATCAGCACCTGCATGGCAGCTCACATGACATGGTCAGAGCTGAGCCTCACAGTCAGCCAGCTTCAGGGTTAATTTCATGCATGAGTGGTCCAATAGTAGTAAACTCAATTACAACAGCAGGGCACATATAACACACTAAAGATATTCCAGGAGCACCTAGCTCAGGTCATTGAAGAGACTGCACCACTTGATCCCACAAGATACTACATGAGGCCACCCCAAAAGACTGGGAGTCATAGCTGATCTGTATAATACATAGAAATAAACAAAATGAGACAGCCAAGATGGGGAGACAAAGAAACATACCCCAAATGGGAAAAAACCCAGGAGAAATCTCCAGGTAAAAAGCTAAATAAAATGGAGGAAGGCAATTTATCAGATACATAGTTCAAAGCAATGTCTACAAGGATGCTCAACAACATGGGAAAGGATCTAGAAACCATAAAAAGAACCAGTCAGAAATAAATAATACAACATTTGAAATGAAGAATACCCTGGAAGCAATAAAGAGTAGGCTACATGAAGAGGAGGATCAAATGAGCAATTTGGAAGACAAGGTAGGAAAAACACCCAATCAGAGAAATGAAAGGAAAAAAGAATTTTAAAAATGGGATAGTTTAAGGGTCCTTTGGGACAAAATGAAGTATAAGAACATCCACATCATAGGATTTCCAGAAGGAGAAAAGTGAGAACAAGAGATTGTGAAACTATTCAAAGAAATAGTGACCCCAAACTTCCCTAACCTGGTGAAGAAAAGGGACACACATTCTAGGAAGCACAGAGAGTTCCGAACAAGATGAACCTAAACAGTCTTACACCAAGACACATCATACTTAAAATGGCAAACAATAAAGACAAAAAGAGAATCTTAAAAGCTGAAACAGAATGACAGTTAGTTACCTACAAGGGAATTTTCATAAGACTGTTGGCTGGTTTCTCAATAGAAATATTTCAGGCCAGAAAGGATTGGCATGAAATATTGAAGGTGATGAAAATTAAGGGCCTACAACCAAGACTACTTTACCCAGCAAAGTTGTCATCTAAAATTGAAGGAGAAATAAAGAGCTTCCCAGATAAGACAAAGCTAAAGGAGTGTATTACCACCAAACCAGTATTACAACAAATGTTAAAAGGCATTCTTGAAGAAAAAAATGAGAAGAATGAGAAAAACAGAGGAACATAGTTAAAAGAATAAAATGGCAATAAATACATACCTATCAATAATCACTTTAAATGTAAATAGCTTAAGTGCTCCAATCAAAACACATAGGTAGCAACATGGATAAGAAAAAGAAGACCCATATATATGCAGTCTGCAAGAGACTCACTTCAGAATGAAAGATACACACAGACAAAGTAAAGGGATAGAAAAAGGTATTTCATGCATATGGAAAGGAAAAAGAAGCTGGCAGTGGCAATACTTATAGCTGACAAAATAGACTTTAAAAAAAAGGCTATATAAAGAGACAAAGAAGGACACTACAAGGAGATTAACCCTTATATACATTTATCTATACATTCAATATAGGAGCATAGAAATGTGTAATGCAAATCTTGGTGAACATAAAGGGAGAGATTGATAGTAATACAGTCAATCAAGCATCTTCTCTAACAACAATGATATGAAACTAGAAATTAATCACAGGAAAAAAACTGAAAAACACAGAAAGACATGGAGGCTAAATAACATGTTATTAAGCAATGAATGGGTCAACAATGAGACCAAGGTACAAATCCAAAGATACCTTGAAACAAATGAGAATGAGACTACAATAACCCAAAATCTATGGGACACAGTGAAAGCACTACTAGGAAAGTCATAACATTACAGGCCTACCCTAAGAAACAAGAAAAATCTCCAATAAACAATCTAACTTTACACTTAAAGGAACTAGAAAAATAACAGCAAAGAAAACTCAAAGTGGGTAGAGGAAAGAAATTAAAAAATCAAAGTAGAAATAAACACAGTAGAGTCTAAAAAGCAATACAAAAGATCAATGAAACCAGAAAATTGTTCTTTGAAAAGATAAACAAGATTGAGCAGCCTCTAACCAGACTGATTAAGAAAAAAAAGAGAGGACCCAAATAAATAAAATCAGAAATGAAAGGAGAATAGTAACAACTGATACCAAAGAAGTACAAAGGATGGTAAGATAATATTACAAACAACTATATGCCAACAAATTGGACAATCTGGATGAAATGGATAAATTCCTAAAAGCATACAAGCTTGAAAAAGTTAATCAGGAAGAATCAGAGAATCTGAACACAGATTACAACTAGTGAAATTGAAGCAGTAATCAAAAACTCCCAAGACAAATAAAAGTCCTGGACCAGATGGCTCCACTGGTGAAATTTACCAAACATTCAAATAAGAACACCTATTGTTCTCAAGCTATTCCAAAAAATTCAAGAGTGGGGAAGACTCTCAAGATCATTTTACAAGGCCAGCATTGTCCTAATTTGAAAACCAGATAAAGACACTATATAAAAAAAAGAAAATTATAGGCCAATATCCCCAATGAACATAGATGCTAAAATTCTCAACAAAATACTACCAAACCAGAACCAGCAATACATTAAAAAGACAACACACCATGATCAAATGGGATCCAGGGATGCAAGGGTAGTACAGTATATCCTCTAATCAATAAATGTGATACACCATATAAACAAAATGAAGGATAAAGACCACATGATCATATCAATAGATGCAGAAAAACCATTTGGTAAAATCCAGCACCCATTTGTGATACAAACATTCAGCAAAGTGAAAACAAAGGGAACATACCTGAACCACAAACAAAGGCCATATATGACAAACCCACAGCCAACATCATACTGGGCAAAAACTACAAGCATCATGAAAAAGGCAGGGGTGTCTGCTTTCACCATTGTTATTCAACATAGATCTGGAAGTCCTAGCCACAGCAATCAGAAAAAAATGAAAAAATAAAAGATATTAATATTGGAAAGAAAGAAATAAAACTGCCATTATTCACAGATTACATAATACTGTACATAGAGAACATTAAAAATTCCACCAAGAAAATACTAGAACTGATCAATGCATTCAGCAAAATGGCAGGATACAAAATAAATACCCAGAAATTAGTTGCATTTTTATACACTGATAATAAATTATCAGAAATGGAAAGTGATAAAACAATCCCATTCAAAACTTCTTCAAAAAGAATAAAATACCTCAGAATACATTTAAACAAGGATATAAAATACATGTACATGGAAAATTTTAAGAAACTAAAGAAATAAATTGAAGAAGCTACAAATAAGTGGAAACATACACCATGTTCATGGGTAGGAAGAATCAACATCATTAAAGTGTCCATACTACCCGAAGCAATCTATAAATTCAAGACAATTCCTATCAAGATACCAATGGCATATTTCACAGAACTAGAACAAATATTCCAAAAAAATGTATATAGAACCAGAAAAGACCCAAAATAGCCATAGCAATCTTGATAAAATGAACAAATTTGGAAGAATCAAACTATCTATATCAGTTATATAATAAGCTCATAGTAATCAAAACAGTTTGGTACTGGCACAAAAACAAACAAATAGGTTGATGGAACAGAACATTCAGCCCAATAATAAACCCATGCTTTGTACTCAATTACTATTTGACAAGGAAGGCAAAAATATACATTGGGATAAAGAAAACCTGTTCAATAAATGGTGTTGGGAAAATTGCACAGATATGTGCAAAAAATGAAGCTAGACCACTTGTTTTATACCATACAAAAGAATTAACTCAAAATTTAATAAAGAATTAAATGTTAGATTCAAAACCATAAAAATCCTAGAAGAAAATATAGGCCTAGAAGAAAAAATAAAATCTCAGACATTTCTTGCAGCAATGTTTTTCTGATATATCTCCTCATGCAAGGGGGAAAAAAGAAAAAATAAGCAAATGGGACTACTTCAAACTAAAAAGTGTTTGCACAGCAAAGGAAACCAACAAAATGAAAAGACAATCTACTGAATAGAAGAATATACTCACCAATGATACAAAGGATTAATATCCAAAATTTATAAAGAACTTATAAAACTCAACACCAAGAAAACAAACAATCCAATTCAAAAATAGGCAAAAGATCTGAATAGACACCTCTCCAAAGACCACATACAGATGGCAACAGGCATAGGAAAAGATGCTCAGTGTCACTAATTATCAGAGAAATGCAAATTAAAACCACAGTGAGATATCACCTCACACCTGTCAGAATGGCATTATCAATAAATCCACAAACAGTAAGTGCTGGTGAGGATAGGAAGTAAAGGTACCCTCATGCACTGATGTTAGGAACGGAGATGAGTGCAGTCACTCTGAAAGACATTATGGAGATACCTGAAGAATTAAAACTGGAACTGTCTTATGACCCAGCATTTCTACTTCTTGGAATGTATCCGAAGAAACCCAAAACACTAACTGAAAAGAATATATACACCCCTATGTTCATTGCAGTGTTATTTACAATAGCTAAGATTTGGAAGCATCCCAAGTGTCCATCAGTAGATGAGTGGATAGAAAGCTATGGTACACTTACATGATGGAATACCAGTTGGTGGTTAAAAAAATAAAAGAAGGAAATCTTACCCTTTGATATTGCATGGATGGACCTGGAGAGCATTATGTTAAGTGAAATTAAGTCAGCCAGATGAAGATAAGTGCCATATGATTTCACTCATATGTGGAATCCAATGAACAGAATAAACTAACAAACAAAAATAGAAACAGACTCATAGACAGAAAACAGAGTGACAGCTGTCACAGGGGAGGGGAGTTGCAGGGCTGAGTGCAAAGGGTGACAGAATTAAGGAGAAAACAACAACAAAAAAGTAGTTATTACAGTGACCACCAGGAGACAGGTGGCCACATACATTTGTATAGCTCCAACATTTTTATTTATTTTTTAATAACATTATATTTTATTGAGTATGCTATTACAGTTGTCCTAATTTTTACCCCCTTTGCCCCTCTTCATCCAGCACTCCACACTCTCTCAGGCAATTCTCCCACCATCAATCATGTCCATGGGTCATGTGTGTAAGTTCCTGGGCTACTACATTTCCTACAGTATACTTTACACCCCCATGGCTATTCAGTAACTACCTATTTGTACTTCTTTTTTTCTTTAATATATTTTATTAATTATGCTGTTATAGTTGTCTCATTTTTTCTCCAATTTATTCCCCCCTGCCCTGCACACCACCTCCCTCAAGTATCACCACCTTAGTTCATGTCCATATTTCATACATATAACTCCTTTCACTTTTCCCGTCCTATATTATTTTAACCTCCCCCATCTATTTTGTACCTACCATTTGTGCTTCTTATTCCTTGTACCTTTCCCCCAATTCCCCCCCCCGCCTACCCATTGATAGCCCTCCATGTATTCTCCATTTCTGTGATTCTTTTCCTGATCTAGTTGTTTCCTTAAATGGTTTTTGTTTTTGTTTTAGGTGCAGTTGTTAATAACTGTGAGTATGTTGTTATTTTACTGTTCATATTTTGGATCATCTTATTTTTCTTAGGTAAACCCTTTTAACATTTCATATAATAAAGGCTTGGTGATGGTGAACTCCTTCAACTTGACCTTATCTGGGAAGCACTTTATCTGCCCTTCTATTCTAAATGATAGCTTTGCTGGATATGGTGATTTTAGATGCAGGTCCTTGCCTTTCATGACTTGGAATACTTCTTCCCAGCCCCTTCTTGCCTGCAAAGTTTCTTTTCAGAAATCAGCTGATAGACTCTGGGCACTCCTTTGTAGGTAACTGTCTCCTTTCCTCTTGCTGCTTTTAAGATTCTCTTTTTGTCTTTCATCTTGGATAATGTAATTATGATGTGCCTTGGTGAGTACTTCCTTGGGTCCAACTTGTTTGGGACTCTGAGCTTCCTGGATTTCCTGAAGGTCTATTTCCTTTGCCCGATTGGGGAATGTATCCTTCATTATTTTTCAAAGAGGTTTTAAATTTCTTGATCTTCATCTCCTCCTTCTGGCATCCCTATGATTTGGATGTTGGAGCATTTAAAATTGTCCCAAAGGTTCCTAAGATTCTCTTCATTTTTCTGAATTCTTGTTTCTTCATTCTGTTCTAGTTGAATGTTTCTTCCTTCTGCTCCAAATCATTGATTTGCGTCTTGGTTTTCTTCCCTTCATTGTTGATCCCCTGTATATTTTCTTTTATTTCACTTTGCATAGCCTTCACTCCTTCCTCTATTTTCTGACCATACTCAACCATTTCTGTGAGCATCTTGATTACCAGTGTTTTGAACTCTGCGTATGACAAGTTCACTATCTCTTCATTGGTTAGTTCTATTTTGGAAGTTTTGATCTGTTCTTTCATTTGTGCCATGTTTTTTTTTCTTTGTCTTGGTTCACATCTTAGGTTCTAATGGGTGGAGCCTTGGGTATTCTCCAGGATGAAGCAATTCACTCTATTGCATTATTGGGCTGTTTGTGGGGGAGTGGCCTGAAAGGACCAATGATGCTGAGCTCTCAGGGAGCTTTTGGTCCCTTTCCATGATATCATTTAAAAATAAGTGCAATATCATTAATGAAATAAAATTCAACCATTTTCTCAGTTGCAAAAGAGATATTCTTTTGCACACCATCTGTTATTTTGTAATGCACAAATTATGAATAAATAATTACATATTCTTTTTCACAAGCCCAGCTATAAACAAATACTCCACATGTAAAATGGAAGTCATTTTCCCTTTGAAAACTCATTAAGTCCTGCACGACTGGAAGAGATTGAAGAGAAGCTTCCTAGCAGATGCTGGGGAACATTATTACTGCACACAGATAATAACATGAAGCCAAACGTGGACAAGTCTTTGGGACTCTTCTGCCTGTTTCATATGAACCCTCTCCTTCTCCTGCACATTCTCTCCAGTGTCTCTACATGTGTACATGTGTACCTATAAACCCCCTGAAGGCTGATTATGGAGACTGGTCTCTCTCATTCTTTAAAGCCAGTTAAAATATTGGCAAGCCATGCTTCCTGCCCTACAAAACAACAAAAGATCACAAACAAAATTATAATTGACTGGTTTATTTCTAAGAAGTTGTTTGGAAACCAAATTTCCTAAGAGCTTCACCAAACAAGCCACTGCCATTTCATAGGATATTCTGGTTTGTGTCCCTGCTAAAATGGTTCTCAAGGGAGGGTTTAGGGAAAGTAGGAGAAAAATATTAAGAGGGAAGTCTTAGGTGAGTAGATTGCAACTCTCATCAAAGCAGTGTTAATTCTCTTGAAGAAAAATCAAATTTCCAGGGTCAGCATACAGGCAGTGGAGCATGGGTCAAGTTCTCCTGGACTGTCTCTCTGTTCCTCTCTGAGAGGTGCTTGTTGGAGTGCCAATTGTCTTATACTCTCAAAGTCAATAAGGCTAAAAACCAATACTTAGTTTTACCTTCTTTTCAGTAAGGACTTTTTTTTACTGAAAAAAGTTTATTCTACCTATCCCAGGTAAATATGAACTCATTAAAAGTCATAAAGTTTTGTCTTCTAGTAACAACTAGAAATTTGGCTAGATGAATGCTCTTAGAGATAACATGTATAAAATCTACACTAAATGCTGTAAAAAAAGTATAACTAGAAGCACTGGAGAGCTACCAAAAACAGGCAGAGACTGAAGGAAAATTGACCCTTGAAAGATGAGAACTGAACTAGGGAAATGTATTCATTTTCTATTGCTACATAATAAATCACCACGAGTTTTGTGGCTTGAAACAATACACATTTTGTATATCATATTTTCTGTAGCTGAAATATCTGGAGACTTGCTAGCTGGGTCCTCTGTTAAGGTCCCACCAGGCTATAATCAGTGATAGCTCAGGGTTCTCTTCCAGCTCCATTCAGTTGGCTCCATTCAGTTGTGTGTGGCTGTAGCACTCAAATGCTCAGGTCCAGAGGATACTCCCTGATTTCTGCCATGGAGGATGATTCTTCAAGACCAATGGAAAAACATCTGCTGTTTCTTATCTTTCTGAATTCTTTTAAGGGCTCACATGATTAATCCAGGCCCATCGTGATCATTAATTCAATGTCAACTGATTTGAAACCTTAATTACATCTGAAAAATCCCTTTTTCCTTTCCCACATAGTTTCTATCATTATGAAAGTGATATCTAATCATATTCACAACTGTCCCCCAAACTCAAGGGGAGGAGATTGTATAGGGCATGTCTATTAGGGGTGAGAATCTTGCTGACTTTTAGAACTCTAGCTACCACAGCAAAATTATTTTCTTAAAATTTAAATATTACAGCCTTCTGCCAGATGGCTCTCCCCAGTTTTCACTTCAAGATTTTTGGCTTGTGCCACTTCTGATCTTGGAGAAGGACAATGATTTGGAGGGTTGAAGAAGATATTAGGAATGGAAGGACTTAGGTAAGAGGAAATAAAAATTGTCAAACTCTTCCTTTCAGAGAGCACAAAGGCAATAGATGTTTATATAATGAAGTGTCGTTACCAAGTAGTACTGAGCATCATTGCTTGTTTGATTTTTTTAGCTTTCTAATTTGTAGTTCCAGAAGCCATCACAAATTACTATATGAGGTCTGTCCAAAAAAAGTCCAGCCATTGTTAATATGATGAGAATGACTCGTGTGACATTGATGTAACCTGGCAGCCAAGGAGAATGGAAGGGAATACCATGTGTGAAGAATGACAACTTCACTGTACTAGTCACTGGGGTGGTAGATGCCACTGAGCGAGCATGTGTACATGTGGCCATCACATTGAAAATGACTGAGTGAGTAGAGCAATGATTCTGCATCAAATTTTATGTTAAGCTTGAACATTTCTCCACAGAAACAATTCAGATGATTCAGAAGGCCTCAGCTATGGACAACTGGTGATTGACAGCTTCATCATGATAATGCATCTGCTCATGCATCACATCTCATGAAGAGATTTTTGGTGAAACATCATAGCACCCAGGTGACTCAACCTAACTACAGCCCAGATGTGGCACCCTGCAACTTCTGGCTCTTCCCAAAATTAAAATCACCTTTTAAAGGTGAGAGATTTCAGACCATTGATGAGATTCAGGAAAATCTGACAGTGTAGCTGGTGGCAATTGGGAGAACTGTGTGAGGTCCCAAGGTGCCTACTTGGAAGGGGACTGAGGTGTCATTGTTTAGAAAGTATCTAGCCATGTAATATGAAAAATAAAGACATTTACTGACAAAGATGCAAGATACAAGAAAAATTGTACATAGGCCAAGGATGGTTCAGTTCCCTTCAAAGTAGTCACTTCAGGACCTCACACAGTTCTCTCAATGTCTCTTCCCCTTTTCAAAACATGCTGCAAAATCCTTTGTTGGGAATCTCCATCAGCTACCCTTTCATATTTTCCAGAATATCATCAAACAGTCTGAAGTTTCTTCCCTTTCAAAGATGATTTTAGTTTTTGGAAAGCCCAGCAGTCACAGGGCACCAAATCTAGACTATAGGGGGACTAAGTCACTGGGTGATTTGATGTTTTGCCAAAAAACTCCACACAAGACATGATGCATGAATGGGCACATTGTCGTGATGAAGCTGCCAAGCACCAGTTTCCCATACCTGCACCTTTTTCATCATATTACATCTCTCAACTGATTAAGAACACTGAAGTAGTATTCCTTATCAATTGTTGGTCTGGAGGGGCATACTCATGATGGGCAACATCTTCCCAGTCAAAATTCACAGTTAACGTGGTCTTGAATTTGCAGTGACCTTGCTGTGTCTTCTTTGGGCATAGAAAACCAGGTGACTTCATTAGGATGACTGGGCCTTTTTCTCCAGATCATAGCCATACACCCATGATTCATTTCCAGTTATGACCCTCTTCAGAAAAACCAGTTCATTGGCAAAGGTTAGAATCAAGTCATTAGCAACTGCAGCATGATGTTCCTTCTACTCTGGTAGCAGAAGCCATGGAATGAATTTTGCCACAACATAGTTTATGCCAAGATCCTGCATCAAAATCTCGGACACAGTAGTTTTAGAATCTCCAGATCGGCTTCTAGTTCTCCCACTGTTAGTTGCCTACCTTAGTTGATTGCAGCCTGTTCACATTCAACATTCTCAGATGTTCTGCTTGTTGCAGCCCTTCCAGAACATGGATAACTTTCAACAGATTCTCAAACATCTTTGGAGCATTTGTGCCACACTTTTATTTGTGCTTCACTCATTGCATCATTCCCAAAGCCTTCTGAGTCATCCCAATAGTTTTTGTGGAAGAACATTCAAGCTTAACACAAAATTTGATGCAGAATCATTGCTCTATTCACTCAGTCATTTTGAACGTGATGACTACACAATACACATTCTCATTCAATGGCATATGCTGCTTCTGCTGACTAGTACAGTGAAGTCATCATTGTGTATGCATGCACATTCCAGTCCACTCTCCTTGGCCTCCAGGCTACATTGATGTCACATAGGCCATTTTCATTATATTAACAATGGCTGGACTTATTTTGGACATATCTCATATAGTGAATATATATTCATATTTGAAAGTGAATACATTTTTGATCTTTTCATTTAGATAAATAAAGATGAGTACAACCGAAAGATGAAATGCAAGTAGAGCTCAGGAAGAGAAAAATAAGAAAAAAGTAGAGAATGTTTTCAAAAAGGTGGTCTGGGTTTCTAACCAAGATGGTAGTATAGGTAAACACAGTACTTGCAACCTTCCACAACCACGTCAAAAATACAACTAAACTACAGAACCACTATCATTCAGAACTGCCTGAAATTTGAGTGGAATATAGTCCTACAAGTAAGGATGTAGAGAAGAACTCACACTGAGACTCATAGGAGGAAGAAAAACGCTGAACAGGCTGGACCCACAGCCATATGTGGAGGATAGAAATTGGGAGGAATAAATGGACTGGAGAAGTCCCCCATGAGGAACAAGGGGTAACAGCTCCACGATAGACCCCACAAGCAGAATTCCAGTTCCCATAACTTCTGGCTGCAAAAACCAGTGGGAATTGTGGCTGAGTGAGATGGAGGGCTTTTGGAGTCCCAGACATTCCCTTAATAACCATGCACACAGGCTTATTTGGACTCATTTGCTGGGAGCTCCAACCCAAAGGCAACAACTTGAAAGGCACAAGGAACACATAGGAAAAAACTGAATTGTCTGAAATCAGAGTGAGAGCAGGAGGGGTAGATTTTACCCAGACAGAAGTGCTGGCAGAGGCCATTGTTCATCTTCTGAGCTCTTCCTTAACTTGGTGAAGGAAATACACATGCAAATTGAGGAAGTACAGAAAGTATTAAACAAGATGAAATCGAATAGGCCCACACCAAGACACATCGTAATTTAAATGCCAAAGGTTAAAGTCAAAGAGATAGTTTTAAAAGCAGCAAGAAAAAAGCAGTTAGTTACTTACAAGGGAGCTCCCATAAAACTTCCAGCTGATTTCTCAAGAAAAATTTGGCAGGCAAGAAGAGGTTGGGAAGAAATACTCAAAGCAATGAAAAGCAAGGACCTACAGCCAAGATTACTTTACCCAGCAAAGCTATCATTTAGAATTAAGAGACAAATAAACATCTTTCCAGACAAGAAAAATGAAGGGAGTCCATAACCACCAAAACAATATTTTTTTTAAATGTTAAGGAATCTTCTTCAGGAAGAAGGAAAAAGCAGATAAATAATATGAACAACAAAATGGTAATATACCTACCTGTCAACAATCTAAGACACAAAACAAATAAACAAGCAGAATAGAAATAGACTTATAAAACAAAAACATTCAAATGGTTTCAGATGGGAGGAGGGTTGTGAGGTTGAGTGAAAAATGTGAGGGGAGTAAGAAGTACAAATTGGTAATTTCAGAATAGGAAGGTAGTCAATAATATTGTGAATATGTATGGTGTCAGATGGATATAAGACTTATCGAGATGATCATTTAGTAAGTTCTACTATGTCTAATCACTGGGTTGTACACCTGAAACTAATATCTGTATATTAATAGTAACTGAAAAAATTTAAAGATATTTAAAAGTAAAAAGTAGTAGTTTGCTTAGACATTTAAAAACAGGAAGCATAATCAGTAAATTTCATTTGAACATGACTCATAAAATATGAAAAATACACTGGGAATTTTTATTTATGAATATTTAATTTTCCATTAAAACATTGAATATGAGGAAAAAATTCTTATTTTAATTCAGAAGCTGATAAGGTCACATGAAATCCCTACAACTTCATAACCTTCACTAAGTGAAGATTTATTTACTGATTTTGAGAATGATACAAAAATCAACCCAGAGGCAATAATTACTACTCTGACCTGTCTATATGACATAAAAATTGCCATTTAGAATGGGAAGATGAAACCTGAAGATCTTTGCCATATTTATTGAATGATGACTCTGGGAAATGGCCATTATATCCATCTGGCTGTGTGAGAATGTTTACAGCAAGATAAACTCCATAAAAACTTGGCAGAAATTTTAGGATTTCATTTAATACCAAAGTCTTTTAAATAAAGAATTTAAAATATTATCTTTATAGGCTAAGTTCAAAGAAAGCATTTTGTTGCCATAGTCAAAATATTTTGCAACCAGGGCAAGGAAAAGAGATGAAATGGGTGAAGAGTATCCAAAGTTACAAACTTCCAGTGATAAATTAAATAAGCCATAGGGATGTAATAATGTACAGCATGATGACTTTAATTAATAAAATTATATTTCATTTTTGAAAGTTGCTAAGGGAAGAAATCTTAAACAAGAAAAAAAATCATCACAAGAAAAAATATGTTTCTATTGTGACATGCTCAGTAGATTTATTGTCTTGATCATTTCACAATATATGCAAATATTGAATGATTATGCTGTACAACTGAAACTAATAAAATGTTATATATGTAAGTAAAATAAATTAATATAAATATATATACAAGACATATATATTTAGGTTTTTTCAGATTTCTGGCCAAGATGGAGGCTTAGGTAGAAACCCTTCACTTCCTTGCACAACCAAAAGGAGGATAACAACCAATCTAAAATCAATAGAAAACCAGAAGACCCAGAAAATCAAACTGCACTGAACTCCAACAACCACGGAACTAAAGAAACAGTCAGACAAAACAACCAGGCCAGTGAGGTGGCAGACACAGAGAAACCGCGTCCAGGTTGCTGACTGAGCAGGCAGAGCTGGCTGTGGTGAGAGGGAAGGCTGGACAGGTGGGATTGACTTAAGGAGAAACTGAGACTCAGAGTTGGCTATGGACAGCAGTGGTGGCTGTGCTGGGAGAAACTCCCAGTCTCACACAAGAACCCGTAGGAAAGTGCACTAGAGACAAGCAGGGGAGCTGCATTGTTCCCTCTCTGGCCCCTCCCCCAGGGGCAGCACCACAGCACAGTAAGGAGGGTTGTCCTGCCTGGTGAATACCTAAGACCCTGTCCCCTCACAAGTTATCAGGTGCACCAAGACAAAGAAATAGGGCCCAAATGAAAGAGCAGAGAAAAACCTCAGAAAGAGAGCTAAACAATGAGGAGATAGCCAACCTATCTGATGGAGAATTCAAAGCCCTGGTAAACAAAATGCTCCCAGAACTGATTGAGCTTAGTCAACAAATGAAAAAACAAATAAAAGATACCCAAATAAACCAATGGACAAATAAAATAAATCTAAATATTCAGCAACCAACACTTACAGGAAGGAAACCAGGACTCAAATCAACAATTTGGAAGAAAAGGAAGAAACAAACACCCAACCAGAACAGAATGAAGAATTCAAAACAATGAACAGAGACTTTCAAACCTCTTTGACAACTTGAAACATTCCAATATTTAAATCATAGGGCTACCAGAAGGAGAAGAACAGCAGCAAGGAATTGAAAACTTATTTGAACAAATAATGAAGAAAAACTTCCCCAATCTGGTGAAGGAAATAGACTTCCAGGAAGTCCAGGAAGCCCAGAGAGTCCCAAAGAAGTTGAACCCAAGGAAGCACACACCAAGGCCCATCATAACTACATTAGCCAAGATAAAAATTAAGCAGAGAATCCTAGAAGCAGCAAGAAAAAAGGAGGCCGTTAACTACAAAGGAGTTCCCATAAGACTATCAGCTAACTTCTCAAAAGAGACCTTCTGAGAAGGGGCTGGAAAGAAGTATTCCACATCATGAAAGGCAAGGACCTGCACCAAAGATTCCTCTATCCAGCAAAGCTTTGATTTAGAATGGAAGAGCAGAGAAACTGCTTCTCAGGTAAGGTCAAGTTAAAGGAATTCATCATTACCAAGCCCTTATTACATGAAATGATAAAGGGGGTTACTAAGAAAAAGAAGATAAAAAATATGTACAGTAAAATGACAGCAAACTCACAATTATTAACAACCACACCTAGAACAAAAACAAAAACAAAAACAAAGCAAACAACTAGTACAGTAACAGAACCACAGAAATAGAGATCACATGGAGGATTATCAACTGGGAAGTGGTAGGATGAGAGAGGGGGAAAAGGTACAGAGAATAAGTAGCATAGATTGTAGGTAGAAAATAGGCAGGGGGAGGATAAAAATAGTATGGGAAATGTAGAAGCCAAAGAACTTATATGTATGACCCATGGACATGAACTAAAGGGCGGGAATGTGGGTGGTGTGCTGGGTGGAAGGAAGTGAAGGGGGAAAAATGGGATAACTGTAATAGCATAATCAATAAAATATATATTTAAAAAATAAGTCCAACAAAATATAACATAATTTTTAAAAACATACACATTTCATTTATTATTATCATTTAAAGCTTGATTTTATAAAACACAAAAAACTTTTTTAAGAGTTCTGTCTCACCAGAATTTAAACAGTACCAGAAACCTAGCAATAACTTTGTAGGTATAAGTTATATATATTAAAATAAATAATTGTAGATTTTTTCAATATGAAAACTATAGAAACAAAATAAATGACCAAAGAACCTAACAGCTGTATCTTGTTAGTATGGATTACCAATTACTTTAGGACCTAAATAAAGAGTGTGAATAATCAGACTTCTTCTGCCATCTCATAGTTACCTATATTCTGAGTCAAGCTATTTGACTAAAAGATTTGCTTTAGAAAGACATTTAACCATAAAGAAAAGTTTTTCCACCCTGGTTGGTATAGCTCAGTGAATTGAGCACAGGCTGTGAGCCAAAGGGTCACAACTTCGATTCCCAGTCAGGGCACATGCCTGGGTTGCAGGCCAGGTCCCCAGTGGGGACCACGTGAGAGGCAAACACACATTGATGTTTCTCTAACTCTCTCCCTCCCTTCCTCTGCCTAAAATTAAATAAAATCTTTAAAAAAAGTTTTTCCATGTACAGTTACCACCTTCAAAGTTATTGTGACATTACAGTGCTGTTGTAATCTGCTGGCTCCCTTTTGAGCAGTATGCAATAAAAAATATCAACTCCATGGAAAGTCAAACAGGTACCAAAGAATTGAATCATTATACACAGTTTAATAAAGTATCATGTTAAAAATTAACCAAAGAAATAAATCAGGAATTATGCTTCACTTGGTTTCATAAAATATACATCTGAGAATAACATTATCATTTTTTGTCTCATCTTCAGTATGGACAGGGATCTTGTAGGCCACCATACCACTTACTTTGTGGATTGTAGTAGTGAAGGAACACAGACAGACCTGCTCAGAATTGGTAATGAATTGTGGTACTGACTCTTTCCTACTTTTCAGGTACAACCAAGTTTTTGTACACATCAGCAGAGCAAATGAACAAGAAACTTCGAACATATCTGTGATGTGTCTTCTCATTGAGCAGATTTCGACTTGGAAAACTTTCTGAGACTTTTCTTTGGATGTACTGTCACCTTTGGCAGTCTTGTCACATTCATTGTCAAACTGTCATCTTTCAAGGACCTCACCACTTTCAGCATTCAAGAAGACTACCATCAGTTTCTGTACTGAACACTTGTATAACCAACTTTTATTTGTTCCACTGCATTTATTTAGGTATTTCATGAGCTCAGGATCAGTAGTTACAGGCAAGATGAGTCCCTATTTTTGCACTTGAGTAAAGTTTCCAAATGGATGAATACTACACTGATATAAAATGCTGTTGATGCCAAATGAGAAGAGCTTGGCCAGGATTTTGGTGCCACACAGGGTGATGCCTTGCTCCCAGGAGAGCTACTGAACCAGGCCAGACCCACAGACATGGTGCACCCACCACAGACGGTGACCGCAGAGCACAGCCACTGGTTCCAAAAGTAACAATGTTGCAGGCTGTTGCCTCATAAGAGAATTTTTTGAATGAAAATGTTCGCATAACTAAAAAGGAAAAGATTCAGATACCAAAAAATCCCCAAACCAATTTCTATAGAGACTACACTCTGCCTATTAAATGTCAAGCTGCAGTATAATCTTAAAGACATTTAAATCAATAGGGACATATAGCTGCTATTTTCAATTCTCTTCATAATGATCCAAAATTTTAAAATTTGGAAGGAGAAGAACTGAACTACTGTGCACATATGGATGGGGAAAATCACAAATAAATAATAGTCATTTATATAATAAAATAAAATATTTCAGAAGATTTTCTGTGATAAAAACAATTTATCCCAAACCAGTATGATGTATGTAAGCATCTTGATTTGTCAATTTGGTGGTTTGTTACGGAATGTAAAAATTTCCTTAGTATTTTTATTGACATTCCAGTTGGTATACTCTTGGCAAAATACTTTCTCCAAATTGAAACTAATTAAAGTCAATGCTATCACTACGATGACTCGAGAAAGTCTGCTGCATTCAGCATTAGTGGCAACAGAACACAAATTACATAAATTTTTAATTATGAAGGCATAACTAGTGATTTCATTGAAAGAAAGCCAAGAAAATAAATTTCATGAAATAAATATGTAATAGTTTCTTAAATACGCGGGTCTTTATTATTTTATTCTTTCAAACATTACTAGTCCATCAACATATCACTCAGACATCTGTAATAATAATTAAATTCAGTTATCTTTGATATTTTGCCAACCTTTACTCCACACATATATTTCAATTTAGATAAATACAACTTGCCAAAAGCAGAATCTAGAAGAAGTAGAAAATCAGAACAGTGCTATTTTTAGTAAAGAACTCAAATTTGTAATTAAACACATTCCCTAAATCTCCAGAACCAGAAGGCTTTACTGGCAGATTCTTCCTACCATTTTTGTATAAACTATTCCAAAAGAATAGAAAATTACTGGCCTACTTCCTAGCTCACTTTATAAGTCTAGATTAACTAATAATAAAACTTGACCAAAAAAAAAAAACTAGAAAAGAAATTCAGGTCAGTTTCCCTCACAAGCAAAGATGCAAAAGCCCTGAACAAAATGTTAGCAAATGCTTTAAATTATATATACTTCATGATGGATAGTATATTTTGAAGTATATAATAAATATCAGCAATATATAAAGATGATAATCTATCAGAAACAAGTTGGATTTATTCTAGGAAACAGAGTTGGTTTAACCTTTGAAAATGAATCAATGTAATTCACTACATCAACAGATGTAGTGAATTACATTGTGAATTACATAGTGAATTACATAAATTCCTGATTTATTTCTTTGGTTAATAAGTATGGAAAGAAAGTACAATCATACCAATAGATATATAAAAGACATTTGATAACATTCATTGCTGGTTTATGAAAAAAGTTACTCTTAGCAAATTAAGAATGGAAAGATAATGCAGTCATTACCAGTGCCTTATCTATATACCAGCTGTGACTCTCTCTAGGCGTTTTTCTACCCTGGGAGGAGAGCAAGTCAGAAATACTGGAGAGCTGATGTGTAAGAAACAGCCTTCAGCCCCTGGTGAATGGGGAGAGATAGGATAAATTCTTTAGATTCCTCACTCTCTGGCCAGGTAACTGAGGTGTGCTCTACACAGCCTTTCAGATTTCTTCAGGGCACTTAGCTCCAGTTGCCCACAGTGCTAAATGGCTGATTCTACACCCTGATTCTTCTTTTTTGGTAGCTCTCTCCTTACTGGGATTTTGCTTCATCAACTCTAGCCAATCTGTCCTCCCCAGACTCTTCCTCTTTCTGTTCCACTCCAGTGCCCTCCCCATGCTGTGGCCTGAAAACTACCCACAGGCAGTGAGTTGAGGTAGTCATGGAACTCACCACATCATTCCCCTATGCGGAAAGGAATAAAGACCACCCAAAGGAGAACAGGCAAATTCTCTGCTTGGAGGTGGTTGGTGTGGAGAAGCTGAAGACAGGCTAATTAGACTTGAGTCATCCTCTCTGATTAAGTAGGGGTACACAATTTGCCTCTGGTTGGATTTAAGTTGGAGGGGAGGGCGAAAACCAGGAAAGCTGTCAATTATTTTCTAAGTCTTACCTATTTGGGGCTGACTGTTACCGAGGTTATTGTTTGGTTTTCTGGGCCGGTTGTTAGAGACAGAGGTCTCACTTCCTGGTCTGGTTACGGCAGATGGTCAGTTGGTGGCTGCAGGTTGTGAGTCAGAGTTCAATTTTTATATATAGCCTGGCAGTGATCTATTTACGTATTCAATCACTCACTCTCAGTGCTGCCTCTTGAGTAATGTCTGAAAATTGTCATTTCAAATGTTTTGCTCAGTGTTTTAGGTTTTGGGTTTGTTTGTTTGTTTGTTTGTTTGTTTTGGTAGGAGTATAAGTCCCAGCCCTGCTACTATTGGCTCAATACAGAAGTCTCAAATTTCCAAAGTTTAGTGTTGGATTAGCCTTCACTCCATAATCTGATCGTTTGCTTTGCCTCCATTCTCCTCTCCCACGTCTTCAGCCCTAAGATCTTGACTTTGGTATCCCCCTTCACTCTTTTTTGTCACTGGTTCATGGAAATGAGACATTCCTCCTTACCCTAAAATCTCTGGTTGGGATCCCATCATAAATAGAATAGAACTCCTGCAAACAACAGTGCAGTGCCCATTTCACCAGCCACCAAGAACTCCCCACTCCGTTCTTGCCTTGGCCTGAATCCCAGGGCTCTGATCTTTTCCTGAACCATGGCCAGAATCCTGATGCTTTGATTTGACTCAACTCGTCATCTGTCTAGGACAGATTCTATGCCAGATAAAATGCTCCCAGTAAAATTTAACAGTAACCTCAGTTAAAATGAAGTTGGTCCTTGCTTTTCATTACTGCGAATTATGCTAAGTGAAATAAGCCAGTCAGAGAAAGACAAATATCTTATGATCCCACTCATATGTGGAATCTAATGAATACAATAAACTGATGAACAAAATAGATCCAGAGGCATAGATACATAAACTAGACTGATAGATCTCAGAATGGAGTGGGGTGAGGGGAAACTGGATAAAAGAAAGTGAAGAGATTAGCCAAAAAATGCATATGCATAACCCATGGACATGGACAGCAGTGTGATGAGGGCTGTGGGGGCTGGGTGGAGAAGGGCAAAGGGGTGGGAGGAAATGGGGAGACATCCATAATAGTGTCAACAATTAAAAAAATAAATAAAGTTTAGAGGCCAGAAATGGGAGTTCTCACAGCCTATATTGATTGTGAAGCTGAACAGCAAGAACTCATTTGCAATAGCTCTTCCAAACTCCTTTTCTCCAATACAAAAGAATTGCCTTTCCTTTGTTTCTTGGGACTTGGTATGGTTCTCTATTAGACCATGTGTCCGAAATTGCAATACTTTGTTGTTCCCAAATAAACCCAATCTTATACACACACACACATACACAGAGAGGTAAGTGTACAATTTATTGAACATTTATTAATTGAACACACCTGTGTAGCCAACACCAGATCAAGAAACAGAACACTGAAACTGTATTTTATTTATATATTTTTTCTGGCTATATCTTCTATGAAACTAATGATGGTAAGTTCCATCACTGCATCTCCATTGTTTGCTCTTGTGTCTTCTGGGTTATACCAGCGTGTCTGACAGCATGAAGGGACTAATTTGTTAAAGAGGTTTGTTGACCTATATTAAGGAGAAGAAGCCATGATCTTACTAGCATTAAATTGAACCACATCTGTAAAAAGTGAAATTCCTTTTTCCTAGGTTGTTACTAATATATTTATCTCATGTATGTTAATACACAACAGAGCTCAGTAAAATTAGTGTTCTTGAAAGAATATTCAAATAACAATTACAAAAACAAAACAAACTTTTCTCTATTGTACCTATGGATAAAGCTGTCACAGCCTCTCCCACTCCGGCAAATGTTGTCAATTAAAGAGGTTTATAGGAAGGATGGGGTGAAAATCTGTGTGTGTTTGTGAGGGCAAATGTGTTTGGGGAAGAACATGCACTAAAGTTGGCAAAGTCCATGATTGTCTGGCAAACCAAGTGAAATGACAATAAGGATCTTATTCCACTCCTTTTGCGCAACATGGTGATTTTGTGTGGTTCAAGGTAGGAGTAGGGTTCAGTTTGAGCCCAAGTTCTGCAAGCCAAGCCCAAAGTTTTATCCATGGTGATTACAGCTCACCCTCAGCAAGCCAGGTGCTCATCACCTTGCATGTATTTTTGAAAGGCATAAAGGTGGAGAAACCTGTGGCTTCAGTTTGCTCATCTTCAAACTTGGAACACTGTGCTGGGTGTACAATTTCTCAAGTGCTGGACACTCACCAGGATAATCAGGGAACAGCCCACTGACAGGGCCCTGAACAGAGGAGCACGAGCTCAAGAACTGACCCAGCCTTTCCATCACCGTCTTGTTGCCATGCAGCTGCTGAGGTTTTCTCTCTCTATGAAGGCTGTCTTTGTTCATGCTCTTGGGAAGAAGAATCCAGTTAGAACCCAGTTTATCTTGTGAAAAAAATAAGGAAAGCCTAGTACAGGTGGAAAAGGGCGTTATCCCTTTATTAAATAAAGAGACATAGTAGAGGGCTCCAGTGGCAACCCCATTGGATGTGGGGGTGGGTAGAGGTGGGGCTGAGTCGGTGGGAAAAAATGTACTGTGGTGTGAGTAGGAGTTGCTCTATGTGTGAATTGTTCCAAATCCTTCAAGCTTCCTGCCAGGGCATTGAAATCTTTGGCTCTTTGTGGAATTTGGATCTGGGACAATTTACTCTAAAGGGGGTTTGGCACACATAAGTCATTATTATTAATAAACACTTGGTGACTGCCAACCATATGCCTGATGCTGAAATAAAACTTCCTTGCCACCCCTCCCCCAATTTTTCTTTTCCTCTTAGGTTAAGTTACCAAGTAAAGGAGAATGAAACTTGGCTCCTTATTATCCCAGAAGAGGCAATTTCATAGTCTTCCTGGCCCCACACTTATGTCTTTGAATCCCTGGGTACCTTTCCCAGAATCTTTTCTATTTCAAGAAAACATTTCAGAACACCATAACTGGTGACATTAAACTCTACATCCCTTTAATTATCAAAAGAATAGATTTCTGAGAGGAATATAGTGCGTTCTGACATAGACTTAAGTCCAACCTGCTCTTACAGGGTGACTCATTTCACACTGGCTGAGTTTTAAAGCTATGTGGCATAGAGTGGGGCTGCATTTAAATGACTGATCTTGAATTACACAGATGAACCTTTAAAAATATATAGTAGAGTGAGCTATGTTTATTTTTAGTGGGTTTCTTTTTGTAATGTCTATCTGTATGTTTCCCTATATGTACATTTTGTCACATATGGGGAGTAAGGCCAAACAATGCAAATTATCTTCTCTAAGGAGAACATGCAAAAGATGTTTGAAAAATTTTCCTTTCCATCACCCTTCATTTATTTCCCAGCAGCGACCCGTCTTTAGGAATGGGGAATTGGCACCAAAACAAGGTAGTTCAACTCTTTTTATTTTTTAAGCAATCAATTGTTCTTTTAAATGACAATGATCTCCCTTAAAGAAAATTGGTAAGAGTTGGAGAGAGAATCAAAGGAGCACCTCAAACAAAGAGGAGAAGCAACAGCTTCTGGTATTTTTATGATGATTTTCATTTCAGAATCTATAAGCACTTTATAACATGTGCAAAGACTTAGCTGACAAAGTACAAAATAAAGAGACTAGATGGAAGGAGAAATTTAAACAAAGAAAAGCTCACATACTTTTCTGTAGGGTTTTGGGGGCTCTAGTCACAAGATAACCCCATTTCTCTCACCGCCTCTGACATGCCAGGTTCTTCTCTTACCATTGGCTGCATAGTTTGCTCTTATCAATATACTGGATTAGCCAAAAGTCCATATGTTTTTTTTCATAAAATAAAAGACATATTTTTCATTTCTACCAGTAACTATTGGTCCAGATATTTTGGGTATGTCAGCTATCTTCAGCATGGTATAATCTTGGTTGTACTCAATTAATGTCTCAATTTCATTGTTATCAGCCTAATTTCAACTGGTGTACCCGACCATGGAGCATCCTCCAATGACAAATTTCCAGCACGAAACCTTGCAGACCACTTTTGATGCATTCTATCAGTCACAACACCTTCTCCATACATTGCACACACCTTCCTTTGTGCTTCAGTTGTGTTTTTACCTTTCTTGAAATAATAAAGCATAATATGCCAAAAATGTCACTTGTTTTCCTCCATCTTTAATATGAAAATGGTCGTGTAATTTAACATGAAATTACACAAAAATTCACCAATTTTGATAGTTTTTTTAAATGCACACTGAAATGACAGCTGTCACAATTCAATCTAAGAGAATTGTTTCAGTTGAAGTTGAAGACAGCTAAGCACTACTAGAGCCTTCTTACAGAAAAAAACAAATGAACTTTTTGGCCAAGCCAATAATTTGAGCAGTCATGCTTGGAGAGCTCCCACACCCTACCCCCAGATCCCTTTCTGGCTAGCCATCAAGGTACTTGAAAGTTTATCACTAAAGAATCATTTATTTATTCATTCATTTGTTCCACTAATTCTATTCTGTGCTTAGTATGTGCTAGAGTTCATGGCCAACATCACTAATAGACCATTCTGCTGTTTCTTGAAGGACCAAGATGCAGGTGGTCATCCCATTAATTTGTTTATATCACTCTCCTACTTAAAATTCTTCTATGGCTTCCCTATTTGTAACATAAAGGTCAAAGCCTTTTAAATGGTTCCCGAAAGCCTATTGGATCTGACCCTGCTTCCTCTTCAGTGCCCTCTAAGATAAGCCTCAAATTTGCCTACTGTCCTCTAGCTACATTATCTTTCTTCCAGCTCCCCCAGAGTTCCATATTCCTTTTGGTTTTATTATTTTTGAACTCGCTGTCCCTCTAACTAGAATAGTCCCTGCTTATCCTAACACACCCTCTTTACTGAGTTAACTTCTACTTATTCTTCAAATATCAGCTCAGATGTCACTTCTCTAGGAACCTTCCTTTTATCAGTTCTGTGACTAGTCTAGGTCAAATATTCCTATTCCTCAAATTTTGGGGATGTGGTTCTATTCTTTCCAGTACTAATTAAAGTTTACAATTAGCATCATCTTTACTATTAACATCTCTTCCAACCGACCTTCATATTCTGTTGCCTAGTCACCTTATCCTGGAATAAAGTTTGATATCTGATTTTTAGTAGATACTAAAAATTATTGAATAAATGAGTATGAGAAGGTACATGAAATAAAATCTGTTCTTTACTGTTTTCCAGTGTGGGCATTAGAGATAAAATGTGGAATATAGTAGAAAGACCATGAACTTTGCAGTCAAACAGGGAAAGGGACAATGCCAATTCTTCTACCCATGTGACCCTAGCAAGGTGCTTAGTAGCTGTCATTTGTAGGATGAGTGCCCTTTTCAGGAACTAGGCTAGGTATTTTATATATACTCTCTCATTTGACCCTCAAAACAATACTATTGTTTGATATTGTCTTTATCTTACAGATAAGCAAAATGAGAGATTTAGAAATCACATTATTAACTGGCAGAGATAGGAGTCCTATTCATGTCTGTCTATTGACAACGCCTTGAACACTACCTATGCTGTTTAACATCTGTGAGCTATGGTTTTCTCATTTTGCAATGAGATAATTATTTTGTAAGTAACTCTATCATGGCAGCTCATGTCTTATAATTTTCTCTTTCTATTAAGTTTCTTTACCCATTTTGCCACTGTCATATAAATTCCTGGTGCTAAGTTGACTGCTAACAGCAAATGCTTCCTAGAGAGCATTCCTAGGATGGGATTGTGAATTTGTGGATGTCACAAGGTTCACATTAGTTTCCATTAGTGTCTACTATACTACAAAGCACCCCCAAACATGGTGGCCTAAAACAACAGCTATTCACTCTCACAATTCTGTGGGATAGCTAGGTGGCTTCTCAGTCTTGTTGTCACCTGGATTCACTCTGTGTCTCTGTTCAACTGGAGTGTTACACGAGCTGGAGAATCCAAGGTGACCTCACTCATATGCCTGGCTGTGAGTGCTGGCTGTAGGTTGAGGTGCCTTAGCTGCCATCCTCAGGGGCCCTTCTTAGGGCATGCCATGGGGGGAAACAGAAATGCAGGGCTTCTTGGTGCCCAGTCCTGGACGACTCATAGCATTACTTCTGCCACATTCTGTTGACCAGAACCAGTAACAAGACAGCCCAAATTTGAGGGAAATGTGAAAATAGATATCCCCCTTGAAGGGGGAGAGTCAAAGTCTCATTGCAAAGAAGAATGGGAGAAATTATTGTGAACATCTTTGAAAAAAATAGAACATATGACAGGATATGACACAGTGACTAAAATAATATTCATAAATATCTGCCATCAATAGAAGAAAAGCCTTGTAAAAAATCGAGGAATAATAATATGTACTATTATTGCAACAAAATTTAGAAGCCAACAAATCATCCATAGACTGAAGTGCAAAATAAAATTTAAAAAAAGACAAATGAAGGAGGTTGAAATGTGTCCTTCAAGGTATTTCCAGGATTTATAGCACAAAGCTGTTGTCCAGAGAACAGCTGGCTTTGACCCCTCCTCTTGAAGACTGCTGTGGGGGATGGCATGCTTACGGGTATGGGATCCTTTTCATCCCCTTCCCAGTGGAGTCTGTCCTGGTTCTGTAGGATGGGGCCTGCTACCTTCACTTTTCCTTAATTTCCTGCCTCCTTCCAGATCCTCTCTTATCTTTATTGTGCAGCTTGACCTGAGAGGCCAAGGACCACTGGACCGTGAGGGATGCTGCCCAACAAGAGGACTCCCAAGTGCAGGATCACAGAGCAGTATGCCCAGGGTTGTGAGGAGAGCCACTGGAAGCTCAGGCCCCTGGAGTCCCAGAACCAGGACTGAAGGAAGAGAGATGAGCCTGGAGCAGAGAGGAGCTATTTACCCTCAACTGGGAGGAGCTTCTTCCTTGGATGAAATCCAAGATCTCAGTTTAATAAAAGGGCACTAATGCTTTTAGGCTCTCTGGGGGAGCTTATTCTTTAATGGAATAAAGGCCTTTTTTTAAGTCTTCTATACAAGGTTTATCTTTTCTTTCTTTTTCTTTCTTTCTTTCTTGCTTGCTTTCTTTCTTTCTTTCTTTCTTTCTTTCTTTCTTTAAGAATCGTAGGGCATTAGAGATTGAAAAAACACTACCCTCAAAATGCTCACACAGTGTCCTACCCAATGGTCCTGGACTCAGGAGGCTCACTACTCAATCAGAAGTTTATGCTGAATGTAGGACTTATAAAAAATAAACATATTTTAGCTTTAATAATTCGTATATTTAATATTCTATTTTGTATAAACCTGATTGCTTTAATGAAATAATTATGTTTTGTTTCTATTAAATAGTGACTTTTCAAGAATAATAAAAAGAGCCCTGGCTGGTGTAGCTCAGTGGATTGAGCATGGGCCTGCAAACCAAACAACCTCGGTTCGATTCCCAGTCAGGGCACATGCCTGGGTTGCAGGCCAGTTCCCAGCAGGTGACGCACAGGAGGCAACCATATGTGGATATTTCTCTCCCTCTCTCCTTCTCTTCCCTTCCCCTCTAAAGATAAATAAATAATATCTTTTAAAAAACGAATAATAAAAAGACATAGCCCTTTGTGTCTTCATGTGTCCCTAAACTTGAGAATCTGGGACTGAGAAATGCAGCTATAGCAGAATTGTTCATTTTACAGGAGAAAGACTGAGGCTCCAAGGCTGAGTGGCCGTCCTCAGTCATGGAGTGACCTGGCGACTCCAGGCTGGCATCTTCCTGTGCTGACCCCTGCCCAGACACCCTTCACTCCCAGACATTATTAACACTGGAGGTCTTGCTCAGCCTCGGACTGGAGTTTGGTTGGAGAGAAAGTAGTCAAGTAGTAATATCTTCCAGATGTCAAAGAGATGACGTTACTTCTGCAGTTTAATTGCTTGTAATAATGAAGGGTTTGAGAGAAGCAGGGAGTAATTAAAGATTTTGAGTAAAGCAGAAGTTTAGGTTTAGCAAGTTAATGATATTGGCAAGTGCAGAGGGCAGGGAACTCCAAAGCCACAACTACCTACTCTTTTTAAAAAGAATGCGGCTACGATGACTATATTTTATAAACTCAAAATATGGCCTGACAAGGGAATCAAAAACATGTTTAAAAAATACTTTTGACTCAGGAATTTATCTTTTATAAACCTTAACAAAGAAATAAAAATAAATCAATATACTTATGCTTTAAAATGGCCTTTGGAATAGAATAAAAACACCTCTGATTGGGACTCTCCCAGAAAATCTGCCTTATAAATATGCCTCAAGAGAGAAAAATGATTTTTTTGCTGTGTTGTATATATGAGTTTGAGAGTTTTAGAATTCTCCAAATTGCTACATACTCACTTCCTCGATCAAATCACTGGACTCCTGTGGGTTCATCCAACTCAAATGTATAATTTAATGTTTTTTAATAAATTTACAAAGTAGCTCAATTCCCATGTTCATAAAATGATCAAATTATAAAAATTGCTATGGACCTCTAGAGTGTTGAAATTCTACAAATCTATACCTGTTCCTAGCATGTCTTTTCAAACATACCTTTCATACTTTAACCAATTAGCGGTCAGTAGAAGAGAAGCTGGAGGGAGAGGCATGTGTACCACCACTTGCTGTGGCCCCTGAGACGATGAGCTGGTGAAGGCAGGGCCTTAGTCTCTCCATGATGCTGGATGCTCAGTGTCTAGACAGGGGATGGCCAATGGCAGAGACTCACTGGTTACCGAATTAGTGAATGACTGAGTCCATATCTGTTGTTACTATGTATGTTAATTCAGGAAAAAAAAATCTGCAAAGGCAAAAATCACTTTATTTAAATACTTTATAAAGTTTTCAGACTGGAACAAAGTGACCATACTATAAGCTCACAATTTATATACAATCTAATATTCATTTTAACATAAGGTGATAGAAGAAAATTGCAAAAGAAAATACAAAAATTTATTTTGTGAAACCTTGGTATATAACTAACTGAAATATTTAAACAACTTTATTGATATGTAATTCACACATCATAAAGTTCATCCAACTTAAATGTATAATTTAATGTTTTTTAATAAGTTTACAAAGTAGCCCAGTCATAACAATAATTTTAGAACATTTTTATCACTCTAACAGTAGACTTTTCACCCAGTAACAGCACCTCCCAGCCACTCTCACCTCACCTGCCCACTCCCCAGTCCTAAGCAACTATTAATCTACTCTCTTTTTGTATAAACTTGCCTACTCTGATGTTTTATATAAAGTAGAAAATAACTTACTGTAGCATAACCCTAACTATGACATATTAAATTTATCCTTATGAATGTGCATGTTTATATCTCCAAATTGAAGAAAAAACACCTAAATATTAAAGTTGATTATCATCAACCATTTTAACTTATTATTATATTCCAACTTTCTGCACTAATAATGTGTTATTTCTCTACCAAAACTTATTTTTTTTTAAGTTTTCCAGAACATTTAGGTCATGGCACTATAAAATGATTATAAAGGGTACATATGATCTCCATTTTTATGAAACAATGAAGTACTAGAGTTAGGCTGAAATGTTTCTACTTAATGATGAACATTTTTCAAATTTAGCAGTTATGCCTCTTTGTCCGTGTTTTTTCAACCCTTTATCGTAAATTTTATATCAGCTTCTATATGATACAGTTTCTAAGAGGCCTTAAAATCCTTTCTTCAATGAATCCCACTAAAAATATAGGTAATTGTAATATAAAAGATCAATGAATTTAATACAGATATATTAGCCAGAGGTGGATGGAGAGGGAAATCATTAGGAACTGAAACATATAGTTAAATTTATCAGCTTGCCTGCTCAGATTTGCTAACAAGGAGAAACATTGACTGTTTTGGATTCTCTACGTTTTTTCTTTTTCCCTCAAGGAGCTCCTTACACATAAGGAAATATCTCAAACTTAGGAACTAGACAAACCATATCAGAACTATACATAGCATTTATTAAAAATGTAAAACATACTGAATCAAAAGCTCAAGAGGCAGTGTCTGGTTCGCACTGCTCCCACAGGTGCTTCTAGTGCAGACAGAAGTTCAGAAATCCAGAATGAAAGCAGAGGTGAGAGAGTAGGGGCATTTTAGACTGAGAGACTCATGGCCCCACAGACCACATTCCCCACAAGACCCCCCTTGTTTGGAGAAGGCACAGGCTAACTAAGCGACTGCAACTTGGTAATTTTGAATTTCTAGACTGTTGTCAGAAAAGGCTATACTGTCACTCAGCCGGGACATCATCCTCATAATACTGCCTTCCCTCCTAACCCTACCACAAGTTCAGACCCCAGAGCTTTGGGGGACCTCAGGGACTGAGATTTTATCTCAGGGTAAATTTAAAAATTGAGTGTCCTCACCATGAGACTGCAAATCTCCTTCATCACGCTTTTTTTTCACATGTGGCTGTGCTGAGGCCAGATTCATTTTCCACCTTAGATTTTCTTTTCTCAGGATGGCCACACTGTGTACCAGCTTGGGTCTAACCTGGGTCATTCTGGGGCCTTTCTGCACACAGATGAGGTCTCACCAAGACCTCAGTTTCAAGGACACAGTTTCAAGGACTTAACTTGTCTTGGGCTTGGACTTGAAGAGAAATATATTATTCCCAGAAGAAAATGCAAAAAAAAGGTAAACATAACTTGCTGGCTAAAAGGAAATATGTGAACATGGGCATTCCTTAAAATATGATTTATATTTCAATGTAAGCTTCAAGTAATATTATGGTTAATGGGGAAAATAACTTGAATTGGAATTGATAATTTGGTAACTTCTATCCTGCTTTTAGGTTTGTGCATCCAGAAAAAAACAACTGCTTCTTTATCAAGATAAATAAATCCAAAGGCAGTCTCAGATTGCTAATTCATGAGTGAGGTGTGTGTATGTGTGTGTGTGTGTGTGTGTAATTCCAAAGATTCTTTCCAGCTCTCATAGTTTCCACAACCCATCAACAACTTAGACTATCAACAGGGTTTTCCTTCTTTTTCAATAGAAAATAAGTTTTCTGCAAAGCAGATACAATTTATTCTCCATAAGTTATGGAAAACAAAGAGGCTTCAGAAAGATTCTTTCCTATGCTGACAGACATGTCAGACACAAACAGCTTTCTCCTCTTCAACTAGACCATTTCACTCTGACAGTTGTAAAGACAGGCCCTTGAGTGTGAATATGAGCTGTGTGTGTCTAATTTGTGTTGGGGGGGTGTTAAGTATATGTGTGACAGTGTGTAAATATTGAGCATATGAGAGTGTGTTAGTTTGTGTGGTGTGTGTATATTCTGTAACTATCCTAAAATTCTTAAAGTCTGGAAAACACAAAGGGCTCTGGTGTCTTCTACCTTCTGGTCACCGACTCCAATGGTGCCCAAGTTTAGTCAGTCTCCCATCTACCTAAGCTGCTGTTCAGTGCTGGCAGCTAAGTATGTTGGAAGAAAAGGACTTTGATTCAGTCACCTGCCTGGTGACTACAAATAGGTTCTCTCTGCCCAGCCATGGACACTGGGTGTTGACAGGCCACCAGCTGGCAGAACCCCCTAGAGGCCTAAGCCTTGACTTATTTCTGCAGGTCTTGACTTCACTGTCACTTCCATTCACACAGCCTCCAACACAGTCACCCTCGTCACCCAGACCGTTCACTCCCAAGAGAAATTTTACATGTTCCCATGCAATTGTGCTACTCCCACCACTGTTGATAAAGCTTAGTAGAGAAAACAGTTCTCACATTCACAGAAAAGTTTTTGGAGGAAATGTTTTTAATTTGAGTGGCTTATACATGTTCAAAACTTTTATGACTGCCAGTACTGTTACTGGTAACATACATATAATGGTATCTCACTTAGCCAAAAGGATACAGTTTATTTCTTTAATTCTCAACTATACTCCCCAGTATTTAGATGTCCTTGAATGTAGGATGCAATTACCTATCAATGGCATGTTACAATTTAATTAGCAGCACATTTTTATTATTTTCAAAACATAGTATATTGGTATATCTTTCATACCCACGAGAGATGATAACATCATAGCTTTGATTAAATAACTCCACATTAATTTTTTAAAGCTTAACATCTCAGAATTATAAGTATTTGTTTTGAAAAGAGTCCTTGCTCTTTTGGAAGTGAGATTTCTCTGCTCCTAGTCAGAAGGACTCATGACCAAAGCCAAAGTCAGGCAGGCAGCTGAGGGGATGGAATGAGAAACCCCTGCAGATGGCCACAGGAGCAGCATCACCAGCAGCCTCACTCATCTGTGCATATTCTCCAATTTCCAGAGGGCAGAGGTCCAGCCTGCAGCCTCAGGTTCACCCCCAGAGCTGAGGCCCACGGGTGCACTTGCACACAGTTGAGGCAGGCCCTCTGCTGTTGGTGTGCTGCCCCAACCTTCCTGGGGCCATCCCTGATGTCTTGCACTGCATACAGCACTTTTCAGCAATCATTTCTTTGATTGCTGCAAAGAAAGTAGCCCTCTGAGAAATGCACTTCTATTTATAGATCAAAAGTGGAGGCAGCAGGAGGGCCCCTATTCCTCATGAGGAGCTGGGAGCTGGCAGTGCCCACACAAAGCCTACATGGCTGTGGTGTCTGGGGAAATCATGGACACAGACCTGCAGGGCTGGGAACTCAGTCTGGCTTCAAGTACACCTGTGAAGCACCCATCCCCTCTCTAAACATTTCAGTTAGGGCCTCTCATCTCCTCATCTCGAAAATTCCCCTTTCCTGCTCCTCCATGCTGTATAATCCCACTGCCTTCATACAGGAAAGCCCTGAAGAGAGAATCCGACTAAATTAATTTACACTAAATTGTGGGGGACAGATGGGCTTGGGGAGTTTCATCCTGAATGTTTGTCATTTATTAACATTTTAAAAGAGTTGTGGATGGGCATTCTAGAGCAGAGAATGAGCAGGGGCAAAGGGGTAGGCTTATTATAAAAGGGATTGGGCAGGAGTGGGTAGTAATCTCAGATGCCAGGTACTCCGCTGGGTCCCTACCCACTGGGGGCCCACTCACTCTACCCACTGGCCCACTCTGTTTCCCAGCATGTACATCATGGACAAGTCACGCATGCAGAGTAAGCCTGAGTACTGGCCGTGACCACACAGCCTCGCTGAGCCTGTGCACTCAGCAATACTCAGTGTTCCCACCACTGAGGTCATCCACAGACAGTGTTTCCAGAAGGCAAGTTGTAAGGGGATGGAGACCCTGAACATGTCCATCCCTGCTTCAGACACTTCCAAGAGGGCAGTCTCTCTCTGTGCACTCACTATTTCAGCCACTTCTTTCCCTTACTGGAAATAATCCACCCTCCCCCATTCAAATTCTTTTTGCCACAGCAGGGCTAGTGGCCAATTCCTTCTCTGAGGCGCCCTTGTCCAGGCCCCTATGGATGCACACAGACAGCGATTGAGTGGCTGCTCTGCCTGATGGGCCCCAGCAGGCAGCCCCGTTGAAGAGGAGGCTAGGCTCCAGTGAAATCCCTAGTGATGTGGTCACCTAAGTCCAGGGATGCCAGCTGCCCAGTAATGAGGGTAAGAGGAAGGGGAATTGCAGCTCCCCAGTGGTCACCCCTAGAGTTAGTGTCTCCCTTGTCTTTTCCTCACCATTCCCTCCCCCTCCCAAACATTTTCTGTTTCCGAGAACCAGGTTGAATGAGTCCATTTTTGCCTGCACTTTCCCCTGACGTACTATGCAACTTCAATGACAACTGGCCCTTTTTCTGTAGCTTGCTGCTCCAGGAACACCACAAGCACACAAGCTCCTCAAGATCTCACATGTGCTCATTACTTGGAACACGTCTCTGGGAGATCAGCCGGCTGTTCTGTCTTCCTTCAGACATTACTCGGGAGTCGCCTTCCTGTGCTACCCTAACCAACACCTTCATTTCCCCACACTCAATGGTGCATAGCCCTCCTCTCAGCTTGTCCTTATTTGACATAGTTTCCTTAACTTATTCATTTGTCACTAAAATGTAAGTTCCATGATGGCTAGGATTTATCTCTGTTTTGTTCATTACTTGTCAGCAGTGCCTGGAAGAAAATGTGGCAGGAAGTATGTGCCCAAAATGTCCCCAGTGAATAAGACATTGTAAAACCCCTAATTATAAAGCTTTCTTTGGTGTGTTAGCTCTAGTGTTCACTTTTATATCTTGTGTATACTCAATCAAAAAACACTCCCTTCATTTATCACCTGCTATTCCAACAACAAAACATGTATTGAGCACATGTGACACATCTATCTGCTCAGCTAGATCAGAGGAATGCAACCTGGTCCTAGTTTCATGAGAGACAGCAATGTAAGCAGCATATCTTTACAGCCTAAGGTGTTCAGGGTCTAATCCAGAAGGGGCATGTGAGGCCAACATGGGGTTTGGAGATACAAGTTAGCCTTCTGCAAGAACATGAAGATGAAGGGGAAAGTATCCTATGCTCAGAAGAGAGGAGGAAGTCTATTCAGCAGGAGCAATGGCACTTATCCCCTGAAGCATACCACTGGAAGAGTTCAGGCAGGAAAGGTGACAGCAAGAATGGAGAAGGGGACCAGGTCTATATGAGAGGCCCAGAGAGTGAAACCTAGGGTCCTGGGTCACTTCTTGGATGTGAGGGGGAAGCACTGAAGGAAAAGCATAAGAACATATGGCCCCTCAGACTCTCATTGGGACAACTGAGTGTGTGATGGGGGCATTTGCTGAGACAAAAGATACAGAGGAGGTGGGGTAGGAGAAGATTGTTTCCAACCTGGACATGCTACATTGGTGGTGCCGGATCCCTCATGTGGGGTGGCAGCTGGCCATTGGGATTAGAGAATTAGTTCAGTGGAAGGGTTTGGGCTTGACATGGAGTTTAGGGCTTTGAACTTATAAACGGCAGCTGAAGGCAGGAAATACATCAGTGCTGCAATGGGAACTAAAGACGCCCTGGGTGCCACAGTAGGTGGGCAATGGGAGAGTGAGCAAGGAGAAGTGTGGTATACGGAGGTGTGAAATTGACAAAGTAGGAGCTGAGAGGGGAAAAGGGGCTGCCTGAAGGTGGCAGCTCTTGAAGTACAGAAATAAAGAATATTTAGGGACAACGGGTAGGACTAGAGGGGGTGGGTAGAGAAGCATCTTGCTTTGTGACTTGTACCCAGGCACTCTCTGCAGCCCCTGTCCAGCTGCCTCTGGTTGGAGTAACTCCTGTGATTTCTTCTTTTCGGTTATCCCCCTGCAGCCAAGCTGGTAATGTGTTTTATTTCAAAGCTGGTGTGGACAAAGTCCCTCTCATGTCACACTGGGCAGGTGTGGAGAATGGTCCTTGGCAGCAGTGGGGTCCTGGGCCCAAAGTTCCCTTATCCTCAGATATCATCAATGGGCTGTGTCATCATCATTATTTGTCTTCCCATACCCAAGGTACCCAAGGTACTTCCCACCTTGGTACCCAAGGTACAGACAGGTGATCCAGAGAAATTCCATGATGTGAAGACAGCTTTCAGCAACCTCTTGGGATGTGCCCTGCCTCTGTGGGCCTTCTCGGAAGACAACTCTGTCCCAGGCCTTTCTGACTACCTGCTACTGTCTGTGGTGGCCTGTGGGCTGAGCAATGGCCCCAGGCCTCCTGGTTAACAGGGCTGATTTTCTGTATTATTTATTCCTCCTTATTCCCTTCAGAAGGATGGGGATTGGGTTTGGCTTCTTCATAAGCACAGGCTGGACTCTGTCTTCTGTTACCAGGTCACCCATGTTGGTGCCTCCTGCTCAGGCTAACAAAGGGAAGGAGAGGTGAAGCTCCAGGCACTAAACCAACTGCCAATACCCCAGGAACCTGGGCAGAAAGGAGAACCTCCTTTTCCAAAGGAGGATGTAAGCTCCATTATCTATAAAGTGAGGGTGTAGTGAGGCTGTTTCTACAGGCCTCTCCAGCAGCAGGGGGCTGGTTGTATCCCAGGATGGTCCTAGGTCTTAAGCAGAATGTCACTCTGAGCAAGGTCCCTCTCATATTTACTAGTATGTATCCCCATGGGTGTGAATAATTCCTATAAAGCTCACATTGGAAATGGCTTCTTCTCTGACTGCTTACTATACATCGGAAATGGTCTTTCAAGAGCCTCCTGGTGAGACATGGAGCACTGAATAAGAAGGACTTCGATGATGAACAAGGAAGAGAGATGAGATTTTCTCTCATGCCAAGAGACAGTAAGTACAGTGTCATGGAATGAGCAGAACCTCTGCTGTCCTTAGCCCTGGTTTCAAATTCCCCATGTGCAACATTCTGGTGTGACCTCGACACATTACTATACTCTTAAATATTCACAGCTGAGAAAACCTTTCGGGGGTGTGGTAAGGGCCAGCACTGAAGTACGCAAAATGCTGGACCCTTAATATGACTATGCTGATTACACTTTACTTTCTTGGATATCTATGATCACAGTCAGAATCTAAACACCGTATAAAATGTGAGGATAAGGATATTCAAGTGGGATGGCATACATTTGGGTTAACGAAGGCCTTACACATGTGCCTTCTTGCTTGTCTGCACACCTTGTCTCTTGGACAGTTTCCTCAATGACTGGCCTTTCTTTGTGAGTGGGCCTCACCCTGTTGTGCCCATTTATTCCAAGTATGAGCTAATTTGGGGACCTGGCTCTGGGTTCCAGCTGATCTCATCCCCATCAATATTCTTTCTACTTCCTGGCACATGAGTTGTGACAGTGCTGCTGATCCCTCAGGTGGCAAGGGCTAGAAGACAGGGTATGGAATAAAAATTATTTCTCAACATCCTCTGAGAAGCTGAGCAGTTGTTATTATTAAAAAGAAAAAAATTAATTCTGGGAGTTGACAATAGCATTTATCAAAATCCCACTGCATGCCAGGGAGCATGTGGGCACTTTCTCATTGCCCCCTAAGTCCCATTAGCTCCACTTTACAGATGTACAAACAGGTCGGAGAGAGTTAGTATTTTGTCCAAGAGATGAATGTAGGATTTGGACCCCACTCCATCTCAGAGTTTGTGATCTGCTGCATGTCCACATCACTTTTTGAGGAATAATCAGAAGAAACCCACCCACAGGACATTATCAACACAGAAGTCCTGCATTCCATTACTTCTCTGTTTCCCACCACTGCTGTTCTTCAGGAAATTGTCTGTTGGGGGAAGACCTTGTGGGGAAAGGAAGGGCAGTAGGAGAAAGAAGCAAAACTTTCCCCAGTGGTCGATAGTAATAAAGGACTTGAAATATGTTATTTTTGCGGTGCTATATTATACAAGTTTAGGGCCAGATATAAATGGTAAGAAGTAGCCCCAGGAAAAATGACCTTATAATTTATGTGGTACCACAGATTGGTTTAGGATTTCAGTGGAAATAGCAAAACCCTCTATACTGAGTTCTATCAGTGAATTCTTTACCTTCAAATATACTTCAAGTTTTTCTCATAGAATTCTATAGGTTAAAAACAATGGCTTTTCCCCTCCAGATTAAAGTTCTCCTGGGTTATGTTCCACCAGGAAATTAGAACCAGCTTCAATACTTCACAAGGTAACATCAAAACTAGAGAAATCCTAGGGGGCTGCATTCAAGAAGTAGCATCATTCTTTTCAAAAACTATATGTTGAGTTCTTACTGTGTTTTTGGAGGGAGAATTTCTGAGATGGACTATTACATGTTATTACATGGACCTTATCAAGAAGCTGATAACCTAGGGAAGGTAGAAGTGTATTTTTAAAAACTACTTACAAAGCAATAAAGAACAAAATAAGCTAGGTAAAAGAAGTGCCATCAAGATGTGTTACTAACAGAAACAAAGAGGAAGGGTACCTGAGGGAGACCTGTCAGTGTCACATATGTGACAACCTTAGCGCTGTAGACCTAGGCGTGCCCTGGGAAAGTCATTGCTGAACAATTGTCCAGCTGACATCCATACTTGTTTTGGAGAGGCAGGACCACCCTGGAGGTTCTTTGAAAACTAAAAAGCAACAGTTCTCCTATATGTCTATACCATCTCTATATTGTTCTATATCATGAACTTTTTATTTCTGTGTTTATGTCTAACACTGTGCTGCACACTTCATAAGAAATTCAAAGAAACCTAAACAAAGTCTCAATTTCCTAAGTGCTTTGGTAAAAGTCTAAGGAGTACCCCCAGACCTGGTATGGCATTACCGGACGGACTCCAACTGTGGCATCATCGTGGTGTACTACAATCATTTGGTCCTACTCCTCAGTCTGGCAGGCATAGAAACAGCACCCTCAATAAAGATCAGACTTTCCATAGTAGACTCACACTGATCTACCTCAAGAGACTGATATATGGCCTGGACCAGCAAAATATAATTAACCATGAAGAACTCTCCACGGCTTGGACTGTCATCCAGAGTGCACCCAACCAAGGTGTCTGGGAGAGAGAATGGGTGGTCAGAAGGTTGCTCATTGATGATAAGTTTAAAGAAAGGAGAAGGAGCCCTGGCTAGTATGGCTCAGTGGTTCAGCGCTGGCCTGTGAACAAAAGGGTCACTGGTTCAATTCCCAGTCTAGGAAACATGCCTTAGTTGCCAGCCAGGTCCCCAATGAGGGGGGTGCATGAGAGGCAACCACACATTGATGTTTCTCTCCCTCTCTTTCCCTCTCCTTTCCTCTCCTTTTCCCTCTCCTTTCCCCTTTCTAAAAAAAAATAAAGTAAATAAAATCTTTCTTTAAAAAAGAGAGAGAAGAGAAAGAGATTGTCATGAAGCAATCAGGAAACAATAGAGCTGGTTGTAACTTTGTTGCAGTTGATCAGAGAGCTTATGTCCTCCAGAGGCCGTGTCTCCCTTCCTGAAGAGCCAGGCTACCTGTGGCAACCTGCCTTTCCATCTTCTTCATTTCTCCATCCCATTTGCTCATCTGGTAAGAGAGTCTTTCCTTAGGTTGGTTCATACATTGGTTGATTAAACCAGAATCTAGCTGCTAATTACATGGCCTTGGAGACCTTATTTCCCTCCACTTACATATGAATATGGATATCTTCAGGTTCTTGGCAGAGCAGAGGTTGGGGGAGTACATGATTAACACCCTTATAATTTGCATATTCTACAATCTACTGGAGTGAACAATGCATACGCAAAAATCACTTATCCTCCTACTGTTTGTAGGGAATACTGCTCTCTTCCACATGAGTTTTCTCATGAACCCTTGTAAAAGTTTGTAGACGATGGAAACTAATATTTGTTTGTCACCTCCAATGTGTCACTCTATTACTCCGCTTTATATTTTTCATCTCATCTAACCCTTGCCCCGTCCTACAATGTCAACATAACTTTCCTAGGTTACATGGGAGAATATTGAATCACTGGGAGTTGCCACAGCTCAACTTAAGAACGCACAGGTGGTACAAGCCTAAATTAAAGTTAGTCAAAACTCCCAACACTCCCAACTTTGAGTTCAGAGATGTTCAGCTACTCTCATAAAGATAGAATTAATCAATACATGAGTAAACTGGTGAGTACTAATCCCTAATAGGAATATCAGAACTGGGAGGCTGGGGCCATGCAGAAGGGAGTAAAACTATAAAACAAAGGTCAGCAACAGAACTTTGATAAAAAATTATAAATGTGATGTCTAGTGTTTTGATTATTCTATTACATCTCTTTTTCAAATGAGCATGTAGAAGGAGCCGAAATAGAAACATTCATGTTGGATACATATGTATAGGCCTGTTGGCTCCCTTTACCCAGTGACATTAATTGCTTTTCTTTTTCCTCAAACCCAAAGCTCATCTTCATTTAAGTTAGACAAAAATAACATTCATCTAGCATGAGTTGGTTGCTTTGTGTTCCCTTGAGCCCAACTGAATTTTGCCATTTGCTCATGGTCCCATGTTTCAGAGGTCAGAAATGCAGCCATCTTTCTCCTCAGGAATCCAGGAACAGCTCAGAGGAGAGTGGCTGGTGTTCCTGGCAGGCAGGGCAATGCACAGAACTTTCACTGACTGTGGCAGGCACTGCAGGGCAAGGCTTTTCTCCAGTGCGCCACTTGGCAGGTGTCGCCTGGCCCCTCTGCAATCTAATGAAAATCAGGGAGACTTTGGAAAGCTTTTCAACTCCATCCAGGGTTTCTGAGGATAGCTGATAGGATGTGAGGGTGACCCTGTGGACAGTTAGAGAGATGAAAGGAGGCCTTTTGGATTAAATAAGATTTAGGAAATAAAAGGATTAGCAGGACACAAAAGCTAGATTTACAGGGTTTATTTAGCCAGTGCAATGTGGCATGCTGGGATGTCGGACATCCAGAAAGAGATAAAAGAGACTAACTCGGGAGGTTGCAGGGCAGCAAAGATGAGCAGGGTCCTCACCCTGCCTGAAAGCCTGTTAAATCTTCTGATAATTGAAAATGGGCCAAAAAGGCGTACTCCCTATTACTAATTCTGACCCTTCCACCCAAGTAATAAGAACTACAATGACAAGCCATCTCATGGACTAGGGATCAGGGCTCAAATAAGCTTAGGAAGTGGAAGGTATATTTTATGACAAACCTTTATGCACAGGCTGTTTCTATCTTGAGCAACAAAACAACATTTAAAATTGGAGAGTAGGGAATTTAATATCATTGTGGATAGCAAAATTCCCAAAGATAATTTTCTTACATTGGTTATCTCTGCTCAGTATTTCTCTTCTCCCAAAATGTAAAACCAAAAATTGTGAAGTTAGAAGGGGAGAAAATATGTCTGGTTTACCAGCACTGTAAATGGGGTGTCTTCTCCAATATGTCCTGAAAGATGATGCTGACATAGGCAAGTCAGGACAGAAGTGTGTCATGGACACACTTCTAGTGTGGACAGAAGTCATGGACAGAAGTGTGTGCATTAGAAGCAAGCTCCTTTACTGTCAGACAGAGGAATTTTTCAGTATTTATTCCTTACATTATACCCAAATCTTCATCGCCGTTTGTCTTTGTTCCGCAAGATGAAACAACCTAGAACAGACCTACCCTCTCACTTACAAGTTTGCCATTCAAAGTTATCTGAAAATAACTGGTGTGATGCGCTTAAATATTCCCTTTTCCTGGTTGAACTTGTCATTCCCTTGGGTAATTCCTATGGTTTGTTTCCTGGTTCACTTGCTGGGACACTGAAAGGGAGAAGTCTCCTTCCACATTTTTTTCCTATGGAGTGCCTGGAATCACTAGAGAGATTTCTTTTCCTAATCCTATGTCTTCTAATCCCTGGATCACTGTGTTTGATAAGAACATCCCATGATGCTACCTCATCGAAGTCATCTTCTCTTAGGGTGAGACTACAAAAGCTGACAGTAGAAACCTTCCTTAAAAGCTTTAACCAAGACATTTTGACTTTAGGCCAAAATGAAGGTGTAAATAGATACACTTTGCCTCCTCACACAACCAAAAGAAGAACAACAACAAATTTAAAAACAGAAATAACCAGAACTGCCAGAAAATCAAACTGTATGAAAGTCCAAGGAGTTAAGGAGTTAACTCCTTATCTAGAGTGGTAGGATAGGTAGAGATGGGTGGATCGGGCAGAGAGGACATGCGACAAGGTGGCGACTGGTGGACCCAGCAGGTAACGTAGTGGCTGGTGGCACCACATTAGTGTGCAGACAACCTGGGAGGAACAACTGGGGAGAGAGACAGACCATGCAACCCAGGGTTCCAGAGCAGGGAAATAAAGCCTCAAAACCTCTGACTATAAAAGCCTATGGGGTTTGCAATAGTGGGAGAAATTCCCAACCTCACAGGAGAGATCATTGGAGAGACCCACAGGATCCTACAATGTACACAAACCAACCCACCTTGGAATCAGTACAAGAAGGGCCCAGTTTGGTTCTGGGTAGCGGGGGAAGTGACTCAAAGTTGCCAAGAGTTTAGCAAGTCACATTGTTCCCTATTTGTAGGAGACCATTCTGCATAATGTGAGCCCAGCTCCCCCCCCCCGGAGATACACAGGACCCACACCCATGGATAGGTTCTCCCAAGGGGAATCAGGCCTGCAATGTGCCTAGGCTGCTTTGAGTCTTGCTTTTTGCTAAAAACTCCCTCACCCGGATTTGTGACAAACATTCACTGTAAAATAACTTCCTAAAATCCATGCTAAACCTTCCAAGAACCAGTGTAATCAGTTCAACCACTTTTGCCTTTTCATTTGCAAATATCCCTCTTCTGTGATGTGACTAGCAGCATTGACTTCTTTGTTTTCTGTAAAGGTAACCACCTAAAGCAACCTGTGCACAATAAATGAGGACCATCATGTAATGTGCAGAGAAACCCAATAAAGGCAAGTCACAGCAAGGGCCAAGGCATTTTGCTCCCCTTGGGAGAAAAAACATGCTGTTTCTTTTCTTCCACCAGACTCGGTAGTTTGTGTGAATCTCTCATTTCATCCATAATGACACAGACACTGTGGGCTGGTGTCTGCATCACCTCCTGAACCACTCTCCCTCCTATAGCTCCACAACGCAGCCACCTGGGTTGCCCCACCCTGACGAATACCTAACTCTTGATGCCTTACAATGTAATAGGTGTGCTGAAACAAAGAAATATGGCCCACATGAAAGAACAGATCAGAACTCCAAAAATAGAACTAAGCAATGATGAAATAGCCAACTTATCAGATATACAGTTCAAAACACTGGTATTTGGGATGGTCACAAAAAATGGTTGAGTATGATGGCATAATAGAGGGAGAAGTGAAGGCTATGAAAAGTGAAATAAAGCAAAATATAAAGGAAAAAACAGTGATAGGAAGGAAACTGGGACTCAAACCAACGATTTGGAGCAGGAGGAAGAAATAAATAGTCAATCAGAACAGAATTAAGAAATAAGGATTCAAAAAAATGAGGAAAGGCTTAGGACCTTTGGATACAACATCTGAATCATAGGGGTGCCAGAAGAAGAGGAAGAGCAAGACATTGAAAACTCATTTTACAAAATAATAAAGAACTTTTTTAATTTGGCAAAGGAAATAAACTTCCAGGATATCCAGGAAGCTCAGAGTGTGCCAAAGAAGTTGGATCCAAGGAAGCGCACAGCAAGGCACATCATAATTATATGGCCCAAGATTAAAGAGAAGGAGAGAATCTTCAAAGCAGCAAGAGAAATAGAGACAGTTAGCTACAAAGAGTACCCATAAGACTGTCAGCTGATTTCTCAAAAGAAACCTTACAGGCAAGAAAGGTCTGGAAAAAAGTATTCAAAGTCTTGAAAGGCAAGGACCTACAACCTAGATTATTCTATCAAGCAAAGCTATCATTTAGAATGGAAGGTCAGAAAAAGTGCTTCCAAGATAAGGTCAACTTAAAAGAGTTCACCGCCATCAAGTCCCTAGTATATGAAATTTTAAAGGGACTTATGTAAGAAAAAAAGAAGAAAAAAATATGAACAGTAAAATGACAGCAAACTCAAAACTATCAACAACCAAACCAAACAAAAAATAAACAGAAACAAACTAAACAAACAACTAGAACAGGAACTGAATCACAGAAATGGAGATCACATGGAGAGTTGTCAGTGGGGAAAAGAAGCACAGAGAATGAGGGGAAAGGTATAGGGAATAAGAAGCATAAACAGTAGGTACAAAATACACATGGGGAGGTTAATATTATAGGAAGTGGAGAAGCCAAAGAATTTATATGTATGACTCATGGACATGAACTAATGTGACAGTATACTGGTGGAAGGGGTATTGAAGGATGGACAGGAATAAATGGGAGAAAAATGGGATAATTATAATAGCATAATCAATAAATACACTTAAAAAGCTATAACTGATATATGTTACCACATCTAGTCATTTGGTATGCATTGACATTTATTGAGCACCTGCCTACTTAGTGCTATTAAAGATTTTCAAGATCTGGCCATGGCCCTGGAGAACCTCATAGTTTAGGAGAGGAAATAGACACTTAAGTAATCCTAACTGAAAATGATAGGAGCTATAAAAGAAGTAGGTTCCAAAGATCAGAGTATGGACTATCTTAATGTTCAACAGGAAAACCAAAAGAAATAAACTTCCCTAGAAGGAGGGAATATGAATATGGAGTGATGAAGGCAAGTGGGAATTTGGCATATTTAGAAAACTACAAGCCCAGTTGAGAAGTTTTCAATCCAGAATGAAATGGTGTGGTTGTGGAGAAGGAAAGAGCATGGCAGGGGAGGAGATGGGAGAGAGCGTACAAGTGACTTCTATCCCTGACCAGAGGATCTGATGGAGATGACATGTTTAACTGAAACTAGAATATCAATACAGGATGAGAAACAGGTTTAGAATAAGAGATGGGAAGGAAGAGAATATCCATTTACATACGTGTTTTTTGTTAACAGTTATAACTTCACCTTTTATTTCACTACCTCATTATTCTTATTTATTTATACAGTGAACGAATTTCTCTATGATCATATTTTTGAAATTATAAAAAATATCGCCCTGGCTGGTGTAGCTCAGTGGATTGAGCGCGGACCTGCGAACCAGAGGATCGAGGTTCGATTCCCAGTCAGGGCACATGCCTGGGTTGCAGGCCAGTTCCCTGCAGGCCAACTTCCAGCAGGGGACGCACGAAAGGCAACCATACATTGATGTTTCTCTCCCTCTCTCCTTGCCTTCCCCTCGAAAGATAAATAAATAAAATATTTTAAAAAAGAATATGTATAAGCTTCCAGAATAGGAGTGGACTGAGTCAAAGCACATCCAAGCTAGAAGAGATTTTGACAATTAATAAATGGATTGATTTTAAAAATAGCAAATTAATCTTCTTTTTCATTTAGAATCTCAATTTATATGGCAGGTGTGAGAAGCAGCTTCACCTGGGGTAGAGGAGGTAGGTGGTAGATTCCACTCATTGACTCTCCCATCCTCTCCCTATTCTGCCTCACTTCTGCCAGGTGTCCCGGTCTTCAGAAATGAAGGAATCAAACTGTATGAAAGTCCATACAGGACTTTCCAATAAGGAAGCAATTGAATGGCAGGAACCAAATGAAGAGAAAAGCATATCGGTGGCAGACATGGGCCAGAATTACACAGTTCTCTTGTAAAAACTACATCCTGATACAGCGAGTCATTCCTGCCATCTTCTCTGCAAGATTTGAATCAGTAGATTGCCTGTAAGAAGTTTGCCTAGTGAAAAGGCAATTGATGAGGGACTAGTTTAGGTAATAGCTTCCTCTGAATCTTATGTAATGGAGCAATAAATCTAAACTGCACAGATGAAGATGAGTAGTGCCCATGGAGTCCTTGCCCATCTTCAGGGCACTGTGAGTATAACTGAGGGGTAAATACAAAAGTAGAGGGGTCCTACAAGGGCCTGAAACTAGAAACCAGCCTTAAGGAAAAAACTGAGAAAAAAAACCAAATTGGTAGAGATGGAATAGCAAGTTATTAAAAATGAATGGGTTAATAATGAGATAAAGGAAGAAATCAGAAAGTTTCTGGAAACAAATGAAAATGAACACGCAATAGTCCAAAAGTTATGAGACACAGTGAAGGCAGTCCTGAGATCGAAGTTCACAGAGGTACAGGCCTACCTAAAAAAGATAGAAGCATTTCAAATAAACAACCTAACCCTACATCTACAAGAACTGGAGGAACAGCAACAAACAAAGCCCAGAGCAAGTAGAAGGAAGAAAATAATTAAGATTAGAGCAGAATTAAATGACATAGAGACTAAAAGAACAATTCCAAAGACCAATAAATCCAACAGTTGCTCCTTTGAAAAGATAAACAAAATCAACAAGCCTTTAAACAGACCGAGAAAAAAGAGAAAGAGGACCCAAATAAGCACAATCAGAAATGAAAAGAAAAATTACAACCTATACCACAGAAATACAAAGGATTGTAAGAAATTACTATGAATGACTGTATGTCAACAAATGTGAAAACCTGGGTGAAATGGACAAATTTCTAGAAAAATATAATCTTCTAAAACTGAATGAAAAATAAAGAGAAAGCCTCAACAGACAAATAACAGCTAGTAAAAGCAAAGCTGTAATAAAAAAATTCCCAGCACACAGAAGTCCTGGACCAGATGGTTTCACAAAACCAGAACAATTTTACAAAACATTTAAGGAAGAACCCAACCCTATTCTTCAAAGACTATTCAAAAAAAGCTAAAAAGATGGAAGACTCCCAAACTCTTTTAATGAAGCCAGAATCATCTTCATACCAAAACCAGATAAAGACAACAAAACAAGAAAACTTCAGGCCAATATCACTGATGAACATAGACACTAAAATTCTCAACAAAATATTGGCAAATCACATTCAGCAACACATTAAAAAAATCATACACCATGATCAAGTGGGATTCATCACAGGGATGCAAGGATGGTACACTATTTGTGAATCAATAAATGTGGTACATCATGTAAACAAAAGGGAAGACAAAAATCACCCAATCATATCATTAGATGCAGAAAAGTATTTAATAAGGTACAGCTCCCATTTATGATAAAAACATTCAACAAACTGGGAGTAGAGGGAGCATACCTCAACATAATAAAGACCATATACAAGAGAGCTACAGCCATCACCATATTCAATGGGCAAAAACTAAAAGCCTATCCTCTAAGATCAGGAACAAGACAAAGATGTCTGCTTTCACCACTTCTGTTCAACATAATATTAGAAGTTCTAGCCACAGTGATCAGACAAGAAAAAGAAATAAAGGCATCCAGATTGGAAAGGAGGAAATAAAACTGTTATTGTTTGCAGATGACATGATAGTGTACATAGAAATCCCTATAGACACCACCGAAAAACTACTCAGCCTAATAAGTGAATTTGGCAAAACACCAAGCTACAAAGTCAATATTCAGAAACTGAAGGCATTTTTTGTACACCAACATGAAATATCAGAAAGAGAAATCAGGAAAAAATCCCATTTGATATAGGAACAAGAAAAATAAAGTATTAGGAATAAACCTAACCAAGGAGGTAAAAGACCTGTATGCAGAAAACTACACAACACTGAAGGAAGAAATTAAGAAAGACACAAACAAATGGAAGCATATACCATGTTCATGGATTGGAAGAATGAACATCATTACAATGCCCATACTGCCCAAGCAATTCATAGATTCAATGCAATACCTATTAAAATACCAATGACATATTTCATGAATATAGAACAAACATTTCAAAAACTTATATGGAACCATAAATGGCCCTGAGTGGCTGCAGTAATTTTGAGAAAGAAGAGCAGAATGGGAGATAGGAGGGATCATAATAGCTGATATCAAACTATATTACGAGCCCATGGTAATCAGAGCACTCTGGTACTGGCATAAGAACAGACACATAGGTCAATGGAACAAAATAGAGAGCCCAGAAATAAACCCATGTCTCTTTGGTCAATTGATATTAAACAAATGGGGCAGGAGCATAAAATGGAGTAAAAATAGCCCCTTCAACAAATGATATTGGGAGATCTAGACAGCTACATGCAACAAAATGAAACTCAACTACCAATTTAAACCATACACAAAAATAAACTCAAGATCAATAAAAGACAAATATAAGTCTTAGAGGAGAACATATCATAGAAAAATTCATATATTCCAAAATGTCATAGAATTTGACAAAATGTTGGGAAAGTGACTGAGGTGATATTAGCATCTTAAATATAAACATGAAACGACTCTAAAATATTTTAAAGGAATACACACTTTTTAGAAGTGGCCTTGAGTCTTATTTTTTTCTCTTATTTTCTTTCTTCCTGGCATACAGGTACAGCAGTAGGTTTTCCCTTTAGGCACACATTGTAGGTTAATTTTCCTTTTTTCCCCATTAAATGTTAAGGTATTCTTGACAGCAAATTGTCTCCTTGAGATTATATGATTTCAATTAGTTTATTTCTAAGAAGACTTTGAGTCCCTGACAAAACCTTGCTTCCAGCTAAAATACCAAGGGTTTTGAAGGTGAAAATAATAAGTACTCCTCAATCCTAATATATACTAAAAATTCTTGGAGAAAAATTGAAACTAATTTAAACCAAATGAATAAAACTAATACTGATTAAAGCCAGAAAATCTGAATTCTAGCATGGTATGTTGTCATGGAGAAAGAGTTTTTACAGCTTGAGCTTGACCTGGCTTTCTGTGTAACAGCAATGAAAACAACCCTTCCAGCTCCAATCCACTGTATAGAAAGTGTGGGGACAAATGTAGGTTGTAGTGGTGTAGTCCATATGGCAAAACACAAATTAACTCAAATGATCACTTAAATTTAACAGCTTTTCATAAAGTCATCAAATTTTAATCTCCCATTTTATAGATGAATAGACTAAGGCACACAAAGTGAAAAGTGCTTGCCTAAACCACACCAGCTCATTTGCAACAGAGCCAAATAAGTTTTGTTTTAACCAATATTGTTTTAACTGTACTGAATGACTACCTTTTTTTAAGCTTGCAAAAACCATCAGGGCCTAGATGATCCACAAATTAACAGATAGTGAGGAAATAAAAATTAAATAACAAGAAATTTCCATCAAATTAATAAAAAATTAAAAAGGACTTTTAAAGTTGAGAAGTAATAAATGTTTTCAATAGATTTTAAGAAAAATATTATATAAGAATGTTGATAGAAATAACTATTATTCGATATTTTAAATGTTACTAAAAGGAGACCAGATTTTTAAGGCTTAAATTCTTAGTTCAGACACAAATTAATATGTACACTTCACTCTCAGGTCTCAGCTTGATAATCTGTAAAGTGGGGTACTGAATCAGATCAGCAGTTTTCTACAGCCACATCACACCAGTCTACACAACTTTACTCTTGATTATCGTTTTGGGCTGAACTGTACCTTCCCACTCCCAAATTCATGTGTTGAAATGCTAACCCCTCCTCAGGAAGTGACTGTATTTGGAAATAGAGTCTTTAAAGACATAAAGTAAAATGAAGTCATATGGGTGAGCTCTAATCCTATATGACTGGTGCTCTAATAAAAAAAGGAGATTAAGACACACACAAAACATGCACGGATGAAAACCCATGTGAACACACAAAGAGGTGACTACCATCTACAGGCCAGAGAGATGCTCATAAAAAACCAACACTTGATCTTTTTTTTTTAATTTAATTCTTGTTCAAGTACAGGTTTCTGTTTTATATTCCCAGCCCTGACCCTCCCCCAGTGCTCCCCACCTCCCTCCCATTTCCACCCCCCACCTTAGTTATTGTCCATTTGTCCTTTGTACTTGTTCATGTGAGTCCTTCCCCTTTTCCCCTGTGATTCCCTCTCCTCTCCCCTCTGGTCCCTGTCAGCCTGTTCCATATTTCAGTGTCTTTGGTCATATTTTGCTTGCTTGTTTGTTTTATTGTTTAGATTCCTGTTAACCATGATATCATATGGTATTTGTCTTTCACTGCCTGGCTTATTTCGCTCAGCATAATGCTTTCCAATTCCATCCATGATGTTGCAAAGGGTAGGAGCTCCTTCTTCCTTTCTGCAGCATAGAATTCCATTGTGTAAATGTACCATAGCTTTTTGATCCAGTCATTTACCGATGGGCATCTAGGTTGCTTCCAACTCTTGGCTATCGTAAATTGTGCTGCTATGAACATCGGGGTGCATAGGTTCTTTTGGATTGGTGTTTCAGGGTTCTTAGGATATACTCCCAAGAGTGGAATTGCTGGGTCAAAAGGTACGTTCATTTTTAGTTTTCTTAGAAAATTCCATACTGTTTTCCATAGTGGTTGTACCAGTCTGCAATCCCACCAACAGTGAACTAGGGTCTCCTTTTCCCCACAACCTCTCCAGCATTTGTTGTTTATTGCTTTGTTTATGATAGCCATTCTGACTGGTGTAAAGTGGTATCTCATTGTGGTTTTAATTTGCATCTCTCTGATAGCTAGTGATACTGAACATCTTTTCATGTGTCTCTGGATCCTTTGTATGTCCTCCTTGGAGAAGTGTCTGTTCAAGTCCTTTGCCCATTTCTAATTGGGTTGCTTGTCTTCTTAGAGTGGAGTCATGTTAATTCTTTGTATATTTTGGAGATTAAACCTTTGTCTGAGGTATTATTTGCAAATATGTTTTCCCATATAGTCGGTTGTCTTTTTATTTTAATGCTGTTTTCCTTAGCCACACAGAAGCTTTTAATTTTGCTAAGATCCCATTTGTTTATTCTTTCCTTTATGTCCCTTGCTCTAGGGGACGTATCAGTAAAAATCTTGCTGTGCGGAATATCTGAGATTTTCCTGCCAAAGCTTTCCTCTAGGGCTTTCCTTTAATGATTTCACATCTTATATTTAAGTCTTTTATCCACCTTGAACTAATTTTGGTGTATGGTGTAAGTTTGTGCTCAAGTTTCATTTTTTTTGCATGTAGCTGTCCAGCTCTCCCAACACCATTTGTTGAAGAGGCTATCTTTACTCCATTTTATGTTACTGCCCCCTTTGTCAAATCTTAATTGACTGTAGAGATTTGGGTTTATTTCTGGACTCTCTGTTCTATTCCATTGGTCTATGTGCCTTTTTTAATGCCAGTACCAGGCTGTTTTGATTACAGTGGCCTTGCAATATAGTTTGATCTCTCCTACTTTGTTCTTCTTTCTCAAAATTTCGGCTGCTATTTGGGGTCTTTTATGGTTCCATATAAATTTTTGAAGTGTTTGTTCTATGTCTGTGAAATATGCCATTGGTACTTTACCAACACTTAATCTTGAATTTACGACTTCCAAAGCTGTGAGAAAATAAACTTCTGCTCTTTTTTTAAAAAATTAGTTATTGATTTTAGGGAGAGGAGAAGGGAGAGAAAGACACATACACATCAGTTTTTTGTTCCACTTATTTATGCATTCACTGGTTGATTCTTGTGTGCCCAGCTAGAGATGGAGCTTGCAATCTTGGGGTATTGGGATGATGTTCTAACCAGCTGAGCTACCCAGACAATGCTAAACTTCTTTTCTTTAAGCCGCCCAGTCTGTGAAGCTTTGACATGGCAGTCTAGGGAATTCATACAAGCATAAACTAAAAATGACTACCATTTATTGTGCACTATCATCAGCACTTTATACATATTATTTCATTTAATCCTTTCAACATCTTTATGATACAAGTACCATTATTACTTCACTTTAAATATTAGGAAACAGGTTTATCTATCAGGATTCAAAACCAAGGCCTTTCACACTACTTAGCACTATTCTATATTTAATAAGAAAATACTAGTACATAAAAAGCTTGTCTTTTAGATGATTAGCCAACTCGTATTTTAAGCATAGCCTTTAAATTCTATTGTTTAATAATTGTAATATGAAAGTAGAATTAAGTTTTCAATTAGCAATAATCACACCTCGGATAAACCTCATTGGCCACGATATTGCCACTGCACAAAGCTTGAAAGTAGAATTAATGTGAAGCTTTTAGGTCACTTCTTACTATCAGTTTTGAAATTTTAATCATAATTTCATATACTTATTATAAAAATTTCTGGATTAGAAAATTTTTGGACTATTTCAGAATAAGCCAGTAAATATGATTGGCAAATAATGTGGTATAAGAAATACAATTAAAGAAATTGACAAGGCAGACTAATTAATTCACATTAGTTTTATCATTACTAACATTTTTCAGCACCCCTCCCCATTCCCCACAAGTGCTATTATGCTTAAATCAAGTTCTTGTATAATCTGTGCCAATTGTAAGTTTTACTAAGGGCAATGCATGACATTCTGATGTAACACTTCTCTTTGAAAAAAAGAGAATGAGAATGCACTTATTATTTAATATCTAATAAAGTTGGTTTACTTAAAAGGAAGACTTTTCAAAAGATTATTACATTATAGCTTTAAATGGAGAACTGAAAATTAAAAGTTTGGCTAAATAAACATTCTTAAAAGAATTGATTGCAAATCTGATGTAGCTTTATCATTTACTTGTAAATGAGCTGAGCCTTCAAACACAGTTACTTGTCTTCAATTTTTATAATAAACTGTCACATTTAAGAATGTTAAGTGCACATAAAATATCAACTAGGAAATGCAGACTTCATTTTTCAAATGGTCAATCACTTGCACTCACATAAAAATACAGAATTGTTTTAATATTTCAAAGTAAGCTTTCAATAACTATCTCCTCAAGGCTCTGTCTTGGAAATCAGAAAATTATTAGTCCATTTGTGGATCTCAAGACAGTAACCACATAATCAGTGAAGAAAAACACTTTAAGAATTATCAAGGGGTGTGATATTATATGCAATTTTAAAATTAAATTACAACACTATAATTTTTCTTGAAAATTAAATTCAAGAAAGTAGGTCTTGCCTAACTGGGCAGTGCATGCTATAGTTAATTAGCACAGTTAGCTAGAAAATTTATGAGCCAGGTAAACATTAATTATATTATTTATCTTTTTTATAACAATGTTCACTGTTACAAATATTTACATAACATTTCTGTAACTTTAATATACACTATTAATGTACATTTATTCTTACTTTGTTATTAAAATGTTGTAATTTTATTCTATTTTTGAAGGTATATGGATAATGTAATATATAAAGATATTTTATTTCTTCTCTTTCTGAAGTTTATTACAACAATAAAGTAGGTGTCTATGGTAGAGAATTTAGATCTTTCACTTTGTAACTGAGTTTGTGCTGATACACACCAGATGAAATACTAAGAGTTTTTTCACCACCAATATTTTATTACAGGCCTAAAGGTCAAATACAATTAAATGTAAATTTTCTGTGTTTAAGTTTGGCCTAAGACACAGATGAAACTATGCAGTTGGGAAACTTTTTAGTATGACACGAAAATTGCAAAGCAATTTTTATACCATAAAAGAAATTAATTTTCAGATCCTGGCAATAGAAAACTTTAACATAATTATCAAAAGTTACAAGTAAATGCTGCTCTGAAAAGTGTGGCTCAATATTCATGTTGTCCCACCACACAAAAGGTTGTGGGTTCTATTCCTAGTCAGCACACATTCCTGGTTTCATGTTTGGTTCCCAGTTGAGCTACGCATACAAAGGGAAGCCAATTGATGTTTTTCACAATGATATTCCTCTCCCTCTCTTTGTCCCTCCCTTCCCCTCTCTCTATAAACAAATAAATAAATACATAAATACATAAATAATTAAATTTTTTCAAAGTAAATGTTTTAAAAGGTATATTTTGGGGTATTGTTCAAAACAATTCTATAGGCTTTACTCTTGCAAATTTGCTACTGGAGGAACAACTTCTCTTGTCTTAACAATTACTCATAAACAGAGTTGGCAATTATGTTATCACACTTATCCTTTCGAGGAAAGAGATTATGCAGAATGAATAGTCAAATGATGCTGCACAGGTCCTCACGTCAAAAGGGTGGGGCTCTGGAACACAATAGCTAAAGATGTTAACACTCTCCTATTAATTTTTTTTCTGGAGAAGTACTATTGAAGCTTATGAACTGGATTGGCTTTCCTTCATGTCCTCACCTATAGAATAGCACGGTTATGAAATGTGAGGACTGTATAAACTGGTTGTTGCAAAGCATTATGGACTTTGACTCCAAGGTAAGTGTGATTGTGCTGGCTTTGTGTTTCTGCAATGGCCATGATGTCTCTTTGCTGTGTATCCTTCATTATTTGATCCAAACGATTGTGTAGTGTTACAGTTAATGAACCTAATAAATTAAAAGTTTGCTTTCTGTGAGTATGTGATATTCAACAATATAGGATAAAAATATTTGTTTCAAATTAAAACAAAAAGAAATACTAAGTACTTCCTACATTCAGAATTATTCTATAACATCTACTGTTTACAAGCTACTTGGAGTTTGCAAAGTTCATTCATAAGTCCCAGTTCATTTTGTTATTCAAGAGACTGATGGAGGCAGGTAGTATTGGCATGTGTAGAAAGGGAGAAGCATGTATTAACATTTGCAGCCACAGAGCAGGAGCACCACATCTACCCACGTGAATCAGCAATGAAAAATACAACTCAGAAGCCCTGGCTGGTGTAGCTCAGTGGATTGAGCACAGGCCTGTGAACCAGAGGATCACGGTTCGATTCCCAGTCAGGGCACATGCCTGGGTTGCAGGCGGGTTCCCTGCAGGCCAACTCCCAGCAGGGGACACACAAAAGGCAACCATACATTGATGTTTCTCTCCCTCTCTCCTTTCCCTCTAAAGATAAATAAATAAATAAAATCTTTAAAAAAAAAAAGGCAACTCAGAATAGGAGGATAGGAGGATGGGCCAATGGCAATAACTAGTACAATGAGCTTCAGAGAAGGGAGAATATTATGAGCTGCTGTGGTAAAGAAACGGGTTGAGGCCCTAGGCTGTGTAGAAATGAATGAGTTTAGTTTAGACTAAGGGAAAAGTAGGTACTCTGAAAAGTCAGCTCCAACTCCTAACCCTCAGTGAGAAGAGTACCTTGTATTTACATGGAAGCCAAGTCCTGCTTTGTCAGCTGATCTGACAACCATCCTCTGCTGTTGGCTCACTGCAGCTTGTACAGAGGCCTCAGTCAGCAGAGAAGTAGGGCTGAGTTAGGACTGAGGATTACTGCCAGTCCCCTGGGGCCATGCATCACAGTTTCTACTCAGATTGGAGAAGCCCAGACCAACTTCTGAGCTTGGACTTGTGCAGCAGGGCTGTGACAGAGCACTTACCAGAGGGCTATGGAGCACCCTGGCCCTCATAGCTGACACCTTTGCTTGAGAGGACAGGCCATGGCAACGGAGAATATGGGAACAAGTTGACTTGTGGAGGGTCTGCTGGCTTAGAAATGGTGGCAGGCTGATCGAGTGGCTGAATCCTTCCTGCAAAGGAATATATTGTAAAGGCGAAATAGCTGATCAGTATGCTAGGAAGGATGTGATTATTCATAAATTAGAGCTAGATGAAGACTAGATGAGTACCTTACCTGTTTCTCTTATTTTATAGCTGAGGAAACTGATTTAAGGAGACAACAGAGACATGGCCAGGGTCCCACAGTGACTCACAAGTCTCTTCCATAACTAGAGTTTCAGTTTTCTGGTTCTTAATCCAGCCTTATTGGTTTCTCAGATTTAGTGTATCAAAATAATCTGGTTATTAACAAATGTTACTCCAATGGACTTAATTTTAAAAACTTCTATTTATGGTGTTTATTCAGATTAAATTTAATGTGAAAACAAGGTAAATTTTAATCTGGGCAACAGTGAGGCAGATCTGACTATCAAGTCACTTAACTCAATTTCATTATAGAAATCTAGTTAAAATAATGTTTCCCACTCCCTTAAAAAATTAAGAAAATAAACAGATTCCTTCTGAAGGTTTATTCAGCACCTAAGACTGTGCTCATGCAACAGTGTTAAATGGATAAACAAAAGGGTCATGGATAAAGTCTTTATGAAAGAGCATAAAAAAGAAGAAACAACTGTTATCTAAAGAGTAAAGCTTTCTTCTCATTTTTTCCAGTCCTGAGGATCTGAGTCATTTAGAAAAGAGCTGAGAATTATTTTTTAAAATCCCTATATATAGTTGTTTTAAAGGTGAAAAAAACAATAATAATATGGAGAGCTTATTCAAAATGTAGACATTTCAGACCCCTCCCCAAACATTTTAATTTAGTGTGGTCAAACTAAAATGAGAATCACAGGGGAAAAGGGGAAGGACTCACATGAATAAGTATAAAGGGCACATGGACAATAACTAAGGTGGGGGGGAGATGGGAGGGGGTGGGGAGCACTGGGGAGGCAGGGCTGGGAATACAAGAAAGAAAACTGTACTTGAACAAGAGTTAAATAAAAAAAATAAAATGTTTAGTGTGATTAAATTAGGGTGGGGTTCAGGAACCTCATTCACTTTTTTAATTCCAGTACTCATGCTGCTGAGTTCAGCCTTTGAGAAACTCTTCTCTCTTACATGAAAGAAAATGGTGCTTTTCTAAGTCTCAAGAAAACATCATACAGGGATGTAAGGTAGAATTGGGTAGACATTTTAACAAAACATGGTGGAAGAGCAAAATGATTTTCTTTTTGTATTAACTTCCTCAGAACCCTGTGTAACCATGCATGTGAATATGCATGAATGGATTACTATCTCAGAGCTGAAATAAGGTACATACTGTTGCCCTTTCGTTTCAGTGGCAGAAAACACCGTGGCATTTGTCAAGAACCCTGGAGGAGCCGATGTGCACAGTTACACAATGAAACATTTTTCCCCAGTAGCAGCCTACCTCCAATATTTTATGCCTCATACTAAAACATGATGCAGTGCTAAATAGTAAGAGGATGTGCAAAGACAACATTTGAAAGTAACCCTTTTTCTTTTACAAATGACAAAAGGAACTCTCCTTTGGAAGCTCTATAATTCAGAAGCCACTTGGGTAAAATGTGGGCTTTAAGAAAGAATGCCAGAAAGCCATCTGGCACAGATTGGTGGAGGAGGAGGCAGGGGCGTACCATGTTCTTTTTTAAAAAATATATTTTATTGATTATACCATTACAGTTGTTCTATTCCCCCCCTTCATTCTTCTCCACCCTGCACACTCCCTCCCCCACCATTCTCCCCCTTTAGTTTATGACCACATGTCTCAAGTTCTTTAGATTCTATATTTCCCCTACTATTCTTGCCCTCCCCCTATCTATTTTCTACCTATCATCTATGCTACTTATTCTCTGTACCTTCTTCCCCTTCTCCTCCTCCCACTCCCCTGTTGTTAACCCTCCATGTGATCTTCATTTCTATGGTTCCACTCCTGATCTAGCTGTCCTCTTGGCTTGCTTTTATTTTAGGTGTGGTTGTTAATAACTGTGAGTTTGCTGTCCTTTCACTGTTCCTATTTTTTATCTTCTTTTTCTTAGATAAGTCCCTTTAACATTTCATATAATAAGGGCTTGGTGATGACAAACTCCTTGAATTTGATCTTATCTGAGAAGCACTTTATCTGCCCTTCCATTCTAAATGAAAGCTTTGCTGGATAGAGCAATCTTGGATGTAGGTCTTTGGATTTCATGACTTGGAATAAGTCTTTCCAGCCCCTTCTTGCCTGTAAGGTCTCTTTTGAGAAATCAGCTGACAGTCTGATGGGAACTCCTTTGTAGGTAACTGTCCCCTTATCTCTTGCTGCTTCTAGGATTCTCTCCTTCATTTTAGTCTTGGGTAATGTAATGATGATGTGCCTTGGTGTGTTCCTTCTTGGGTCCAACTTCTTTGGGACTCTCTGAGCTTCCTGGATTTCCTGGAAGTCTATTTCCTTTGCCAGACTGGGGATGTTCTCCTTCATTATTTGTTCAAATGAGTTTTCCCCTTGTGGCTGTTTCTTTTTCCCTTCTGGTACCCCTATAATTCGGATGTTGGAATGTTTAAAGATGTCCTGAAGGTTCCTAAGCCTCTCCTCATTTTTTTTGAATTCTTGTTACTTCACATTTTTCTGTTTGGTCATTTCTTTGTTCTTTCTGGTCCACTCCCTTGATTTGAGTCCCAGTTTCCTTTCCATCACTATTGGTTTCCTGTGCATTTCCCTTCATTTCAATCAGTTTAGCCTTCATATGTTCCTCTAATTTGTGACTGAAATCAACCAGTTCTGTGAGCATCCTGATCACCAGTATTTTGAACTATGCATCTGAGAGGTTCGCTATTTCTTTTTCGCTTAGAGTTATCAGCTCTGGGGCTTTGAATTCTTCTTAAGCCATATTTTGGACTGTTCGTGCCTGTTACGTGTGAGGAGCAGAGCCTTAGGTGTTCATCAGGGTGGGGCAACTCAGTCACTGGGTTGTCACTGTATGTGGGGGCGGGGTCATGTTCTATCTGAGTGTCTTTCCTTCCATTCTTTTCCTAATGCTCTCTACAAGGAAGGAATGGGAGCATGCATTCTGGGGTCAGATGGGTGTATGTTCTAATCCAGCACCATATTTGTGATGTTGGATACACTACTGACACATTATTCCATTTCCCTGAATTTGCATTTCTACATGTATATTTTTAATGATGCTTCTATACTGACACGGGGAGGTGATGATTGTAGGGTTGTTGCTAACCATCAATAAATGGTTATTGATACCAAACTCTCAGCCTCACTCTTTGTTTCCACACTCCATATCTGATCCCTCAGCAAAGCCTACAGTTTTTTTCTTTTCTCACCTTGACCCCCACCCTGGCCAAAGACTGTCATTTCTCTCCTGGCAGCTGCAGTGAGTTCCTCATTGGTCTCTCTGCTTCTGCTCTTGCCTTACTCCTCCTCAGACTCACCTCAGCACAATCAGAGCATGTCACTCCTCTTCTCATTTCCTCCTCTGACTTCCTCTTCAAGTAAATTAAGTAAAACCAATTTTACTGGCAACACCTGCAAATTCCTGAAGTTTGCTCCATTCACACTCCATGGTACCTGCCCTCATCTTGAGCTCCCCTTCTTGCCTGCTTTTTCCAGCNACCATACATTGACGTTTCTCTCCCTCTCTCCTTCCCCTCTAAAGATAAATAAATAAATAAAATCTTTAAAAAAAAAAGGCAACTCAGAATAGGAGGATAGGAGGATGGGCCAATGGCAATAACTAGTACAATGAGCTTCAGAGAAGGGAGAATATTATGAGCTGCTGTGGTCAAGAAACGGGTTGAGGCCCTAGGCTGTAAATTAAGTAAAACCAATTTTACTGGCAACACCTGCAAATTCCTGAAGTTTGCTCCACTCACACTCCATGGTAACTGCCCTCATCTTGAGCTCCCCTTCTTGCCTGCTTTTTCCAGCTACATGGGCTTCCCTGCCATTCCCCCAAACCACCAGACAGACTTCTACCCGAGGCCATTTGCAAGTCATATTCTTTGTGCTTGCATCACTTTCCCTTCAGGTATCAGCATATTTTACTCTCTCACCTTCTCAGTGAGGAATTTCCTGCAATGCTATTGAGACCTGCATCCCTGGTAACACTCTCTACTCTCTTTTCTCATTATTTCAAATCACCACCTTATATACTGTAGATTTTATGTATTTGTCTTGTTGGCTGCCTGTTCCCTATCACATGATGGAGGGCACATTATAAGACTATCCTTTGTCTGATCATTCCCACCCACAGCCTTGCCTGGCCGCCTGAATTCTAGTGGTAACTGACTCCTTCATACGAGAGTGAGCTTTGGGCATGTGTGTGGGAGAAGGCACAAGCTCATTTTACATGGATCAGAAGAATCTAAGAGTAGTTGCCATGGGATCTGCTGTTACCCTCTGCTCCATAACATGGGGTGTGGTGTTGGGAAGAGGTGTCAGCTGGGAGGGAGGGAAACTGTTCTCAGAATAAGCCCCAGGTATGTTGATACCCACAGCTCCATGGCAGGGCATCAGGTTGGAAGGAAGTGCAGGGCAAGGGTGAGAACCCTGTTAGCAGAATCAAAAATGGAGTTTTTAATAGTCCCTTCATTTAATAATTCAGGAGCCAGCAGAGATATGGATGCCGACAAAACAAATCTAAAACTGAGAGTGGGCTGGAATCATTAATGTGTACATCAGAGAACGTGCTAAAACCTTACATGTGGAATGCTTGAAGATAATCCACTTTTGTGATAGATGCTGTCCTCTTTCTTCTTTTCAGCCTAAGTCCCAGCCCCAAACCAACTAATAGAGCTTATGCATTTTTTATGACTCAGGACACACAAAGGGGATGGCAAAGTCCTGAAACTGATACCTCTATCTTCTTACAAGAACCATCTCGGCCAAGAGGACAAAAATGGAGAGGCAGTTTTTGAGATGCATGTAGACCTTGCTGCTTCTCCATGGGCACCCGGCTGTTCTTCTGCCAGATGCCAGTAAGGGAGACAGAACAGGGGCCTCCAAGGATTTTGTAACCAGACAGCTGTACTAAAAGCTTAGGTTTGCTTGCTCTTGCCCACAGAGGTTAGCCTGGAAACACCATGGCTACTCCTATGAAAAGTCCTTTTTTCTCAGTGATCACCAAGGTTTTGCCTTTGTCTTCAGTAGATTTCTCTTGTGGTCCTGGCTATGGTTCCTTTTTTTATTAGCCTATATTTGTTTGTGAAGCACAACAGGAACTGATGCATGCTAAGTGCACTTTACTATCATATCAGTACCTGAAATTTCATTAAGAGGAGATAACTCTCTTTCCCAATACTTGCCTAAAGTGCAGATGTCATGGGAATGAAGACATTAATGTCTTCACTAATTTCACACCAATGTGAAAATGACTACTCTCCAATGCTCTTTAGAAGAGAGATTATAATGGAAAGGGTAAATGGTGGAGTTGACTGATCCGGCTGAAGACATGACTCAGCAGGCTGAACATCAAAGATGGGAATGGGTAGCTGGGAGGTCTCCCTGGGAGTCTTGGGTGCTCTGACATCCAACAATGCTCTCTATATACCCTATTTCCTTGTTCTCTTTGCGGTAGGCTGGGACTTGGCTTATGCAATAATGGGTTGAGTGTCAGCCAGGATTCACCCAACCTGCATACATGTTCTAAACTCCAGGGCTAAACCTCTTGTCCAGATGACTGCTAGGGAAGAGATTCAAATTATAGATCAGGAGCTCTCCATCAGTAAGTAAGGGTGCAGACAGCACAACTGAAAAAAACAATTATGAGTGCAGGCTGGCCTAGCAGCAGGGGACAGAATGTATTTGTTACAGAACAGATTGGTGGGGGGGAGTGTGAACAACATACTATTACTGAAAGGACTCCCCTTTTTCTCCAGGGGGTCCCCCCATACTAGCTTCACTTTGCCTGCCACCAAAGGAAAGATGTCTCTCAATGCCAGAGATTGGTGAAAAGGAAAGGAATTATTTATTTTAAATTTATACAGACTTAGAGTAATGATTTAATGTCTTCATTAAAATATTAAAATTCTTTAGAATACCCACAAATGCATACAATTCTTCCTTCTCCCCTTTGCCCAGTCTGGGGTACCATATCTTAGGAAAAGAAGTAGGAGTCCATGATTCAGGCTCCTGGCACCAGCAGCTTCATCCCCACCACAATCTCCAGTTAATCCAAAGCCATGTGGCACCTCCTCATGGCCCACCAGCAAGAGTCCTTTCGCCTCTCTTCTTCCAGGCAAAGTCTCTTCTGCAATCTAAGCCACGAGGCAAAAGGGAGCACCCCAGAGCTGGGTGGTCCTAACTCTCACCCAAGCCACATGGTCTCAACCTCTGCCAAAGCTGACTGGTGAGTTTTGTCATGGCTGCCACATCTGTGTTTAAATCCCCACCCTAATCTTTCTCTACAGCCCCATTTTTGACTCCTCCTATAGTCAGTTACACCTGCCAGCATCCCTAATTACTGGGCTGCCATAGTAAGTCTGGGCAGGCTTGGCCCTACGGCATGGAGCCAATCATCTCCAAGCTCTTGTGCAGACGCTGTAACGAGGGGGAGTTGCTTCCCATTTATATCCTGGTTGAAGTCACTCCTATGCCCCTGGTTCACAACCTGGCCACAGGTATTTAACATATCTACAAAATCAGTTAAAGGCTATAGATATGTTAAACAACTATGGGAGAGGTTAGCTACAAAGATGTTGCTATGCAAAACAGCTCTCAATGACCCTCCTCCCGGCATCCCATCCCCCAGCTCAGACTTGTAGGGGTGAAAACATCATATATATTTTTCTCTAATATTTCCTGGACACCCTGAGTTCTGGACCCCATTACAAATTCCAATTTGGACCCCCCCCCTTAGCTGCACCCATTACATATTTGCCTGTTGTTCATGCATGAGACGCAAGGAGAAAAGATTGCAAAGTGAGAGCGAGGGGATATCACATGGGTGGGAAGTGATTTGGTGTCTCCAGGGTGGTATGGATCCAACCCTCAGGCCACACCATGGATGCCTAGTACTCACAGGCAGCTCCCTCCTGAGCTTCTAGTGGGTACAGCCAAGAAGGGCTTCCGTTAGGGCCCCTAAAGCAGGGACACCAAAAAGAAAATATTTTATTTGAAAAACATGTCGAAGTAAGAAATGTCCAAACCTATAGAGAATTTTCATAAGAATTTATTTAAGCCAAAACTGGTAACAGTTGCTGGGAAGCAAGATTACAAATGCTTTAGAAAATGACACTTTTGTAGTTTCCTTTACACATTTGAAATTAAAGAGAGAAGTAAGGAAGATTACATGAAGGTGGGAGAAAACAAGATGGAGGTTAGATTACAGGACAGTTAATAAGATTTTGTATTCCATGGAGGGGAGTTACCTTTATTTCAAAGGTGTGTTAACCTAGATTGAAAAAAAAAAAAGGACAGGGTTTGCTTAAGGCAGAGACAAATGTTTTACTAATGAAGATATATACCTGGTGTATTACTACCCTTCATCACCTGCCCAGTTAGGAATTTACAATGAGATCACTCTATGAGGTTACTTTCTGAAGAACTTTTTCACTCACAGATTTTTATGTTTATAATTAAAGCACACTGAAAAAATTGTCCTGGGCAAAATCAGACTTTTGCTGTATTTCCTTATGGTTTGTCATTATTTTACTTTGATGCCAGGACAATGGAGGAAAGATCTTTTCAGAACCTTAGCAGATCTCTAAAATGCCTTTCTCCAGTCCTGGTTGAACTGGCTGCCACAGTATGAATGTGGCACAGAATGAATGCCACAGTCATTCATTCAACAGTAGCAATAACTGCTGTTACTTTGTGTTTCCAAACCCCTCTCCCACTGCTCTCTGGTGTTAGCCAGAGCACATAAACCCCTCCCTGCTCCTCATAAGAGCCAACCCTGTCCTGCTGATGGGAGCAGGACCAGAGACAGCAGGGTAGCTGGAGGGGGCAGTGAGGCAGGGTCATTGGTGCACAAAACCACATCCACCCACAGGCTTAAATATGCATGAGAGGTGGTGTTTTATAAAAACTCACCCGTCCATCTAATTACAACTGATATTTTGTTAATCAAAAGTCAATTAAAAGGGAGGAATCATAAAAAATGATATGTATATATTTGATTAACTCAAATATTTCTTTAACTTAAAATACATGATTATGCATGCACTGACAAACTTTTGATGTAGGGCTAAGGTTTTCCCTTTGGCTATAGGTCTGCTGACTGGAGCTCTTTGTCTATTCCTGCATAAACTGCCCTCATAATTCTTCACTTATGGTTTCTATTCTATTTTTGATTTCTCTAAAGCAAAGTGAGAAAATAAAGTCATTTGAGAAGCAATATGAGCCCTGAAAGTTCTAGAGTTTTAAGACATTTTCCTCAACTTTTATAGCAGTCTTACCTACACCTAATTCAACAGCACTATGTTAGTGGTTAGCTTATATCACATCTCTTCAAAGCATTCGACTTAGTTTTAGTAAAAACATTGTGTTTGTGTGTGTGTTTGTATTACATTGGTATCATAAGGCTTAATTAAATTTTGTAACTGTAGCGACATGCACAATGGGAATAAACAAGTTGGACAAAAAATGGTGAGCACACATCCCTTTTCTAGGGCATGTAAAAGAACACAGGAATGCCAGAGAGAGGCTGTGAGCATTAATTACAGTGGTCCATGCAAACACAGTACATAGATGAATGCAACAGAAGGATTTGTGTTGTATGTCAGCTTTCAGTAAGTTGTGCTGGGTAACACACAGCCCCAAAACCTCACTGTCTTATAGGAACAAAAATTCACTTCTCCCTGACATTTTGCCCTTCCTCATTGGCTGTAACTCTGCTTCCGTGCTCTTTGTCCCAGGGTCCAGGGAAAGGATTTGCCTGGGATATGTCGGTCTCATGTTAGAGGGAAAAGATAAATGTGGTCATTTAAGATGCAGTGTCCCTTAAACCTTCTATTTGGGACTGGCATATGTCACTTACATTCACATTTCAGTGGCCAGAATGATATAGACCAATGAACAAAAGGGTGTACTATAGGATGGCTGTTGTTTAAAACAAACTTCTCTCTCTGAAATTCCTACAGATAAGCATTTCTCTGAAGCTAGTGCTAGAAATCTGAAACTCCATTTACCAAAGACACTTCAAAGGTTAGATTTAAGCACATGTTCAAAAAAAATTGTTAAACAAGAGACTGAATTTGTCCTTCTTCATCTGAGAAATAGGCCTAACAATGAATGAAAGCTGCAAAGTTAGACAGAAATGAGAGCAAGGTCTTTATGGGAACTGTCAGTAAAATGTTATAGCTTAGATCTCTTTCTTTGGAAGGACATACTCTTGCATTTTGATTTGCAGATTCAGAACTTGGCTAGACAAGGTGAGAGGAGAGAATATTGGCAACCTATGCTATGGCCCAATCCTAGAACAGTCCAGATCTTAAGAGGAGCTAGAGAGGAAAGGATGGAGGGATGACAGGTGAAGAATAGATCTCGGATGGATAATTGATGGTCAGGGAGGCTTCCCAGATTCTAGGACCAAGGCTCTGAGCCAATGAATAGAGTTTATGAAGAAAGGGGACAGAATAAAGCAGCTGCCTGAGAATCTCCATCACCCAATGGAATTTGTGTGAATTGTATTTCATTTTTTTGATGTAGAAATAGAAAGCCAATTGAGTAACTTGGGAAGAGGGGCTCTTTCTGCGTCTTGGCCTTTTGAAGCAAAGAGCATCCTCAAGGTCCAGAGTGAAACTGCAACTGCTTCTGCCCAAGGAAAACTTTGTTTTAGTTAAACATTCTTAAAAATCACCGAATTGCTTTTAAGAGAACAAGATTAAGTAACAGCAGAATGCAGTGATAGTCATTCATTCGTGGCTGCCTCAACCTTGTAGCTCCTCCTTGCCCACAGTGAACAGAATGAGGGGACTGTGTCAGTTCTTGCAATGTTCCTGATTGCTTCACTAGGTTTCAATCACTTTTTTCCCTAATGAAGAAAGATACCCTATACTCAGAAGTGTGATAAATCCTTGTAGTTGGTGATTTTCTATTTCCAAATGGTGATACAAGGATTCTAGACCTATAACTTTTCCCATTTGCCTTCCATCAATGTCAAGGGAGCTTCAATAAGCACCCAAAAGCCAGTGGAGATAAGGATTTGGGGCTTATTTAGGAGAGCACAGTGATCAGAAGAACTAATCTGGGAGTTGCCTTTGCTTGGTCTTACTGTCATCAGACCATCTGCCTAGCCTTCCTTTGCCATCAGGAGGTGCATGAAATGGAGCTGTTTGGGCATCAGATACACATCAGGAGAAAAAATCCACTATTTTCACTTCATAGAAAAAATTTTCCAATCCATTTATCTACTTAGAATTAATCATGGACCTCCTTGTTTTGCTTTCCCAAACTCTTCCTACATAATTCTGTTGGTGAAAAAAGAGAATCTGCATTTCAAAGAGGAAAAAAATGGAAAGACTAAAAAGAGCGAAGGTAGAGCTTACAGTAAATTAGCCCATAAATTTAGTCTGAGAACCTATTCTGGGCAAAAAGGTCCATAATAATCTATTTTTCTTTGAAATTTTTTAAATGTTGGCTAGATGCTCACTCAGTTACTCAGTCAAGAAGAAAGAACACATGGAAGGGCATGCATTACCAAGCTGGCTTCAGCTTTGCTACAGAAAGAGCTAATTGATCCATCTGTGCCATGTCTCCAGAGGGCCAGAAGGAACCACTGCATCTCAGAACATCATTTAGAGAAGGCAGGTGACAGATGACCTGCAGATCTCTTTCCGTCTTCTGATCTCTCATTGGTTAGCTCCCCTTCATGTGCTATCTGGACTCTGGCAATTTGCAGCAAATCCAATGCCTCCACAGATTCACTTGACAGTGATGTCTCTGAGGACATCAGAGTTCTCTATTTATGATGGCAATGGTGACAGTGGTTGGGTCGCGTGACCACGGGAATGGGGTTAACCATTACTAGGGCCACTGGGACCAAGAATCAAGTCACTTGCTTGAGCCCACTGAGGATGCTGGTGAGCAGATCTGCTTTAGAGCATAAAGTGAGTATGGTATTTATCCATTGCAAATTCCCTGTTTGGGGGGTCCTATTATAGTATAATGAATGGTGTCTAGATCTCAAGGTTTTCATGAGGATTGAGAAACATCACACATGTGATATCCTCAGCAAAGACCCAGGCACATAGTGAGCGTTTAGTAATTTTTAGCATATACCAGCTGTATTGCACTGAAGGCATAAGAAGCAATCATCAGTGTGTATGTGCATGCGTGCCTCTGCATGTTGTGTGCCTGTGGTCAAGAGCAGAAAACAAACAATGTTTCAGAATGATAAATCCATGGTTCCATTGTTCATTCAAAGTCTGAGTCAAACTAGACAGCAGCAATCCACTAAATTGAACATTCACTCAATTTTCAATATTTTCCATAGTCTAACAATAGCTTCCTAATTGATTCATTGTAGTTTTGAAATTATAATATTGAGTGCTTTTATGCTAAGTATAAAAACATCCCATCTTAATTCTCTTACTTGAGATTGCAGGTTCTAGACTGGAGGAAGCCCTTCTGTTAAGATCATATTGTGGAGACTGACTGAGGGATGGTGACCATCCTGAGCAGACCCAATTTGCAAAAAGGAAACCACTACCCAACTGAAGTGGGAAGGAGACAAATAAGATTTATTATTTCCATGAAGAAATTAATTATTTTTGCTTTTCATGGTATGGCCTCATTATAAACTTCAGGACACAGTTTGGCTGAAAGCTGTCTGACATGGGTGTGAAGGTTCCTCCACAAGCACCTTGAAGCAAAGAGACCCTGGCAAGGCTTGGTGCGGTAAGTGCCAAGAGTGTGCAGGACCGGCCCCGCAGCAGTCACTCTCGGAGGACAACCAATTCCAGGGTAGAGAATTTGGCTTTTCTCTTAGTTACCAAATAGGAAAACCTGATAGAACTTCCCTGAGCCCTTGGTACTTAGACTGTTTCTTTTATCCAAAACCTCCACAATGCACATTTCATTCATCTTCACAACTCTTTTATATAAATATTTCTGTGAAATTAAGAATAAACAAAAGTGTTTTTTAGGAACATCTTAAAAACATAGCAACTTCTGGTCAAAATGGAGGAGTAGGTAGACAGTTGCTAGGAGGGAGGCAGTAGGTAGGAGTTGCTTTGCCTTCTTGAACAATCACAACTAACCTCAAAACAAAAAACACCCAGAACTGCCAGAAAATCAACAAGGATTTGAAGAAGCCATATTCATCCAGACAGGTAGGAAGGGCAAAGATGGGGAGTCAGGGTGGAGAAGATGCTGTGCAGCAGTGACAAGGTGGCAGCAGTGAGGCAGCAGTGACAGCAGCTGGTGGAATGGGCAGTCCGGCATTCACATGTGATGGATAAAAATCAGGAAGGATACCAGGGAACAAGCAACCCCACCCCAAGACCAGAACACACAGCCCAGGATTCCAGCACCAGGAAAATAAAGCCTCATAACTTCTAGCTGTAAAAACCAATGGGGGTCGGGGCGGTAGGAGAAACTGTTAGTCTCTCAGGAGAGTCTGTTTAAAGGGCCTGCACAGTCCAAGAACATACACAAACCCACCCACTCTGGAAACCAACACAAGGGCAACAGCCAGAGGGGTGCCAGTCACATACAGGAAGTAGGTGAAGTGACTGGAAGTAGGAAGAGTACTAAGTAAGCTTCCAGCAGCCAGGCAGCAGCATTGTCCCCTCTCTGGCCCCTTACCCACATACAGAACCACAAAGCAGGAAGTGGGTTGCCCTGCCCTGGCGAATACCCAAGGCTTTGCCCCATACAACTTAACTGGTGCGCTAAGATAGGGAGTCAAAGCAACTCCACCTAATACACAGAAACAAACACAGGGAGCATAACAAATTGAGGAGAGAAATAAATATGGCCCAAATGAAAGAACAGAATAAACCCCCCCCCCAAAAGAACTAAATGATATAGAGGTAGCCAACCTATGAGATGCAAAGTTCAAAACACTAGTGCTAAAGATGCTCAGATAACTCATTGAGTATGGCAAACACATAAGGGAAGAAAAATCCACAGGAAACTAATAGTGAAGAGAAGGAAACCAGTGTTCAAATCAATGATTTGGAACATAAGGAAGAAATAAACAGTCAATCAGAACAGAATGAAGAAACAAGAATTTAAAAAAAAATGAGGAGAGAATAAGAAGACTCTGGAACATCTCCAAATGTGCCAACATCCAAATCATAGAGATGCCAGGAGGAGAAGAAGAAGAGCAAGAAATTGAAAACTTACTTGAAAAAATAATAAGAGAAAACCTCCTTAATTTGGTGAAGGAAATAGACATACAAGTACAGGAAACACAGAGAGTCCTACACAAGTTGGACTCAAGGAGAATGACACGAGGACACATCATAATTAAAACGCCAAAGGTTAAAGATAATGAAAGAATCTTAAAAGCAGCAGAGAAAAGCAGTGAGTTACCTACACAAGTTTTCCCGTAAGACAATCAATTGATTTCTCAAAAGAGACCTTACAGGCAAGAAGGAGCTGAAAAGAAGTATTCAAAGTCATGAAAGGCAAGGACCTACATCCAAGATTACTCTACCAAGCAAAGCTTTCATTTAGAATGCAAAGGCAGATAAAGTGCTTCCCAGATAAGGTCAGGTTAAGAGAGTTCATCATCAACAACCTTTATTATATGAAATGTTAAAGGGACATATTTAAGAAAAAGAAGATCAAAACTATGAACATTAAAAATGACAACAAACTCAGCTATCAACAACCAAATCTAAAAAACAAACTAAGCAAACAATTAAAACAGGAACAGAATCACAGAAATAGAGATCACATGAAGGGTTATTAGCAGGAATGGGGAAGGAGGAGAATGGGGAAAAAGGTACAGAGTTTAAGAAACATAACTGGTAGGTACAAAATAGACAGGAGGATGTTAAGAATAGTATAAGAAATGGAGAAGAAAAAGCCTATAGGCACAGCCCATGGACATGAACTAATGACAGGGCAGTGGATTGCTGGAGAGAAGGGGGATACCAGGAAGAGGGGAGCAAAGGGGGAAAAACTGGGACAACTGTAATAGTATAACCAATAAAATTTAATTTAAAAAATAGCAATATGTGTATACACCTTTCATTCTTAGAATTTGGTGTGGAAAATCTCCATTCCAGTCATATGTATTATATGGTTGTGTTTAAACACCACATTCCAAATTAAATGATAAAAAGAACATCAGATAATAGGTGGAGTTAGGCAAATCAAGTGAAAACATCTTTGTTACATGTCCCAGACAGAAATGAGTGTTAGGGTCACATTCTCTAAAACACAGGTGGCAAACACAAGGCTCACAGGCCAGATCTGGCCCTCCACCTTGTTTTATCTGGCCCAGCACCTTGTTTCTACCCAGCAGCAGCCGAGCTCTCACTTAACTGTAAAGGAGTAGTTACATTTACACAGTCCTAAAATTACATTTGGCCCTTTGAAGGCAACCACAAGGCTGATGTGGCTCCCAGTGAAAATGAGTTTGACACCCCTGCTCTAAAGAGTCATACTTCTCCAGGTTTGTTCTGTATACATTAGAACTTTCCCTAGAAGAGTTCATTAGAATTAATCCAATTCAGTTCTCTGTTGGGCAGGATGTGAAGAAGCAAGAGCATAGTGTGCAACGAGATACACACACATAGACTCTAACCCTGGGCCCAAATCCTGACTCCTTTTTATTAACTTTTCTGGACCTTAGTCTCATTAGTTGTTAAAAAATATGAGATAAGGGTAACAATGATACCTGCCTCACAAGGTTGTTACAAAGATTAAGTGGATTAAAATTTATGAGCTTTAGTATTTGCTATGAATAAAGGCCTTATGACTCAGGACTGTCTTAAAACAAAACAAGAATTTATTGAGATTGACTATACCCACCTTCCACAAGAAGAAATATAAGGAATTTTTATATCTTCTTACATACAATGAGGTATAAAGACTACACAGTGGGTTCACATATTCATCTCTGACTCTTCCTCATTAAGAGACTATTGGTGGCCAAGACAATAATTTTGTTTTTGTTTAGATTTTATTTATTTATCTTTAGAGAGGAAGGGAAGGAGAGAAGGAGAGATACATCAATGTATGGTTGCCTCTCAAGAGTGCCCTGTTGGGAACTGGCCTGCAACCCAGGCATGTGCCCTGGCTGGGTGTAATTTCTTAACTATATTTTTCTTCCAGGTCCAGAGAGTGTGTTAGTACCTCATTATTCAATTATTGCTCTATACAAAATCCTAGCATACCTGCTTCATATTCTGCAATCTCTACTATTAATCATGGAATGTTAATTGTTGAGTATAAACTTGCAGAAAAGCACAATCTTAAGGAACTAAATTTTTTAAAATAAATTCTTGCAGAAGGAATTATTTTCCTCTAATTGTCTTTGTATCTTGTTTATCACTGTGCCTCCACCTAAGCAAAAATAAATAGAAGCAAATGGGTAAGTGAATGAAAATTGTGGTCCTCTTATTGCTGGTTATGGGAATGGTTGCATTGGTTGTTGCTACAGCTTCCTAACTCTTTAACCATAGTGTTCTGTGTACATTCTATTGTTCTAATACTCATTCTACCACAAATAATATACTCTATTTGCTATTAGGATGCAGAGGTCTAATGAAGATGAAGCTTTAGCAATCCAGGAATCCTTCCCCCACTCCAAATCACACAGCATGAAATCCTTCCTTTGCAATGTTATGAAATATATTCCTCCCCTCAGTTAATGTACCTAATAGAATTTTCACTTTGTTCACTCATGGTCAGTATCCACTTCAGAGCTGTACCAATGTCTACATGGGAATATTTGCATTTTTTTACAGAGCTCATAATGCTTTTATTTTTAAATTTTTATTTCTTAGAAAGATTTTATTTATCTTTAGAGAGAGAGAAAGGGAGGGAGGAAGAGAGGAAGAGAATCACTGATGTGAAAGAGAAACATAGATTGTAACCGAACCCCCAACCCAGGCATGTGCCTTGACCAGGAATTGAACCAGCAACCCTTTGCTTTGCCAGATTATGCCCAACCAAGTGAGCCACCTGGTCAGGACTCAATATACAAGTCCTTAATATATTGCTTTTATAATTTAAAGAAGAAAAGAAAACACTGAGGGTGAAAAAGTGAAGAGAGCTGAATTCTTGGAGCCATATCATTGCTGCTATTAAACCATCTTAGTCATCCAGCTCATAAAACAACAGAACCTGTATTTGTCTTTGATACCAATGACAATGGCCACAGCAAAATATTAATTGATTTTCAAGGTGAGAACCCAATTATCTAACTATGTTCAAACTCCTTCAGGTCAATCATCCTCAAAAAAAATCTAAATGTGTCAATATTTTTTATATTAGTGTGATTTATGTCTTATGTTTGTTTGATTTTTTATACTCAGTAAATATAGCATCTATTCATATAAACTTTATAATTAGTCTGCCATGTTCAGCAGTTAGAATTTAACTGCTTAGAGAATTTTTAAGTGATTTTGCATGAAAATATTATCTTGCCTTTTACCCTATTTTTACAAAAGATATTCAGCCAAATACACCTGTACATACCTCCATATCCACATACACAATTACTTCCTCAAAAGATTATAATTGTGATTTTTAAAAAGATTTTATTTATTTATTTATTTATTTATTTATTTATTTATTTATAGAGAGATAGGAAGGGAAGAGGAAAGGGAAACATCAGTGTGTCGTTGTCTCTTGCGCACCCCCTACTCGGGATCTGGCCTGCAACCCAGCAATGTGCCCTGACTGGGAATTGAACGCAGCCCTTGGGTTTGCAGCCTGTGCTCAGTCCACTGAGCTACACCAGCCAAGGCTGATTGTGATTTTTAATAGCACCCTATTTCAACCCAAATTTGAAGGAGGCAATTTTTAATATCCAAAGAATTATTAAAACATGGATTAAAATACAGAAATGTTATGCACATACATTTTAAACTTTCTTAGTGTAGTGGGGGACTCAAGGGCCTTGACATCAAATCACACAGGTTAATTCTTGGTTGCCTTGCTATTACCAATTAAGATCAAGTTTAGTTGCCTATAATAGAAAAGTTCTAAAGGATAAAGACAGGAATATGCTAGAAGTTCATTTTTCTTTCAGAGAGAAACCCAAAGGAAGATACTCCAGGGCTCCACAGTCATTTGCCACTCCCCACATCGCCCACTGTACGACATGACCTTCATCCTAAAGGCATAAGATGGCTGTTAGAGCTCTAGCTACAATATTCATAGTCCAGGCAATACATTGAAGAAACAGCAAACAAACTAACAAAACCCTAATACCTCCTTTTTAAAAAGACTTCCTAGAAGTCCCACATAATGTTTTCTCCTATTGTCTTAGGTCATTGTCTTAGTTATATAGCTACAACTAGTTCTGAGTGAGGCCATGCCCACACCACCATTATCCTGGTATGCTTTGGGAGTGAATGGAAAGAGGAAATTATGTGCTGAGATCCTGAGATCCTTTATATCCCTGGGATCCTTTCTGGAGCTAAGTGTGCTTGGAAAGCCAAGAATGGCCTGGAGTGGGTGTGAGATGATGCCGCAGAGTTAGGCAGGGGTCTGTAATCATATTAAGAACTTTGGCTTTTCACGGGCCTGCGAACCAGGCAATCGCGGTTCGATTCCCAGTCAGGGCACATGCCTGGGTTGCAGGCCAGTTCCCGGCAGGGGCCAGTTCCCAGCAGGGGAAGCACGAGAAGCAACCATACATTGATATTTCTCTTCCTCTCTCCTTCTCTTCCCCTCTAAAGATAAATAAATAAAATATTTAAAAAAAAAAAGAACTTTGGCTTTTCTCTAGAAGTAGCCACAGAAAACTTAAAAGCCAGAGAGGGATACAATCTTTGTTCTTTGAAAGCTCACCCTGACTGCTTTGTGGAGAAAGAAGAGACAAGGCAGGCACAGAGAGAAAAGTGTTAGCGTTCTAGTGTTTCAGGTAAGAAATGATATGGGGCTGGGAGAGGCACAACAGAGACAAGGGGAAGTGGATAGAACTAAGAGATATTTAGAATCAAAAAGTGGCAATTTCAGGCTTGTGTAATTGGACTGTGATGTCAATTCGATAGCAAACATTGAAAGATGCCCAGGTTAGATGTCAGGGAGAGGAGAGAGAATGAATTCACTTTTGGTTGTATTTGGAATTATTGAGGTAACCTTGAGACATTAAAGTGTAAATGTTAGATTGGATACATATGTGTCGAACCCAATAAGGAGCCTGGGGTGGAAATGCAGTTCTGAAGGTTGTGAAGCAGAAAGTGGAGACTGAGTTGTCTTAGGGAAATAAGTTAGACTAAGAAGAGAAGGAGGTCCACAACTTCTTCAAGAAGACACTAATGTTTCAGAAGAAGATTCCCATCAGCAAAAGAAAGAGGGACAGCCAGAAAGATGTGAAGACCTGAGACAATGTGAATCCAGAAGCCTAAAGAAGAGTTGTTCTAGAACTTCAGTCAATAACTATGTCAATCACTACTAAATGGTCAAATAAAATAATGCTTGAAAAAATGCTTGTGGAATTAACCATAGTAGCCTTAGCCTTAGTCCATATCTAAACAGCCCTCAGCAAGGATCAAACAAGACTGTGAGTGTCCCAGCCCTGAAAGCCCTGCACAAGTGACAATTGTCCTTATCTTTTCAAATTACCTATGCGATCTTCCTCCCCAAGTGGCTTATAGTCAGGTTGGGAAGGTGAGATTTGCATACCTTAAAAAAATTAACAATTGAACAATACAATGCATGGCAAGTGTGAAATGGAGACTTTTGGGGCCACAGAAACCCTAAAAAGTGAAAGGAGGCCACCATGTTCTAGAGAAGACTGAGAAGAATTCCAGGGGAGTCTCATCAAGGTCTCAAAGCATAATGAGGGAAGAAGAAGGAGGGCAAGCACTCAGAGAAAGGAGACAGTTGAAGGCCAGACCATGACTGTTGTAAACAGTAACACAAATGGGGCCACTCTAACGTGCAGTTGGAGCTGCCATGCCAGAGGAATTGCCTGCCTTACATGTCTGATACCTCAAATATTTGCAGTGGTAAAGACGGGCAAAATAAGCTTGGACTGAGCCTAAAGTAGCCTTGGGCCACAAAGAATTGTTTGCAAAGATAACAAGAAAGCAGTTATTCTGACTACTGGGCTGATGATTACCAGATTGAAAATGAAAAACATTGTTTAAAATTCATATTTCTATGCTATGTTATGTATCTGCACCAATAAAAATGCCTTTCTTCTATTGATATGGTTATTCCCCATCCCTTTTTCATAAATATCCATTGTTCTTATCTCCTAATTAGAACATTATTTAAGTTTCTGCCTGAATCACTGCATCCCAAATAGCTATTCTCTGATCCCATATAAATGCTCATTGCCTGTCACTTTGAAAGATCTTTTTTATTTTTAGGTTAACAATATATAAAAGGGCAATATTTCTAGTATGCAAAATCAGCAGTCATATTCAAAGGCTGGGCCCACTTCTAACCTATGAACAATCCCTTGAGGGCATCTCAGTCATTTATGTCCATCTACATGTGTTTTGTTCTCACTTTAATGCACCCAGAAGGCTGCTCACCATGGTCACCTCATTCCCACTCATAAAGTCCTGGATATCCACAAGAACCTACTACACTGACAGTGGTTCTAATCTCTTCTCTTAGACATCCATCTTTCCTGTTTCAAAGACACATACAACTTGACAAGGGACTTTGAAGTAAGAAGATATTAATCCAAGCCAAAAATCTGCCTCAGCAGTGTGCAAACTGGATAATCATGATCATCTCTGAGTCTCCCTCTACTCACTTGTGACAGATGTGGAGATAACAACACTGGCCTGGCCACTGACCAGTTTGTGCTCTATGAGCATGGGATGACATGACACAGAAGCTGAACACTACACAGATATAATTATGAGCTAGTTCACAGATTCTCAAACTCCATGAGTCTTTGGGTACCTCAGGGACTGTCAGAGGTAAAGGGAGACAAACAATTTGAACTTAAGGATAGCCCACAGTCCCAGCAGCCTTGTCTTGGTTTGTTGTATACATAAAGGCTTTAGAAACTACCTACTTTAATATTACTACTAAAGATTAGTAATCTTTACAGACAGAAAAACTGAGGCCCAGAGAAGCTGACCAATCCACCCAGGGTTACACAGTGACAGAGGTAAGGCCAGAGGATGTTTCTAACACTCTTTTTTTAGTGCTTTGTCCACTGCTTTGTTGATAGGGAAACAGATGCTGGAGTGTTCTCTGAACAAGAGAAAACATCTCCAACTCCCAGCCCTGTGATGCAAGTACACTTTCTCAAATAAAGGGCTGTGTGGTTTATAAGCCACAGCTTGCTTCCAGGACAATGGAGTGACTTTAGAAAGTGGGGGGTGGTACTAGAGTTCACATGGTGACATGTGAGTGAAGCTCTAACACGTGTCAGGGACACAGTCTTAAGCCTGTCCCACTTCCATTTCTTTGGCACTCACAGCAGCTGCCTAGCAAACGAACACCACAGATAATCCCCTCCCCACTCCACCTCTTGTATACATCAGGCCATTCAAGCAGGCGTGGTTCTCTCTAAAAAAAATTATGGTAGTATTAATTTTTAACTAGTGTTCTCCCTCTTCACCCCCAAAAGACTCATATTCCTTATTCCTGAAAGTTGAGCTTCACTGAATTCAATACTAAAGTTCAAACTTCAGATTATCATTTGGTAGAATATTTGGAAAATCACCTCATTCAGAAATAAGGTTTTATGAGATAGTGTGTGTTGTTGAAAACATCCTACTATTTTTAAGTAGGAAATTCAAAAGTTCTATTTTTTTCATCCTTATCTGAAATATTTTGTTTTCTACTGGAAGTAAAAGCCTTCTTGAAATAAAAGGAAATATGCATAAGAAATATGTTGAGTCATGTCAAAAATGTCTACCATTAATGCCTGAAAAATGTCCATGATCTCAACTTGCTTCCAAGTTTATTGCAGAGGTATGATATAAAGCTGTGTATTTCTGTAAGTCTTTCATGCATATACCTTATGTGTGTCTCTCTTGCATGTGCATATGTGTGCCTATATGTGAGTGTATCTGTATGTGGGGATGTGTGTACCATTGGTTTTGATTACTGTAGATATTCTCAGGCCATCACAGACTGGAACAGAAAGAACAACATTGTCATGAGAGACACTGGTGCCTGCACCGGGGACATGGGTGGCTTGAGAAGGACCATTAGAGGTGTTCTGAGCCAAGGAAATAGGAGAAACAGGGCACAAATTAAGGACCAGAGTCCTGCAGTGTCCAGGGAAGACTTCATGTGTAGATTAATCTTCTAGTATAGATTCCATTATCAGAACCAGAGCTGGGGCTTTGGCTAATGTCACCGTAAGCAGAAGATGAGAAATTAATTGAGAATCAAGCCAGCAGGAATTCTACTGGTGTTATTGGTGAGCCTTAGTTTACTGTATAGCAAAGTGCACATGATTTACATTCAGCATTGGAGACACAGGGCCCAACTTGCAACTTCCAAAGTTGCAGTGAAAGAGCCTCACCTGGCTGTATGAAGGCAGACATGCCTGTACCTGGGGCTTCACCAGCTGCATAGGCACAGATGGAGATAATTCGTTTCATCTTCAGTCAAAGAAACTCAGGAGGCAGATGTGATTATCATCCCCCATTCTACAGGTGATGAAAGGGAGGCACAAGAAGTGAAGTAACTTGAATTTGAGGTCATACAGCTCTGAAAGGTGGAGTACAGTATCCAATGCCAGCAATTGCCTATAAGGCCCACACTGCCCATTGTCACCAAAACCCTATCCATGCTTGTGGCACATGTTTTGTATTCTTGACCTACCCTTTGTGAGTGAGTCAACACCTATCAAGCACTCAGGGTACTTGGCACACAAGCATTCTGTTGACGTTGTCAATTGGTCAAAGTAAACCACAAGTGGTGCATTGTGAATGGATCATTCTCACCAATGCTATAAATATCCTCTAGATCGGTTTAATGCTAATAGTTTGAAAAGTCTTGATTTGATAACATTTTGCATTCTTTGGAACTCTGGGCATTTCTTCACAGTGTGATATTCTGAAGCTCAAGAGAATGGTTGCTACAGAGGCAGACAGCTCAGTGAGGCAGATGGAGGAAGGCCCATGCATCTTTCCTGTGCAAGGTCAGAACTCAGTGCCATAGGCTCTCTGGTAGGAACTGGCCCCAGAGTGAAGGGTTACTTGAAGGATATTGCTCTCTGACAAGTGTTTTGCAGTGAAGAATCATTTATTGGAAATGATGGTGAAAAGTTAACTAAGATGCAGAAGGGGTGCTTTCCTTTCAACTTAGCCACTGAGTAGATGATTCACTAGGACCAGATGTACAAGGCCCTCAAAGATAAGCCTCTGAAGAGGGACAAGGAAGTGAGAGGAATAGACATCTCAATCAGGCATTTCCCCTTCCTTACTCCCTATCCTCTTGAAAGAAGTTTTTCATTTTCCATCCTTACCCCAACAAATACGGAATAACTTCCTGAAGCCATTTACATTAAGGGAAAAAATAAAGGACATCAGGAGATGGGGGAGGGTGGTGAGGTGCTGGGTAGCTGGCCTCAGAAACATCTTTGTTCTGGAAGGAATTACCCAAGGGTTCCAATGACCTCATATAATCTGAAGCACTGGGCTGAGTTGGACAACAGACTCCCCCACACACTGTGGACATGGCTTTCCATCGCTGCTTTCCTTTGATCATAGGTGTGTGTTCTGATTGCCAGGCCACGATTATGACTGCTCAGATCACCTCCAGGAATGGGACATGAGTCAGGAGCTGTGACAAAGAAACAAGCACAAAACCAGGTTAATGGCATGACACCGAAGTGATCCTTTCTCTCACTGGGAGGAATGTTTTTCTTTGACATTCAGATGGATGATACAGACATCAGCTGTTGGAAGAATGTGTGTGTAGCTTTGAGAAGGGCTCAAGATTGGGGTGGGAAGTAGAAGCAAATGGGAGCTGTGAGCTCATTAGCTGGCGCTGTGAGGGGTAGAGAGTGCCTCAACATTTTGATTCCCTTTAGCTGCAGGTATGATGACTTCCAAAACTACTCCAGAAGTGAAGATGGTAACATTTTTGGCCAAATAATCTGGTTATTAGTTAGAATTACACCTAGAACAAATAATAGAAAACCTCCAAATAGCAGTGACTTAAAACAGAGGGAGGTGAATGTCTCACTCAAGTCCAGAGGTGGGCATTTCAAGGCTTTGTGTATTTTCAGAAATCCTCATGGGTCAAGATTGTGGCTTCTAAGGTGTAAGTGGAAGAAGTAAAGAGGATGAAGGATAGCAGAGTTTGACACCAAAAAATATGCCCTTTGGGGATATTGACCATTTAAGATGGCTATTTTTAGAAACAAAAGATTCAGAAGCACCAATTTATGATAAAAACTCTTAGCAAAGTAGGAATAGAGAGAATAACCTAAATATAATAAAGGCCATATATGACAAACCCACTACCAACATCCTACTCAACAGGCAAAAACTACAAGCATTCCCCTTAAGATTGGAAACAAGACAGGGATGTCCACCTTCACCCCTCTTATTCAACATAATACCAAAAGACCTAGCCACAGCAATCAGACAAGAAGAAGAAATAAAAGGCATCCCAATTGGAAACACAGAAGTGAACCTGTCTTCATCTGCAGATGACATGATCCTGCATATAGAGAACACTAAAGATCCCACTAAGAAACTACTAGAACTGATAAATGAATTCAGCAAAATAGCATTATACAAAAATAATACCCAGAAATCAGTTACATTTTTAAATGCCAATAATGAACTATCAGAATGGAAAATTAAGAAAACAATCCCGTTCATGATTACTTTAAAAAGAACAAAATACCTAGGAATAAATCTAACCAAGGATGTAAAAGATGTGTTCTTAGAAAATTATGAGACACTGAAGAACAAAGTTGAAGAAGATACAAATAAGTGGAAGCCCATACCAAGTTCATGATAGGAAGTATTAGATCATTAAAATATTCATACTACCCAAAGCAATCTATAGACTCAATGCCATTTCTATCAAGATTTCATTGACATATTTCACAGAACTAGAACAAATATTTCAAAAATTTATATGGAACCAGAAAAAGCCCCACATAGCAATAGTGATCCTGAGAAAAGAACAAAGTTGGGGCAATCATGCTAGGTAAAGTGAAACTATACTATGAGGCCATAGTAATCAGAACAGCATAGTACTGGCATAAAAACAGACACATAGATAAATGGAACAGAATAGAGAGCCCAGAAATAAACCCACATTTCTATGGTCAATTCATATTTGACAGGGAAAGTGAACACATACAATGTCTAAATCTTCCTTAAAGACTACAGAAGGGTGATATTATCTTAGCGTCACAGTAAGAACCAAGAATGCTATACAGGGAGGACTTTGCAAAGTCTGCTGGACTCTCCTCTTTGTCCCATTGTTTCAAGTGGCCCAGCAAGAACTTATTTACCACGTTTGCTCTTTCTCATCTACTTGTGATTTGCCTACTTTCCCTTCGGAGTCCCAGACCCCTGTCTCACTCTAGATTGGCATATAAGCCTCAATCGCCTGATGTGTCTTCAGGTCCCATATTCTTATGGTACCCCCATATGTACCTACATAATAATTTGGTGATTTTTTTTCTGTTGATCTGTCTCATGTCAATTTATTAGCCCAGCCAAAAGAACTTAGAAGGATAAAAGGAAATTATTTTTCCTTCCCCACAAGGGCATGGAAAATGCAATGGTCTCTTAACACCCAGAGGTTGTCCAGCAACTCTTCTGCTTGAATTCTACTGGTTAGAACTTAGTCTGATGGCTCCACCAACCGTGAAGGGAGAGAGCAAAATGCAGACTTTATTTTAAGATTTCACGGCCCTGGCTCAAATGTCCAAAGCCCTAGAAGAAGTGAATAGCAGCTATAGGAGAATCACAAGCAGGCTCCAACACAGCTTCTTTCATGAGAAGTTCATTCTTACCACAAACCCCAGCATCTTGCAACAGCCTTTGAACTTATCTCCACCAGAATCTTCTAAAAGCAGATTAACCTGGGTTCTTGTGCTGCTTTGAAACCTGTGATTCTCCACTTTGAGGGAAGACTTGCACATTCTTATCTGTCCTTACAATGGCACACAAGAGTCATGCCCATTTGCTGCTTTCTGCTGAAGCGCCACCCCTACACCAAGAGACAACTCCACACTTCCTTCCTAGGCTGGCTCGAGCACTTTGCACTTACCACTATGGCCCTAATAAAATTATACCAAACTGTTACATTTCATGAACAACTGACTAAAGAAACAAAATACAGGCTCACAAATGAGAAAGAAAATGCTATACCTTGGTTAGAAGCCTACTCAATCTGGAATGGGATTGTCACAGCCAGTCTTGGAGAGAAAGCAAGGCTAGCAATGTCCTTCTGCCTTCTCTCCAACATCCTGCTGCCCTCAAACTGCCTTGCTCTCCTGAAGATGAAATGGATGTGTTTGTACAGTGGTCGGTGAATCTGGCATGTTTACAGTGTGTGATCACAGCACAGATACCTTGAGAAAAAAGAGTCTACACAGATGGCATAGGGAACTCTGATCATGGTGATGAGACAGTGAGACTTGTCCACATTGTCAAGAAAGAGACATGTTCTGGCACCTCAGTAACTTTGCTTTTGTGTAAATAATTGCTTTAAAACTAGATCTCGCCCTTGATATGTAAAAGAATACAGGAGAAAGAGTTATATAAGGTAGGCCCATAGAGCCCAGATAGGGTATTTTTCCTATGGCTATTCTAAATCAATAATAGATCTTTCTTTCCCAATTATCAAACGTAGTATATCACCCAGGGACCTACAATTATCCTCAAAACAAGAACCTTCCATGAAGTTGAGCTCACTGGCACCTGATTCATGTTGCCCAGATTCTTCAGGACATGTCTACTCTGCTGTCATAGGGCACTACTTTTAAGAAAGTGGAGATGGACTCATCTGGACTGGCTTAGAAGCACAAAGGTGAAACTCCAAGCAAAGAGCAAAATCATATGTCCACAAACAGCAAAACCCTTCATCTTCTCATAGCTTAAAGCCATTCCCTCTCATCTTTTGATACTTTTCTAGGCACGAGGATAAAGTAAGGACTAGAATACCAGAGTTTCTCATTTGGGGATCATCATCTAGAAGCCCATCCTCAAAGCAAGTTCAAAGTCCATGCAGATAATGGACACTAAGCCTGGTTTCTGACAAATTCTAAAGAGAGAAAGTGGATTAGTGATTGCCTGGAGCTTGGGTGGAGGAGGAATCCTAGTAACTGATGAAGGGTATTGGTGATTTTAAGGTGATTAAGACACTTCAGAGTTAAATTGAAGTGGTGGCTGCACAACTCTATGAATTTACTGAAAAGCATTGTACATTTTAAATGTGTGAATTGTATGACATGTAAATTATGTCTCAAAGCTGTTTAACAAAAAACCTTAGTCCCACAATTTCTTGACCATCTTGACTCTATGATCTTTCTTCATACTCCCTTTGATCACCTACTCCTGTGTGTACCTCAGATGTTGGCAGAGTCCCAAACGACTCAGCTTCTAATCCTGATATCACAGCCTCTGGTAGTATCCCATTTACTCATTACAGCAGCTTAATCTAAACCAGATCTCCAGGTTTAGATTCCTGGTTCAATCTTTCAAGATTCACTTTCTTAACACAGATTGAAACCCAGTGCTTTTCAGTCATTTCTCACCAACAGCTTCAAAACCCTTCTGCCTGTGTTCTTCCATCCAACCACCCTGCAAACTCACTTCTAACTCCATAAAGCCATTCTCCTACACTGCTATAGAAAAATCACACAAATCACAAATCGTACAAATTANCTATGAATTTACTGAAAAGCATTGTACATTTTAAATGTGTGAATTGTATGACATGTAAATTATGTCTCAAAGCTGTTTAACAAAAAACCTTAGTCCCACAATTTCTTGACCATCTTGACTCTATGATCTTTCTTCATACTCCCTTTGATCACCTACTCCTGTGTGTACCTCAGATGTTGGCAGAGCCCCAAACGACTCAGCTTCTAATCCTGATATCACAGCCTCTGGTAGTATCCCATTTACTCATTACAGCAGCTTAATCTAAACCAGGTCTCCAGGTTTAGATTCCTGGTTCAATCTTTCAAGATTCACTTTCTTAACACAGATTGAAAACCAGTGCTTTTCAGTCATTTCTCACCAACAGCTTCAAAACCCTTCTGCCTGTGTTCTTCCATCCAACCACCCTGCAAACACACTTCTAACTCCATAAAGCCATTCTCCTTCTACACTACTATAGAAAAATCACACAAATCACAAATCGTACAAATTAATTCTTGAGCTGAGCCCCAAGATTACCAAAAATCCTACTTTCAATTTCCATGGATCTCCTCTCAAGTTCCGTGCAAACTTTTGAGTTCTCCAGCCCACAAACTTTCTTCTCTCAATAGGCTATTTAACTCTCACTACCAAGAGAACATGAAAGCACTCAGTTGTGAAATCCCTTCTCCACAAACGTAAGGATGTCTATCTGTGGGTCCATGACACTATCTATTCCAAGTCCCTAAGGAAGTCCTCTTCTTCCAGGTCAAGGTAATCCCCTCTCCTAACATCCTCAACAACTCCCTTCAATCTTTCTTGGAAATTTGTTCTACCTGTTGACACTTCCCTCCCTCTTCATTTTTTATTTTTTTGTGATGTTTCAATCCTTCCATCCAAGTATAGGTTCCTTCCCCACGACCTACAAACACAATCATATCTCTCTCAGCTTACCACCCTTCTTGACACCCCCATCTTCTCCTCAAAGCTGTCTCACTCCACTCCCTCCTCCTTTTTAAAAGCCAAGTTCCTTGAAAGACTCTCTCTGATTACTCATTTTGTTATCATCATTAACTGCTGTAAACCCTCTCTTCCTCACCCACTCTCTTCTATCATTTCCTTCCCAGCATGCCGTGGCTGGCTCTAGGGATGACCCCTTGATTCTATATGCCCTCTCATCCCACGGCCTGTGTGGCACCCTCTCTCCTGGTTCTCTCCTAGCCTTTTGCCCATTCCTCCACAAGTGTGTCTTGTGTTCCCCTTGATGTCCTCACCCTCCTCCCAATACTTACATTTCTGTTGGCCTGTGGGTAGCAACTTCTCTCACTTTACCTGACTCCCCTGTGAAATCCCAGTCACTCACATGATTTTAATATCAAGAAATAATCCCCATCCAGGACTGCTTCCCTGAGCTCTACAGATAACTTACTGCAAATGAAACTTGTATCCCTCTTTCCCCACTCCATAGCCATGCTCTTCCTCTAGGAGCCTCATCACTTTCAGGAGCAACAACCATTTATAGGGTCATCCTGGTCAGCAGTGTTAGATTCACCTCCAAACACCATATCTTTCCCACCTCTGACATCTATTTAAGTGTAGATCTCAAAAATTCTTTCTTCTTGCTTTCTCCCATATCTTTCTTTTCCCTTCCATGTCTGCTATTAGTGCCTAAAACATCATTTCTCACTTGACCTCCCTGACTCCAACATCTTCCCGTTCTCTCTTTTGATCCCTCTGGGTGCTGCCATCAAGGCAATGGCCAAGAAGAGCCTACCTGACTCCTCACCTCTCCTCTTTTCGCAGTCAGGAGGTACAGTAGTGGAGCAGGATGTGAAGCAGAGGTGAGAGGAGTTTTAGAGAAGCTTTAGAGAGCTCACACCTGACTGCAAGATGGAGACAGTGGGCAACAACATAATGGCAAACACACTAGGCAACAGATAGGCTCCAGGAAAGGTTGTATTCAGTCTGTTACTCCATGAGAGAATTTTTATAACAATCACACAAGAGAAGAACCTGGTTTGGGGTCCCACACAGGCTACATCTAAATGAAGCAAGCTGTGCCATCCTGATGACAGACCTATACCCGGGCCCTGCTGGCTTATCTGTCTCCATAGCAGGGGTAGTTCCAAAACAGACCTTAGGTCCCCCAAGTGCCATTCTTTGAGCACTGGAGATCCTGGTACACATTAAGCAGACTCTCCTTAGCTGAGCAACTCAACAGACATTTGCACTTGGAGGAAGAGTTCAGCTGGGTCTGTGCTGACTCACTTGTGTGTGAAGTCAGTGAAGCACTGTTCTTTGAAGCCAGAGGGGGCCTCTCTGTATCTCTGAAAGCTGACCTTCTCCCATGAGCTAAAAAGCAGCCATTTTATCACAGCAGGCAGAATTCAAGGTTGGCTGCCACCTAGCAGAATGAGGCCTGTGGGTGGATCCACACTCGACCACATCTGGTCCCATAGGGGCCTGCTCTTGAGTACTTCAGGGGAAGTTGGGCCCAGTGCCACCAAGTGGTAGAGGGCCCACTGCCACACCACCAATGGCATAATCCCCAACTTCTCCAGAGGCTTTAATGCAAGGCAAACAAGAGTCTAAAAATCCTGTGATTTACACAGGAAACTAGGAGTTTATGAAAAATAAATAAATCTTTTCTAGCATTCCTAAATATGGTCCAAAAAATGTTTCCCACCTGGGATCATGGGATTTACCAGATGACTGATGATGGGAGGATGAAAGTCCCTCTTTCAGATAGGTTCTCACACACCATTTGTGCTTTCCCAGAACTCTTCAGATAGACATGAAGATTAGGGAGGATTATTCCAGCCCCAATTTTCCACCATCCCACTGGAGTGGAGTGTGTGGCTTACTGGCTCAGGGAGGCCAGTTTGGGGTTGCTGTTCTGCCTGAGGAGTCTAGGTAGAGTACAATGTGTTAGTCATCTCACCACTTAGGCCCAATGCTCTCGGCTTCCACAAGAAAGCCAGGTCTCACTTGCAGCTGATGAAGAACCTGGTTCAGCTTCTCTCTTCAACACTCGGGAGCTGTCCTCTTCCACAGATCTGGGATACAGTAGGATACAACATAATTTAGCATTTTGTTTCAGGAATGACCAATTAATCCCTTTAAATACTGCTCTAAAGGAGATCAATGACATGTTCTTGGAAATATAGTCATTTGTTCGTGAAGTTAATGTATGAGAAACAGCCAGATTGACTTGTTGCGTCACAACCACCAGTTAAGGTGTCCCTTTGTGGCTAAGGGGCTGGTCCAGAGCTGTGCCTGGAGGTCTGGCACCAGAACCATTCTGGCCAAGGGCTGTTCCATCCCAGAAGGTGAGGATGGGGAAGTGTTGCTGCCTGCTGATGTCAGAGAAGGGCTGGTGCTCTGTACACTGAATCTGCAGGGCAGAGGATGGGGAAGAAGGAGCTCTCTGTCTGAAAGAGATATGGCTCCTCTCCTCCCACCAGCCTCCCCAGGCACCTGTTTCTTCCTTTTTCCTCATACTCAGTGTGGTTATTCTTAGTAGATATGCATCCTGGAAACGTTAAGGAGCTTAGACAAACTGACTAGTATTGGCGTCCTTGGGAGGAATAATGTAGATTTTTTTTGCTTAATTAAATGATTAATCCAACAAATAGTTATGAACAACTCTCACTGAGCAGGGCATCATGTCAGGTAGTGGGACAGCTAAGCACTCCGCCTCCCCTTACGGACGCTTCTCTGAAGGCAACAGGGAAAGGATGCTCTGAACTGCCTCTGAGCCATGTGAGCGACATGGCTGATGAATGGAGCACAGCCATTCCTGGTCTCTGTGTTCCCAGTGCCAATGGTCCCCTTCACATCCAGCCTGAGCTACTGGCCTGAGGTTCTGCTCCAAGAGGGAGCCTACTGAGATCAGAGTGACCAGCCCCCAGACTGCTTCTGGATGTCCAGTCCTTTCAGCAGGGCTGGAAAAGCCATACAAATAGGTGAGCCCCATGAACTCTTAAAGCAAGTGTAGCTGAAAAAGAAGCCTCCATACCCTGTTTGAAAGGGGTATGGATGTCTCTTCCTTTGTCAGTTCCAATCAATAAACTTTGACTGGTCTCCTTTCATGACTTGGGCTCTAAACTAAGCTCTGGGCATATCAACTTATGCACCCAGATGTTCATAGCAGCACAATTTACGATAGAGTTGGAAGCAACCTAGATGCCCATCGGTAAATGACTGGATCAAAAAGCTATGGTACATTTACACAATGGAATTCTATGCTGCAGAAAGGAAGAAGGAGCTCCTACCCTTTGCAACATCATGGATAGAACTGGAAAGCATTATGCTGAGCGAAATAAGCCAAGCAGTGAAAGACAAATACCATATGATATCACCATTAACAGGAATCTAAACAACAAAACAAACAAGCAAGCAAAATATGACCAATGACACTCAAATATGGAACAGGCTGACAGGCTCCAGAGGGGAGAGGGGAGAGAATCATAGGGGAAAAGGGGATGGACTCACATGAACAAGTATAAAGGACACATGGACAATAACTAAGGTGGGGGGTGGAAATGGGAGGGAGGTGGGGAGCACTGGGGGGGGGCAGGGCTGGGAATATAAGACAGAAAACTGTACTTGAACAAGAATTAAATAAAAATAAATTAAGACACTTTTCTTGCCCTCAATGAGTTTATAGAGGAAACAGACATAAGTGTATTTAATTTCATAGCAAGTTAAAAAATCTGTCTATATTTTCAAATATGCAAGTAACACTATTTCTTACTTTTTTCTGTAACTCAATTTGATTTGTATTTTAAATCCTTACATTTACATAGTGTTGGAAAATCTGTAATCCCAGTAAATTTGTTGTTCTCCATTTTTTCCTGGGGTTGGGGATAATTTCTTATCAATAGAGGCATCATGCCCCATATGTCCTCATGGACAGCTTCTGAGACAACTGTGACTCTGCTTGGTCTTTAGCATTGGTCCACACGAGTCACCACTACATATCCCTACTCTCTCACATGGTCCCTTCCAGGTTGGTGATCCACTTTATTCCTTCTCTGCCTTTCTTGGACACTCAGTGTCACTGGGTGGTTCCCATCCCACACTGGGCCATGGAAAATTCCAAGAAGTCTAAGGCTGCGTCCTCTTGCATTTTTTAACTGAAACTGTTGGCATTTTTCCACCAATCACAACATTATCCTAATGTGGCAACTGGTATATTCATATAAAATTTCAGAAAACATCTTGAAACTTCCCATAGAAAAAAAACAAAACACACTTTATACAAAGCTCAGATAACAGAACGTCATCCAGCTTCTCAATTGCTACCTCTTGAAGCAATACCTTCAACAATGAAGCAAAATGAGGCAAAGTGACTTCTGCGCTGGACTTCTATACCTAACTAACCTCTCAATGGGGTGTGACAGCAGAGTACATGTGTCTTCAGGCAGGAAAGGTCTCAGAACATTTTCTTCCCAATCATTCTTCCTCGTGACGCTTTTAGAAGAAGATGTGCAATCCAATGCAGTCATGAGCCAAGAAGAGGAGGCATAAGATTGGAGAGTGCAGCATAGGGATGTGATTAAGACAATGGGAGTTCACAGGATAGTAGTGGAGGGAAGCCTGGGATGAGTGCTGAGCATCAGGCACTGAGAACAACCTGCCTCAGATTGGAGCAAGACAATGGAAGGCTCTATCAGAGATACTGACATGATAGCAGTAGAGATAACAATAATAACAATACATTTTATAAAACTGATAAAACACACAACAGCCTTGGGAGTGTTCTAAGAAAATGTTAATTTCTGTCGGAGGATTTTGGAATGAATGCATGCTAAGTATTTAGAAAGCTAGGCAAACAAAAAGAAAGTGAGATAATTATTGATTCAAAGAGGGAAGATTTTTACAAAAGGAAAAGTAATCATACTATATTTTATATGATCCCACTATGAATAAAAGTAATATAGTCCAAGTAACATAAGTAAGAAATGCCGACTTAACCAAAAATGGTGGCATAATGTTGAGGGAACAGGAGGAGGGAAGACATACAGGTGAGGAAGAAGAGGGTGAGGAAAGCTGTATAAAAGTGAATGATTCTATCTAAAATAGAAAACTAAGACGTAGTCATGGAGGCTTGCAGACATTGGACATGCAGAGTTAAATGCCCAAAGAAACAGGTGATTCAATTGACAGAAGTTGCCGCAGAAGAGCAAGCCTTAGGAGTGGGAAGGGGTGGACCAAGGAACTATTTTCCCCATTAAAATCTTCATAGTGCTACTGACTTTTATAGTCTGTAAATGCAAACCTTTGAATTTTTTTTTAAAACAACTGTATTGGAAGAAACAAGGCTTGGTGAGAATATATTGCAGCAAAAGAGTTTCTATCACATTTTCTGGAGCTTGTCAACACTGACAAGAGAGGTCACATAGCCTCTCACCCTCTCACTCACATTAGGATTGGGGTCTCCTAGACCTGGCACAGAGGGAGATGTTTCTGTGGCTGCTCCCTGCCATAGCAGGTTCTGTGTGTGAACATACCAGCCAGTCAGAGCCAGGGGGCCAGGCCTCTAATCATCCCCATGGTCCCATGGTGCCACATGAGAGTCTCTGGGCCAGCCAGTCCCAGTCCCTGCAGGTCCTCCTGCTCCCACAAGGTGCCTCTAACCTCACCAGTAAAGATCTGTGCCTCTTGAAATATAGGGTGACCTCCTGAAAGCAAACAACCAAATGCCCATAGCATCAATCCTGTTCAACTCCAAAACTTGGATACCCAAGTATCCAAGGCTGCCCCCAGATACACACAAACAAACACACACACCTGAGCACAGACCATCAGGTTTCCTGAAAGAGAGCATTGATGGGGCATCCTTGGCTACAAACTTGCCACATTCTACAACTACCATTCCAGGCTTGGTCTCCAACTTTTGCCCTCTCCAGAGGAAGAGGAGCTGATGCCACCTTTTACACTAGTCATGCTGTGTAAAAGCCCTATGGCTCAAGGACCTGACCTCTGCATGCACACATGGGTTCTCCTCAAGATCAGTTATGCTAGCAGGCCTAGCACACATGCCACCTGCCCTTGGGCTTTGTTTTAACATGTCAGACTCCAAATCTCATGTATCTTCCAGCATACTAACATCCTCCACTAAACAAGTGTTCCAATAATTTGGGAACAGCTTCTACCTTAAACCAACATTCTGTCAGACCTCACCCTGGTTTAGCGTGATGTGGAGAGAGGACACATTCTCACATCCCAGGAGCCTGTTGGCCAGGGAAAATCATCCAGGTGTGTGCTCTGGAGTGGGAGTGGCTACTATAGTGGTGACTCCTGTCAAAGAAGAAGCAGTGGCATACTATTAACCCCATCACTGATGGCAAGTGACAACAGGACCACTCCATGAACATCTGGTTGCCATCTCCAGTGTGGTGCTTAAAATATTTGGGAAAGAAAGAATTTTGCAGAATTGGAATTTCTTAAGAGCAGGTAGGAGTCCAGTTTGAGGGAGAGTTGGGTATTAATGCAAATGACAACACCACAAGGATACTTACTGGCTGGCTGCAGAAATCCAGGGACAATACGTTATAGAACTTGAGATTGAGGCCCACAGTAAAGACTTGGACAAATAAAAAATTATTGGGAGTTACTTTTGCATAAGGGTGTTGAGTAGAGCATTAGTGGAGGGACATAGTTCACTGCAGGAAAAGAGCCTTGCTCTGTCAGTTCAGGGCAAAACCACAGTGATAAAGTGAGAATAGATGCCAAATTATCTCCTTGCTCACAGGAGCTTCTGAGAAGTGTGAAATCTCAGCCCCCATCCAAGACCTACAGAGTTAGAATCTGCATTTTCACAAGATCTACAGAACCTCTGTTCATGTGAAAGTTTGAGAAGCATCACCACTCCCTTTCCAAAGCATTTGTTTAAACGGTGAAAAACAAAAGGCAGCATTGTTACTGGCCAGTGACAAAGCCACTTCAATGCTGAGTCTCAATCTCCTCCCTCCTTTGTAAAATACGGCTAATACTTCCTTCCTCTTCAGACTTTTTCAGGAGTAAATGAGATAATGCAAGTGAAAACACTTGATAAAAAAACAAAGGCCCCACGAATATTGATTCACTTTTTTTTATGCCTTTTGAATTGTGGCGGCATCTTTTTTTTTTTTAGATTTTATTTATTTATTTTTAGCCAGAGGGGAAAGCAGGGAGAGGAAAGAAATTTGTACAGGGCCTCTCACACACCCCCTACTGGGGATCTGCCCTGCAACCCAGGCATGTAGCCTGACTGGGAATCTTGGGTTAGCAGGCTGACACTCAATCCACTGAGCCACACCAGCCAGGGCTCAATTCACTTTTTAAATTGACATTTTCCTCTTGGCTCTCTGGACAGGTATTTGCCCACCTGTGGCATGTAGGCTCTTCATCTGCCTGGTAAAGTCATCTTAGTGATAGATGGGAACCTGAGGGGCCTTAGGGTGCCAACAACTCTGAGCCCTTTAAACACAGAGACTGTCTACTCCAGCCATTTCCTTGCCATCTGAGTTGAGCCAGGCAACTCTTCTTCTAATAACTCAAGCCATGGAGCCTGCTGCTATTCTAGCTCAGTCTTAGCAATGTTTGTTTTTGTGGTCCTTGTTGTGAGTCATCCAACAAATAGCTTCCATGTTTTTAATTTCTAGTCCCTGGTGCCATCTTCCTCTTTCTGCCTTCTGGGTAATGACTGCAGTGGTGGAGAGAACATGGTGCCAAGGTTAAAATAATCTCAACACTAAATTTGTGTTTGGGGGAATGTTGTTAATGAATTTACATTTGGAGAGCATTTATAATGAAATGTAAGTTTCAAATACTAACTGATCTATGCTGAAAACCCAAATTCACGAGCATTTGTGGATGTGAACCCAGAGACATTCAATGGAAATGGCACATTGTCATAAATTCTTCAAACAGGTTAACACAAAACTAAGAGAACAAAAAATGCAACACTAAATTTCATTTTTAGAAAGTGACATAGAATATTTAAAAGAATATAAAACAAGAATTTATATCTTGGGAACTGATTGAACTAAGTTATTTAGCATTTCACTGTTCAATTTCCGCTGATAGAAACAGGAAGGAAGCTGTAAAGGGCCTGTCCATTGAAAAAGACCAAAGTAAGAATGCAAATAAATACTGGAACCCAGTGGTTATGGTAACTGACAACTTCAGAGATTTTTCACATCCTCTCTGGAGAAAAGTATATTTTATGCTAATTTTTGAACCATAATTAAGGGCATTTAACCTACTATGTAGAACACAATGAGAAAATTGAAATTTCCATGAAGAAAATATTTTTTCTGCTTGGTGCCAGTTCCAAGGTCTCAAAAGCTTAAAAAGGCAGAAGTGTTTTTGTTCCAGTCAAACACGATTAATAGTCTTAAATCATTATAATTAAATTTTCAGCAGTAACGGCATGTTCTCTGCTTTTATTTTCTTTGTGTCTGAGGCTTCCATGCAATACTGATTGTGTGGAGAACACAGCCATGATATTTCCTCTCGGCAGACATTAAGATGCTCTGGCATCTTTGGGATTCTTTATCATGTCCTTTGTTAATCAAAGTTGAGTGTCCATGGGACACTAGCAAAACCCCCATGGTAAAGAAAGGGCATCCACTCAGCCATGGGGACAGTGAGTGGATGGGTTTGTCACATCAGGCCACCATACACTGCACCAATCACGACAGCTGTTCCTGTTTGGCTTTCAACTTCAAAGCTTCTTGCTTTCCTGAACATGCATTCAGAGTTTTATTTTCTAGTGTTTCAAACTATGCAGTTCCCCAAGAGCACCAAAGGTCAAGCTTTCATCCCAGGCCTAAAGGAATATGCATTTGGATCCTTCCCTTTCTTGTTTTCCTTTGGGGAAGTCATAAAAACAGCTTTGATAATTAGTAAACAGCCAACATTTTCCTAACACTCATAAAACATAAAGGCAATGTGAAAACCCAGATTTGCTTTCAAGTCTCCTGGAGGCTCATATTCTGGTGCCCCATGTTCTTCTTCTTAGTGCAAGCGAATTGCTCAAGCTGTATTGCGAGGTCTGACCATAGTGCTTGGTTTACCCTGAAAGGAGTGTGACCAGGTTCAAGTTTCTGTGCTTTTTCCACTACATAAATTCACTAAAGGTAAAGAAGAACCAGCTTATTTGTGACAAATTAGAGGGCTGGAGTCAGACCCTGGAGAAAGAGAAAGTTACATCACTTTTCATTAAATAGAAGATCTCCATATTTTTATACATTTCTCTGTCTTCCTGAGAAACCCAATGACATCACTAAAAACTATAAAAAGCAATTTTTCATTTGTTTTAAATTACTTAAAATTTTTGACGTAGTCTTTTTGTTAACTCAGGGAAAAGAAAATATTAATGGTCAAGTTTCAATCTATAATATGTGGTTGCCTGATGACATAATGCAAGAATTGGCAAACTGATCCTCTGCCTGGCTGCACAGCCTAATGGCTCTGCAAAGAACAGACAAGATGAAAATCTGCTCTGGCCACATCTGAGTGACTCTCTCATTTCAGCTGAGAAGGCCTTGGCTATACAAAGGAGAACATAACCAGGAGGCAGAGTGCCTCCTGTGTTTCCCAGGGCACAAAGTTGGACCCCATGGACCATAGTAGCTTATCTCAAAACATGAGCAAATAGAAAATCAATACACCAATGAATGAAAATGAATTGTTGGCCTCTAGTTTGCAAAGAAGCAGCATCTTCAGAATTAATTAAATTAGTGAATGCCTAGTCAGACTTGTTCATTGTAAGCACAAAAACTAACTGGCTAATAAATATAAGCCATAAATAAGTTTTTTCTTTATTTTTAGAGAGCAGGGAAGGGAGAGAGAAAGAGAAGGAGAGAAACATTAATGTATGGTTGCCTCTCATGTGCCCCTTACCCAGGACCCAGCCAGCAACCCAGGCATATGCCCTAGCTGGGAATCAAATCAGCCACCCTTTGTTTCGCATGCCAGCACTCAATCCACTGAGTCAAACCAGCCAGGGCTACAGATACATTTATTGAAACCTAAAATCACATCCTGGGTGAGGCTGGTGAGGACATACAACCCTCACTGACAGTCACTGAAAGCTGGACCTACCCCAGTGCAGACCACGAGTGCATGTTCAGCTGTGTTTTGGGAGCATTTCTGGAGTTTTCAGGCTGATTCTAATTGTCAGAAGGACTGTTGCAGAGCAGGGCTTTTACCCCTCTGAGAGTGCGGCCAGCTCACACAAAGTGAGAACCCTATATCACCCACCACTCCAAAAAGACTTCCAAAAGTACAGAATTATAGTGATTCTAATTAAAATGCTGGTAACCTAAAATAAATCCATGAGTGACAGAGATTAGATGCTACAGCTGCCAGCCTCTTTTGCAACAGAGGGAACCCTATAAGAAAACAAAGAAATGCAACTCTCTTGACAAAAATCACTTTCTAGAAATTTCTCTTTGGGGTAAGCAATCCATTTCAAGAAGGAAGAATAGGCATGTGAAGAAGTGCAGTGGGGCAATCAACAAGATTTACATTTGAGTAGGTTCGTATGTCACCTCCAAAAAGAGGTCAAACTATTTATTTCAACATTTCTGTGCTTCAAATAGTACTTAAGTATACAGTGGTGTTTTGATGGTAAGATCCAGAGAATTCAGCAGATTCCCATCAGGTGTAAGATTTGATCTTTCAAAAACCAAAGGCACTCCAAAGTCCCCACTGCTAATTGACACTAAACTAACTCTCTGCTAGAGAAGCATTTGTCATACATCAATAGCATGTGGAATGGCAGAATCATGTAGTAAAATCTAATGATTTAATATGTATTTGGTGATGTCAGACAGGGAGAGTTCTTAATTTTGATGGACAGGACCCCAGGTGGACTCTCTGGACAAGTTCCCTTAAGATTTTGACTTGAAAGGAAACTCCCAAGCATCCAGCAATCCCAGATTAATTTCCTCTAGCTGAAAACAGATATAGCTTCAGGATTGGTACATAAGCATTTTGCGGCAGAGTAGGGAAAAATTACAGTTTCATTATCACTGGACCTGTGAAGATTCTAAAATCCTTATGAAAAAAAAAACAAAACAAAAAACAGGCATATCAGTCAAATTGGCCTGTCCTGAAAGAAGTGGGAAAGAGGAGGAGCTCAGAGCATGGAGTCCTCCATGTTTTCCCAGGGTATTTCAGCACCAGGCATAACAGGCAAGTCAGATCCCTGCTGGCTTAAGAGGTGATCGGACCACAACAAGTCCTGCAGCCCAGAATTTATAATAACCTCAGCCCACACTCTTTCTAGAAAAAAATACATTGTATAAATTGAGATGCTGCAGTTTCTGTAGAATGTTACAGTTTCTGTGAATTCTTCCTCTCACATAGTGTTTGGAACAATGGACTCAATGAACTCAAGATCCATCTCAAAATGTTGAAGGAAGCCTTTTTGGTTCTTTGGGCTTTTATTTTGGTAAGACTCCCAAAAATCTTCACAAGTTCCATCATTGTTTATTAGAGTCAGAACCATCCAACTGTTCTTCTAAGACTGGCATTGAAACCTAAAACTTAGGCCTCTGACCAAGCAGAGCTTATGAGCCGATGTAGATTCTCAAAGAAGTCCACTGTTAAACTGAGGCAGAGTTGTCTGGAAGTGTGAAAATTACAGTGGACTCACCCTGTAATTTATTTTAGACCCTCTTGCTGAGGGCATAACTCACTGTCACGGGCTAAGTTAAAGTGTTGAAACGTCACCTCTGTCTTCCAGGCCGCTGTGACTTTGCTCGACCTGGTCCTGTCAGCTGTGATGCACAGGCTCAAAACAGGTTCAGCTCAGATTGAGGAGAAAAATAATAGAGAAGAGAAGAAGGGGAAGAAAGAGGGGGACTAAACTTCTGGTTTGTTGACATTTGTAAATGCCTTGGAGCTGGAGCCTCATGTTGCTAGGAGTATTTCTCTAACATCCAAAAATACTAGATAGGAAAATGACCAGAGATGTTCCAATGCAATGGTTCATTTTTCATTAAAAACAAAAAAATAAAAACCTTTTTAAGTGAAATTATATAAAAATCAAAACGGAATTAAGTCTTCTTTCAGGCAGTGTAAAAATTCAGTCTTTGGAAAACTTATCCAGGCCCTAGGTTTATCAGAGGTGGTTGAAAACCCACTGCGTTGTCCAACCTCCACATTGTCCAGAGGAGGTAACTGAGGCCCCCAGAGGAGCCAAGGGGCTTTCCTTCAGTCATAGGGCAAGTCAGGGGCAGAACCTTGTGGGGAAGCAGAATCTTCCAACCCTTCCTCTGCACTGTACGACCTCCACATCTCACACTCGCCCCGGCCTCCTTCAGTGTACTCACTGCCTTAAAGAAACCAGATCCTCAGGTGTTTCAATAAAATGGCATTAAATCTCTTTCTGTCAGCTCCTAAGAGCTGGAAGCCAGATCATCACATCACTAAACCTTCATAAAACATGAGTGTGTAGAACTCCAGGGAAGCAAAAAGGCCTCTGAAGGGCCTTAGCCACGTTTTTATAGCTTCATCCTCCTAGCACACTGTGTGTGAATAATGCATGTTTGTTAAGTTGAGAAAAATCATAGTGGTGACCTTGCCCTCCAGGTTTCCTTCTTTTGTTTTGTTTTGTTTTTTCCTTTGTCTTGAGCCTCAGCTGCAGAGATTATGTTAAACACACTCCTCCCTTTCTCAGCACTTTATCACAATTGGTCCATACAACATGCCATGATTACATTTGTCTCTTTGTTTCTTTACCCATTCCTTCTCTTCCTTTCCAACTAAAACCCTTCCCAGGGCAGGCATCTTTTCTTCTTACCAGTTGTTAGGTACTAAGTTTCTGGCTGTTCCAAATATTGCAGCAATTGTATTTAGTACTCTGCTTAGACCCTCAGAGATCCTAATAATTTTCTTTTTTAAAATGTATATTATTGATTATGCTATTACAGTTGTCCTATTTTACTCCTTTTATTCCCCTCCATGCTGCACACCATCTCCCCCCACATTCCCTGCCTTTAGTTCAAATCATGGGTTGTACATATAAGTTCTTTGGCTTCTACATTTCCTATACTATTCTTAACTTCCCCTTGTCTATTTTCTACCTATCAGTTTTGTTACTTATTCCCTGTACTTTTTCCCCCTCCTTCTCCCTCCCACTCCCCCACTGATAACCCTCCATGTAATACCCATTTCTGTGATTCTGTTCCTGTTCTAGTTGTGTGCTTGGTTTGTTTTTGTTTGTCTGTAGTTTAGGTTTGGTTGTTAATACTTGTGAGTTTGTTGTCATTCTGCTGTTCGTATTTTTTATCTTCTTTTTGTTAGATAAGTACCTTTAACATTTTATATAGTAAGGGCTTGGTGATGGTGAACTCCATTAATTTAACCTTATCTGGGAAGCACTTTATCTGCCCTTCTTTATAAATGACAGCTTTGCTGGATAGAGTAATCTTGGATGTAGATCCTTGACTTTTATGACTTTGAATACTTCTTTCCAGCCCCTTTTTTTTTGCCTGCAAAGTTTCTTTTGAGAAATCAGCTGACAGTCTTATGGGCACTCCTTTGTAGGTAACTGCCTCCTTTTCTCTTGCTGCTTTCAAGATTCTCTCCTTATCTTTCATCTTGGGTAATGTAATTATGATGTGCCTTGGTGTGGTCCTCCTTGGGTCCAACTTCTTCAGAACTCTCTGAGCTTCCTGGATTTCCTGGAAGTCTATTTCCTTTGCCAGGTTGGGGCAGTTCTCTTTCATTATTTGTTTTAATAAGTTTTCGATTTCTTGCCCTTTCTCTTCTTTGAGTACCTCTATGATTCAGATGTTTGAACACTTAAAGTTGTCTTGGGGGTTCCGAAGCCTCTCCTCATTTTTTTCTATTCTTGTTTGTTTTTTTGTTTTAGATTTTATTTATTTATCTTTAGAGAGGGAGAGAAATATCAATGTANACTTCTTCAGAACTCTCTGAGCTTCCTGGATTTCCTGGAAGTCTATTTCCTTTGCCAGGTTGGGGCAGTTCTCTTTCATTATTTGTTTTAATAAGTTTTCGATTTCTTGCCCTTTCTCTTCTTTGAGTACCTCTATGATTCAGATGTTTGAACACTTAAAGTTGTCTTGGGGGTTCCGAAGCCTCTCCTCATTTTTTCTATTCTTGTTTGTTTTTTTGTTTTAGATTTTATTTATTTATAAAATAAATAAATAGAGGGAGAGAAATATCAATGTATGGGTGCCTCTTGTGCATCCCCTGCTGGGAACTGGCCTGCAACCCAGGCATGTGCCCTGACTGGGAATCAAACCACGATCCTTTGGTTCACAGGCCAGCGCTCAATCCACTGAGCTACACCAGCCAGGGCTCTATTCTTGTTTCTTTATTCTGTTCTGGTTGACTGTTTATTTCTTCCTTCTGGCCCAAACCATTGATTTGAGTCCAGGTTTCCTTCCTGTCACTGTTGGTTCCCATATATTTTTCTTTATTTCACTTTCATAGCCTTCATTTTTTCCTTTATTTTGCGACTGTATTCAACCAATTCTGTGAGCATCCTGATTACCAGTATTTTGAACTGTGCATCTGGTAGGTTGGCTATCTTCTCATCACTCAGTTGTACTTTTTCTGGAGCTTAGATCTGTTCTTTTATTTAGGCCTTTTTGGGTTTTTTTTGGTCTCGGTGCACCTGCACCTCTAGTAAGAGGTGGAGCCTTAGGTATTCACCAGGAAGGGGCAATCCACATTGCTGCATTGTGGCAGTGTATGTAGGGGAGGTGTCTGAAAGGGAACAATGCTGCTTGCTCAGCTCTCTGCTGGCTTTCAGTCACTACCCACAAGCAAATTGGGTCCTTCTGGTGCTGATTCCCAGGTGGGTGAATTTGTGTCTGTTTTAGGACCCTGTGGGTCTCTCCAATTAACTCTCCTGTGCGGCTGGGAGTTTCTACTGTTGCCTCAACCCCCACAGGTGTTTTCAGTCAGAGGTTTGGAGGCTTTATTTCCCTGTGCTAGAACCCTGGGTTGCACAGTCTGTCTCCCTCCCCAGTGTTCCTCCCAGTTTATCCACATGGGAATGAGGAACTGCCCACTCTGACAGCTGCTGTCTTGCCTGGTCCACCAGCTGCTGCAAGGCTGTGAGTCCTCTCTGCCCAGCTTTCCATCCCCACCCCTCCTACTGGTCTGGATGAATATTTCTTCTTTAACTTCTTGGTTGTCGGACTTCCATACAGTTTGATTTTCTGGTAGTCTGGTTATTTTTTTGTCTTTAAATTTGTTGTTGCCCTTCTTTTGGTTGTGCGAGGAGGTACAGCCCACCTCCTTGTAGGCAAGTGTCTACCTACACCTCTATTCTGGCCAGAAAAGATTCTAATAATTTTCCACAAATCTAATCTTTTTATTTCAATAATACAGAGGCTTAATGGAGTTAGACACGCCTGTGAAGTCTCAGCATTCAAAAGCATTTTCAGTTTGGTTACTCTGATTGTTGAGGTCACAGACAAGTAAATACAGAGAGAGGGAATTTCGCTCTTGGGAATACTGTGAAATTTTTCTGTCCTGATGCTGCTTAAAAAGGTTCTTTATTTCACAAAGCATAAAAACTTTTATTTTTTTACAGTTTACATGTACAATTTATTGATTTTTAATTATATTTTATTGATCATGCTATTACAGTTGTCCTGATTTTGCCCCTTTGTGCCCCTCTACCCAGCATCTCTCACTCCCTCAGGCAATGCCCCCACCATTGTTCATGTCCATGGATCATGCATATAAGTTTTTTGGCTACTCCATTTCCTGTACTGTACTTTACATACCCATGTCTATTCTGTAAGTACCTGTCTGTACTTCTTAATCCCCTCACTTCTTCACCTATCCTCCCAAATGCCCCTCCTATCTGGCAACCATCAAAACACTTTTTGTATCCATGATTCTGTCTCTGTTATTCTTGTTGTGCTTAGTTTGTCTTTTTTTCCCCAATTTTTTTATTTAATTATTTTTCAAGTACAGTTTTCTGTCAATTACTCCCATCCCATCCCACCCCCCATTAGTTTGTCTTTTAGATTCAATTGCTGATAGATTTGTATTATTTTTTCATCTTATTGTTCATAGTTTTGATCTTTTTCTTAAGTCTTTTTAACATTTCATGTAATAATGATTTGGTGCTGATGAACTCCTTTAGTTTTTTCTTGTCTGGGAAGCTCTTCATCTGCCCTTTGATTGTAAATGACATTTTTGTTGGGTAAAGCAATATCAGCTGTAGGTCCTGATTTTCATAACTTTTAATATCTCTTGCCAGTCCCTTCTAGCCTGCAGTTTCTTTTGAGAAACTAGCTGACAGTCTTATAGGAATTCCCCTGTGGGTAACTAACTTCTTTTCTCTTGCTACTTTTAAGATTCTCTTTAACTTTAACTCTTGATATTTTAATTATGATGTGTCTTGGTGTGGTACTCTTTGGGTCCAACCTGATTGGGACTCTGTGCTTTCTGGACTTGCATGTCTATTTCCTTCACCAAATTAGGAAAGTTTTCTTTCATTATTTTTCCAAATAGAGTTCCAGTTTCTTGCTCTTTCTCTTCTCTTTCTGGCACCCCTATGATGCAAATGTTGGGCCTCTTAAAGTTGTCCCAGAGACTGCTTATATTATCCTCATTTTTAATATTCTTTTTTCTTGTTCTGATTGGTTGTTTTTTGCTTCCTAATGCTCCAAATAATTAGATTGTTGGTTTCATCCACTCTACTGTTGTTTCCCTGAATTGTTTTCATTTCAATTAGTGTATCCTTAATTTCTGACTGTATCTTTTTTATGCAGTTGAGGTCCTCACTATGTTCCTTGAGCATCCTCATAAACAGTGTTTAGAACTCTGCATCTGTTAGATTGCTTATCTCCATTCATTTAGTCCTTTTTCTGGAGTTTTTATTTGTTCTTTCATTTGGGTCATGTCTCTTTGTCTCCTCATTTTGAGTCTCTCTGTGTTTGTTTCTATGCATTAGGCAGAGCTGCTTTGACTCCATGTCTTGGTAGTGTGCCCTAATGTAATAAGTGTCCTAGTGTAGCAGGTATTCTATAGGGTCCAGTGGCACAGCCTCCCTTATCACCTAAGCTGGGTATTTGAGGTGTGCCCTTCATGTAGGTTGAGTGCATGCTCCTCTTATAATTGAGCCTTTGTTTCTGTTGGTAGATCAATGGGAGGGATTTACTCAGGCCAATCAGCTGTAAGGAATGGCTGTGACCACTTACCACCAAGATTTGTCCTCCATGGAGGATCAGCTGTGCAGGGGCAGAGTGGTGGTGCTCTGATGTGGCCTGAAACTGTACACTGGTTATGCTGGCCCTGGGGTTTCCATGGTGGTACAGGCCAAGGTCAGCCCCCACCTGTGTTTTTCCCAGAACACTCTGCCTAAGCTACAAAGCAGTCTGAGATAACTGCTACTTGTGCTGGGCTTGGAGATTCCCAAGTGATGTCAAGATGTGAATATAGGCTGGCTGCTGCTAGTGCCAGGCCTGCAACTCACTGAGGCCAGCTGCTGCTTGTTTGATAGGATTTAAGAAGTTGTGAAGCATGAGCCAAGACCAGCCATTCATGTAGAAAAGCAGCTTGAGTGGGCCCATACATTGGTTGGGGTGGAGTCTCTGGGGATCTCCAAGACAGGTCAGTGTTAGCCAGATTAGTGGAGTCTTAGACATGGTACCACCTTGCCAGCTCTGTGGGGGCAGGGTTTAGCAAAGAGACAATGACCTCTTCTTGCCTTAATGCCAGACACTTCAGTTTCTCTTTTTATGCCGCTGGTGCCTTTAAAGCTGCTATCCCAGTGTTGAAGTTCAGAGGGAGTGAGTCTGAGTAGGTGAATCTATGTGTGGATTCTTTAAGAGGAACTGTTTGGGGCTCCAACAGCTTCTTCCACCAATTCAATCCCCACTGGTTTTTGAAACCAGAAGTTATAGGAACTTATCTTCCTGGTACTGGAACCATGGGCTGGGGGCCCTGGTGTGGGGCTGGGACTCCTTGCTCCTGAAATATCCCTCTGGAATTTTTGTCTACCATGTGTGGGTGAGGGACCAGCCCATTCCACATCTGTACCTCTCCTGCCAACAATTCCATAGTTGTCAGACTTCCATTCAATTCAATTTCTTATGGTTCTGAGTAATGGTTGTTATATATTTTAGTTGCAATTTTGATGTTGTGTGTCTGTGAGCCATGTCTGCCTATGCCACTATCTTGACCAGAAGTCAAATAACCTTTTTAAAATAGCTAATAAAGAAGGATGCTCTCTTGAAGAATTAAAATTTAGCATTTTACCTCATGTTTGGACATTGATCTTTAATAATTTACAAAGTAATCTTTGAATATAGTTATTCAATTAGCCAAATTTTATATGTGTGTATATGTATAAGCATATTCAAGATAATTTTTATAAATAAATAAATAAGGAATTTGTGAAGCATGAGCCAAGACCAGCCATTTATGTAGAAAAGCAGCTTGAGTGGGCCCATACTTTGGCTGGGGTGGAGTCTCTGGGGATCTCCAAGACAGGGATATATATATCCCTGTATTGACAATAGTGAGGTCAAATGGGTACAAAACTACCTCTCTGGCAGCAGTACACATTGGTACAACTTTTAGAGAGCCACATGGCAACCACGTTTCAAAAATCATAACAATGTTCACAATGTTTGACTTAATAATTCTCTCCTGAGACATTATTCAATAGATTGTATAGCAATAATTTTAATTGAGAAAGGTTTACATATTATTATGAAATCTTACATATTTATTATTAGTGGGATAAATGAACAAACATCTAAATAAAAAATATAGATTGTGAAAAATGCCATGATGTGAATAAGAATGGTGATGTGATGCAATGTGATATGAGAGAGAAGAATGGGGAATGCTTTTCATGGAGTGTTCAAGGAAATCCTCTCTGAGGGAGTAACACTCAAGCTGGCCTATAAATGAGAATGAACCAGTCATGTGTCGAGCTTGGAAAAGACCATCCCAGAAAACATCAACTACAGACATCTTGAGGCAGAAAAGAGCCTTTCAGATCAAGAATTGGCTTGATCAGTGTGACTAGGATGTGGTGAACAGAGTAAATGTGGTGTGAAGAATTGAGTCAGAGTCGGGTGATGTGATATATGAAAACATAAGGATAAAAACATGCTATGAGCTCTACTCTGGTGATTTCACACACATATTTTAAAAATTGAAAGGAAACATAGAAAAATTGAAAAAGGAATGATGTGTGGGCATTTTTTAATTGCTGGTAATATTTTTATGTTATCACATAAAAATTAGATATCCTTATTTAAATACGCAAAAATAGGGTATCCTTATTTAAATATGCAAAAATATGTGTCACCATGACATGAAATAAATCCTCTTTCATGCTCATCCTACAGAGTTGACATAGGTCTTCTTTGGAAANTATATGAAAACATAAGGATAAAAACATGCTATGAGCTCTACTCTGGTGATTTCACACACATATTTTAAAAATTGAAAGGAAACATAGAAAAATTGAAAAAGGAATGATGTGTGGGCATTTTTTAATTGCTGGTAATATTTTTATGTTATCACATAAAAATTAGATATCCTTATTTAAATATGCAAAAATATGTGTCACCATGACATGAAATAAATCCTCTTTCATGCTCGTCCTACAGAGTTGACATAGGTCTTCTTTGGAAAGGGTTCCCTTCTCTGTGGTGCACTCCACACTGCCAACCATAACAATGATTCATCTTCAATCCACTGAATTGAATTTACTATGAGAATTCAGTTCACTCTGGCACACATGTACAGACACACTTCTATGGTCTTTAACCTGTATGTGAATTGCTCACATTCTAAGGAAAAAGTTCTAGTAACATGAAATTTTTGCTTTTGTTTTGCTTTGTTTTAAAATACAATTGACATATAACATTGTATGTGTTTTAGGTGTACAACACAATGATGTGATATATGTATACATTGCAAAATGATCACCACAATAAGTTTAGTTAACATCCATTACCATATATTGTCAAAGAAATTTTTTCCCTGTGATGAGAACATTTAAGATTTACCCTCTTAGCAACTATTGTCACCATGTTGTACATTAAATTCCAAGACTTATTCATCTTATAACTGAAAGTTTGTACCTTTTGACCACCTTCACCCATTACATCTACCACTCACCCCCACCTCTGGCAATCACCAACCAGTTCTTTGTGTCCATGAGTTTAGATTTGTTTTTTAAAATCCACATATTAGTGAGATCATACAGTGTTTGTCTTTCTCTGTCTGATTCATTCCACTTAGCATAATGCCCCCAAGTTCCATTAGTACTGTCACAAATTTCAGGATTTCCTTCTCTTTATGGATGAATAATATTTTATGTATGTAAAATGTTCATATATATATGAAGATGTGAGCTGCATCTTTCTATTTTATATATATATAATAGAAAATATATATATTTTATAATATATATGTATATTTTCTATATATAATAGAAAGATGCAGCTCACATCTTTTTTATCCATTTATCCATCAGTGGATACTTAGGTTGTTCCCATATCTTGGCCACTATAAATCATGGATATGCAGTGAACATGGGTGTATATCTTTTCAAGATACTTATTTTGTTTCCTTTGGATAAATATGAGATATGGAATTGCTTGGTCATAGAGTAGTTGTATTTTTAACTATTTGATAAACCTCCATACTGTTTTGCACAGTGACTGCACCAATTTACATTCCCATGGAAAAAATGAAACTTTGTTTTTAAATACAGACTGAAGTGGTAGCCCCTGAATCAGAGGACCACATTTTCCTCAAAATGCAGAAAAATGAAAAATGCTTAAAACCATTTACATTTTCCAAAAGAACCAAAGAATATTTTAATAATCAATAGTTTAATATCAAATAATTAATGGACTATACAGTTAGTGCTCACCAATACCAATGTGCTTACATACATATTCTATTCTCCCCTGCATTTTGGTTGCCATTTGACTAAATATGGTTTATAAAATCTGAACAGCAGTGAGGTGTCACCTTCAGCCTGGAGTGATCATCTAGTATTATTTCCCTATGGCTTCTTTCCCATCTATATGGCCAGGAGTGAAGGAGTGTGAGAATGCAGAGCACATGTGGAAGAAACACAGATCTGTGAGTCATTGTGTGGCATGTGCTGCTGGAATTACATGTTACAACAGCTATCATTTATTACCCTTCTAAGTCATGATATACATGTTCTATGAGGTATATCTGTAGAATCTCCCCACTTACTTTGATTAGAACTTGCATAAAGGATTGAACCCTGTATCCCTTTGGAAGACACCAATTATGTTTCCAAATCTCAATTATATCTATAGTGAAAAAAGAAACCAAAGATTCTCCAGAGTGTAGAAAACAAGCATGACCTAACATGCTTGCGCTGCCAACTTGATGTTGCCTATGAAAACCCAAAGAGCTCTAACTAAATTCCAAATTGTCTCTTAGTTTGACTTTTTGTTTTCCCCAAATGGTGTTTCCTTTGCCTAAAATGCCTTTCACCCTCTTGTCTGCCTGGCACAGTCCCACAATGCTTCATGGTCCAACTCAAATGTCAACTCTTTTTTGAAGCTTTTCTCCAGCCTGCCCTAGGCAGAATTAATCACTTCTCTCTTCTGTCCTTGCAAAGGTCATCGATGACTGCCTAATTGGCACACCCAATGTCTTCTTTTCAGCTTATATTCTATTTGACCCCTTTTACACTTATTAATATTAAAAATTTCCTCTTTAGTAAAAAAGTCTTAGTTTTTAAGATTTTACTCCTTGTATATTTTCTGCCTACCTTTCCCCTCATTCTTCTCAACTCCTTACCTGGATCCATCTATGTTCTATCCTTAGATATTAATGCCTTCAGTTTACAGCCTTGGCTTGCTTCTCACTTCACCAACTCATTGAAGATCTTCATTCTTTCCATTGGTTTTCATAACCAGCAATAAACCACTGATTTCAAAGGAGGTACCTCTAGCTGAACTCTTGCCTGAGCTCCAGCCCCTTACTTTCAATTATCTACATGACTTTTAGTTACTGTACAAAATGGGTTGATTTCTTTCCTCCTCAAGCATGCTCTGCCCCATCTATCCCTTATGTCAACTAGTAGCACCCCCAATTGATTATTACCTAAACTGGTAATTTCAGGAGTCCCTCTCTACTCTTGCCTCTTTTTCATCTTTCACACACAGGTTATCAACAATTCCTATTTAGAGGTCCTTTATGTAAATGAAAGAGCATTGACGAGCTATGAGTTAGGGACCTAAGACCAAATTTTTACTCAACCACTTACTAGTTATATGACTTAGATAAAATTATTGAATACTTCATCTCTCTGATCTTCTAATTTCTTATCTGTAAAATTGGGATAAAAATTATGTATGAAATTGTAGGAGTATCACAAACAGTTAATGAAAAATGTCTACTGTAGGGAACCAAATGCTCACATATTCTTTTTTAAAAATATGTTTTATTGATTATGCCATTACAGTTGTCCCATTTCCCCCCTTCATTCCCCTCTACCCTGCACACTCCCTCCCCCCATTCCTCCCCTTTAGTTCATGTCCATGTGTCACAAGTTCTTTAGTTTCTACATTTCCCATACTATTCTTGCCCTCTCCCTGTCTATTTTGTACCTACCATCTACACTACTTATTATCTGTACATTCTCCCCCCTTCTCCTCCTCCCACTCCCCTGTTGCTAACCCTCCATGTGATCTCCATTTCTATGGTTCTGCTCCTGATCTAGCTGTCTGCTTAGTTTGCTTTTGTTTTAGGTGTGGTTTTTAACAACTGTGAATTTGCTGTCCTTTCACTGTTCATATTTTTTATCTTCTTTTTCTTAGATGAGTCCCTTTAACATATTCTTATCTCTATTTCCCCCTAAAATGCACATTCCTAGTCACTTAGTTCAGGACTTCATCACCTCTCACCTGTATATTATTGCAAAAGCTGTACAAAGAGTCTTTTGGCCTCTCCCCTCTTCCATACCCCCAACCCCAAGTGTTTTTTTTTTCCAGAGGGCTACCTGCTGTGCCTTTCTCACACACAAATAAGTCACATCACTCCCTGCTTAAAACTATTGCTAAACTTCCAGGGATAAAACTGCTTATTATCTGTCTTCTATCATCTCACCTTTCCCTGACCACATCATGCCTATTCTAGTTAGAGCTCTTTTGACTTCAAGGTACAGATACTCAAACTAGCATAAGAGAAGGGGAAATTTAGTGTAAGGATGCCAAGAACTCTTGGAAAGACAATGACATTGGACCAAGTGCAGACCCATGCAGACTTCTAAGCCCACTCAACCTCCTTCTGGACCAAAAATATGGAATGTAGTAAAATTCAATAGAATAGCATTTTGGGGGATCTCTGTACATGTTAAAAACTAAAAGCGAAATCATTAGGTGCCTGAAATAAGGAACTCAGATTCAGAGAAGTTGTTAGGAGATGCAACCCAGTAGGAGTTTAGACCAGATGAGCTTCTATGGCTTTGCTGCTTGCAGGATGGGTATAGGATTCAGAAGAGCAGGCCAGCACCAGAGAGGCTAGACCCTCTCTACCTGCATGATACTCTCTGCTTAAAGTCATAAAGTGCTTAGAAAACAATGACCGAAATTCTGCCCATTGATGTGGATAAACACCAGAGAAGCTTGCACCAAGGTCATGGTTGGTAAAGTGATTATCTGGTAGAAGATAGAGCCCAGGATTATGCCATGAATACACATGACTTCTCATATGATGTAGGAAACCCGAGAATAGAAGCTAGAAAGTGAAACCCATTGGCCCAGGCAGAAGCAAACGCAGAGCCTTTTGGTGTGGTTACTTCTGAAAACGGATCAAATGTGTGCCTACAAAAAGCAGCACCTGCCAGGAAAGCATTTTTAGGGAATAATAACATGGATGAAGGGGAGAAACTGAAGAATCTAAAATAAATGAGTATTACAATTAAAACTCCTGTTGTATATGTAACAGTATTGATCACCTCAAATTTCTCTTTTTGTTCATGATCTGCAAAGCTGTACAAGAATGCAAGTGCTCCAAGGGTAGTTCACAGTTATTTTACAGCGAGTGGCAGGCACTGAATTAATATTTGCTTGAGGAATGAAAAGTGCTTTACATAAATCTGCTCTTTATAAATCAGAAAACAGCCCCATACCAGGCAAATGGCATTGTTAATAAACTGAAAAATACTATTATTCTTTTCTCATAACCATAGATTCATCATTAAAGCTTTTAAATGAAAATTTTCAAACATAAACATTGCAGAAAGTAAAGAAGCTTCATCTACTCATCACCCAGTTTCAACAATTATAAATTCATAGTCAATCTTGATTCATAAAATAAAATTTTTTTAAGTTCAAAGAGATAAAAGAAGAAAAAGATGCCAGAAGGCAAGAATAGAACCCAATGAAAATTGAGAAATCAAAATTAACAAAACAACCACAATGAAAGTATAAGAATATAAAACAATAATTAAAATTTTAAAAACCCCAACTTGAGAGATAGTTAAACAGAAAATTATACACAACTCAATAGATAATTAAACTTGAAAATACCTCTGAAGAACCCACCCAGTATGTAGGACAAGGGACAAAAAGATGGAAAACATAAAAGAGAAATTAAAGAGTCTAGGAGCCTAGAATAAAGTGTTTCGGAATAAGTATATGGTGGTAATGAGAAGGCAGTGGATTTTCCAAAATTGGCAGCAGAAGTTCTCAAAACTGAAAGAATGCTCTGGACCCTTAGCAAAATCCATGCAAATAAACATGCTCCCAGGCTTGTGGTTATAAGATTGCAGAACCCTAAATACAAAGAGAAAATCATAAAATGTGCAAGAGCCACAGCTACAAATTGATTTTTTTAAATCTCACTTGTTGAACCAATTGGTTGTCACTCTCTCTTTCCACTTTAACAAAATCATTTTTTGTTCCAAGCACTATGTCAAATTAAACAAACAATAGCAAAAAAAACCCAAAAACCCACTTCTATTTCTTAGCTTCCCTCAGATCTTGGAGCAATCACATGACAAGATTCTCACTAACAACATATATGGGAGCTGGGTTCTGGAAATTCTTTTTCTCTCTTGATAAGGCATTGATTGTTCATATGATATTCATGGATATAAGCCAAATTTCCACTTGGTTGCTCCTGTGAAAAGAATGAGGGCCAGGAAAGGAAAAAAGGAATATTCATCTTTAAATTTTAGTTGTAATTTCTATATTTTTACAATGTATACATCTACAGCAAACACAATAAATTTCTAACATGTGCTAATCCTAGATGAAGTTACATGGGTGCTTGTTGAAATTTTATCTATATAATTATGATTTTTAAAACTTTATGCATTAAAACCCAGAGAAAAGAATCTCATACGATGACAAGGCCTCCTGAGAACAGAAATGGGAAAGTTCAAGGGACCGGAGGCAGGCCCTCTCTTAGGGCTCCACAGGGTGAGGGGGAAGAAAAAGATACATGGTATCCCTGCTTCCCTCTATGTGGCCTCTCCTTCCTCTCTCTCTTCTTTCACCCTCCCATAGTTCATTCACCCTCATGACTTTGCATATCCAGGGTCAACCCCGACACAACCCCATTCATGCAAGCTCATCCCCAGTACACCCTGATAATCACAGCAGTCTGTTTCCCAATTTGAAAATCCTGAGCAATGACTACATTGGTAGGTCATCTTCTCAATTCAAGCTACAATTCATGGAGCCCTGAGTGAGCTATTAACCCCTGTTTTGAAATCAGATATCTATCCCCGATCCACTCAGCTATGACCATAGCTTGGCTACCACGATGCAGATGTGAGGAGTGGAAACTGCAGGCAGGTGGGGAGATAATGGTCAATTTTCAAGCATAATTCTCTATGTTCAGGTGGTTCTCTCTTCCTGGAACACACATTCCAACTCCTCCCTCTGCTCCTTCTCTACCTGGCAATGTGTTCTTCTCCAAGAGAGAGATCTAACTTTTCTAGAAAGCCACCCCAGCTTCTTGAGGATGTGGTAGCACTCCTTTGCTCCTAAGAACTTGTACTTATCTCCCCATAGTATGCCAATTACACATGGAATCACAGCTATTCGTTTACTCATGTGTCTCCTTTACTAGACTATGAGCCTCTCTAGGGTAAAGACTCTCTCAGCTTCCCTGTATTTCCAGTGCCCAGCATCATTGCTAACATGGACAACATGGGACTGACTCAATATATGGATGGCTATCACTTGATCTGTGAGCCTAGCCTTTCAAATATTTTCTATTAACCACATCCTAAGTACTCTACAGAATCCCTGTAGTAGGTGTAGTTCACAGAGTGATAGACCCTGAGTCCAGCTTCCTCAATTTACAGACAAGGGAAACTGAGACCCTGGCAGGTGAAGGAAGTTGAAAAGGAAACATGGCTGGTAAGTATGGGGTGGGAAGGAGGTCTCCTCCCTCCTCACCTGTTGGGTAGAAGTCCATTGACAACTCTTCTCTCAAAGAACAGTCACGGAGATAAACTACACCAAGTCCCTTAGGTTCCAGTGAACAGTAAGAATGTGAATATGCTGGCATGTTTTATCACACTCAAAGCACCCTTAGAAGTATAAATGTTAGGAAGATTTACACTGCTTCACAGTATCATTCCTTGTGTTCATTATTGAGCCACCCTCAGTGCACCCCTGAGGGAACAGTGTTCCCCCTGAGAAAGACCCAGTTATCCCAGGCTTTGAAGTGCTATCTGAGGCCTTCTCTGGCCATCAGCAACACAGGACACAGGCAGAGCAAGGACAGATATGTGCCTATGACCCTGGCACAGACGAGTCCAGTGTATGACTCTGATCCACCCTGCAGCCTGTTCCACTGTGTTGAATCCGGGCTGTGCTTACACAGGAAGCTCTGTGTATCACTGTGCTGTGGGCAGGAACCCTCAAAGCCCTTCCTACCACTGATAAACAGTGTTTGGTTTGGATCAAGAGGAAAAATAAGGCACAGAGGATAATAGAGGCGGATGAGGAAAACAACACACAGGACTCCAAAATGAGAGCAAAAGAAGAGTATTGCTTTGAACCACTAATGTGGCAACTAACTCTAGAAACAATGAACCCTGGAGTGGAAACAGTGATATTGGGAGAGCAGCCACCCAAGAGCAGTCAGAGCAGACAGTTCACGGCCAGGGAACTGGCAGGCATTGTGTGTTATGGCTGCAGAAGGACAAACAGTGTAGGTCAGGGAAGTCAGGCCCCTTTCAAAGGACAAGATTTGGTGCTCAGATGACTTCAGTTGTGTCTGCTCATGAGAAAAGGTGTGCCTTCATGTGAATGGCAGCATAAGACCACCTGAAAGGAAAAAAAAGGCAGATGAGTAGGCTTTGGCTTAAAACAGTTAAATCCCTAACAAGAGGGTGATCATATTATTTGTTTTTGTTAAACTGCCTTGGGTAGGTGGTGTGTAAGCCCCTTTCACCAGAGACTTTTGTGATGAAACATTGTTTGCGTAACTCCAGGGGATTTTGTTTCCTTGAGTGAGGGACAAAAGTCAAAGGGGAAAGCAAAGTTGTTCAGAATATTAGGAGAAATTTTTAGAGGCTAGAGTGAGGGGTGAGGCAGTGAAGAAACAGCTGACAAGGTCAAGAGACTTTGGGGTAAATAAAAGAAATGTTTAATGGGGAGTTTAATTTACTCTGAGATATGAGCTGTAATTTTTCTTCTCCATCTCTCCAGGAAACTTTACTGAAGGTTTCACTAAAATATGCATTTATTCCTAAGGCACTGTGGGGCTGGGATTTGTTTTATGGGATGCTTGTTTCATACTCAGGTGGATATGGGGTAAGACCCAAGTTTTCTGGGCCTGCCATTCTACTTTTAAATGAATTGTTTCTATGGAACTTCCCATGCCAGGATCCCAGGCCTTTGACAAAAGTGCCAACTTGGCATGAATAAAGGAAAAATAATTTCTTCTTTTATCTCCACTCCCAGAGCTATGCAATTATAGTTAGAGCTAGGTGATTTATTAATAATTTAAGGCAGCATAGTAATTATGGAGAAATTTTGCACTGTGGCAGATTCAGTAGGGAAGAATAGAGCTGGAAAAAAAGAGGCAAAGAACTTGCTAGGCAGAGTCTAGGAAAAAAATACCAAAATAGGGTCTTTTATCTCCCAAGGCTTTGTTCAGGCCCACTGATAGTTAGCACAGGTTGTCCTAGAGAAGATGTGGATGAAGGTTGTTGCACAGGTTGAAAAGAGGAAGGACTGACTAATGCAGGAGGAGGACAGAAGTGGGCAACAGTACAGATGTGGGCTCCTGAAGGCAGGGGTGAGTGCTGCTAGATATCTGGGCTATAGCTAACTTGGATGAGATAGACGTGTGGGGACCTGTGACAGGAGAGAGCTGTCATGGTCAGGAAAGGCCAGGTTTTGCTGAATTCGTAAACATATTCTAAAACTCTGAGGTGTCACACAGCACATAAAGTGAGTCAAGCTGCTATAAGTTCACAGCTTTGGTGGGCAGTTAACCTCCATGCAGTGACCCCACAGGTTACATCTATATTTTATCTGTACCTTCTAGAACACATGGCTTCCAAGGTCACTGCAGAATAGGAATAAGAGGACATATCTGTACTGCCTGGTATGGTATCTAATAACCACATGTGGCTACTTAAGTTTAAATTAATTAACATTAAATTAAATTTGAAATTCAGGTCCTTAACTATCATTGTGGACAGTACCGGCATGAAAGGTCTTTATCACAGCAGAAAGTTCTGTTGGACAGAGCTGGTATATGGGATCTCTCGGAGAAGCCTACATTATTTTTGCCACATCCCATTGGTGGAAGCTGTCTTTTAATCCCAACCTTCCTGCTGTGCATGCTGGTATGTATACGCACCTGGAGGAAAAAATGGGTTTGGTGGGTCTCTAGTCTTCCCCACAGGGTATCTCCCCTGCCTGGCAACTAGGAGGGACCCAGGAATGCCCAACCCCACATGGATCAACAAGCTGGGGCAGAGGACCAAAGCAGAGCCAGGGCCATAGGATGAGTCCTTTTCAGTTTCTTGCACAATACAAAGTTGGGGTGGGGGCAGGGGAGAGAATGAGAGAAGACAAGAAAATCCTGAAAAGTGACTGGCAGATTTTTCCCTAACCTTGGTGAGCAGAAAATTAAGTAAAATTTTATTTGATTTAGAAAAATAAAGAAATCAAGCATCTTTTCCACTTCAAGTGCTTTTGGGCAGCTTCTATGTGTTATGTGGTCTCACTTGTGAAGTGGTTATGTGGGTTGAGGAGGAAATCACAGACTTCACCATCCAATAGGTCTGAATTCCATTTCTAAAAGAACTAAACCAGGGGTCCCATGAGTGGGGCTAAGGGAGGCATGGGCAACCTGACTCAGCAGCCACATGTGCAGTCCTCACTGTGACAAGGAAGGAACACAGAGACTGGGGGTGCAAAATCAGGCCTCCAGTCACAGGGAAGCAAGACTAAAACTGCAAAAGAAACTTAGGATGTCAGAAGCTGGGGAGATGAGGGAAAATTCAGGAAACATGATTCAAGGCAAGTTAGGGAAAAGTGTTCATACTAAATTCTGCCACCAATGCAAGGGTCCCAGAGAACTCCTGCCTTCATAGCCAAAATGCACACACAGGGCCAGGCCTCAGGTAGACTTAGTCTCTCTGAATCTGGTCTCCATCTTCACCAATGGAAACAGTAACCCCACTTCCAACTCTTGCAGTGAAGATTAGATTAAACACTGAACAAATTTTCTTTATTTCATCATCTTTTATTGTTGATTTATATTCTGCAGTATCTTTTAAGACCAAGTTAAACCCTACCTTATGAAGTGTATGCCATTTCCTTCTCTGATGTTTTCAAATTATTTTGAATTTCACAAAATTACAATCTGGTTTTCTAACTCTCTTACAATGGGGTCATTATGTAGACATCTATTACTGTTTTACTCACTACTGTTTTCTCAGGGGTGGTGTGTGTGGTTTCTCTAACTACAGTATAATAGTGTTCTAAGTAGGGAACTCTCTTGGACTAGATTTACAGTAAGTCCTTAATGAGTTATTTTTCTAATTTGGATTGATAAGGGGCCTTCCCTGGTGAAGTGTGAGCACTATTTTGGACTCTGTATAATTTGCATGGGTTTTTATTGATAACTGAGACATTACTGTGGGTCATTATGTTAAAGAAACCCAGCTCAAAAAGCACAGGAAGTTATTCTTCCTAAAGAGTAAATCTCAAAAAACCATGGTTTGTCTCCAGAATGCTCTGGAGAATGTTGCCTGCAAGCATCAAAATGAGCACTTAACAAGACATCCAGAGAGGGACATCTAAGCACATGACCCCACCACAGAAATGAACACCCTGGGCCAGAAAACAGAGGCTGTGAGACAATAGGGTATAGTTGCCAGGGGAGAGCCTGGCTCAGTCACAAATCTCAGAACACTAGGCTGAAAGATTGAGGCCTGTTAGTGTAAGGGGAAGGTCATCTTGGTGATAAATAGAAGGAAATATTATTTATTACACTTGGTTGTAAACATATGGAGCATATTAGCTTAAGGATGTCAGGGAAAATTATAAATAGATTCAAAGGGGATTCTGATAAACTCATGCACAATAGGCCTTACTAACAGATTCTTAAAGGAAAGTTGGGAATATTCTGTAGGTGTTGCCAGTCCTTTGAGATCAATATCATATAGAAAAAATATAATATACTTCCATTATACATCTTTTTAAATATTTTATTTATTTTTAGAAAGGGGAAAGGACTGAGAAAGAGGGAGAGAAACATTATTGTCTGATTGCCTCTCACACACCCCCTGCCAGGGATCTAGCCTGCCACCCAGGCATGTGCCCTGTATGGGAATCAAACCAGCAACCCTTTGTCTGCAGGCTGGCACTCAATCCACTGAGCCACACCAGCCAGGGCCCCATCACATATCTTTCAGCTCTCATTGTCAGGGACAAATGCTGATATGGGGATTCACTAGTCTGACAGTCTATAATATTTACTGGATTCTTATCTTTTTATTTCTTGGAGTCAAGAGACTTGAGGTTTGTATTCACTGAAGTTTATTAAATAAGCTTAGAGGCAATGGAAGGTTTGGTTGAAAAAATGGCTTACTAATGTTAAATAATTTGTAAATACAGACAACCTCCCATACTCCAAATAACCCAATTAAAACCATCCTGACATTAATTCAACCCTCAAAGCAGTACTTATGGCCTACAAGTGTGCCAATTACATGTGTATTACTACCTACCACCAGTAGCATATCTTGCTCCAGAGATAGAAATAGGCTGTTTTTCAAACCACATTCAAATAGAAAATGCAAGAGAGAAAGTACATAGATAGGCCCGCAGTCCTAAACATTAGGAGAAGAATTAACCTGACTAGAGACAGGAAGCTTTAGACAGTCCAGAGTAGACTGATGCCAGTTTGTGGCTTAGAACAGGAGGTCCAAGAGGGAAAAAGGACCAGCAGAGGACACACAGGAAAGGGTGTAGAAACAGGGGCTCCTGGTCCACCCCATGCCTCCCATCCAGGCCTCCCTAATCTATTTTCATGCTATGCCAATTAGCTTGTTTGAGTTTGCAATGAAGGACTGACTATATTGATGTGTGGAAGTGAGGCTGAAATGACTTTAGGGTTTTGTTAAAAATGCCAACATTAAATAAAAACCTCAGGCATTCTGGCATTTGAAACAATGCATCCAAGGAGATGTCAGAGAGTATATTATTCATCAAGATAATGGATAATAGTACTTGCCTTAAGAAGACAAAGATTATTCCTGTTCTTCTCCCCCACAGAGAAAGGCTTTCCCCCATAAAAAGAACTCTGGGATGTATTAGCCCATGTCTTCTGCTCTGAATTGTTAAGCTCTCATATTTTCATTCTCCCTGTTTTTGCTTAGGGAGGATATGGAGGAATGTTGTGCAAAATATAAGATCATTGGTCTTATATTTTACAAATCTGGTTGAAGACCATATTTGTATATGATAAACACCACCTCAACCACTGCCGCTGGGAAGAGCATTGCCAGTACAGTGATACTTCAATCTTATTTGGCCTTGACCCACAGTAAGAATTACATTTTATGTCACAACTCAGGTCATACAAATATACTCATACACACTATTGAAATACAAATTCCATGAAATAATACCTAGCCTCACTACATCAGAGCCACTCGGATATTTTCTATTCTAGTTGTTTGTTTCCGTAAATGCTGGTCACCACACTCTCAATGTTTTTATTATCCACACATTGTTCATGACTTGTAGTTTGGAAACCCTAAGCATGAGAAGAACACACACATTCAGCTCACTTCTCACAGACATCCTATTTTTGTGGGCTACCCAGAGCCTCCATGCTTGCCCAGACCTAAGAAGCCCGTCTGATCCGATAGATAACAGTATGACCATTTTTCCCCACAGCAACTTCTAACTGAGGCTTCCAACTAGGTTCCTTCTTCTTACAGGAACCCTAGAAGAGAGCGTTTTCATAACTACATGTGTCTCTGGTTGGATGAAGAAATATACCAAGAAACCCTTCTGTCACCTTGACCTCTAAAACTGAGGTTGGGAGCAGAGAGCTTAGCATATGACTCATCCAAAGATGTTGATGCATACAATGCTTCTTGTATGTGCTCTGGCCAGGGATCAAACCTGCAAACTTGGTGCATTGAGACAACACTCCAACCTGGCTAAGTTACCCAACCAGGGCTACTTTTCAGAAAGATATTTTAGCAAGGGTTGAACCAAAGGAAATTTGACCTAATTAAGCAGAAATCTGGATTTAAAAGTGGTCCATTCATTGAAAGGAGAGGAGTAAGGGAACATTTATTGAGAGACTACTAAGTGATAGTTCTGTATTGAGTAGCCACAATTGCCTGATGGGTTGTGTATAATTTTCCCACCTTACAAATAAGCTCCAGTTCTCATCCTTAGTAAGTGGCACAGTTAGAAATATTTAAAACACAGTCATTCCTGGGCTCAATGCCCATGCTTCAAAAAAATTAACTATAACCTCTCCAAGAATAGTCTATTCAGGCTTTGCTATTTTTATTTTTACTCTCCACCTGTTGATGAATTTTGCTCCATAAATTCTGCTCCTTTCACAGTGGTGATATAAACTAAATCCAAATCCTGATCCCAAATCAAAATGTCACTGAAGACCCTTATGTCCTCACCCTCTGTTGATTATAAGTATGTCTCCATATAGTAAGGCTTCTTCTGGTGCTGGCCTCACTGGGGTGTCTCTTAGGTCCATGGTGGGTCTGGGTCTCTTAGACCCAGCTTCCAATGTCCTTGGAGCCTGCCCTTCCTGTGCAGGTTTAGTCCTCAGAGCTTCCCTATGGGCCTCCATCTGGGCTGGGTAGACCAGGTGGCCAGTTACCTCTTGCAGTTCCCACATCTGAAATTGGCCTCTCTTTCCTAGGATCCTCCAGGAAGGTTTCTAATGACTAAAAGTAAATGAGGTAAGGTACACATTTCTGATGCAAATAACAAGGATCATGATCAATCTGGACCAAATAACATCTATTTGGCCACTACTTAATTGTCAAGCTCACTACACTCTGCCAAAAGCTGGGCTTAATCTCTACACATGGATAGGCTAGATTCTGCTGGGCTGGGTGCAGGGATAGCTTCTCCCTAGAAAAGCTTAGGGATCATCTCCCCACATGAACAAATGCTCAGCTCTCTCTAGAAAGACATTTTATTTATAAACCTATTGGTGTGCTGGATCTGTGAAATTCCACTTAATTGAAGTGCTGAACAAACTTCTTTGGCAGGCAGAAGTACTGAGCCCTTGAGAATGAGACAGTTGAGCACTCAAGCCATGTTCAAATACAATACTCGCTATGCTTCCTCCTTGCAGAAATCTGAAGACCAGGTGAACATGTAAACCACAGGCACCAGCCAGTTTCCTGCAGAGCTTTCTAAATCCTGCCTTTCCCATCAAGGCTGCTGAAAAAGGAGGGGACTCTCAGGATGGCACAGAAGGTGGTTTGGGCTGGGGTTCCTGGAGAGCCAGGAGAAGCTTTCAAGTATAAACTGGCCTCACGGGCTCAATCCAGGGGAGAGGACAGGGACGGCACAGTCTGGGACTCTGTCCTTTAATTATTCCAGTTGACTGAAACTTTCATATCTTTTCATTTTCACTCTGAAACAATTATTAGTTTTGAATGCTGAGGTTTTACATTGAAAATATAATGAGAACCTTCGTGACTTTGGAATGAGAAGCAGAAAGTTGCATTGCTGGGGTTTCTCTCTGGGGACTGGGCAAGGAAAAAAACCCAGGGGGCAGTAACTGGTTCTGGCACCTCCTGAGACCTGCGGGTCACCATGCAACATACTTCTTCAGATTCTAATTATACATGCTCTTTTCTGAGAAATTCCACTCATCGTCTTGTCTCATAATCACAGAGAAGGGGAGACGCACTGTGGGGAACAGTTGTGTCTGGTACTATGAAGTAATTACTCAGAATGAAAAGTTCACCCTTGGATAAGTAGCAGTGGGCAAAACAAGAGGTCAAAATGAGGCCATGCAGAGGAAAATTTTTCTAGATGCCACCAAAAGAAAACCAGACCAGTGTTTAGTCCTGGCATCATGGGTGCCTAGACAACCAGGTAAAATATTGTAAATTTAGCTGATACAACCATTTTGAATTTATGATGTTGAACAACTGACTTGTCTGGTGTTTCATTCTCCCCCAGAAACCTCATAATAAATGAAAGTCTATCTCTATGCCATGCAGATTTCTTGTTGATATCTTTTTGGGGACTTTCATGGTGGAAAGTAAATTGTGCCCCATTGCTTTAAAAATGCTGATTTCAAATATTCCCCCTTTTTTGGCATAACTCCTAGATACAACTTCACATATCTCCAATTCTTCCAGAAACTTCTGAATTCACAGTACAGCCCAGTGAAATCTGCGGTCTTCATATGTGGGTGTATGGGGTCAAAAGGACACCAGCTCTGCTGAGAACTACTGGATCAGGGCTCCACTTTGGGGAAGGCAGATACCAAGGCCTCCACAGCTGCTTCTGGCAGTTATGGTGCAGCAAATGTCCCTGTTCCCTGGCTTTCTAAGTCTCTCCATACGTTTACTCGACTTGCCTTAGTGCCATCCACGAAAGAGGACAATTTCTTCTGCATGACAGGGAGAGAGGAGGGAATCATTTTCTTCATGGGGATGAAGTTGTCACTATTCTCACAGGAGTGAATTCCATGTTTTGAAGACATCAAAACTGCAAGTTTTGCTCATTGCTAAGCTCTTAAGGTCACTTTTCCAAGTCATAGAAGTGGTCAGTAACAGAACTTTGGTGTCATTAATGTGTTAGAAGGAGAATAGAAAATGATGTTATTTGCAAATATGATTTTCACCTACCCTCCCCAAGTTCACTTGATAAATGTCACTCTTCCTGGTTTACTTGACCCAGATATCTTCAGAGGACACTACCCAGTGAGCAGATGATCATGGATCCTTGGGTCAAAGAATATTCTTTATCTGAGTGGCTGAATCAGGTCAATACAGTGATAAACTGCCTGCCTTCTCTGGAGCAGGAAGGGAATGTTGCTGTCCAAGTCACCAGACTCCTGCCTCCAAACTTATTCCAGGCAATTCTGTGCTGGCCTAGGGAATACAAGCAAGCTCATGGAAAGTACCAAGCCCACAGGAGGTAGGTACCTCTAACCTGAAGGACAGCTCTCTCCCCCTGACAGAGATAGCACAACCCCATTCCCCCTTTCTTCCACTCTCCCACAAGAACAAGAGATGAGTTGAATAAATTATACCCCTATGCCAGTGATCTTCAACCTTTTTCTTCTCATGGCACACATAAACTAATTACTAAAATTCTGCAGCACACCAAAAAATATATATTTTGCTTATCTGACACAAAAATTAAGTATAATTTTGATTCATTCACAGGGATGGCTATTGTTGTATTGGCTGTTGCCATTTTTTTTATTTGACGGACTGAGGGAAAAGCTGTCACCACTGCCCCTGACTAAATAGTCAGGTGTTGCATGTTTTACAAATTCTTGAGGCACAGCAAGTTGAAAATTGCTACTTTACACAATAGAGTAATACACAGCTATGAAAAAACAATGAGGATACAATCTAGGTAGAGATGTGAAAAGATCTAAGAGACTTAAGTAAAAAAGAAAAGGTGCATGGGGTGGGGGTAGGGATGAATTTAGTAAAGGCAGTCAGAAGGTACAAACTTCCACTTATAAAAGAAATAAGTCCTGGGCATGTAATGTATAGCCTAGTGATTATAGTTAATAATACTCTATTGCATTATTGAAAGTTGTCAAGAGAGTTGATCTTAAAAGTTCCCATCACCAGGAAAAATGGAACTATGTGTGGTAATGTACATTAACTAGACTTATTAAGGTAATTATTTCACAATCTTTTTCTATATCAAATAATTATGTTGTATACCTCAAGTTAATATAGCATTATATGTCAACTATATCTCAATAAAAAATAAAACGTAAGTTTAAAAATTGAAAGGTATAGATAATATAATAAGAATTGGGAAAAGGCAAGAATGTGTCAAAAAACACTGAAATAATTTACAAGAAGTAAATAGAAGTGGCTACTTATACAAAAGAAGCAATGAGGTGACAGTGAACAGTGTGGAAGAGAAGAAGAATGGGAGTCAAACTTCTGAACCTACACATTTTTATATTTGACTTTTGAATCATATGACTGTCCCTTCCAAAAAAACATTTTTAAAAAAGGACTAACTTATATACACACACACACACATAGTGATTAAACATTGATATCTAAGCTGGGTGGGTCTTACATGATGATTAGAGTCAAGATTCTTGCCCTCCAGAAACTGCAAAACCAAGTGATTAGTGGCCCTTCAGAACTTTAACAAAGATTGTATTTATTTTTAGGGTTGGTGTTCTCTAAGTCAAGAATAAAAAGGAAAGAATGGGGGAAAGGGGGAAGGGTTTTTTGGAACAAGTATAAAGGACACATATGAGTTCTGGCCAAGATGGAGGCATAGGTAGAAACCCTTCACTTCCTCACACAACCAAAAAGAGGATAACAGCCCATCTAAATTCAATAAACAACCAAAATTGCCAGAAAAATCAAACTGCAGGGAACACTAACAACCAAGGAATTAAAGGAAAAATCAACCAGAACAACCAAACCTGTAAGGCAGACCGCACCAGCTGACTCAGAACAAACTGCAGCGAGGCAGCTCAGGGGCAAAGCTGACTGCCGAGCTGGGCAGAGCTCAGTGGGAGGAGCTGACTTAAGGGGAAAACTGAGATTCAGAGCTGACTGTGGGCTAAGGCTGGGGTTGCCACAGTGGGAGATACTCCCAGTCTGACACGAGAGTCTGTTGGGAAGTGCACTAGAGACAAGTAGTGTAGCTGCATTGCTCCCTCTCTGGCCCCTCCCCCACAGGCAGCACCACAGCACAGCAAAGAGGGTTGCCCTGCCAGGTGAATACCTAAGGCTCTGCCCCCTTACAACCTATCAGTTGCACCAAGACAAGGAAATATGGCCCAGGTGAAAGAACACAGCAAAACCTCAGAAAGAACTAAGCGATGAGGAGATTGCCAACATATCTGATGGAGAATTTAAAGCCCTGGTAACCAAAATAACTCACAGAGCTGATTGAGCCTGGTCAAAAAATGAAAGAACAAGTGAAAGATACTCAAAATAAAATAAAGTAAAATATTCAGGGAACCAATAGTGACAAGAAGGAAACCAGGATTCAAAGAAACAATTTGGAATAAAAGGAAGAAATAAACACACAACTGGATCAGGACAAAGAAACAAGAATCAAAAAAAAAAAAATGAAGAGGGGCTGAGGAGTCTCTGGGACAACATGAAACATCCCAATATCTGAATTATAGAGGTGCCAGAGGAGAACAGCAGCAAGAAATTGAAAACTTATTAGAACAAATAATGAAGGAAAACTTTCCCAATCTGGTGAAGGAAATAGACTTCCAGGAAGTCCAGGAAGCCCAGAGAGTCCCAAAGATGTTGGACCCAAGAGAGCACACAACAGGACACATCATAATTACATAAGCCAAGATTAAAGATAACAGAATCTTAAAAGCAGCAAAAGAAAAGGAGACCATTACCTACAAAGGAGTTTTTGTAAGACTATCAGCTGATTTCTCAAAAGAAACCTTGCAGACAAGAAGGGGCTGGAAAGAAGTATTCAAAGTCATGAAAGGCAAGGACCTACATCCAAAATTACTCTATCCAGCAAAGCTTTCATTTAGAGTGGAAGGGCAGATAAAGTACTTCCCAGATAAGGTCAATTTAAAGGAGTTCATCATCACCAAGCCCTTCTTATCTAAGAAAAAGAAGATAAAAAATATGAACGATAAAATGATAAAAAACTCACAATTATCAACAAATGAACCTAAAAAAAAAGAAAAACAGTGAAAACAAAAGCTAAGCAAACAACCAGAACAAGAACAGAATCAGAGAAATGGATATCACACAAAGGGACTTCAGTGGGGAGAGGGAAGGGTGGAATAGTGGGAAAAGGTACAGGGAAGAAGAAGCATAGTTAGTAGGCATAAAATAGATGGGGAGAGATAAAAAATTATAGAGGAAACAGAGGACTCAAAGACCTTATATGTACAACCCATGGACATGAACTAAGTAGGGGTGGATACTGGAGGATTGGCAGGGGCAGGGTGGAGGAGGGATAAAGGGGAAAAATTGGGAAAACTCATAGCATGATTAATAAAAAATTCTTTAAAAAAATATAAAGGACACATGGACAAAACCAAGGTGGGGGAATGGGACTAGGGGTGGGAGGTGGGGATGGCTGGGGTGGGGGGGGAATGGAGACAATGGTACTTGAATAACAATAAGAAATAAATACATAAAAGAATGGAATAGAATTAATAAGATTCCCAAGAAGCTTAAGAGTTGAAGAAATCTAGAAATAAGTTATCTTATTCATTTTTCATTCAGATTGGACACTCAGGTTCAGAAAGCTTCAGTCACATGCCCACAGTCACAGAGTTGGAGGCAGAGGCAGCTGTACAATCAGCCCCACAGCCCACATCACTACTCTGTGCTCAGTCCTGGGTCCCCTGGGAAATGGAAGACAGACTCTAACACTGTTCTCAAATGGTCTTAGCTCTCGACTAGAGACCCAATGAGGAGAGACGAGGAAAGCAACTGAAACAGTTTCGGTCTGGAGAAGAAAAAAAGGAGAAATTTAATAAAAGTGAATATTATATCATGTCTAATAAGTTGGAAAGGAAGCAGCTTTTCTCAATCTTTAGTAAAAAGTGAACTAGAATTTATGCCACCATGTGAGGTATAAGATAAGAGATAAGTCCTAATCTGGTTATAGACGAAGACATCATTAAAGACAACTGGAGGACTTTAAAGAGAGATTTTTATTTCTCTTCAATATTTCCTCCTAAATTATGTATCACCTAACATGTTTTTAAATTAATTAATTTATTTTTAGAGAAAGGGGAAAGGAGGGAGGAAGAGAGGGAGAGAAACATCAATGTGTGGTCGCTTCTCATACACCTCACACCGGGGACCCGGCCTGCAACTCAGGCATGTGCCCTGACTGGGAATCGAACTGGTGACCTTTTGGTTTGCAGGCCAGCACTCAATCCACTGAGCCATACCAGCCAGGGTTCACTTAACATATTTTTAAAGTTTGAGAAGAATCTCACCAAAGGCACTAGTACCACCTCTATTCACCATTCACCAAATACTGACTGTGGCTATGTCCACAGATTCAGCCCTTTGGTGGAAAAAAGTATGCTATGCCCAGAGAAGTTCACCACCAAGTTTGTGCTGCGGGGCATGGCTGAAGTGCAGAGTAGTGTGGGCTGCATGGTGGTGAAGAGTGTGCACTCAAAAATCACGCTGCCTGCTTACAGTGTCAGTCAACTGCCCCTTGTTATTAGCTGTGAACCTGATGAGTAACTTAAGCACTCTGTAAAGTATGGGTACCAATCAAACCTGTTACTCTCAGCACAGTGGCAAGCACATTTTAAGCTTTTAAGAAATGTATCTTGTGGCAGAGCCTTCTCTATTCTTCTTCCTCATAGACACACAGCTAGAAGGCCCAGAGCAATTTCTGTGGTTTAGCAGAGTTTCATTGACTAAGGTCTGACCAGTGGGAAGTGCGTGGAAGTGCTGTGTGATGGTAGGCATGGCCCAATGAGACTTCCTGCAATTTTTCTTTCATGCCCTTTCCCCTTCTGGTTGAATGTAAATGAGTATGGAGAACTTGAAAGCCAGAAGTTGAAAATTACAGTGCCAGAAGAGGAAAAGAGCTGGGGTTTGAACTACTGTTTGGAGAAGAGCTTGTCACTGATCAGGAAAACCTGTCCAAAACGTTTACATGAAAGATAAGTAAACCATACTATGAGCCACTGCTATTTCAGCTTTGTAGGTTACAGCAGCTAGCACCATCATAACTTATCTAGAGAACCTGTAAGGACAGTGAATTTGGGGGTAACTTTTGGGGTCTGACATAAATGGATGTTTCTTTTTAATGCTCTAGAATGAACACTGTAGCCACTGACCATTTTCCATATGGCATCAGCCTTGGTGAAATAGCATGAGGCACCCCATGCAGTAGAGAAAAAATTCCCATCCTATAAGCAAATATTTGCCAAATGAATGCATGACCTTCATGCCAATTTTTATAGCTATGAGAGGCTATGATTCATTATTTCATGAATAATATACCTGGTTTGTGTCATATTAAATTGTATTAAACACTAAATTGAATTAGATAGTATTTCATCCCTGTGGACTATTTTTCATATACTCTTTTGGTACAGGATGTCATTTAACATGAAACCATGTATGTCAGCATTGACAAAGAAGTTGATATATTAAGCTAAAAATTCTCCTTTCAATAGCCATCAAATTCTTGATTGTTTCAAGTGTCCTCTACTTCTGGAGCAATGGCTGAAGATGAGAGAATAACTTCCTTTTGATTCTTTTTTTAATATTTTTTAAATTAATTCTTGTTCAAGTACAGCTTTCTGTCTTATATTCCCAACCCTGCCCGCCCCCCGCCCCATGCTCCCCGCCTCCCTCCCATTTCCGCCCCCCACCCTTAGTTATTGTCCATGTGTCCTTTATACTTGTTCATGTGAGTCCTTCCCCTTTTCCCCTATGATTCTCTCCCCTCTCCCCTCTGGACCCTGTCAGCCTGTTCCATAATTGACTGTCATTGGTCTTATTTTGCTTGCTTGTTTGTTTTGTTTAGATCCCTGTTAATGGTGATATCATATGGTATTTGTCTTTCACCGCCTGGCTTATTTTGCTCAGCATAATGCTTTCCAGTTCCATCCATGATGTTGCAAAGGGTAGTAGTTCCTTCTTCCTTTCTGCAGCATAGAATTCCATTGTGTAAATGTACCATAGTTTTTTGATCCAGTCATTGACCGATGGGCATCTAGGTTGCTTCCAACTATTGGCTATCGTGAATTGTGCTGCTATGAACATTGGGGTGCATAGGTTCTTTTGGACTGGTGTTTCAGGATTCTTAGGATATACTCCTAACAGTGGAATTGCTGGGTCAAAAGGCACGTCCATTTTTAGTTTTCTTAGAAAATTCCATACTATTTACCAAAGTGGTTGTACCAGTCCGCAATCCCACCAACAGTGAACTAGGGTTCCCTTTTCCCCACAACCTCCAGCACTTGTTGTTTGTTTCTTTGTTTCTTTGTTTCTTTGTTTATGATAGCCATTCTGACTGGTGTTAAGAGGTATCTCATTGTGGTTTTAATTTTCACCTCTCTGATAGCTAGCGATATCGAGCATCTTTTCATGTGTCTCTGGATCCTCTGTATGTCCTCTTTGGAAAAGTGTCTGTTCAAGTCCTCTGCCCATTTTTTAATCGGGTTGCTTGTCTTCTTTGAGTGGAGTCGAGTGAGTTCTTTGTATATTTTGGAGATTAAACCTTTGTCTGAGGTATCATTGGCAAATATGTTTTCCCAAACAGTTGCTTCTCTTTGTATCTTGATACTGTTTTCCTTAGCCATGCAGAAGCTTTTAATTTTGATGAGATCCCATTTGTTTATTCTTTCCTTTATATCCCTTGCTCTAGGGGACGTATCAGTAAAAATATTGCTGCGTGGAATATCTGAGATTTTCTTGCCAATGCTCTCCTCTAGGGCTTTAATGGTTTCACGGCTTATATTTAAGTCTTTTATCCACCTTGAATTTATTTTGGTGTATGGTGTAAGTTGGTGCTCAAGTTTCATTTTTTTGCATGTAGCTGTCCAGTTCTCCCAACACCATTTGTTGAAAAGGCTGTCTTTACTCCATTTTATGTTATTGCCCCCTTTGTCGAATATTAATTGACTGTAGAGAGTTGGGTTTATTTCTGGGCTCTCTGTTCTATTCCATTGGTCTATGTGCCTGTTTTTGTGCCAGTACCAGGCTGTTTTGATTACAGTGGCCTTGTAATACAGTTTGATATCAGGTATTGTGATCCCTCCTACTTTGTTCTTCTTTCTCAAAATTGCAGCAGCTATTCGGGGTCTTTTCTGGTTCCATATAAATTTTTGAAGTGTTTGTTCTATGTCTGTGAAATATGCCATTGGTACTTTAATAGGTATTGCATTGAATCTGTAAATTGCTTTGGGTAGTATGGACATTTTGATGATGTTAATTCTTCCAATCCATGAACACGGTATATGTTTCCATTTATTTGTGTCTTCCTTGATTTCTTTCTTCAGTGTTGTGTAGTTTTCTGCATACAGGTCTTTTACCTCCTTGGTTAGGTTTATTCCCAGATATTTTATTTTTCTTTTTGCTATATCGAATGGGATTTTTTTCCTGATTTCTGCTTCTGCTGCTTCATTGTTGGTATACAAAAATGCCTTTGATTTCTGGATATTAACTTTGTATCCCGCTGTTATGCCAAATTCATTTATTAGTTCCAGCAGTTTTTTGGTAGAGGCTATAGGGTTTTCCATGTACACTATCATGTCATCTGCAAACAATGCCAGTTTTGTTTCCTCCTTTCCGATTTGGATGCCTTTTATTTCCTTTTCTTGTCTGATCGCTGCAGCTAGAACTTCTAATACTATATTGAATAGAAGTGGTGAAAGTGGGCAACCTTGTCTTGTACCTGATCTTAGTGGAAAAGCTTTTAGTTTTTGCCCATTGAGTATGATGTTGGCTGTAGGTCTTTCATATATGGCCTTTATTATATTGAGGAATGTTCCCTCTATTCCCACCTTGCTGAGTACCTTTATCATAAATGGGTGTTGTACCTTATCAAAAGCTTTTTCCGCATCTATTGATATGACCATGTGGTTTTTGTCTTTGCTTTTGTTTATTTGGTGTATTACATTTATTGATTTGCGTATATTGAACCATCCTTGCATCCCCGGGATGAATCCCACTTGGTCGTGGTGTATGATCTTTTTGATGTATTGTTGGATGCGATTTGCCAATATTTTGTTGAGGATTTTAGCATCTATGTTCATCAGTGATATTGGTCTGTAATTTTCTTTCTTTGTTGTGTCTCTATCTGGCTTTGGGATTAGGGTGATGCTGGCTTCATAGAAAGAGTTGGGGAGTTTTCCCTCCTTTTGGATTTTTTGGAATAGTCTGTGAAGAATAGGGGTTAGCTCTTCCTTAAAAGCTTTGTAGAATTCTCCTGTGAAACCATCTGGCCCAGGGCTTTTGTGTGATGGGAGTTTTTTGATTACTTCTTCAATTTCATTTGCTGTTATTGGCCTGTTCAGGTTTTCTGCTTCTTTTTCATTGAGTTTTGGAAGATTATATTTTTCTAGAAATTTGTCCATTTCACCCAGGTTTTCAAATTTCTTGGCATACAGTTCCGCATAGTAATTTCTTACAATCCTTTCTATTTCTGTGGTATCAGTTGTAATCTCTCCTCTTTCATTTCTGATTGTGTTTATTTGTGTCCTCTCTCTTCTTTTCTTAATGAGCCTACTTAAAGGTTTGTCTATTTTGTTTATCTTTTCAAAAAACCAACTCCTGGATTCATTGATCTTTAGAATTGTGCTTTTAGTCTCTATGTCATTTAATTCTGCTTTGATCTTGGTTATTTCCTTCCTTCTACTTGCTCTGGGCTGTCTTTGTTGTTGTTCCTCGAGTTCTTGCAGGCGTTGGGTTAGGTTGTTTGTTTGAAATGTTTCTATCCTCTTTAGGTGAGCCTGTATCGCTATGAACTTCCCTCTCAGGACTGCCTTCACTGTGTCCCATAAATTTTGGGTTGTGGTGAGTTCATTTTCATTTGTTTCAAGGAGTTTTTTGATTTCCTCCCTAATTTCAATCTTGACCCATTCATTGTTCAATAGCCTACCATTCAGTCTCCATGATTTTGGGTGTTTTGGGTTTTTTCCTGTGGGGTTGGTTTCCAATTTCAGTCCCTTGTGATCAGAGAAGATGCTTGGTATGATTTCTATTTTCCTGAAGTTGTTGAGACTGGTTTTGTGTCCTATCATGTGATCTATCTTTGAAAATGTTCCATGTGCGTTTGAAAAGAAAGTGTATTTAGTTTCTTTGGGATGGATGGCTCTATATATATCAATTAGGTCCATTTCTTCTAGAGTGTCGTTTAATGCTGCTATATCTTTGTTGATATTTTGTTTGGAAGATCTGTCCATTTTTGACAGTGGGGTGTTAAAATCCCCTACTATAATTGTGTTGCTGTCAATATCTTTCTTGAGGTCCTCTAGGATTTTCTTTATATATTTGGGTGCTCCTGTGTTGGGTGCATATATATTTATGATGTTAATGTCTTCTTGGTGGATTCTTCCCTTGAGTATTATGAAGTGACCTTCTGGGTCTCTCTTTATAGCCTTTTTTTTGAAGTCTATTTTGTCTGATATGAGGATTGCTACCCCGGCTTTTTTTTCTTGTCCATTTGCTTGGAAAATTTGTTTCCATCCTTTCACTTTTAGTCTGTGGTGGTCTTTTGACCTGAGGTGGGTCTCTTGTAGGCAGCATATGTGTGGGTCATGCTTTCTTATCCACTCAGCTATTCTATGTCTTTTAATTGGTGCATTTAATCCATTTACGTTTAAGGTTATTATTGAAAGGTACTTATTCATTGCCATTTGTGTACCTGTGTTCCTCTCTATCTCTCTCTTTTCCTTCCTTTCCTTAAAGCAGCCCTTTTAGTAATTCTTATAGAGCTGGTTTTGTGGAGGCATATTCTTTTAGACTTCTTTTGTATTGGAAGCTCTTTATTTGTCCTTCTATCTTGATTGAGAGCCTTGCTGGGTACAATAGCTTTGGTTGTAGGCCTCTGTTTCCCATTACTTGGAATATTTCCTGCCATTCTCTTCTTGCTTGGAATGTTTCCATTGAGAAGTCAGTATTCTCTTATTGGGACCCCCTTGTATGTTACTTCCTTTTTCTCCCTTGCTGCCTTTAGGATTTTTCTTTGTCTTGGAGGTTTGCCATTTTAATGATGATGTGTCCTGCAGTAGGCCTCTTTGGGTTCCACCTAATTGGGACTCTCTGCAGTTCCTGAATCCATGTGACTTTCTCTCTCCTCAACTTGGAAAATTTTCCGTTATTACTCTTTCAAGTAGATTTTCTATCCCTTGTTCTTCTTCCTCTCCTTCTAGTATTCCTATTATTCGGATATTATTATGTTTCATGTTGTCTTGCATTTCTCTTAAATTCTCCTCATTTTTTCTGATTCTCTTTTCCATTATTTGGTCTGTTTTGGAGATTCTTTCTATCCTGTCTTCTATCTCACTTATGCGATCTTCCGCCATATTGATTCTATTCTTCATACCTTCTACTGTTCTTCAGTTCAGAAATTGTATTCTTCATTTCCTCTTGGCCTTTACTAATGGTTTCTATTTCCTTTTTCATGTTGGTGTAGTTTGCAGAGAGTTCACTGTAGCTCCCTTGTAGTTTCTGGTAGCTCGTTGTAAGCTCTTTGAATTTCCTGATAACTAGTGCTTTGAATTCCACATCTGATAGTTGACTTGCCTCCATTTCATCTAACATTCTTTCTGAGACTTCCTCCTTTTCTTTCATTTGGGGATTGTTTCTTTGTCTTCCCATTGTTTGTGTTGTTCTTCTTGTTGGCTTCAGCTTCTTAAAGTGGTCTGTTCTGGGTTCCTGGGTTTATGGTGTGAACTTCTGTGGTAAGATGCCTATGAGATTCAGTGGTGCAGTCTCCTGCAGGTATCTTGGTGTTCTCCACTTCCACCTACTCCTCTTGTTGGTTTCCAGCTGGTCAAACCTTTTCTTCTGGTCTCCCTAGCTGCAGCAGCCTGAGGGGCTGTTAGTGTGACATTTCTCTCGTCTTGGTGAGCTTAGCTGGTGTCGCCCATTCCCTCCCAAGATCCAGAATGCCACCACTCTCCCATGCCCTACTGAGAGCAGGTTTTTCCCCAGGCTTCCCAGCTCTGGCCTGGAATGAGGGCACGCACTCCCAGCCAGGCTTTCCTGGTCTCACAGGCTTGGGCTTGGACCTTTCCCAGTGCTGTGGCTGCACACACGGGGCAACTCACAATTCTTCCAAGCTGGCAGCCACAGCCTGACTCCTGGTGCTTCTCAGTCTGAGCCCAGCTGGGTAGGGATGGAGCTGGCGACTGGCGCTCTTCCAGGGGCCCTGCCAGCAGCCCGAAGCTCCCCGAGACTGTGGGAGTATAGGCCCAAGTCCCGAGCTCTCAGATCCCCACTGGCACTCTCTCAGGGGCCCTGCCAGTAGCCCGAAGCTCCCCAAGGCTGTGTGAGCGCAGGCTGGAGTCCCCAGCTATCAGGAATGCGCACTACCGGGAATGCTGGCTACCGAGAATGCACAGGGACTACTAGACTTCAAAGCTGGCAACCACAACTGGACTCCCAGTGCTTCTCAGTCTGCGCCCGGCTGGGTAGGGAGGGAGCTGATGACTGGTGCTCTTCCAGGGGCACTGCCAGTATCCCGAAGCTCCCTGAGACTGTGGGAGCTCTGGCTCAGGCTACTGGGAATGCTGGGGCTTCTCAGTTCCCCAAACTGGCAACGACAGCCTGACTCCACAGGTTATCAGAGCTCTCTGGTTTGCTTCCCAATGCCCACTCCTCTCTCTGCCACTAGCGGCAAACCAGTCTCTCCTGGTGTTTTCCAATCTGCGCCCTGCTGGTTAGAGAGGGTGCCGGTGACTAGTTCTCTCCCAGGGTTGTTGTTGTTGCCCTCCCTCGGCTCTCAGAGATCAAGGCGGCCCTGCCAGAGCCCTGGCACTGCTCGGCGGAGAGCCTGAAGCCTCTGCGCTGTTCCCTCGTACCTTGTTGATCTGCGGTCATCTCCTCTCCTCAACCTCTGGTCATTCAGTGTCCACTATACTTTCTGGGGTCCTGCTGTCCCATATGCTGGGTCCCTGTTGGGTGTTCGCTGTGCTCCTCTGCAGAGCAGCCCGGTTTTTCTCTGGCACATGAAGGGAAGCGAAATCCTTTGTCCTACTCCGCCGCCATCTTCCCCCCAAAAATTTCCTTTTGATTCTTTTGCCACATGCCTTCTTCATCATCACATGGCAGTCCCATGGGAAACCCATGGTGGGTCACTCTCTTCAATGCCCTTCTGGGCATCCGACCAACTTATACATCATGAGCCTTTTCCAGCTTCAAGCCAGTTTCTGACTTAAAGTTCAACATGTGAATCATATGGTGAGAGTCATGCTGGTTTGGGAATCTTTATCCTAATCCTTTGAAGTCCATCTCTTTCATTAATGTGTCATGCTCTATTTCCTGTCAATAAAAGAGTCTCTTCTAACTTCCTGTGGAGCACATTCTTCTAAGACCAATTCAAAGAAATTCCTCAATACTCTCTCTTGATGAATAGATGAATGCTGGTTTTCAGAAGCCTCTACACCTACTCATTAGAACCCTAGAAACTTCAGAATCTTTGTGTGCCTTCAGAGACTGCTACAGGAGTTAAGAGGTTAGACCACATGGCCCTCCAAATGATCAACTGTGCTCTCCAGTCAATATTTCAAGGGACCATATTGAAAAATGTATACAGCCCAAGAAAAAGCTAAGCCATCCAGACTATATTCTCATAGATATGGAACAACTGGAAAAAATTAAATAACAGAAAGTCTCACGCAGCATTTGCCTTTTCCATTTAGAAAATCTGATAAATCTAATTTGAAATTTAGTTTAGTTAGGTTTTATCAATATCTTAAGTTTGAGATAATATTTTCATTGAAACTATCACTTTCTTCTTTTTTTTCTTTTCTCTAGCATAATCCTGGACATTTTTCCTGTTTTGGTTTTTTTCCCCGACCTATAAACATTGCCTGCTTAATGCCATTTGTGACTGGTCTGTGATTAGTTTAGAGAGTATGTGCATGGGCTTTCTCAAAAACAGCAGCATTTGAGGATAGAATAGCAACATTTGTTCATTTGAGCAATAAGCCCAGCCAATTGGCAATGACCCTTGACAATAAAATATTAATATGAAGAACTAGTTCTTTTATTATCTAAGGTCCTTATAGCAGATTCACCGAGAAACATATTTCCCTCTTTTATTCATTCATACTGTATGGAGTATATTGGATTCCATCTGCTTATAACTCTGTAGGGAGAAATTGTAGTGGCTTTTATCCAGCGAGTCTTGGCAGGCTCCAGCTATACATTGTTACTTAATTACGGATTTGGCATATGAGTGAAGGTAAGCTTTTTTATGGAATTATTCAGAATGTGCTTCCTAGTTAATGACATAGCCCTCAAAGAATGTTTCTAAAGACACTGTCATAAAGCTTTTCTGTAGGTAAATGTTTCACGTGTAGCTTACTTACTTTATTTCATAGACCAGGTAGAATACCACTTATCTAAGAGTTCTTAATATGGAGCTTGGACCTCCAGGAGGCAAGGTGGGGGATGTACATGGGGCAGGGAATCTTCAGAAGTTCTCTAAGAGCCAGAGAACTGCTTGCTGGTAGTTAGTACCAGTAGCAATAGATTGTAGAAGAATGAATGGAAAGAAGCAGAAATTCTATATCCTCTGGGCCCTCCTCCTTCCTTCTCATTCTTCCAGGATTTTAGAATTGGCTGTAATGTTGTGAACACAATGAGAAGAAAAGTGATGTGGAAAGTTACTGGCAGAGGCAAAGTTGTAAGAAAAGCTAAGGAGCATTTGAGTAATGAGAGATATGTGAAGTACAGGGTTGTGCTTACAAGTAAATGGTAAAGATTCTGCCTGTTCAAGAGGCCATCAAGTAAGTCATTCTCTGCTCCATAGTGTACTTCAAAGCACAAGGTTGGGGATCATGAGGGTTCCACTGCTGACCAGCCAGTAGCTGGTTCATTTTACCTAAATTCTTTAAACCTTTGCTTTTCTGGTTCATGATACAATAAATACTTAGTAAATCTTAGCCATTATTAATTTCCATTTTTCTTCAGATTATGAACCAAATGGGAAATAAGCACAGGTATCAGAGATCCAAATATCAGCTCATTGTAAGTAAAGCTTGTTCAGAGGTAGAAGCTAAGTTTCCAGCTTCTTTTTCTTCAATGGTGTCTTTGAAATGTACTTAAGCAGAGAGTTGCATCTGCAAAATGGTCACTACCCACCAGCCACATGGACATCCACATGTCTGCTATGCACCCGTGTATGGTAGAGAACACAGGAGCCCAAAAAGGAGGGCAGTGAGTCAGGTCTTGAAAAGTTTATTTACCACCTAGAAGCAGAGGTGATAGGAGAAGGCTTGCAGCCAGAAGGTGGGTTCAGGGTGAGAGAGAGACAGAGAGAAAGAGGCACAGAGCTAGGCCACACATGGAGTGACCACTGAAAGCAAAGACCTCTCATCTTGTGAGTAAACAGGAACACAGGGAGAAGAAGCTCCTGCTGGTGGCAATCTATTTACTGATTGTTGTTCTCTTTGGCCCGAGGGTAACTACCCAATGACCCTTCTTAGCAAAGAGAGCCTTTAATTCTCTTTGAATAGATACTAGAACTGTCAGGAATGGGTGTTCAAAAGGGAGTGAACAGCAGAAAGTGTCATTAAGACATCCCTTCACACACGTGGCTTTCTTCCTCCACATCCTTTCCACCTGTGTTAGTTTCTTCCTAGTCCCTCCACATCTCTCTTCCAGCTCCTGTGTTGACATCTAAGCTCCTCCTGGCAGGACATGCAGCAGTAAGAGGAGGCTATTCAGGGAAGGTGGGGGCTACAGAATCTACAGCTTTGAAATGAGCAGGGCTGGAGTCTGTAAAGTGCTTGTTTGAAGTCTGCCCTGATCAGAGACCCTAGGGTGGAGGACCAGGAGGACTGCCCACCGCCTGTTTCCCTTGGAAACTGCCAGAAGTGGGCGAGCTGATAAGGGTCAGGATAATATGGATAGGAAAGTGTAAGATAATGCTTTACTCTGATAGCATGCCTTCTATCTTTGGACTTCTTATGCAGCAGCTAATTAATCTAGCTAATAAGCGTAGGTGTAGATAACATTTCATGGACAGAATTCCTTTCCCATCTGTGTTAGGGGCTGAAAAACAGGCTCTTGTGCAGGCAATACTCCCCAAATGTCATCTCACCAAGCCAAAAGTTTGCCGTTCTCCACATCACCCTTTCCACGGGGTTTTAGTTTCTCATTTGGCATTTCTGAGCCCCTACATTTCACTCTAAAGAACTCGCTCTTTTTTCCTTGGTTGATTTTTTTCCCCTTTCAAAACAAAAGGTCCTTCAAGTGACTCACTCACACCACGACTAATATTCCCAAGTGCTCTCAGCTCTGAAAAACAGAAAATATTCTAAAATAAAACCCATTGTTAGGCTGCCGAGTGCATCATTTTGGGATGGGAAATGGGGAAGGGAGGGCAGGCAAGGGATATCAGAACTCCTTCAAAGGACTTTCCATCTGGAAAGGGCAGTGCATGGGGGTGTCTGAAAAACCGTGGGCACAGGAAATGTGAATTCTTAAAAAACTAACAAACAAACCAAACAACAAAAGAAAACTGCATTATTATCCACAAGTGATGTGAATGGAACCGTATGTGTCTCTGAGTAAACAGAGCTCTGGGCCTGTTCTTTGTGTGCCTTGGGGTTCAGGGGGCCTCCCTTCTCTGAACTCCAAGCAGGAAGCTGTGGAAATTCCCACTGCAGACCTCCCCGCAGTCTCCTTGGGGACACTTCCAGCTTTATCCTCACCAGGGCTTTCTCCCACCCTGGAAAGCTTTCACAACAAGCCTGTTAGATGAGCTCTTTCACCAACCTGTAGATGAGTGGCAGGCCTCTTGGGTGAGGCTGCAATTTCACCAGGGAAAGACTTGAGCCAGGAGCAAAATTTGGTTCAGGAGGAGGAGGAGCCAAGTGATGGAGCCCTGAGATGTCCTCTACAAAGCCAAACCCCTTATGAGTGTGGTATGTGCCTAAAGGGGCTCTTTCTGAGGACATGCTTTCTGCAGTGTTCTCCATTCTCCAGTCCAAGCTACCACTAAATTTAAAATGACAATTTGTATTTTGGAAAAAAAGTGAAAAGTTTTAACTTTGGTGCCTGGGCCTGAGGGTCCCATCTTATCTCTGACTTTACTATGGGAAAGTTATAATTATAAATCATTAAAGATAGAAGGCACCTTGGAACCATACAAGCCAAACTCTTCATATCTTAGACAAGGAACCACCGTCTTACTGTCTGGGACAAGTGGCCCTGGCACCCTGATCCCCCCAGGCCTTTCTTTCCCTGGGTCACACCTCTCACTGCAGTTGTTGTTTGCTGTGTTGCTTTATATTCTGTCTGAAATGTTCACAGCATCATAATGGTGCCTGTGGGTCTCTCCTGGTAAAGTGTAAGGTCACTCATATCCTTTGCACACAGCTTGCGCTGAATAAATTTGTCTTGACTGACAGATGCTACAACCAATAGAAAACGCACCCACTGCCCCCGCCAGGCAAGACTTGCCCACTTGAATAACCTTCTCTCCAAACCTTTCCAAGTGTCCTGTGATGCTCCCCAGATGTTTTATGAAAGGAGCCAGAAGAGTGAGCCCCAGGGGGTGAGGGTGGGGGGAAGCAAAGCTTGAGGGCCCCAGCCTTGCAAGCCTAAGGCCTCGGAACCATCTTTGCACATCATTTCCTTGGGCCAAATAAGAGTTTCTGGAATTGAGACACACGACACAGACTCAACATCGTTGATTGGAGAGGGTGTGAGCATAATTCATGGAAAAAGTATTTTAGGGAAAAGAGCATTTGGCAACCTCCTTGACTGGTAATCAAGCCAACAGAAATTAAACAGGGGACTCTGGGGCACTTACCAGTAAACCAGACTCGCTCAGCTTTTCCTTCCAGGACAGTCTCTTCTTCCAAATCTTTGGGATGCGTTCACCCAGAGGGAGAGATGATCATAGGATAGCTACAGTGAAAGGTTTTAGAAGATAGATTGCATAGAGTTTAGCCTTTAAAGTGGCCTTTTAAAAACCTAGGCAATTAACTGCTCACAAGGCATTGAGAGGCTGCAGTGACATAGCGGAGTCTTGTCCCAGCTGGGGGGTTGTTTCTGAAGGGAAAGCTGCTCATAAGCCTGTTATCAAACCAGCTAGAGAAGGCACATTCTAAGGAGCCAAAATTCTAGGTCCAATCAAAAGTCATACATCTCTCTGTTGATTAAGGGCAACTATCATGTGAGTGCCAACTCCCCACCCTGTGAAATAAATATATCCTGCCTCTTACAAGACTACTGTGAAGATTAAAGGAGATGGCACATGACATACAGACATGCTTCAAAACTGTGAAGCATAAAATAAATGTCAAGCAATAGAATTATATATAACTGGGCCCTGATTTAAAAAAAAAATAATGAAAGCTATGTTGTCCTTACATGAAAAAATACTAGACTCCCTTTAGGGATCAGGGTTAGTGAGACATGCACACTCCCCTCACCACTCTCCCCTAACACACAGAAAACTCTCTAGATATTTTAGCAAGTAGGACTTAATATGAGAACTTGGGTGTTTACAAAACTGTTGGAAGGGCTATATTCCTGTCTGGACACTCAGGTAGGACTTCAGAAAACTGCCAAAATGACACAGCCAATAAGCCTCTGTCTCTGAGGTTCTCACTGGAGCTCTGCTGCTCACCCATCCCACCCCACCCCACATGGGCTCTGGACACCCAGACACTAGAATGGAAACAGAGCAGGTGCTACTAGCGAACAAATTAAATGTAATCTCAACACATTACTTGCTGTTACACATCTAAATTAGAATGGAAAATGGCTCTGCCTCATTCCAGTCTTTCAAATCTCCTACCACAATGATTTGGTAGAGTGTAATTCACACCCAACACCCCAGCTGCAAAACATAGTGGGAAATGTGATCTGTAATTCTCCTCTCCAGCTAGGAGGAAGATAAACGGTGGGGAGCAAGCCAATCCCTAATGCCCCCTCTTCATCTTCTCAATATTCATACAAACCTTGTTCTAGTTGGAGAAATTTGAAAGCAAAAACAACATTTGTCAGACTTCCTGAAGCTAAGATTAATTTCTGTATTATCACAGTACAGGCTAAGAAACCCCTACAAGTAGTAATTTTTTTACTATTTCTTTTATTAGTCCTCAGAGTAAGTAGATCATGAAGTCCCCCAGTCCCACATCCCTCTAATCTCCTTCCTCACTGTCCCCTAGGCAAGGTGTGCATGTGTGTGTGTGTGCCTGCAAGCACATGGTTCAGATCCAGGGGCCTGGTGCAGACTGTGGATCCCATTTCAGAGATAAAATTGTAAGATTTATCCCATTTACATGAATAAAATTGTAAGATTACAGAGGAAATCAATTATATGTAATTTTTAATTTATGTATTTAATTTCATGTGCTTCTTTACTAGCATGTTGAATAACAAGGTCTTACAACAGGCCTCACAACAACTGTTGTTTTGAAAATATGATGAGTGTAAACATTTCAGGATATTTGCAAAGACTGAATTACAATATTGGAACTTATCTTAATTCTATTGATGGTAAAAATCACAGGTTCTGTTGCCTATATCCAAGGAGAAAAGAGATGTAAAATTTTAGATACAGATTAGTGAAAGTCAAGATATATTTCTGCCATCCAAGTACATGAGTTCCCCAAAAGGATGTGGGCCCCAGTTAGAAACCCCTAATGTGTGTGTCATCCCTATCTGCACAGACAAGGCCAGCTGACCACTACCGTCCATGCTCCAGACCTCCAGAAGAGAGGGAAGGAAGCTGGGATCAATAGGTTCCTTTTATATGACATGTTGTACGTATCACTTCTATTCTCATCTAATTAGGCAGAACTTAGCAACATGGCCACACTAGCTCCCTAAGATGCTAGGAAATAATCACTATCTAGGCAGCCACAGGTCCAAGACAAAACTCCCAAAGCTCTATTACTAAGAAAACAAAGAGGAGAATGAACATTGGGGGCTAAGTGGCAGGCTCTGCCACACTCTCTCACATCACAGAAGTACAAATGATGACAAGCTCAAATTAGCTGAACTCCTTTGCATAGATGTAAGGCAATGTTCTTTCTTTGTTCAGAAAATACGTGCTGCTAGTATTTCTCAATTATTTTTAAACATACTATTTATTCAAATAGAAATCTGTGACTCCAGAAGATGAAGAATAAAGCTCTATTGTAGATTCATGAGAATCTAGCAGTGGCCTAATTAGGTTTTACAGTCAATTGACCCACCTCTGAGAAAGCTGAGGTAGTGCTGCTCACCATGGCTTTGTCACCAAAATCCTCATCCATATTATCTGTGATGAGTTTTACATGTAGTTGATGTCAGTTTTCAAATTCTTTTCAATTCCTCCAGGGGAGGAATGACCTTTACATAGATTGTTGAAGCTACCAGAGCAAAGTTGTGAAGCTCTTGAGGAAATTATCCATCTCCCTTTACCCTTCCCACATGTTGTTCAGGAATTAGATACATGCTGGATCACTGCATGCGGCGGACAACTTCATGTTTTAGACTACTCGGTTTTGACGTGGTTGCTCTTGGGGGCTCTATCCAGGCCATTGAAAATGGTCCTTTTGTGGGGGAAGCCTATGGAGTTAAAGCTTAAGTCAAATTCCAAAACTACTTTTTATAGGAAATAAAAACTTTAGGAAGATGAAATATAGACAATATCTTCTAAAGTAATAAAGTCAGTCAGCCTGGAAGTATGAGATTAGCAATAAAAATCAAAGTTGGATAGCTATGCCTACAACTCCCTTCTCTCTATCTTTTCCCTATCTTTTCTCTTCTCTGTGAAAAGAAAAAAATAGTAAAGCTAGCCAGATTTTGTGAAATGCAGAATGCTTGCAGCAATGTCATAAAAGATCCTGCAAGAGCTAAAATATCTGAGAAGCAATTCAAACACTACTGGCTTAACAGGAACCAACTGAGTTGTTTTTATGAACAAATCTAAATCATACCAGATACTTCAGGGCTGGTTTTGGAAAGAAGCCTCAAGACCTTTCTCTCTTACAGAGCTGTGTGCCTCTACATGCTCAAGCCCAGCCTGCAGTGGGCATATTTCTGTCTGTGGCTGCCCTTGGTCTCTTTAGAGAGCCCAACTAGGCTAGAGGCTGGCATGGCATTAAATTGTTCCCCGAGTGTTCGCCTGACATATTTTCTTCCTTTGTTCCCCTAGAAAAAGAATGCACATCTTAACTTCTACATTTACCTCAGCTGGCTCGGTGGGTTCAAACTGTGGCAACTGGGCCAGGTGAGTACTTGCTTGTAAGATGGGCTTCCCATCATACAAAACCCACATGGGTGCAGCTTGGCTGCACTCTCAGATCCCTTGTTCCAGGCCTTTGTAGGCCCCCGCAGGGTCCAAGAACAAAAGCAGCAAACAGAAGATGGGCCACAACACATGGGCCAGGGCAGTACTGTGGCTTTCAGGAATGATCCAATACAGTCCGGGAGAGGAGGAGCAAAGAGAATGCAAGTCTTTCTGCTCAAAAAGACTAAAGTTGAAGACCCAGGAAAGTGTCTTATTTTCTCTGAGAATGTTGGGAAGATCTGGAGAAAATTTTATTTCAAAGCCTGACACCAGAGCAGAGGCATGGCTTTTAGTTCACATAGTAATGAGCACAGGTTTGAAACATTCCTGATGAAGGCCTAGCAGCGACAGCATAACTCATCTCACCTGGCCTCATTGGGAAATCAAATGACCAGAAGTGCTCCCCTTGCACCTCGGGTGTCCGTCTGGCAGCCAGGTCCCATGAACTTCTTCACAGAGTCATCATTCTTTCCAGAGCAGACCCAGCTCTGCGTGCTGTGTGGAAACGGCCTGCTTACAAAACAATCTGACCATTGCCAGATGTGGGCAGCTGGCCAGCTTTTACATAATTCAGGCTTTTCTTTGCTCAAGATGGTACAATTTAAAGAAGTCTTAGAAGTTGTGTTTTAATCTCCCATCCCTCCCCCCACATCCCTTCATGCCTTTCTTCATCTCAGCAGCAAAGTCTCTCACCCAAACACATGGTGGCACTTTATTGTGTGTGCTCTGCATCAGTACATATGGCCGGAAGGCACAAGACCATGCATTTCCCTTATGCTTGCTCAAAATTAAAATAAAAATAACTCGGAGGATCTGCTGTTGGCCTCCTGTTGCCCAGGCCTTGCTCCCTACCCCACCATGCCAGCTCTAAAATACCTAGTTGGGAAGCTCAGTGCTCAGGAAGGCAAGTGGGAGGATGCAAAGTCACACACAGTGGAAGCAGATCGATGTTATTCCTGTCATTGGAAGTAATCTTTTATAATTTAAAGTTACTCTTCTCATGCAAGAATATTAAAGCACTGCACAGAGCCCTGTTAAATGAGCACTGACTAATTTATATGTGAAAATCGGGGCTGAAATGGGTCTTTCTTTCCTATTGATCAAGTACAGTGATGAGTTCTGAGAATTTTAATTCCCATTTTGTTTCTTCATTCTAATGAGTCAGTCACATTACTCTCCATGAAGGTTCAAACCATGCCCACTGTTGTCATCTGGGCCTCATCTGAAAGACTGTAGGGCAATGCAAACCACCACTTGGCTCTGAGGCAGTCACAGGTACTAGAGCACATATGTGGAAGGATCTTTTGGGATGACAAATTCCATCTCTCTCTCTCACACACACCCCAGTTGGCTCAGCCTTTTCCAGCCAAAAACCCAAATGATGTTTCAACTTTTTGTCCTTGTTGATTTCCTCCACTAAATGCAGCCCACAGAATTTGACACTCACACATACCAGACAAAGTGTGCAGAATTCCTCGGCATCACCTTGTGTTGGGAAAGAGGGGCTTCAAAATGTGAGTACAATGTCTGTCTGCACTTACCTAGCAATCTCCAGGCATCTTACACTGGCCATGGGTTTTCCTTTGAGTTTTTTTACTAGTGATAAATAATTGGTATGATAAGTAAACATGATCATTACCTTTGGTTTAGGCGACATTAAAGCCAGTTCTTTATCTTTTTTCAAAACCCACACACATTTTAGGGGACTGAAAATTTTTCAAAAGGATTTCTTTTGGTCTGCGTTTTGGAGTGCATGTATCAGAACATCTGTATTTCTAACAGGCCTAGAAGCAGGGTGAACAGAGCTACTTTCTGGGGCTTGTGGACTGGACAGCAGCAGGAAGGCTGAGAACCATTCTCAAAATGTGTCTTAAAGCTTGATTTTACAGACCAGTTTCAGACCATGTGCAGTAGGAAGTGTTTAAATCTAGTGTAATTCCATCACTGGTGTCAATCAAGCCCAGAAGACAAAGGAAAAGGGAGGAGGGAATGATCTTATGCAGAGCCTGTTCATAGACCAACCTTGATGAGATCTTTGATTGCCATATTGAGAAACCAAAATGGCCATTCCTAGATGAGAAAACCATTTCCTAGCTCAAACTAAACTGTTTACAGACTGAGACAATATAGGACCTGTGACCATGAGCGGACAGTATGATAAGCCACTTCACATGCTATCTCATTACCCCTAGGGCAGCCCAGAGAAATGGGTGTAGTTATTTCCCATCTATAGATGGATGAAAGAACATGAAGTGGAGGGTGACTAAAATCAGTCACCTCCTGTAGCAGTTAGGTATACAGTCATTGTTCACATACCCAGCCCCTGCAATAAGGGGACCTGCTTTATGACCCCACCTTTTGCCTCTCCAAAGTCATTTTTCAGGGAAGTATTAGGAAAATTCCAAATGTCTCCCAATGTGGTGACTAAAATATCACCATGATTTCGTCTTACATCCACCCAAGAAAGAGTTCAATCTTGATTCCATGGATGATGCCTGACTTAATTCTGAGTTAACCTGGGGAGGAAGGCTAAAATACAACACCTTGAAAGTAAATTTGGAATTCCTTTTCCAACAGAAGTAAAATTTGAATGAAGAAAAATAAACCTCTATGAAATCATCTTGGTGGGCTGCAAACCAAAGGATCTTGGTTCGATTCCCAGTCAGGGCACATGCCTGGGTTGCAGGCCAGTTCCCAGTGCAGGGACACACGAGAGGCAACCATATATCGATATTTCTCTCCCTCTCTCCTTCCCTTCCCCTCTAAAGATAAATGAATAAAATCTTTTAAAAAATAAAAATAAAATCCTCCTCGGAGAATGGTGTGGGGAAAAGAGTTGAGCCCTTGCTCCCCACTTGCTAATGATGCCCTCTGAGCTTCAGTTCTCTCATGTATACAATGCAGGTGATGTCAGCCTTGAAAGTAATTGAACCGTTAGGCTTAAAGGGATATCCTTCAAGTTCGTACAGTTTATGGTTCATGGTAAACAATCAATAAGTGGTGACTTTTATAATTTTTTTTAATTTGGAGGCAGCAATTTGTTATGGTTACTTGAATTGGGGGGGGTTAAATTTGTTTTAACTAGAAAATTCTAGTTGTTTTCATCCTTCATGTGGAAGATGTTTCCAAAATGTATGCATGCACTTAACTTCCTGCCACAGAACTGAACACAATTGAATTTTTCTGTGATGATTAAGGATCTTGCAGTGCCCTGGGCAATCGTTCTGAGAGCAAAGCCTCCTCACAGTTCAGCACTTAGATGCAGATGTGGAAAGTCATGCAGACCCAAGGATGGGCATTACCCTGACAAGTTAGTCAGTTGTTTGTTTTCAATATATTTCTGATATCGAGCAGTTTACTAGGATTTACCTTTTACTTATCAAAGCAGATTGAAAACTATGTTTAGGGGTTGGCTGTGTTCCCAGTGGAAGGTTGGCTTCTAGTTAATCCAAGTTTTGTTTATTCTTTTTTTCCTTTCTTTCCTTTTATTTTAATTCTTGTTCAAGTACAGTTTTCTGTCTTTTACTCTCATCCCAGCCCACCCACTGTTTATTCTTCATTTATGATGCACATTTATCTTCCCCAAGTGAAGGGAAAGTCGCTTCAATGGCAGAAGCCCAATTTCAGCTAAATCTAAGACCAGGCTGGGCCTTTGAAATCAAACTGAAGTCAGACCCCCTTAAAGTCATCAGCCTCTCCAAATTTATGTGTAATACTGAGTACTTCTTAAGGAAAGGAGAAATGGAGAAGTGGGAGATGGGAAATCGGCCCATGTTTTTCTTATTAAGTCCTTATGAGGATTTAGAGGGTATCAGTCACAAATTTTAGTAAAGGAGAGATGCATTTACTGTGGCCCAAGACAATTAGGTTCTGAGGTTAAACAATGAGAGGAGGAGTCATGGTTTGACTCAGGATGAGACAGCAGCCACTGTGTGTCCCATGCTCAGGAAAAACTCTGTGACAGCTTCCTAGGGGCCTTGAATACCAATAGTTTTTACCAGACAACAGTCTGATGAGTTAAGTGTAAATGAGTCAGAAACATACGGATTGCATTTCCCTGAGAAAACAGATCATTTTAAAAATTAAGGGGCAAAGTGCTTGGGAAAATGCATTATGGGTTTTGTCAAGGCCAAAAAGGATGTAAACTACTTCAGATACTCTCTACATGCCAAATGAGCAAGCATCGTGAGGCAAGCGCTCTTCAGGGCTGTGTATACGATCCTATAAACATCTCAGCTTGGGAACCTCACCAAGACGATATACCTTCCTGCATTATCTCAGGCCAGGAAAGGGATTTCTGCAAAAAGCCAAAAAGAATATACACAGACAAGATGCTGACAATTAACAGAAGAATTAGAATTTAACTACTCACTGTCTTCTGTAAGAAATGCATTTCTACTCAACTGCCCCCCACACACACACTTTATTTAACATTCTGAGTTGAAAAATATCAAGTGGGAGAATCAATGCAAAGGTGTTGCTGTGTGATTTTTGCCTGGCAAATCAATAAGCAAACAAAAATGCTTAAAATTGTGAGGCTCTACATGGATTCTGTTTTAATCAGGCCAAATTTTGCAATCTTTCTACAGATTGTTGTTAAAATAGATGAAAGAGAACCCCAAAGAGGTGCTTTTCACAGCCAGGTTGTCAGTGATGAAAGGCTGGCAGAACTCCATGAAGCCCACTGCTCACCACTCCCCCTACCACCCACCCCAGGCCATTCGCTACATCCAGACCAGACCCCAACAAGCAAGAAAAGGCTTACTCTTAACCTACAAAGCCTGTATTGGGATAGGCCCTTCATTATCTTCTCAACAATAAATTGTCTACAACATCATACTTAGGGCTTGGTAGAAAAAATGCTACAGGGTGAGAGATTCTGGAGGACAAACTGGGTATGTAGATGAACTACATGCTCATTCAGTTTGCCTTTCAGCTACCCTAAATCCTCCTAACCCAGCCAGGACAGGGTTATCTGAATTGTCTTGATTTCCCCCACAAAGTGTGACCTCTTCTTCTCCTTCCTCCTTCTCCACCTTTTCCTCCCCCCCCGCCACTTCTCTATTTCTTCTGTCCCTATTTCTCTCCCTCTCACTGTCTCAATAGTCCCTCTCAGCCTCTTATTTTTTCCTTGGGTATTTCTTCCTCTATTTCTGGTCTCCCTCAGTCTTATCTCTATTTTTGTCTGCTTCGCTCTCTGTCATTTTCTCTCTCTTGAGAAATCCTTGAGAAAATAAGAGCCATATACACCCACCCGTACATTTAGGCAGAACCACCTCCATGGAAGCTGGTTGCCTCTTCTCTAAATTTCAGTTGCAGAAAAGAGATGCTTCTTGTTTCTTCCTAATGGCTTTTTCTTCATTCGTAAGAATCTGATTTAGTATAACACACATGCCTCTCTCAACTTCCACACTGCTCCTCCCAATGGGAAAAGAATGGCTTAACAAGAAAGAATATGTGAAGCCAGCCCTTCTTTTCCTCTCCCCTTCAGAATTGTGCTCTGTTGCTTCTCCATGCAGTGCCGTCTGAGTCAGATGGGTGCATCCATCTTTTTCCAGCTCATACAAGGACATGCTACTCAGCGCTTAGAATCAGCTTTATTGGAAACAAAGGGATCTTTTAGTTCTCTATCAACAGACTCTCACATCTCTTCTCAACTGGATCAGAAGTTGGGTGGGAACAAAGTTGACATTCATTAGACCCCTTCAAAGAAAATAGTAGAGCTATTACCCCAAAGTGCTCCTGAATGGGTCTCCACACCAGTTTGCTACCTATCCTCACTTAGCAAGTTTCCCTCCTCTCTACTATGGCAGCTACCACTTTTGTTCCAATACCCAGTTACCCTCTGCTCCCAGCACACAGGAAGCTTATAAGTCCCCACATACTTGAAATTAGACCCTGGCCTTGCACTGTCGGATAAAATGTGGCATGAGGATAATTGCTCTAGAAAGTCAACCAGACTGTAGGGAAATTGCCATGCATGAAAAATAAACCTTTAGGTTTGAAGACCTTGAAATTAGTGGTATGGTTTTTTTTTAAATCACAGCTTAACCTAGCCCATCCTGACTGATACATATTCCTTGTCTTGTCTCATTCAGTCCAAGATTTCTGTGTCTCAACCCTGTTTTCATCTTTTTATTCACACATTTCCATTTACTACCCTTTTCTTCCTGTCTCTCTAGTTCACCTGGGTCTTTTTGTTTTTCCTTTATCATAGACATAAACTTGTGTTTGCATGTATGTATGTATGAATGTAAGTATGTATTTATTTTCAGAGAAGGGAGGGAGAAAGAAAGGGAGAAAAACATCAATGTGTGGTTGCCTCTCTCATGCCCCCAACTGGGGATCTGGCCCACAATACAGGCATGTGCCCTGATGGGGAATCAAACCAGAGGCCCTTTGGTTTGTAGGCCAGCACTCAATCCACAGAACCACATAAGCCAGGGCTGAATTTATATTTACAGCTAACATAAATAGTTGATTTTTATTTCCGACAACAATGACAGAGCATAGTTTTAAGAAGGGAATATTCAATACAGATATAAGGGAAATACTTTCAGCCCAATGGTTACAATACTTTAGGTCTAGAATGAAAGACAAAGAAGGACTGTGTAGTATTTGTTCATCTCAGGAATCAAAAAAGAAAGGGTGTTTCCAAAACCTTAAAAAGTCTGAACTATAGCTACATGGGAGAGGAGAATGGACAGACATCTTAGACAAACTGGAAAAAACTACCAAACTCCCCATAACCTTGAAATAATAAATCTCTCACTGTGTAAGAAAAGAAACAGGAGGAGAGCAGAGTGGCACCTCAGAAATCCCTTCAAAATTCAGTTCTTCCTGATGAAACCTGTACAGTTCAGAGAGAGGCGAGTGAGAACTTTCAGGGGCTGGGGAGACAGTACTCCTTCCTCTCAATGTAATAACCTTAAATTCCCAACAGGACACAAACCACATGTTGGTGTTGTGGATATGTTCTGAAAATCATCTGAGGGTAAGTGTCTAATTATACTTGGCATGGTTACACCTTTTTATTCTCAAGACAGGAAATCCCCCAGCTATTAACTGCGTTCAACCTCGACAGACCAGATGAGAGCCTTTCTGGCTGCCCTTTCCAGGACAGTCGGAGACGACTTCATTTCTAGGGCAACAGTAGCACCTGAACCAAAAGGCCTTATTGTGTGATTCCCTGTGGTTAGAGGCCAGGTGGACACCCCCCTCCAACACCCTCAATGGCAGTAAATAAAAGAATTAAACTTGTTCCAGCCCAAGTCCCACAGCATGTGTCTGGGAGAGTTTAAGGCAGCTTGGTAAATGAGGTAGACTGCCCCAGGTTTTCTCTCAGACATTCTGAAATTCTCATCTGGGGTAACACTGTAGTCTCTGACTGAAAGGCAGGGGCTAGCGATTATGGGGTCAACTGCTGACAGAACTGAAGTAGCTGGAACACCTGCCCCAACTTATATTTATCACATGCTTCCTACAGATGACTCAATGTCTTATACACTCCTGTTTATTAAATATCAAAATGAACTTTATGGCTAAAAGCCCATTTGAGTTGTTGAACACTATATGCTATATTTCCTTAAGAACCTCTGTGCTACTATTTGTAACCCTTTTCTCATTAGTGGTTTCCACATCATCTGTTTTCAACATCTATCCATCTATACTATATCCATCTATTCATTCAGTAACTATTTATCAAGTACCTATTGCCTGCTAAACTAGGTACAAGGTGTTAGAGAGATAAAGTAGAATAGGTCATGATCTTTGCTCTAGAGGAAACAGAAACCATTTTCATACACTGTAGCAAGTTTTATGGTAAATGTGTGTGCTGGGTAAGATTGAGGATCCACACCCATTCCAAAGGCAGTGAGGTAGGGTTGTCAGGGAAGATTTCCTCAAAGAATTAAAATGTTATTGCACTCTCACACTCTCCACCTCCTACCCAAACCTACTCACTAGGCCTTTTTTTCAGATGAAAATAAAAGTCACAAAGTTCACAAAATCATCAAATACTAAGCATCTTTATTATTTAGTCCAGTTTCCCCTAAATTCACAATGCAGAAATTTGAGGTTTATAAAGAGAAGCCACTTGCCCATAGTTACACCATGAAGAGGGACAGCTTTCTCTGACCTACAAAGCATTAACTGGGGTGACTGACTGGAGCTGGAAGATCCACTTGGAAAATGGCTGGCTCCCATGCTTGCCATGGGCTGGTAGCCCAGCATCTGTGTGTGCGGGCCTATCCACAGGCCTTTTAGGGCTTCCTCACAGCATGGCAGCTGAGTTCCACAGGCAAGTCTTCTAAGAGAAGGAGGTGGAAGCTGCCAATTTCTTAAGTCCTCGTCCTAGAAACTGGCCCAAATTAGTTCTGCCAAAATCTAGGTAGAAGCCCCCCTTTACCTGAAGGGCTTTGATGCAGGTAAAGGGAAGAGAGCAGAAGAAGGTGGGGTTTTTCCAGCTAATAACCTTATCCTCACAGCCATGATGCCCACACTTTGCTGAATAACCTCAGGCCCTTCATAAAAATATAGATTCCTAGCACAACCACAGATAGATTAAATCACATTTCCCAGAGGTGACCAGGAAGCTATTTTTAAGTCCCCTGGTGATGGTGAGGCAGCTCAGCAGCCAATCCTGTTTGCAAATTCAGACCTGCTCTCAACATCTCTGTCACTTGATTGCATTAGAGCCCTGAATGTTTTTATAGATGCTTTGAAATGATGACATTGAGGTCTATCCCTCTCCCCTCCCCAATTATAGATTCTACTTTTGGCTGTGAAAATAGTCTTAAGATAGAGAACTGAGGGAAATGTGTGACTGTTTCTGGTCCAAAAGCACTGCACTGGAAAATGTGAAGACAATCAAGGCTGAAATGAGAGCCCAGAGGAGGGAGACAATGTGGCCTGGCTCACTTTTGGGCTCCGGTGTAATTATTTTGAAATCCATTCATGCTGCTGCATGAATCAAAAATTCATTGTTTTCTATTGCTGATGGTATTCTATTGTTTATTCATTCACCTGTGGGTGGTGTTAAGGAAATAAAGAAGTCAGGCCAAGAAAAAGACCCCTCTGTACCCATAGAAGAATAGAAAACACCCTTGATGATACATTGAGTATTACAGACATGTAAGGCAGCCCCCAAATGACAACAAAGTTAAGGAAAATATGACATATTCTATTCAGAAAAGGAGAAGAAAAAACAACAAATTTCTCTTATCTTCCAGAGACTAAACAACTTCTCCTCACATTTCCTGTGAGAGAGCCTGGAGCTAATTCCAAGGTCTATTTGGCTGGCCTTAGAGAAAAAAAAATACCTTCACATTGTAACACTGGAGGCCAGACCCCTCCCTAAAGAGATGTACCCCTATGCCAAACAGAGCAAGGGCTCAGATTCACTGTGATAACCCTGTGAATATCTAAAACTAGTATCAGGAGACCCTAAAGTGCAGTCAGAGGGTCATTAGGAGGGGCAGACTCAGGCTTGCCTTAGAAGTACCTCTTGGAACTTTCACCCCCACTTGTTTTCCTGCCTACACTAACCTCAAGAGTTGCATCACCTGGACTTAACCAATCTTTTTTGAATTAGCTATCCTGTCATGTTAAATACCCAATAGGAAAAATTTCCTTTGTTCCAGCTTCTGGTTTTTGCCTTTATAAGCTCCAACTTTGTCTTCCTCGAAGCACACTTTAAGTTGCTACCTGAATCTGTGTCTCCTGAGTTCCAACTCTTTTTTGCCCAAATAATTGCATTTGATGTTTTACTGCAGTCCAAAATTAACTTTGGTCAACAGCTATGTCTCCAAGAAAACACTCTAAGATGGGAAGAAAGGGAAATGGTCTCTTTGCCCTTCATAAATGGGTAAAACAATTTTCATTTACCCTTACAGTGAATGTTTGGGTTATTTCTTGTTTTTGTCTCTTGCAAATAAAGCTTCTGTGAACATTTACATACTGGACATATATCTTTGTTTCTTTTGAATAAAGACTTAGGAGTGGAAAAGATGGGCTGGGTCATAGAATAGGTATATGTTTAACTTTTCAAGGAACTGCCAAAATGTTTTTCAAAGAGATATACCAGTCTACATTCTCACCAGCAGTGTACAAAACTCCCAGTTGTTTCACACCCTTGCCCAAACTGGCATGTTATTTTTAAAATTGTAACCAATCTAATGAGTGTGCAGTGGTATTTCCTTGTACATTTCATTTGTCTTTCACTGATGTTGAATACCACTTCCTGTGCTTGCTAGATATTTGTGTATCTTCTATTATAAAGTACCCAAATCTTTTGTCCATTTTTTTCATTGAGTTGTTAGTAATTGACTTGCAAGAGTTCTTAATATATTCTCTATACAAATCCCTTTTCTGATATTTTCTCCCAGCCTTTTTTTCATGTTCTTAATGGTCCCTGTGGAAGTTAAAAAACAAGTTTGATAAAGTCCAATTAATAAAAAGTAAAACTGACCTCAGACTTCTGGCTTCCAGAATTGGGAGAAAATACATTTCTGTTGGTTTAAGCCACCAAGTTTGTAGCAATTTTAACAGCTGCCCCAGGAAACTAACATGTCCATTATAGTGGTTTGAGTCCATCCTTTGCATGACCAGTTCAGGGGTTCGGTTGAAACTTGGGAAGATTTATACATAGGATTAGGGGATCCTGTGTCTTTGTTGTGCTTCCTAGGATTATCTGCACCCTCTTTCAGCTACAGGGGCTATTTTTCCAGTTATTACAGCAAGAAAGATGGAATCTCCATTAAAGTTTTAGGCATTGCATGACTAACCAGTCCTCGAATAGGTGTTTTCTGTGTGTTGCCCAGAGTTTTTCATTGTAATTAGTGAATGGAAGGGGGTGGAATTTCTGTCCCACCATGGCCAGCCAAAGCAAAACATCTTGTTGTAGGACATGGGAGAGATCGTGCCCAGAATAACCCTTGCATGGTTGTTCAGCTCCATGGCCTGTCCTGAAATTCCCAGCCTAGGACAGGAGGAAAGAAAGTGGGCAAAATGTCATATTCAACTAATATATTTAAGGGGTAATTATAAGCCCTTTGTTATTTATATCAGTATTCGGTGTGCAACATTATTTCTTTTCATAATTAACTAGCCAGGAAAATGAAGCATTCTAGAATAAGGAGTAGTGACTGAACTTTAGTGACAGCTCATCCCACTCACACAGTATGAAACAGGCAGGGTGCTCAGAGCTAAAGACTGAAATGAGGACATGTGCTGGTCTCCACCAAAAAGGGTATTATGATATAAGAACAAACAAGTTCCCAAGGAACCCCCTGTGATAAGAAGTGGGATACAGGAAATGGCCTAGAAACAAAGAAGAAGAGATGAATTTTATGGCATATTACAGGGAAAATCCATAGTACAGGTGTTCAAATCTCAATAAAGGAGGATCAGCCAGAGCTTTCCAGGGGGAGGGTACCAGGCATGGGTCCAGAGGGATGCGATTTTGTGTGATGAGAGCCCGGGCTGGGGCAGGAATGCTCACACAAGACCCACCAAATGCCCAGCTGCATGAGGCCATGGCAGTAGCTCAACTGCAAAGACCCTATGACCTAGTGAGGCCACAGAGTCAAAGCAAGTTTCCATCTGAGTTAGGGACTGGATGTGATTGTTCCAGTGATACTCCTCTTCTTCCCTGTGATACTGGGATCACGAATGGCAGGGAGTAGCCTGACTTTATTATAAAAACAAATAAACACAAATAAAGGGAGGTATATGTAGGCAAAACTCTGGATCCATTCCCTTCTCTGTCTCTCCCTTCTGTCCTCTCTCATTTCCTGTTTCCCCAAGTTTTTCAACCAGAAAAACTGGGGCAGGCAGGGGTCCTAACATATATGACAAGTCCCTAGAGAAAACTGTTTTTCTGTAACAAAGAGAAAATGATATGTGAGGTGCCCAAGTGCCAACTGATGTTTCAAAATAACATAAAAACTATTTGCTGATGTCCATCCAGGGCCAAGATGGGCTGTCAGTCTGGGCTACTATATCACACTTGAGGTAAACCCCCTCTCTGGGTTCTTTTTGGGCCTTCCCAAGCAGTTGTCTCATCAAAAGAATGGGGCCAAAGTGTCTTTAAATAAAATAATAGCTCACAATATTCCACTATATGGTCTGAAAAAGAGGGACAAATGTGACAAATATTCTAGAACTTTAATATTTTTTCCTCCCACCAATCCAAGAGAGTATAATCCTAACTTTAATGGTTTCCAACTGGAATGAGCAGTCCAAGCCCCAGGAGACTGTCAGCTCAAAGCCTTGTCCATCTGGTGTGCAAGAAAGTTCAAGAGTAAAAGGTTAGTGTCACATTGTTTCAAGAAGACTGTTCACATATATATTACCTGCAACTCACTTTAGTAAACTATAATAGAACAAGGGAGTCTTCAGGGATACAAATAGACATTTAAACTTGAAATGAGTTTCTTTGGAGAGACTTATAAAGAAGTCTATGACTACAGTAAAACTAGGAGGGGAGATGAGCAGTGGCTGGCTAGAGTGAAGTTCCATTTTGAAAAGGAAACTTTAGGGCCATCATTCCTAGACTCCTACTGTGGACTAAATGCTTCCCCCCACCCAAATGCTAAAACCCTACCTCCTAATGTGAGGGTATTAGGAGGTGGGGCCTTTGGGAGGATCAGAGTATTAGGATAGAGCTTTCCTGATGGAATCAGTATCCTTATAAGAGTCATAAGAGCCCTGGCTGGCATAGCTCAGTGAATTGAGCGCGGGCCTGCGAACCAGACCATCGCGGTTCGATTCCCAGTCAGGGCACATGCCTGGGTTGCAGGCCGGTTCCTTGCAGGCTAACTGCCAGTAGGGGACGCACAAAAGGCAACCATACATTGATGTTTCTCTCCCTCTCTCCTTCCCCTCTAAAGATAAATTAATAAATAAAATCTTTAAAAAAAAGTCATAAGAGAGTGTGCTTCCTTTCTTCCCTCTCAGTAACGTGAGTACAAAACAGGCAGTCGTCATCTACAACCTGGGAGAGTCCCTCACCAGGACCTAACTGTGCTGGCATCCTGATCTTGGACTTTCAGCCTTCAGAGCTATAAAAAATAAATTTCTAGTGGTTATAAGCCACACAATCTATGGCAGTCTATTATTTAGAAAACAAAAGCAAAATTAAAAAAAAAAACCTCCTTCACAGCATCTTCTTTGCCTTTAGGGCCCTCAGAAGGCCCAAGACATATTCTATAGTAACAGCCTTTGGACGTCCTTCTCTCTCTCCTTTTCTACACACAGGTCACCTCACCTCTAGGTTTATCTTTACATTATGTTCTAATGACACTTGGGAAGCCTGGATTTCATCATACCTATTCTATTACTCCTCTTTTCCCGGTACCACACCCCAACCTGACCCCTCTTTCACCACCACACAGACCTGGTCCATTAAGGAGAAGAGACATCCCATTGTTCACCCTGCTCAAGCTGAGGTCTGCCCTCCATTGTTTCACTTCCTTTCTTGAGCTCTGGCTCTGTGTGGAAGATGTGCAGAAGGATATGATAATGGCCCTGTTCTTAACAGCTTCATGGTCAGATGAAGAGAAAGCCACCTATCTTACCACCTGTAATACAGCTTACCTTCTATAAACAAAGTATGAAAGAACAAATTTGTTAACAATGCCCAGCAAGGGGGTGGGAGACAGGAGACTTTGGGAGATTGGGGGTGAGCTACATTTTGTATAGTGAGTAAAGAAGAAGATAAGAAGAAGGGAAACGTCATTAAAAACCCTATGGGAACCCTGGCTGGTGTAGCTCAGTGAATTGAGCGCGGGCCTGCGAACCACACGATCACGGTTCAGTTCCCAGTCAGGTCACATGCCTGGGTTGCAGGCCAGTTCCCAGCAGGGGACTCACGAGAGGCAACCATGCATTGATATTTCTCTCCCTCTCTCCTTCCCTTCCCCTCTAAAGATAAATAAGTAAAATCTTTGGGAAAAAAACATGGGAGAGAAATGGACATGGGCAAAGCTCAGGGAATGTCTATGTTTAGGAAGTAGAAACAACCCAGTCTGAGGGAGGTGATGTCCACACAGGCTGAGGAATGGTGGATGATGAGAATGAGAATGGTCTGTTGAGCCTGGATCCTGCTATGTTAAGGTGTTTGATCTTTATCTGTGAGCAACAGGAGCTGCAGAAGGCTTTGAAAACAGGCAGGCAATAAACATTTCTAGTGACAAGGTAGAGAGGAGAGGGATCGGGAGGAAAGAGAGGAGCCCAGATTTTTCCTCTCCTTCCTTCCCTGTGTCTAATGTGTATTCAAAGAGAGCTCTCTCCAGTCTGGCACCTCCTCTCTGGGTATGAAGGAGACTCCTCCATCCTTCTTTTCTATGCTTCTGCATCAGCCTCCTCACAGATTCCATCACCCCAGTCTCAATAAACTCCCTAAAACACAAATACCATAGTCAATATGTCTCCCCTGTCTGAAAACCTCAGGAACCCAAGTCACCCTTTTCTGCATCTATATAACCAAGTGGTAACCAAGCATAGCCATCTTAACACAGACAATTGGAGCCTGTGCCACGTCCAGAAAACAGAGATAAATTGACAGGGTACCTGAAGCCAGGAAGCCCAGATCAGGGTAATTAGCCTGAGTGGCAAAGCTGAGAGGCTCATTTGAACTCAGAAATTGATAGGGATTCTCCCTGAGATATGTTATTCAGTCATCACACATGAAGGTCATAGCACTATTGTGCCCGTAAATAGAGCACACCATTGACACACAGGGACCACAGAACTCCTCTCAGGTCACATCCCTGTAGGTGAAGGGGCTGGTAGTCAGCTATTCCAAAGCCTGACAAGTATTAATTTCTCTGACATCACACAAGTGCTGATGTAGTCTTCTTTACAGGGTCACGTCAACCCAGGGCAATTCTGGTCTATAGAGTTTCGTGTCCTTACTCTCTTACATAGATTGGGCTGTAGAATCCTGGGGTAATAATTTTGCAGCCACAAGGAATTTAGCTCTGACTTACAGGAAGGTTAAATGACTTATCAGGGTCATATGCTAGTAAGAGCCAAAAGTGACAATAAAATCAGAAGAATCCCATTTCATTCCTAACTGAAAACTTTCTGGGGGTCATCTCCCCTAGGCTGTGACATTGTGTTTCTTTTTCTTGCTTTTCTAAAGTGACCTCTTTTCTGGTTTCTTTCGGTGTTTTGAAAATAAACTTTAAAAGTCAACAAAGCCTCCATCTCCCTCCTTAGAAAAAAATTTTGCTGGCCTATTTCTGAGACATCACATGATTTCAACTGACTGTCTTCTGATTATCTAAGTTACACATTAAACTTTGAGTAGTCCCCAAACTTCTCATGGCAGCTTATAATATATCTTCTATATGAGTATTTTTCATGTAGAATTTTACTATAACATTTGTCTGACAAACATCATTATAAAAGGCATTCTATATCAAAAATTGAAACCTCTTAGCTATTATAAATGCAAAATTATAGGAAAATATTTTATAGCTTTAATAATACTTAGTGACATTTATACAAGAAAATAATAAAGCAGAACTACACTAAATTAATTTTTAAAACTATTTAGATATTTATCTATAGCCATTAAAATTGTTTTATTATATCTCAGACTTAGAAAAATTCTGTTTAAAGGGAAGGCAATTGATTCTATTGAATATATAACTCCTAATTTAATTAGTGGGTGCTGATAATAATTGATCTATTTATCTTGAAAAGCTGATAAGAAGGATGTGTATAGGTTCTATGTGCATTTAAGGGCATATACAAATTTCTGGATCCAACCTTAGTTCACAGTTTCTGAGATTGTTTTAATTATTATTTTAAGTTTCTGGAGCTACTTTTTTTGAGAAAAAGAGATGACATTTTGTGGGATAGTTTTTATGTTCACCCCTGAGACCTTGGCACTTTCCTGAGATTTCCATGTGCTGAAGGCAAACTCCAGTTGAATGAACACCACAAGATAACCACACTGCTTGGTTTTTCTCCAAGGTTCTTGCAGAACTTATGATGTTATATTATAATGATTACTCTGCTAGAAATCACATGTAAATACTCAATTAAAGGAGTTAGAAACTGGAAGTAAAATGTAAGTTATAAAAACCTGAAGTAGAAAGGTGGAGGAACCAAACAGATTCACCTCTCCAACATCTGGATTATGTCATGTTTGTTTTGTGTTTCATATGTGGGTTTGTAGCTCATGTGTGCTTTCTCATGGGTGATATGTGGTTGAATGATGCATGTGAGAATTTGAAGAGTAGTTCTACTTTAGAGCAAACACATACACACAAATATATCATATACATGGGCTTTGTATTCTTACCCATTAGCTACCCTATGTCATTTGATTGAAGCATCTAAGCCATTTACATTTAAAGTGATTACTGATAGATACATATTTATTGCCACTTTATTTTTTAACTATGTTCCACTGTTATTTTTTTCCTCCTCATCCTCTTTTTATTGTTCTTCTAGTTATTTCCTTCTCCTTCTCCTCCATCTTCTCCTTCTTCAAGGAAGCCACATAACATTTGTTGCAATACTGGTTTGGTGATAACAAACACCTTTAGTTTTTTCTTATCTGGGAAGTTCTTTATTTCAACTTCAATTTTAAAAGATAGCCTTGCCAGGTAAAGTAGCTTTGGTTGTAGATCCTTGTTTTTTTATATCATTTTGAATATTTCATGCCCAACTTTTTGGCCTGAAATATTTCTGTGGAGAAATCAGCTGACAATCTTATGGGAGTTTCCTGGTAACTAAAAGCAGGTAACTACCTGCTTTTCTCTTGCAGCTTTTGTGATTCTCTCCTTGGAAAGACCCAAGGTAAGGGTCCTCCAAGTGAAAGCCACACTAACCTTCTCCCAGAACCAGTCTGAAATTACAACTAAATTATAGAGAAATCATCCTGAATAACCAACCAAACACAAGCTGAAAGGAGCCTTATAACCAAGGATAAGCAAAAAAAAAAAAAAAGTACTTCACAACAATGACTGGTAGGGAGAACACACGAGGTGTGGGAGGGCTGGCTGGGTTTCCACAGAATAGAGCTAAAGTTCTGGAGGGATATTTCAACAGCTGGCTGGGGGGTTCCCATGAGAAGTGTGGGTCTAAACCCCAAGTTGGGCTTCCCAGCCTACAGCACCGGAACTGGGAAAGGAACCTAGATAACACCCAGCTGTGAAAGGCAGCAGGGTTTCTCTCAGCCAGGGAGAAACAGCTAGAGACTCAAAGAGCCTCTTAGAGGGCCAATGCACAAAATTTCATTTGCAGCCACTTACCCTGGGCTTTGGCATATAGAGGGCAGAGTGGACTAGAGACACATGAGGAGAGTCTGGGGCTGGAGGTTCTGGGAAGAGAACTGAAAGAACATCTTCCAGGAACCTGTACTGAGTCATTACCCATACTGCAAAGGCCATTTTTCTGAGGCAGGGCATTCTCTTCCAAGAGGCAAAGGACTGAGGGGAAGCAATAGCCCCATCCACAGGAATTACTCTGCCCTACTCCATAGGAACTTAAGCCAGGTTGTTGAATACAACTTGAGACTATATCACTAAGTACGTTTAAAAACTAAGGTAGATCTCTGAGACCTCTGAAATTTTAGCTGACACTTATCTGGGCCAGGTGCTGATAAAAGCCAGCCTTGGTGTGTAGCCTGGTTCTTTCTTCACACAAACAGGCCCAGTAGAGGGAGTTAGTCACAAGCTTGCATCTCTGAAACCTCTAAAAAGGTTGACCAGAGCCAGTCATTAGCAGCATCTAATAAAAGCCTATACCATAGTCTTTGCAGATCTACTTAATACACAGAAACAGATACAAAGAAGCAGCCAAAATGAAAAGACAAACAATCCTCAAAAGAAAGAACACACAAATTCCACAGAAGAAGAACTAGATGAAATGAGGCAAGCAATTTATCAGATAGAGAGTTTAGAGTAATGATTACAAGGATACTCAAAAGCATGAAAAAGATGTAGAAATGATTTTAAAAGGCCATTCAGAAATAAAGAATACAATATCTGAAATAAATAATTCATTGGCAGGAACAAACAGTAGGTTAGATGAAGCAGATTATCAGATTAGTGATTTGGAAGACAGGTAGGAAAACAAAACACCCAAACAGAACAACAGAACAAAAAAAATTTTTAATGAGGAGAGCTTAACATTTATTTTGTACAACATGAAGTATAACAACATCCCATCATGAGAATATCAGAAAGAGAAGAGAATGATCAAGGCATTGAGAACTTAGTTCAAGAAGTAATAACTGAAAACTTCCCTAATACAGTGAAGGGAAAAGACACAGATGTCCAGGAAACTCAATGAGTCCCAAACAAGTTGGACACAAAAAGGCCTAGACTGAGACACATCATAATCAAAATGGCAAGGCTTAAAGACAAGGAGAGAATCCTAAAAGCCACAAGTGAAAAGCAGGAAATTATATAAAAGGGAGCACCAATTACACTGCCATCTGAATTCTCAACAGAAACAGTTCAGGCCAGAAGAGCATGCCTAGAAATATTAAAGGTGATGAAAAGTAGGGACCTCTGACCAAGGTTACTTTACTCTGCAAGGCTATCATTAAAGTCTAAGGAAAAATAAGGAGGTACCCAGACAAGAAAAAGCTAAAGGAGTTTGTTAACACCAAAGCAGTATGCAACAAATGTTAAATGGCTTACAAGAAAAGAAGGAGGAGGACAAATAAAAAAAGAGGAAAATAGTCTAACAATAAAATGGCATTAAGCATGTATTGACCATAAAAGTAAATGGCTTAAATGTTCCAACCAATAGACAGAGGGTAGCTTAACAGACAAGAAAACAAGACCCATATATATGCTTCTTCCAAGAAATCCACATCAGTTTGAAATTACACACAGACTGAAAGTAAAGGACTAGAAAAAGATACATAATGCAAATGGATAGAAAAAAACTTGGGTAGCAGTACTTATATCCAACAAAATAGACTTTAAAACCAAGGCTATATTAAGAGACAAAAATGGACACTACATAATGATAAAGGGAACAATGCAACAAGAAGATATAACCCCAGTAAACATTTACACACCCAACATAGGAGCACCTAAGCATGTAAAGTAAATCCTAATGGATATAAAGGAAGAGACTGACAGAAATACAGTCACACTCAGGGATCTTAACACTCCACTGACCTCAGTGGGTAGATCTTCCAGACAGAAAATCAACAAGGGGACAGCAGCCTTAAATGACACACTAGATCAAATGGGTTTAATTTATGTCTTCAGAGCATTTCACCCCAAAGCAGAAGAATAGTGCAAATAGAATGTTTTCTAGGATAGACCACATGTTAGGACACAAAACAAGTCTCAATAAATTTAAAAAGATTGAAATCATATGAAGCATCTTCTCTGACCACAATGCTGTGAAACTAGAAATCAATCACAAGCAGAAAACTGAAAAATATACAAAGACATGGAATCTAAATAACATGCTATTAAACAATGAATGTGTCGATAATGCAACCAAGGGAAAAATCAAAAGATACATTGAAACAAATGAAAATGAGGACACAACAATCCAAAATCTGCCGGACACAAAGAAAGCAAAACAGGGAAATTCATAGCATCATAGACCTATCTCAAAAAAACAAGGAAAAGTCCAAATAAACAATCTAACTCTACATTTAAAGGAACTTGAAAATGAACAGCAAAGCCTAAGTGAGTAGAAGGAAGAAAATAATAAAAAGCAGAACAGAAATAAACAAATAGAGTCCAAAAATGATACAAAAGATCAATGAATCCAAGAGCTCTTTCTTTGAAAAGAAAAACAAAATTGAGAAGCCTTTAATAAGACGCATTTTAAAAAAATACAGAAGACCAAAATATATAAAATCAGAGATGAAAAAGGAGAGATGACAATTTACATTAAAGAAATACAAAGGATTGCAAGAAAATATTATAAAAACTATATGCAAACAAACTGGACAACCTAGATGAAAGAAATACATTTCTAGAAAAATACAGTCGTCCAAAACTAAATCAGGAAGAATCAGAGAATTCGAGTAGGCAGATTACACCTAGTGAAATTGAATAGTAATAAAAAAAAAAACAAAATAAAAACCTGCCAACAAACAAAAACCCTGTACCAGGCGGCTTCACCGAGGAATTTTACCAAATATTCAAGAAAGAACTAACACCTTTCCTTCTCAAACTGTTTTATAAAATTTAAGAGAAAAGAAGACTCCCAAATTCATTTTATAATTTCAACAATATCCTAATTTCAAAACCAGATAAAGAACTACAAAAAGGGAAAATTGTAGGCCAGTATACCTGATGAATATAGACATAACAATACAGCAATGCATCAAAAAGATCATACACCATAATCAAGTGGGATTTATTTCAGGAATTCAAGGTTGGTAAAACATTTGCAAATCAATAAATGTGATTTGCCACATAAAAATGAAGGATAAAAACCACATGATCATGATCAATAGGTACAGAAAAATAGTTTGATAAATCTAGCACCCATTTATAATAAAAACTCTCAGCAAAGTGAGAATAGAGGGAACATACCTAAACATATTAAGGGTCATCTATGACAAACCAATTGTCAGCCTCATACCCAATGCAGAAAAACTACAAGCCTTCCTTGTAAGATCAGTAATAAGACAAAGATATCCACTTCACCTCTCTTACTTACATGGTACTAGAAGTCCTAGCTACAGCAATCAGTTAAGAAGACTAAATAAAAGGCATCCAAGCCCTGGCATTTAAATTGGAAAGAAAGAAGTAAAACAGTCTTTTTTTGCAGATGACATGATACTGTACATAGAAAATCCTAAAGACTCCACCAAGAAATTACTATAATATATGAATTCTGCAATGTAGCAGAATACAAAATTCCTACCCAGCAATCATTTGCATTTTTATATGACAGTAACAAGCTATCAGAAAAGAAAATTAAGAAAACAATCTTATTCACAATTGCTTCAGAATAATAAAATATGTAGGAATAAACCTAACCAAGAATGTACAAAACTTGTACTCTGTGCATTATAAGATACTGAAGAAAGAAATGTAAGAAAATATAAATAAATGAAGGAATATACCATGTCAATGAATAGGAAGAATTAACATTATTAAAATGTCCATACCACCCAAAGCAATCTACAGATTCAATGCAATTCCTATCAAGACCAATGACGTATTTCACAGAACTAGAACAAATACTCCAAAAATTTATATGGAAACACAAAAGGCCCCACATAGAAACAGCAATCCCAAAACAGAAGAACAAAGTTGAAAGAATCATGCTATCTAATATCAAACTGTACTATAAGGCCATAATAATGGAACATCATGGTACTGGCATAAAAAGAGACATATACACCAATGAAATAGAATAGAGAACCCAGAAATAAACCCTGACCTCTATAGTAACTTGGTATTTGACGGAGGAAGCAAATGCATACAAAAGGCTAAGGTTAATTTATTCAATAAACAATACCAGGAAAAGTGTCATGTGAAATATGAAATTAGACCACTGATAAATGGTCTTGGTAAAATTGTACAGATAGATGCGAAAAATGAAACTAGACCACCTTCCTACACCATACATAGGAATAAATTCAAAATGGATTAAAGACCTAAATGTTAGACTTGAAACCATAAGAATCATAACAGAAAACATAGGCAGCAAAACCTCAAACATTGTTTGTAGCAACATTTTATAGGATATCTTCCCAGGCAAGGGAAACAAAATCAAATTAAAAAGGTTTTACACAGCAAAGGAAAACATCAACAAAACAAAAAAGAACTCACAGAATGAGAGAACATATTTGCCAATACATCTGATAAGGGGCTAATATCCAAAATATATAAAGACTTTACAACCTCAACAGCAAAATTTAAAAAAAAAACAATCCAATACACAATGGGCAATGGACCTGAATAGACACTCTCTAAAGAGGATCTACAAATGGACAATAGACATATGAAAACATGCTCAACATAGCTAATCATCAGAGAAATACAAATTACAAAAACAATGAGATATCACACCCATGTCAGAATGGCTATTATCAATAAATTGATAAACAACAAGTGCTGGTGATGATGTGGAGAGAGGGGAACACTTTTGCCTCGTTACTGGGAATGCCAACTGGTATAGCCACTGTGGAAGCAGTATGGAGATACCTCAAAAATTAAAAATGGCCCTGGCTGGTGTGGCTCAGTTGATTGAGCACCAACCTGCAAACCAAATGGTCGCTGCTTTGATTCCCAGTCAGGGTACATGCCTGGGTTACAGACCAGGTCCCCAATGGGGGCCATGCAAGAGGCAACCCCACATTGATGTTTCTCTTCCTTTCACCCCTCCCCCTGTCTAAAAATAAAAAAGAAAGAGAAGAAAATTCTTTTAAAAAATTAAAAGTGGATCCACTTTTTGGCTCAGCTATCCTTCTTCTGGGAGTATATCCAAAGGAACCAAAAACACTAATTCCAAAGAACATAAACACCCCAACATTCAGTACAGCATTATTTACAAGTGACAAGTTATGGAAGTAGCCTATGAATCCATCAGTAGAAAAGTGAATAAAACAACTATAATACACAATGGAATACTATTGAGTTGTAAAAATAAAAAAGAAAATATTACTCTTTGCAACAGTATGGATGTACCTGGAGAACGTTATGCTAAGTGAAATATGCCAATCAGAGAAAAATAAAACCATATGATTTCCCTCATATATGGAATCTAATGAACAAACTGAACTAACAAGCAAAATACAGACAGATTTGTAGATAGACAGCAGGATAATAGCTAAGGGGGTTGGAGTTTAGGGGGTGATTATAAGAATGCCCAACAGTATAAAAATGCATAAGACCCGTTAAAAAGGACCAATCAGAAAAGAAGAATGCACTATCTTCTGATTGAGCAAAAAAGGAAAAAGTACTCATAGACATGGACAGCAGTGGGTTGACTGCAGGGGAAGCAGGTGTAAGGGACTTAATGGTCATAGAAAAAATACAATAAAAATTAAAAAGAAAGATTCCATGTTTTTAACCTTTGCCTTTTTTATTATGATGTGTCTTGGTGTGGGCTTCTTTGGGTCCATCTTGTTTCTGACTCTGCACTTCCTGGATGTTTGTGTCCTTTTCCTTCACCAACTTAGAGAAGTTTTGGGTCACTTTTTTCTTAAAATAAGCTCTCAATCCTTTGCTCTTTCTTTTCTCTGTCTGGTATCCCTATGATGCAGATGTTGTTTTGCTTCATGTTGTTCCAAAGGTCCCTTAAACTATTCTCATTTTTTTTATTCTTTTTTTCTTTCTGCTGCTCTGATTGGGTGTTTTCTTTTTTCTATCTTGTCTTCCAAGTCACTGATTTGCTGCTCTGCTTCATCTAGCCTAGTGTTTATTTTTTTTCCAGTGTATTCTTTACTTCAAATATTGCATTCTTCTTTTCTGGTTGGCCATTTGTTATGAGTTTTATTTATTTTTATGCTATTGAAAATCCTATCTATATAATCATTACTTTGAACTCTATATCTGATAAACTGCTTTCCTCCGTTTAATTTCATTCTTCTTCTAGAAAATTCTCTGTTCTTTCATTTTGGACCCATTTGGTTAGGTCCCCATTTTGGCTGCCTCTTTATGTTTGTGTCTACATATTAGCTAGATCTGCAAGTACTCTGGTATAGACCTATGTCAGACAGTGCCTGTGACTGGACCAGCCAACCTCTTTGGAGTTATCAGTGATCCATAGCTTGTGGATCCCTCTATTGGACCTGTTTGCGAGCACATTGAGGCTGGATTTTACCCACACTGGTCCCTGAGGAAGGTCAGCTAAAGTCCTAAAGCACCTGGATATACACCTCTGCCTGCAAGCTAGCTGTTTAACTTTGGCTGTACTCCTCAAGAGGGCTTAAGTACCACTGGTTGTGGCATGATGGATCTCTGCAGGAGGGACTATTTCTTCCCCTCAGGTGGATACTTCATAGAGAGGAGTGATCTACTCAACAAAGATGGCTTCTGTAGTAGGAGGAATGCCTCAGTACAGGTATCATATCAGCCAATAATTTAGCGCCCTCTTCAGAGCCAACAACCCCAGACCCTCCTCATACTGCTTTATTTAGTACACTCTCCCTCTGCCAGAGCCCATGGTAGGTGGCTACAAACAAAATTTTGTGTGTTGGCCCTTTAACCCTTGAGTGGTCGCATGGGTGACAATAGTCATCCATGCAAAATAATCATCAGTTTTCATCCAAAATCCAACTTTGTCACAGAAGTTACTTAGATGATTATTAATAAAAAATGTTTAACAAATCGTTTGTTCATTTAAATTCCTACTTTTAAAATTAATGGTGACCAATGTCATCCACAAGACCTCTCATGCTCCATTAATAGGGTTACTAGGGTGGCTATATATCTAGCCATCTCCCTGGCAGACAGAAACTCTGCTGCTTTTCACAGACAAATGTTATGTGGGTGCCTTTGCTTGTTCTGTTGCTCTAAGTTGGGTATCCCACCTGAGATATCCCTCCAGGACTTCAGCTGCCACTTTTGAGCCTAACCAGCCCTCTCATGCCTCCACAATTCCTACCAGTCTCAATGTGGCTTCTTCTGTAAGTCCTTGGTTGTAAGGCTTCTCTCCAGCCATTCTTCATTGGTCGTTCAGGATGATTTTTCTATAATTTAGTTGTAATTCTGGTTTGGTCCTGGTAGGAGGTTAGTTTAACTTCCACCTAATCTGCTGAAATCTTGGGTCTCTCAAAACCTGATTTTCACGTGTGGACAAAGCCAAAGGGGTATAGGATCGAAGGTGGGGATATCCAGGGTAGGTGGGAGTTGGGGGTGCAATGGAGACAACTGTACTTGAACAGTAATTTTAGAAAAAAGAAAGTAAAAAAGCTAAGAGATAACCATGTGGGCAAGGAGGTGGATGAAATGGAAACTTTGTGCACTGTTGGTGGGAATGTAAATTGGGAAAGCTACTATGAAAAACAGTATGGAGGTTTCTCAAAAAATTAAATATAGAACCACCATATAATAAATATTTCCACTTCTGGGTATATATTTGAAAGAAATAAAAACACTATGTCAAAGAGAAAAAAATGATTTTTAAAGTTCAATTCTGAAGGGTTGAGTCTAAGGAAATTACTATAATTGAACTGTATTTTGTCTCTATGAGAATAAACAGTGGCACAAGTTTAGTAAGTTTTGCTTAATCAAGATCTTCATGAACATTTTAATATGCCTGTAGACTACCAAACTTTAATTTGGAGGCTATATATTTTTAAATACATCAAAATAATAATCTGAAAATAATGATTTATATTTTCCAAAAGAAGATATACAGACATATTTATAATATATATACTGTATATGCACACATATATGTGCATGTATGTTATATGTATATATGTAGACATGTAGAAATATACAAATTAATATTTCTTCTGTTAATTAGGAAATGGTCTTATTACTTGTGGCAAAAGGTATTTTCAATTCTTAATTAAATGTATATACTTAGAAAATTGTAGGGGACTTGACATTATCCTGCTGCTGATAATGTATTTTGTTCTTGGTTAACTCTAATCATTAATTAGTTAATTAATCAATTTCATCCATTCATGTATAACAAATGTCTAAGTTTTCTTAATTAAGTCTTAGTTTAACAAAGCCCTCCTAAATGGTGTTGACAGACACCTGGATAAAGAAGACCTACCTGACCTTGAAAACTGACATCCTGGGATTCTGAGTACACACATCCTCACTTCTTTACCTGACAGTGGTTGTTATGGTCTCTGGGCTGCCACACATTATGAACAGAGGTGAAAGGACAGATTTCAAGAAACCCTGAAGTTGGGTATGGAAAAAATTACCCCAAGATAGGAGGAAAGAAACCATCTCAACATGACAGAACAGGGTGTGCAAAGGGATTCGGTATGAGAGAATGACACTTTGGCATATACGGGGGCCTGGGCACCAGTGCTAAAGTGAAGTCTCCTGATGTAGGAGGTGGTGCAGTGATGACTGAGAAAGCACATGTTCCTGTGCTGGCAGCAATTTGTGGAGGCCCAAGGGAAAGGGGACAAGAGGCTCTAAACAGCAACCCCATTACAGGCAGGACAGTAAATACAAATAGAATAGGAAGAACCCTCTTCATGCTGCCTCTTCCCCAGTTGTTGAGTTCAGTATTTTAGGTTTTCTCTCTTTTATTCTCTCTCTCTCTCTCTCTCTCAGTGGGATGGGAAAAAGAGGTTGAATTGGAGGACCTGGCCAAAGAAGAAAATTATATCTTAATCTGTGAGTCTGGGAAAATTCTAACTCTTTCTCTCTTCACATCCATTATTTGATTGTGTCTAGAAGTCTGGAAAGTGCCATACTTCAGTTTAACTCTGTTAAGAAAAAAGCATAGAGCACACACAATGATGATATCTGGACTTCAGAATAAACTGTGGATCTGGGGATGTTTGGAAACTTTTATTAGTTCCACACATAGAGTTTTCATGGCTACATCTGATGAATAATTAGAGAAAACACACATGGTATGCAGAGAAAACTGAAGTGCTATGTGTCTGAATCTCTACCATCACCTCCTCCCTCTGCAGTATCTTCTTCCACGTGGCTTTGTTAATCAAACTAAAAGACTTTTTTTTTGGCTTCTCTGCTGAACCAAGTAAAATGATTGCTGATATGATTATAGCCCCCAAGGGATTTATAGGACTGGGTCTTTCTAAATCAATATGTATGAAGAAAAAACTGGTTTGTTTGCTTGTTTTTTTTAAATTTTATGTGCCTTTTCTTAATGCTACTTACTTTGTTATTGTTATTTTGTTTCTTTGGGTCCAAAGAATACTTGGAACCCTGGAGAGGCAGAAACAAAAGAATAAGAACAGAGAAGTAGCAGTATCGCCTCTTGGGCTCACAGCATAGTGATTACTGCTATTTTTAATTAAAGTATAGTTGACATACAATATAATATTAATTCCAGGTGTAAAACACAGTGATTCAACATTTCTATACCCTTTGATGTGATCATAACAAGTCTAATAACCTTCCATCACTGTACAAAGTTATTACAATATTGACTCTATTTCCTGTGCTGTACATTACATCCTAGTGACTTCTTTACCTTTATAATTGGAAGTTTGTACCTCTTTTCCATCTTCACTTTTTTCATCCATCCTCTTTCCCTCTGGCAGCCATCATTTTCTTCTCTGTATCTAAGAGTCTGTTTCTGTCTTGTTTTGTTTGTTCTGTTTTTTGTTTTTTTATTTTTCACCTATAAGTGAGTAACAGAGTGTCTGTCTTTGTCTGGGTTATTTCACTTAATACAATGTAACATGGTGATTATGTCTTAATGAAGCACGCTCATGGACTGAGAATTGGTCACTTGGGTTGAAATCTTCTTAATAGACTATCAGTGGTTTACAACAGTTTGGAATAATAGGGAGGTCCCTTGCAATTCTAATGCACTTGTTGAGTCAGTTAGTACCTGGGTTTCATTTGCCACTGTTGGAATCCATCATATTCCCCCACCCCACCCCCTCCACAGCAAAGACAAAACTGACAACTCACAGCATCAAATATTCTGACCCCTTTAGATATCTTCATTGCCCTCAATAAGCAAAAGGTAAATAAATATGGCTGCAGACAAAATGTGAACTCCACACTGGCATTCATTCATTCCTGTTAATAACAAACATGTAAGAAATACCTACAGTGTGCCATGTATCCAGGTGCTGGGAGGTGAAGATGAATAAAGCATATGTCTGTGCTTTTAGCAGTAACTTTGTAGAAGACACAAAGGGATCCAGCCATCAAGGAGGTGGGAAATAAATGTGGAAGTTGCCTGGGGAGGCAGAAGCTAACTCTGTCAGAAGAGTATTGAACCATAACAAAGAAGGCAATGGGTTTTTTTTTTAATCCTTTAAATTCAAGACTGTATGAGCAACCAACTGGAAAACTTAGGATAAGCCTTCTTTCTGGTACCCACCCAGGCAGAATTAATCCAAAGGTCTTCTCTCAGCACTTTGTTCTTTTCATTAAGTAGAGCTCTATAACATTGTAGAATAGGAAGCTAGTTATCTGCCTGTCTACCCCCATTCCCACCTCATAAGACCAGACTCCTCATTGGTCTTTAATATCTATTGGTATAAAATGAATGAACAAGTAAATGATGCCATTGTTATATGTTTCCTCTTTGTTTCTTTCCATATATTAGTATGGGAAGAACTTGAAACTGTTTTAATACATTTAAGTCAGTTTCTTTCTTCTCTCTCCATCTCACTTCCAATTTGAAGCTCAGAGACTAAATTTGAGTCTTGTTTTTCTTCATTTCCTAATTGTAATTTATTACAATAAAGCAAGGCACTAAAAGTTATTTAATAAATTTTGGCAATTTGATTGACACATGGAATGGGTAAAAATGCAACTTTGTTGCCCACTGGATTACAAACAGAAAATGTATATCAAATAGAAGCTTAAAATAAGTATTTGAGATATATGAATATATATTCCTCTAAATCTGTTTATAGTATGCAAGATGAGCTAAATGGAATCCTTTGAGGAATTAGTTTTTTGAGTTTTTTCCAAAAATTTTTATATTCCCTTTTCTTTTCATCAAGGCTTTAGTTTCCCACCTTCGGTAAAAGATTAAAGAGCCCTGGTGGTCCTTCTTCTTTCTGTATGTACAGAACAAACAGTGACTCATTGTGTAGCTAACATGTCCAGACAAAATATGAACAGAGATCAAGTGTGTGTGTGTGCATGTGCACATGTGCAAATGTGTGGACATGCACACAATCTGTGTGTAGTTGTGGGCCAATTCAGATCATTTTTCTTTCTCCGGCTATAGAAAATGCATATTACTTATGTCTTCAAACATTTGCTTCCCAGGAAGCCTAAAGAAAAAGAAAATAAACTCTGCTAAAGGCACTATTGGTGGGGTGGTACTGGTGGATGCAAATTACCTTTCTTCACTTCATCCTTTGGGAAATATAATTGATAAAAATGAGATTATTGAAATAGGCCATTTATCCTTATGATTTCTTTTTTTCTTTAAATATATTTCATTAATTATGTTATTACAGTTGTCCCATTGCCCCCCCCCTTTATTCCCCTCTGCCTGCACATCCCCCACCCACATTCCCTCCCACTTAGTTCATGTCCATGGATCATACATATAAGTTCTTTGGCTTCTACCTTTCCTATACAATTCTTTATCTCCTCCTGTCTATTTTCTACCTCCTGTTTATGCTACTTATTCCCTGTACCTTTTCTCCCATTCTTTCCTCTCCCACTCCCCACTGATAACCCTCCATGTGATCTCCATTTCTGTGATTCTGTCCCTGTTTTAGTTGTTTGCTTAGTTTGCTTTTGGGGTTTTTTTAAGGCTTTATTGTTAATAGTTGTGTTTGTTGTCATTTCACCGTTCATAGTTTTGATGAACTCCTTTAACCTGACCTTATCTGAGAAGCACTTTATCTGCCCTTCCATTCTAAATGAAAGCTTTGCTGGATAGAGTAATCTTGGATGTAGGCCCTTGCTTTTCATGACTTTGAATATTTCTTTCCAGCCCTTTCTTGCTTGTAAGATTTCTTTTGAGAAATCAACTGACAGTTATATGGAAACTCCTTTCAAACTATATAAAATAACTCAAAATTTAGGGCTTTGTGGTTATTTTCATTGTGCTTTTGTTTGTTTCTTAATAAGAATATTATTTTGCTAATATTTTGACATTTGTCTTTATAGATACTGGTTTGTATGATCTATCTCAATGATACTGATGATGATAATGATAATGTTCATGTTCATAGTAAGCACCAGGCAAGAAAGCAAGTGCCATTTACATGGTAGTATATTTAAGTATTTAATAGAAGTCATATTTCTTTTTCTTTTATTGTTGTTCAAGTACAGTTGTCTCCATTTCCTGCTCACTACTCTCCCCACCCCAGCCATCCCCACTTCCCACCCTGGATCCTACCCTCCGTTTGGTTTTGTCCCTGTGTCCTTTGTACATGTTCTTGAAAACCCTTTCCCCTTTCCTCCCATTATCCCCTTCCACCTCCCCTCTGGTTACTGTCAGTTTGTTCTTAATTTCAGTGTCTCTAATATATTTTGCTCACTTAATTGTTTTGTTGATTAGTTTCCACTTATAGGTTGTATTTATTTTTATGTTTTATTGTTTATGCTATTATAGTTGTCCCAATTTTCCCCCCTTTGCCCCTCTCTCCCCAGCCCGTCCCCCTTCCATAGTCAACCCTCACACCCTTTGTCCATGTCCGTGGGTCCTTTATATATGTTCTTTGACTAGTCTTTTCGCCTTCTTCCAAACACTCTCCAACTACTTCCTTCATTCTTACAGCTGTTGATCTGTTCCATGATTCTATGCCTCTCATTATATTTTGCTCATTAGCTTATTTTGTTCTTTAGAATTCCCTTATAAGTAAGATTATATGGCATTTGTCTTTCACTGACTGGCCTACTTTACTGAGCATATTAGTCTCTAGGTCCATTCATGCTGACACAGGTTTTATTACTCTCCATTTTATGGATGGGGGATTAAATATCCAAGAAGTTATATCACCTGTTCAAAGTCACTTAGAAAGCTGGGTTACATGTGCTACCACTTGTCTCACTCTCTCTGAAAAAATTCATCCACATTTTATGGTTTCAACTTCTACAAAAATATACTGATGACTTTAACCTGGATATATCTAAATCCTCCAAACTTACAAGGTGGGGGCCTCAACAAAGATGATTATATTCTGGAGGGCAGGCCATTTCTAGTACAGGCTTCTCTGACTAGGTGAGTGTTCTAGGAACCATCTGTGGTTCTAGGAACCATCTGTGTCAGTATATCAGCTGTCATTGTTGTGAGACACTAGGTTCCATTTTCTGAAGACTCTCAACATGTTTGCCCATTTTGTGACAGGTGATTTATTAGTGCACCTGCCCACATGATGCTGAATTTCCAGTAGTTTTTGACCAAAACCAGCATAATCTCCATGCCCCACCCTCCCTATTCACCTGATATTGCCCTAAGAGACCTTTCTTTTGTTTCCCTAGATGAAAAAAAAATCCTCAAAGAGAAACATTTTGTCATTGTGGAAGAGGTGACACGAAAAAGCAGAAGCACTAAAAGGCATCAAAATTGAAGAGTTCAAAAACTGCTTTGAGCAGTGGAAAAAACATCTGGATAGGTGTAGTGCATCAAATAGAGTACTTTGAAGATGAGGAAAGTTTAAACATGTAAGAGTGAGTACACAATTTTTATAAATAAATTCTGGTTTGGGGGGACCCCCCCATACACATCCAAGGGCAAACTGGAAAGCTCCACCTGCATAGTGTAAAGATCGCAAGTCCAGATCCAAATTTATCATCAAAAGTTTGCCCTACTCCTGTGTTTAGTTGATGTTTTTCACCTTAAACCAGAGGACTAAGATTGTCAGATTTAGAAAAAAATAATAATTTCAAAATACATTTGTTTCAAATATTGCATGGGGGTATACTTACACTAAAAAAAGATCATTGTCTATCTGAAATGCAAACTTAAGTGGGTATCTTCTATTTGATCAGGAAATCCCACCAGACAGCCCACCAGTAAGTATGGGAATCATCTTCAAATTCTCCTTCACTCCACTGCTATGTCACCAACCAGCTCCAGCTGATGTGACCTTCTGAATATTTCTCAAAAACACCTCTTCTTGTCTGTTTTCATTTCTATAACTGCTGCCCCAATCCAGGTTCTCAACATCTCTAGTGTGGACAATCGTTTCTGAAGTGTTTTCCCTGTTACACAGCTGACTATACCATGCCTTTATGGTAAACTCTTTAGTGACTCCCCAACCCCTACAGCAGTGTGTTGCCACCCTTCAAGGCCAGGCGGGTTCACAGTATTTGTGCAAATGGAAAAATATTCATGGAGTCATTAGGATGTCTGGCATGTCTTTATTCATACATGAGGGAGCCATGAACACTGCAAGCTGCGTGTCTATCAGCATGTCTCATGTCATGGCCCTTGCTCTCCAGTGTGGCACCCATCATGGCGCCTGTCCCCTTGTGTGTGTCTCATCATCATCACCCCCCACAGGGAGTCCCTACCTATTTAAGTACTAGAGGGGATCAAAGCTGGCAAGATGTCAGAAATTACATAACATAACATAGTTTTGTGCATGAGAGCCCACCTCATGTTATGGGAACAGTTTCTCAGACCCAGTTTCAGGCTAGGAGAACCCTACTTATCAGGCCCCTATAAGGTTATGGAACCACTGCTCCCCTTAGTTTCCCAGACACCTGGATGAAGAAGCCAGACTGCCTCCACTTACTCTACAAGCAGCAATTCTCAACCCTGAGTATGCATCAGTCCCCCAGCTTAAAAAAACAAACAACAACAACATAATCAGGACCTTTTTAGTGGGGCCTGAACATTAATACTTTAAAGCTCTCTCAAATGATTCTAATGAGCAGTCAGAGTGGAACACAGACTTCATGCTATGCAGCTCCCTCCGTCACCTGGCTCTGAAAATGTCACCAATCCTTGCCCTTGTTGCTCTTCCCTACTCACTCCAGGAGCACCTGTTTATAGCACTTGAGTGGGCTAGTCCTCATCTCCATTCTTTCTCCCTTTGCCCCAAATATTCTCTTCTCTGTTTTTGTCCTCCTTCCTCTAACCTCCCAGGTTTCATTTAGATTTAAAACTCAGTTTGGGATCATTTCTCCTAAGAAGACCTCCTTATCATTGACCACACCACCTGCCCTGCTCTGTACCCTTCCACATATTGCTCCATGTCTACACTTGTCACAATTTTAAGAGCATCCACTGTGTCTTAACTCATTGTTGTATGTCCAGGAACAAACATACTTCCTGACAATGTAGTTGGATGGATGGATGGACAAATGAATGAATGAGTGCACAAACAAATGAATAGCATGACAGACCCCAGAGTATAATACAGTCTTTTTAAATCCAGAGCCTGTGCATTTTGATACCTTGTACTAAATTCCATTTTATTTCTAATAAATTAGAACTCCATATACTCTGCATTTACAGTATGGAGCAGTGATCATTATGTCTAGAATGATGGTCTAGAAGCTAGTCCCCAAACACATCAGGCCCCTTCTTGTTTCATATTTTTACATATGTTCCTCTCGGCCTGAAATTCCCTTCTCTCCACTGCTCTGCCACTCGCCCTTCAGTATTCAGCTAAAATATTGTAATCTTGGGAAAGACTCTGAGATCTTTTCCCATCTCCCAAACCCATCCTTCTATTTCTACAGGATTTCATGGCCACTTCAGATGTAGTCCTAATTGCTTGAGGCTGCTTTTGTCTGTCTCCCCACTGAACTAGAAACTCTCTCAGGTCTTGTGCAACTTTCACGCAAGCACAAGGTGATGTTCAGTAGGTTTTTTATTTTAAATTATTATATGCCATAAAATTTTGTTAATGATATTTTATACAATCCTTTGAAAAATTGGTCAGATTATCCCATTCCATGACACTGTTAAATGCCTAAGGATTTATACTACTTTGATCCTTTTTTTTTTAAGGAGTTTAACTGGCCAGGATTTTTTTCACTCCCCAATAAAAGTCATAAGAATTTAGTAAAAAAAAAAACCCTCTAAAGCTTTCTTTTATCATCCACTACCTGTCTACCTACCACCAGTTGTAATTGGATTGGATGAAGCTGGGAAAACAGCTTTTGTCCTCTACAACAGGATGCCCCAATCCTTTTGCCATGGTTAATTCCACACAGCCCAGAAAGCATGCAATTGAGACCAGAGCCAGGAAGAAGCAGTGCACACTTCCCTGCTAGCCTTTGATGTGCGGTCTTGGCTCTGTTCCACCTCTACTCCAGGCGGGAGCCACAGCTGGCTGCCATGTGCAAAGGAAAGCATGGGGGAGGGAGCTGGTCTTCCCTGAGCCAAATGTGGATTCCACAACTGAAGTGGAAAATCCACATCCCCAGTTTTATAAGCATATAGTGTGGGCATCACAGCAGTGAGTCAGTCCTGGGTAAACCCTGAAAACTCTGTGTTCGGATCCTTGGTCTGTCACCTGTAGGCATGTTTGCTGAGTTCCCTCAACTGGGGCCTGCACAAAGCAGTCAACTTGCTCTCCCTCAAGTGTTTCTTTGAAGACACATGACTGAGCTACATGGAAAATTCCTACAAGACATGAATCATGGTAAGCACTCGATGACTTTTAGTACCATTTCATTTCTTGTCCTTCAGGTGGGAATTATGAAAACAATATACAATTAACAAAGGCTCCTTCTCAATCAGGATGTCCAGGAATCAACTTCCATCTTGGTTATAACATCTTTCCCTTGGCATCTGACAGGGATAACATACTCAACCCCTAAGCAGAGAAGAGTCCCCTTACTTCCTCTTTTGTATTTTTCCAGGAAAGAAAGACCCTGAGGAAGTCAAGAAATCTCAGAACACCCTGGTTGCTTCCTTCCCCTCATCTTTATCCTGCCAATCAAGATGGTGTGATTAACAGCAGCCTGATCTCCTGGTGCAAAGAGGTAGGTCAGGTCCAGAAGAGAGCAGAGTGAGCAGCAAAGTGAGTGGAAAGAATAGTTAATGTCTTCCTCCCCTTTCCCCGTATCTCAGCTGCTGTACAAGTACTTGGTATACCAGTCCTTTGCAATCCTCAGGGTCCCAGGAGAGAGTGAAATCCAGGCCTTTCAACACAGGATACTCAAGTTAATCTCTAAGCCTAATCCATTTAGAGCATTGCTTTTAAATCCCATTTGAAGTGACTCAGAGGCCAGGGCTAAGGCAGATAAGCCCTTCTCACTTGGAGGGGCTCAGCTGCACTAGCACCCCAGTCAACCTTTCCAAGGCTTGTCTGGTTGCAGCATTTGTTATCTTATTTGTTCTTGCTGTGGTATATATTTTAGCTCTGGGGATATAGTCCAAAGAACTGAGTCTCCATGAAGTAGGGTCTTCTGAGTTTCTTTCCATTACTGGGAACTAGGGTGGCACTAAATGACTGCTAGCAGCCATCACGCTGTCAGGAATAGCTCAGAGGTCGCATGAGCAACAGAAGAAATGCTAAACACTATTGGGGCTGCTCTGGATCATATTCACTGATACTGAGGGAAAACGTCTTTCAGGCTGAAGGAGGTGGGGGTGTCGCATTGTCAAAAAATAATGATCACACTCTGAAAACAAATAGATGACTCAGGCTGGGAGTTTCTGGCAGACGTTCATTCAGATGCAGAAAGCAAACAGCACTCTTCCAGCAGCCTTTCCGGACAGGCCCAGTCCCAGTCCCCATGAACACTGGCAGCAGGCAGCCAGGCAGAGCTGCCAAAAAATAAACTGATAAATAAATAAAATGAAAACAAACCTCCAGAATTATTATTTCCAAAGACATAATAAAACATGAGCAACAGAGACATTAACTCATAGGAAGGAGAAATAGATGTTTAGGTCATTTCCTCTTCTGTCCCACCTGACTTTTAAATTGATCTCTGCTTTACTTTAAGAACTTGAACAATTTAAAAAAAAATTAATGTTTCAGATACTTAAGCCAAGTTAGAATATGAAAGTTGGAGATAACAGTTCTTTTCCCAATTTCCCTTTCCTTTGTAAAAATAAACATGTATGTGCACATGTGAGTGAGTGTGAGTACACACACACACACACACACACACACATATATATATATATATATATATATATATATATATATATATCTTTTCTCCCACCATGAAGTCTGTAAATTGTTAACCTTACTTTGGCCTTTGAAATGATGCAGAAAGTTCAATGTGTGATCACAGCATACATGATGTTGAGTCCACACACAAATATATCCTGCATTAAGCACAGCCTGTACATGACTGCAGCTGCTCTGTGACACTGAATAAGCTTTTAACCTACCTGTGTCAGTTTTCTCATCCATAAAACAAGCCCATAGGAAAAGACTATCTTGAAATGCACTCTCCTGTAAGTTCTGTGAGAGCTGGAAAAAGTCTTGATTTACCAAACAGATATGTGCAGGTCTTATTTCTTTTCCAAAGGATTTGCAATCAAAACACTTTATGCAGGAAGACCTTCAGCCATTCATATTTCTGGAGATAGGGTCTACATTCCAACACTCATACTGACCAATGATTTAACCTGCCAAAACTCCATTTACACTGATATTTTTAGGAACATGCAGGCTGCACTAATCCTATGAGGAACTTACTCAAAACCATTTAGATTCACCAGAAGCAAGTCAGATCAATTAAAAGCTGAGGTCTTTTTATAAATATTTGATTCTGAGCTCTTAGTCCCAGAGTACTTCTTGCTCCTCTCGATTTTCCCAAATACAGCACCTGGGTCCAAAAGGTATTCAGGAGATGTTTGTGATTGCATTTAGGCCACAACCAAGTCACAGGTGAGAAACAGACATAAGCAAATATTATCTCTCCCAACCTTAGAATGGTTGGTGCCCTTTCATAAGAGTTCATTGCTCTTTGAGGGGATTAAAGAATTTCATATAAATCCTGTTTATATTTTCCCAAGAGTGTGTTTAAAGTATTCAGACACAAGTAAATGTGCCTGGCCTCCTAATCTTACCACTGAAGATAAAAGAAACTTTTCCTTTTGAAGTAAGTAGGTAGCAACTCCATTTATTCTTCTAAGTTTCCCTGGAAAGGGCCAACTGAGCTGACGGTGTTAGAATGTGGAAGAAAAAACTAGAGAAAGCAAAGGGTTCCCACTCTCCCCGACTTGCTCCCCCCACCACCACCCTGGGGTGTCTCTGCTTCGACTACTATGGGGTCAGACACCCTCTTTGGGTGGGCTTATGCTTTGCTGTTCTCAGCCGCCTTGAAGATATGAATCCAACAGGATTAGCTTAGAGGTCTGCAGCCATCCTGAGGCAAGGCTGGACCCCATTCAGTGGAAGTGTGAGTTCTAAGGGTCTTATTCAGGCAGGGACTGGAGGAGGAGGACTGAGGCTCCCCAGTAGAGTCTGCATTCATCCCAAATCCTGCCCAGGCAGGTCAGCGTCTCCGTGCTCTCTAAAACTTCCAAGGTACTGAAACACTGACCCCCTCCACAACTGCCCCCTACACACACACCACCCCCATACCCCAAAGATCTAAATGCCTGGTGCTGGGAGCCCACTATTTATAGCTGCATCAAGGTGTGCATTACAGCTGTGGGCTATTTTAAGAATCATTTGGGGAAAAAAAAGAATCATTTGATAGGAAGAGAAGAGATGATGATATCAACTCCCAAAGTCATGGGGACAGCACTGCAGATGTGCAGACTAAATGTGACAACCACACATGCTACAAATTTTCCAACATTGCTCCCCTAGACATGGTCACCCAGGGACACTCTGTAGCCCAAGACCCTCTGGACAATGTTTTTTCAACTCACTGAAAACCCGTGCTGAGGGTCAAGAAAGACCACAAGTCTCCAACCTCATACAGTGAGGAGATTTTCCCAGAAGTGTGAGGATATGGCCCTGCCTCCCCTTGGAGCATCCCAGTCCTGCCAGCAACCTTGCCCAGCATCTAGACTAGTGAAGGATTTCCAGGATGCCTGCAGTTGGAGCAGTTCTCTGAGCACGGTCTGATGCACCTTGCTCAAATAAAGTAAAATGTTTTCTTGTTTGTTTTGCTGACTGAGATAAGTCATTCATATTTGCTGCTTTTTTTTTTAACCCTAAAGGAGATTTAAGATAGCAGTATCCATCACCCGTGGCCCCTTTATATAGTATTGCTGGTCTCTATGGCTTATTTGAAACACGATGACCTGGTTGATTTTTTGAGTGAACAACAAATCCTCAACACTTGTGAGCTTTAGCTTACTTGCCTTATTTATGATTCGAGAAAATAAAATTGAAATTGTATAAGACATCTTCATTTGAACTCTTTACCAAGGCATAGGTAAAATTCTCCTTGGTGTTCTCTTGAAAAAAATGGTTTTTTTATGGGAATCTAAAGTTCTCTGCATAAATAAAATACTTGAACACAATAAATAAGCTTTCCCAGTTATTAAAAACAAAGTGTGCCCATCCTGGCCACTTTTACCAATACAGGGAAGTTGGTTCTATGTTGCAGCTCTTCCAACATTCAGAAGTAGTGAAGTGACCACCTAATTTCTCTGGCTGTTTTCAAAGCTCACTCCACCTTCTTTTGTTTTTTGTGGTTTCAAGTAATTTTCTTTGGAGTTTCATAAAGACTCTAAATATTTATAACATGATCACCCAGATTGTTTGTTCTGGGCCTCAGTTCCATCACTTTATAAAATAAACTACCTAATAAGTTCCATATTATTTCAATGCTATTAATATTCATTAACAAATAAAAAATATTTCTGGAGATATTTGGAGATCATACGTACATGCTACTTGTTAAACAAGAAATGCACTAGAAGGTACATGGAGCATTTTTGCTTTTCAAAAACCAAAATAGAAAATTTTTCCTGGGGACATGATATGAATCAATGTAGTATAGGTGGTTGCATTAGATATTAAATATAAAAATGTGCTTGGAATTACGGCTGGAGTTTACTACTTTAACTCACTTTATGGAAAAAGAAAAAAAATGGTTGACCCTGACGGAAATTGGGGAAGACAGTGTTTCCATGGATTTGGTGAAGTCAAATATCTCAGCCACTGCTTCCTTTATATTGTTGGTGTTTAAGATCATTTCTTTATTTCTTTCTTTTTAATCCTCACCCAATGACAAGTTTACTGATTTGAGAGAGAGAGAGAGAAACATCAATATGAGAGAAAGACATTGATCAATTGCCTTCTGTGTGGGTCCCAACTGAGGATTGAACCTATAACCTAGGTATGTCTCCTGACAACCCACAATCTTTACTTGGTATGCGGGATAACATAACAAACCAAGTTTATTTGGTATACATTCCAACCAAGTGAGCCACCCAACTAGGGTAAGATCCTTTTTTCTTACTCTACGTATCTTGCCCCTCCACCCCCTTCTGGGGAAAAAACAAGATTATCGATGTGGTGTTTTATACTTTATTTTCTTGCCAATGTATTGCTAGAAAGATCTGGGGATTCAACAGAGAAGTCCATGTCTTATCAAGCACCCAGCAAGGAATATTGTACACGAGATATCCAAGAACAAGTTGGAAAGCTATGTTTGGAAAGTTCCCCTCATCATATGATAGGAACTTAGTAAACTTAGAATGAAAAAATGGCTGTGGAACCTGAATGTATGATACTGTAAAGGTCATGTGTAAGGACCCATTTGCTCTCTATAAAAATGCTCAAGAGCAGCCCAGACAAATGGGTTCACATCTGAAATTAGCCAACCGCCTGCTTGTGTGAAGTTCTGAAATCCATGAGTAGCATCAATGGAGTGTGCAATTAACTCTGTCCACACCTCCCACCCACATTCCAGCTGACCCCAAGGCCAGGGAGGAAAAAGAAATGGATCAAATTCTGCACAAGGGTGCAGCCTCTGGAAACACACTTCCACTTCCCCCAAGAGGCCCGGGATGGTGACTTGGATGGGGAGGGGAAGATAGCCTATGGCTGTCTTTTTTAGCATTTGTTCTCAAGTGCCTCCACCAGATGTAAGGGAAGCTTGGTCAAGAGATTAGGGACAGGGTTCCAGGAATGTTTGCTCACCAAATATAGTCACCAAATGTAGTAGATTGGCAGGAGAGGCCCTTCCTGTGCAAGGACAGCCAGTGAATAGCTGCCACTGATTTGTTCCACAAAAATATGCAACAAAATTACTGGACTGTTTAATGAGACAACAATTACACTATTATTTAAATAATATGAAATTTAAATAAGATGAAGCAGGAGTTGCCAATCTTTCCAAACTGGAAGATCCCACTTGAACAACAAGTATGTTTTTGGACTTTATGTGGTGGTAGTTGTATCTCTAGGATACACTGATTGGGAAAATACATGGTGACAATTATGACAAAAAGCTGTCATGAATCAGTAATTTCCAAATTAATTTATATTAATCAATTATAACAGTATCGATACATTTGCAATACAGAGAAATGCCACTTGTTACGTCTCAAAAAAAGGAAGTGTATGCAAAGATTCATTTCTTTGACACCCGCTGCTCACACATGGTAAACATGCCTGGGTCATTTTGGACCCCACAGAGCTCTGGTTATTTCCCAGAATTGAATGTATTTTTTAAACTTTATAAAAACTACACACACACACACACACACACACATACTTAAACACCTCTTGCACATCTGTATGTGCAGAAAGAGGTTCACTTCTGAGTCTACCAGCTCTACTGCTTTCACCATTCAAGGGAAAACCTGCTCCCATCTGTCACATTTGTCACATTAGGGCATTTATATTAAAAGAACCACCCTTCATGTGACGAATGGACAAAAGAGCCTCTAAGGTAAAAATGTCTTAGAAGCTCATTATATTTTAGAGCCTACTTTGAGTGCCTTGTTCTATCAAAGATGAATGTTTGACCCTTTACAGGTTAATATAAGAAAGCTGACATTAGGCCCTGGCTGGCATAGCTCTGTGGATTGAGCACGGGTCTGCGAACCAGACAATCGCGGTTCAATTCCCAGTCAGGGCACATGCCTGGGTTGCAGGCCGGTTCCTTGCAGGCTAACTACCAGCAGGGGATGCACAAAAGGCAACCATACATTGATGTTTCTCTCCCTCTCTCCTTCCCCTCTAAAATAAATAAATAAATAAATAAAATCTTAAAAAAAAAAAAGCCCACACACATATGTATGTATGTTGGGTTTAAAAAAAAAAAAGAAAGCTGACATTAGTTTGCTTTTTCAAATACAAAAATATAGTCCTAACATATTTCCATGAAGAATAGGACACTGTTCAGGTTAGATGACTAAGTGTTACCATGGCTCTTTTTGCAAAAATACATATTGGTAAATACATGAGAAAACCAAAAGACCATAACAGAACCAAAACCAAGGTGGCAAATCACACAGGAAAGGGTGGCAGTGAGGGTGTAAGTCTGGATTTACTTAGTGATGACTGATTCAGAACAGCCCCAATACAATACCAGGAATACAACCAATGATTTGCAACTAGCAGTCTGGCCCAGAAAGACTGCACTGGCAGTGATTTTGATCCAGGGTGATGGTGGCTACAACTGGATTCAGGTATTTCTTGCCTGTCTAACTTGAATCACAATCAGGAAGATCTAAAAATCTGTTGCTAAAGATGGAGGGCGACTCCCTTGTTATAAGCACCCAAATGTCGCCAAAAAAGCAGGTTTTTCCCTGTAAGGTTTAAACAGTAAAGCTGGTGGATTCAGAAGAAGTGACTTCTGCAAATACAGACCTGACTAAGCATGGCTAGGGACTGCAAGAGGTACCCAGGAGCCCCCTATTAAAGACCAATGTCTGAGAATAAGAACACTTAGCTGCCGGGAGAAAGGTGAGTCCTTGTCCTTCCTGGCCTTGCAGAGGGTAGGAAGGGACTGTTCCTGATGTGAGGACAACAGCTGAAGCTGAGGTGAGAGCCCACCAAATGTCCCAGGATCCTGCCCAACCCCTATGGAGTGGTGCTGGCCTTCTAAAGCACAGACATGTGAGAGAGCTGATTGGCATGAAGCTTTGGCACCAGGATCTACTCAGCACCAGGGTCTGGAAGCAGCATGCTTGGTGGCCTAAAGCAGAAGGTAGCAGAGGACAGGAGAGAAAGACAACTCTCCCTGCTTCCAAGAAACAAACACCATTAAAGCAGAAGGGAGGATCAGCTGACACGTTTCCCTGCAGAGATGGAGAGACAGGTTCTAGTCCTCAGAGACAACTGGGGTATCTCAAGCTGACTGTGCAGGTGCACCCTCTAGGAAGCAGCTTCAGCTGTGGCCCAAGGGGTCCAAGGGGTGTGATTAACCTGGAAACCACAGAGGAGAGGAGCTGATGAGGTGACATGGAGATAGTTACATTCACTTAGCAGGTGGTAATAAATTCTGATATAAGGAGAAGTCAGTCTTTTAAAAAAAAATTTTATTTATCTTAGAGGGGAAGGGAAGGAGAGAGGGAGAGAAATATCAATGTATGGTTGCCTCTGGTGTGTCCCCTGCCGGGAACTGGCCTGCAACCCAGGCACGTGCCCTGACTGGGAATTGAACCGTGATCCTGTCGTTCGCAGGCCCGCGTTCAATCCACTAAGCTACACCAGCCAGGGGCAGGAGAAGTCAATCTTAACTGAAAGACTTTGGGCCAGCTTGGAGTGGTGACTACCTAAGAAGAAGCAGACCTCTCTACATGAGAGAAAGGGAAACAACTGGAAGGAGAGGAAGGCAGGTAAGATGGCCAGTGTCCAGAACTATGAGAAAATCTATTTTAAATATCAAACAACTTCTAGAGATCTTGAATTATATTTTTTACAAAGGTAGTAGCTAAATTTAGTATACATTTAGTGTACGTTTAAAACCCCTGTGTTTCTGAATTCAGAATTTTTCAGATTCTATAAAGAGTATATGGGGCATATGACATATGTAATATAAAACTTAGAACAAGGTTTGGGACTGTTCTCCATAATCAAACATGTTAATATTTCTCTAGAAACATATTGGTATCTTTATTTAATAAGATACTTAAAGACTACAAATAGCTTGATGGTAATTCAGGACCCATTTTGTTGCCAAGTGAAATATGAAGAACTGGTGTTTTAATGCTTTGTGAATTTCAGACTACTGACAGGAGCACCATGGGAGTGTCCTGTTATTATTACTGTGACCTAGGATAGCTGAGGCAGGGTGGCCTCGGGAAAGTGAAGGGGCACTCTGGAGCTTGAAGGATGGCAGGTCCCAGATAATGAGGGTGGGGGTCAGAAAACATTCTGAGTAGGGGACCTGGAGGGGCAGACGGGCAGAGGCAGGGCAGCTGTTCAATGGGCACAGGCCCATGTGCTGGGGACTAGGAAAACATACCAGAAGGTTCATTGTCTTAGGTAACCAGGGTTACTCTGGAGAGTACAAACATTTGGCACAGCCAGACCCTGCTGGGGGACACTTGCTGTGTCAGAGACAGGCTGCTCTTGAGAGCTAGCATCTTAGAGTGCCACTTGGCCATTCAAAATTTGATTCACTTTACAGAGTGTTTGGAATCTTCCCATTTATAATAAATGAACTCTGGGAAGAGGGTGAAGACAAGGCCAGGACACAAATGGAGCTGTGAGTAGCAGCCCTGGGAAAGCCTCATCCTGCCAACATGCAGTCCCACCCACCCTTGGAGTCCGACGCCATCCGTGTCTGTTGAGTTTTATGAATGCCCGGAACTGGCTTTTCTTCAATCTCAAGGCCCTCGATCTGAGTATCAGTTTTAGTTATTAGAGGATATATTATTTTGAAATATGAAAATATCAAGTCAGTCTTTTTATGTGGATTTAAGTTACACCTTAGTCATTGTCTTTACATATACTTCCATATTGCATTCTAGTTTACCCTCCCCACTCCTTCTCAAACAGAGGAAAGAAGTCTTTTGTTTCCACACAAGTCTGGCCAAGTCCCTGGGGCTCCCTTGCAGGGTTGTGATAGGGAGTGCAACCCAGAGCCTCTGCTGCACAGGCACACACAACTGGAAAGTGTGCAGGAAGGTGTTGTCTAGTCAAATCCAATAGCACAGATTGGTCTCCAGCACATTCATCTTATTTAGGTACTTACTTGGCATTTCAAAAAATGCATATGCTGCTTCTTATTGCAACAAAACTAGTAATGCAAATAAAATACATAGGTTGCTGAAAAAAGCCACTAGTATTCATTCCTCTCATATAATAACAGCCAAAAATACACGAGTGTGCCTAAACTCTTGCCAACAATTACAGCAAATGTGCAAGAAGAGAAGTCAGGCAGCCAGAGCACATGCATCGACAGATTGCTATGTTCTAAGAGATGTGGTGTCCTGGAGCATCAAGGAACCTCCTGGGAGGCTGGGGGGACAGTTCTAGTGTGGGGTACTGGCTACATGTTGGAATCATGTGGAAGACAAATAACAGCAACAACAACACATCAAACCAAACACTGATGCCTGGGTACCACCCTCCAGAGATTGTCAGTAATAAATAATTATGAGTTAATAACTAGATTATGATTTAATAAGTAGTTGGCTTGGGGTTGGCCCCCCAAATGGAAAAATATAAATACTTTCCAGATAGTTCTAATAGGCCACCAAGGCAGAAACCCATTCTTAATTCTATTTTCTTGTTCCACAGAGTGAAGTACATGCTTGATGTGTTAAAGAATTTGGGGCCAATGAGAGATCAAGTTAAGGTCAGATTTTCCATCACTATTTTAGTGTCACCAACCAGCCCTGTTCATCTGGGGATGAAGGGATTTCACAGATGCAGGAACTTCAGTTTTGAAAACAGGAACAATACCCACTCCTGAAAAATAATAATAACCTTGTGTTCAACCAGGTGGTGATGGGGCTGCTAAAAACAACCTCCCTTTATGTGTGCAGCATCTTGTGGTTCATGACATCATTTTATTTACATTAACTTAATGGGTCCTTTCTATCACCCAGCCAGATACTCAGTGCAGGTAACACTGCCCTCACTGCCCTTTTATGGTTGAGGACACTGTCATTAAGTGACTCTCCCAAAGTGGATAGATGGCAAGTACTCAATGCCAAGTCTCTTGATTTATACCACATTTTCTTTCTACTAAACCACAGCCCCATGGGCTGTGAGACTCTATACCACTTGCAATCTGGTCTTTAAGTCATTAAAACATTAAATGTCAGATCCATGCCATCCTAAAAATAAAAAGCCTACAAGCTTCCTTTTCACCTGTAACTATTATCTCTTAGGCCACTAATAAAAACTATTGTATTTATAGGTGAGAACATGTTGAAATGTGGAGGTCCTTTGAAGGGAGAAGCTGTCTCTGATGTTCTAAGGCTGAGTTAGGGATCCCTCCTGTGACGAGTGAAGCAGCTCCAGCTTGTCCCCATTGCAGAAATTATCCCAGGGTTACTTGCTTTCTTCTTCTAGAATGTAAACTTCATTAAGGTGCAGTCTGGCTTGTTTATGGTTATATTCTTAGCACATGGAGTGTGGGGTGATACCCAGTCTTGGTGATCAGAATCTCCCAATAGCTATCTCTGTTAAGACCATGTTTAACAGATTCTTCACAGGTCTCCAGTTAGAGGCATTAGAAATAGTCTTTTCTCTCCATAGTCCTTCCGGGGTACAAGTCTCAGGTCTTTCTAGAATTTTCTTTCTGCCCTGGATAGTCCAGTGAGAGTCATGTGGTAACAAGGACATCTTTACATAACATCTTTATATAAAGATGTTCTTGATATTCTTGGGAGAATGCATTTCAGTCATTGGTGCTGTCTCAAATGTCTCATTTCTACAAACACTCATGGTACATTACAATGGGGTCCTTAACCAAGAGTGCTAAGAAGTTCTGTCTGTCTTTTAGTAGAATCTGCTGTCCAAATGGCACAGGAACTGATGATGCCATGTGCAGAGCAGGCCTTTGGAATTACCCTCTGTTTTCTTCCTCGTACTCCTTGTAGTTATCACTGTGTCCTCAAAAAATATTTTCCAGAGGCACTCACATGAAAGAGACTTTATAGTCAGAAGTTCCTGCTAACATTCATGTGGGTAAATGAAATGATGTGCTTCTCTTTATACAATAGATGTGGTTCTGGAAATGTGTTTCTAAGTAATTGTAGAAAATGTATTTGTAGGTAATTAAAAGAAATGTGTTTGTACAATAGATGTATTTCTGGAAATATGTTTAAATATTTTCAAAAATGTATATTATCTCCCTACTAGCAGATCACTTATGAATACCCGTTGGGCTCCCAAGTGTCTGTCAAAGAGACATGAGAGAAGTCACCACCAAAGAAGCCTTGAGAGGGAAGGATGTCAAGGCTGTCCTCTCCTCTTGTGGGTGCCAGTCAGGCAAGGGAATACTGAGGTGCTATGCTGTGTCCTGGACACCAGCTCTTGTCTTGGGGGAATGTGGAGAGTCTTTGGTCTGATGGCCCATAGGTGTGTTCAGGGGCTTTGGTCCCCTGGCACAGGGGCCCAGGTTTTCCTAGTGCCTCTGAGGAAGAGAGCACCTGCTTTCCTCCCTGCTTGGTTGTTGATTGGTCAGTGTGAGGGCTTGGGCAAATGCCGCAGCTTCAAACCTTTGAGGTAACTCTGAGGATGGCTGCACTCCACAACCATCCTTGTTCTAAGGGATTTTATGAAATGTAAAAAGCTAGGACCCCTGGTGAGAAATTCACTAGGCAGGAAGGGGGACACTTTCCAAATTCATTAAATCTGTAAGCATTCTGACAGTTCTCCAAACAAGTGGGAGAAAACAATTTCCTAAGAGAAAGATGAATATAACTCAGTTTTCCTGATACATTGCTTTTATTTTTTCTTTACTTTGACCCCTTCTTTTCCATTTGTATTATATACCTTGCTGCACCAAATCCCTTGGGAAGAGTGACAGAGTATAAGTAAGTGAAGACTTACTTTCATATAGGAAGAGATATTGTGTGGTCAATTAAAGAGAATCACAACACAATTCAGCTGCCTAGGACAGAAGCCACACGCTGTGATGGGAAGACCACAGGTCTTGGAGTCTAAAGCTTTGGTGAACCCCAGCTGTTTAATTGTTGAGGTCGGTTATCAGGGCTTGGCAAACTTCCTTTGTAAAGGACCAGAAAACAATATTTCCTTATTTGAGGGCATACAATCTCTGTCCCAACTACTCAATTCTGCCCTTGTAGCACAAAGCAACCAGAGACAATACAGGATGGGGCAAAAGTAGGTTTACAATTGTTTGTATGGAAAATAATACAATAATACTGTAACTAAAAAATAACAATACAAGAATAAACTCTGTGTTTTGTGTACTCACAGCTATAAACCTACTTTGTCTCTCCCCCTACCCAGTGTAGAAACAAATGGGTGGAGCTGTATGCCCATAAGACTTTACAAAACCTGGCAGTGGGCCAGATTGGGTTGTAATTTGCCAACATCTGGTAGAGAACCTTAGTTTTTTCATAAGATGGATGGAGCATACTTGGAAGATTTTATCTTACAGCATTCTCATTAGGATTAATTCAGCTGAAGTATATGGAAACCATGTAAATTCCCAAACACAATGACATTGTTAGTTTTTATTTATTTATGCTCCCCAATCCCTATATTTTGGCTTTTATACTAAAATTCTGTGTCATGGACAGGAGCTGCTCATGGTGGTTCATGGTAGCTGGGGTTACCAATGAGTTTTTTAGTCAGTGAGTGGTGGCTTACCCACTGGGTAGTGAGTTCTCAGGAGCAGGCAGAGGCCTTGTCACCCATGGCTCAAAGCCAGGTGCTTGGAAGGCCAAGAGAGGCACTTTAGCTATGGTAGTTTTGAAAAAGTGTCTGTCTAGGTGAAGAAACTCTGAAGACAGGAGCACTGTGTGTTAGCTAGGCCAGTGACACCTGGCCCATACCAGAGCAGAGCCATGCGGCTCTGAAGGCCTATACTGAGCTGGAAAGGCCACAGCATCCTGCATCTGTGGGTTGGTATAGCTGTGGTCCTCTGGGTATCTGCATAGTCTGCTGCTGTGGGCAAGAGCCTACAGCCTGCTGCCCTGTTTGGAGAGGTCATTTTGCTCATCTACTTCCTCAGAAGGATTAGGGTAGGGGTCTGTGAGTCTGTGCTTGAGGTGCAGGGATCCCAAGATGACTTTGGTGTAGCAGGGGCCAAAGTGGATGAGGGGAGCAAGCCTCACTGGGTGCCCAGAGCTCTGGGTTCTGAGTCCAGCTTTGATGTGAAAATTCTTATGGTGTCAGACAATTATGCCTCTCTGGGCTGAGTTCCTCACCTGTGTAATAACGATGTTTGAATTGGACCAGCAGTCAAAAACAGGTGGTCCAGTCTGGCCTGCAGTCAGGCTTATTTGGTCTGCACCTAATTTATTATTTTTAATTTTTTATTGTGGTAAGATATATATAACAAAATTTACCATTGAAATCATTTTTTAAAATATTCTATTCATTTATCTTTAGAGGGGAAGGGAAGGAGAGAGGGAGAGAAACATCAATGTACAGTTGCCTCTCATGTGTCCCCCCCTGGGAACTGGCCTGCAACCCAGGCATGTGCCCTGACTGGGAATCAAACCACAATCCCTTATTTTGCAGGCCCGCACTCAATCCACTGAACCACACCAGCCAGGGCTGAATCATTTTTAAGTGTACAATTGAGCAGTATTAGTACATTCACATCACATTGTTTTGCAAACATCACCACTACCCATTTCTAGAGCTTTTTTCATCTTAATCAGAAACTCTGATTCATTAAACACTAGCCGTCATTCATTCAGGTCTCCCGTCCACCATCCACCCCAGCCAACCTGTGTGAAGGATTCCTATTACCTGTGTGGCTCCAGTTGGATCAGACTGTCCCTTCCTAGCTCAGCCTCTCAGATTTCCTATGTCAGTTCTCTGTGCGTGTGAGCCCTGTCAATGTGGGCTTTCTAACTGATTATATTGTACTGTATGTAAGAGAATGTCCCTAAGTTTAGCAAATACTTATTGAAATATTCAAAAGTAAAGATACATTATATGTGAAACGGTTTAGGAAAATAATGACAGACAGAAGTAGAGAGAGAAAGACAAAGCAAGTGTGGTCAAATGTTAACGTGTGCCTTTTGGAAAATCAGGGCAAAGGGTGTATGTACAGTTTTCTTTTGAACTATTTTTGCAACTGCTGGGTAAGTCTGAATGCTTTCAAAATAAAAAGCTAAAAATTAAATACATGAATACTATACATATAAAAACCTACTATAAATAATTCTAAGTAAAAGAATACATACAGGGTGAGGCAAAAGTAGGCTTACAGTAGTTCATATGGAAAATAATGCAATCATTCATAAATAGTAACACAGAATTAAACCCTGTGTTTCACATATTCACAACTGTAAATCTACTTTTGCCCCATCCTGTATGCTGGTATATAGATAATTTTTTTCCTAGAAGGCAGCATGAGAAAGTGTTAGCAATGACAACTCTGGGGGATAGAGGTTTCACTTTTTATTTAATGTCTTTCTCTATTGCTTGACTTTTCTGATGATGTACATATATATTTTGCCTTTATATTAAATATGTATATCAACACAGATCATCTAGGTAGAGAAAATATGTTCCATTAAAAATAATCCAAACAAATGAGGAGGGTCTGGACTGAGTTCATACACACTGAAGTTGAAGAGGGAAGGCATAAAGGGTGAGAGGCAATGGAGAAGTATGGGTGAAATGTGAGATCCAGGCTGTGGTAGGGAGTGTTCCTTGGGTGGTGAGCTACAGAGACAGATCATCTAGTGTAGCACAAAGGTGAAGAGCAGAGCAGGCTTCAAAACCTGGACACCTCAGAGATACCTGTTTGAACAAAGCAGGAGATGTGGGCAGAACGACTCCTAGGCTCAGTGCCTCTTTGCTCCACATTCAAACTCCTTGGAGGCAAAATCCAAAAGGCTCTCTGCTGGACTCTAGCTCATTGGTTAGGGGACTTTAAAAAATGCCATCTCCTCTGGCCATTGACAGGGACTCAATGTGCAGAGCTGGCCAGTTCAAGCCCTGTGGTGTCTAAAAGAGCCAATTCCAGGGAGGACAGGAGAGGTAGAAACCTCCAAAGAGGTAAGTGCCCCAAGAAAGAAGGGATCTGGTGTTGGTGTCCTACTCTGACCCCTGGGCCTGGCACCATATTGAACATAGGTGAGGTGATCGGGGATGTTTGAGACAAAAGTGACCCAGCTGCAGCATTCTTTGGACAAAGATTGTGAATATTCGTGCCATTAGAAGGAAGGAGAGGAAGAAAGAGGAGAAGGAGGAGAAAGTTGAGAAGAAAAGTAGGAGGAGGAGAAGTAAAAGAAAGGGAAGCCATGGTGTGAGATTCTATACCTGTATGTCCATGTCGGCTGCAGGAACTTGACCTCATGCTCTGTAGTTCATAGTCCACGCAGAAAGCCCTTAATTATCACAAGGAGGGCAACTCTATACATAGATGTCACTCCCCAAAATTTAATAATTAGCCTAATGGGATGGGAAGCTAAAGAAAAAATGTATTTGGCTTTTAATGCTCTCATTGTACACAGTAGGTCTTATGTTGCATGGATATCTTCAAAATTGGCATAGAGCAGTTGTTTTCCCACTCTGCCTTTGCTAAACGTACCATTAAGGAGGGTACTTCCATGAAACTGTTTTTACATGTTGTTTAATTTTTTTTAAATTGTTTCTTTCTGTATTGCCAAAAAAGAGAAAGATTTTAGGATAATTCAGCATAATAATGATTTGAATATTTTAGGGTGGCATAATGTTCTACTTTTATATTTCTATGAACCCCAAAGAGGAGAAAGGATGACAAACTGATTTGGAAGTTCTGGGTAGAAAAAATAAAGAGATTCCTCATAATAGGAGATGAAAAGATCAGTTAGGTCATTTTGTCCAATGTAAGGTGGGTTGCTTCTGGGCATTTGTGGACTTTTTTTCTGGTTCCATCCTAGATGATTCAACTAATAAGCTTCCTATAACCTGCCTTTGGAAAAGAGTCCACAAACCCGCAGAATTTCCTGTTAGGAAAAACTTTTCCTATTCTGATGAATTATCTTACAGTTCTGTGCCATTAGCTAACAATGCCTTTTCATTCTGCCATGCTGGTTAGCTTCTCCTAATACAACGTTCTAAAATATTTAAATATGTGTCTCTCTGATGTTGTCCTATCAGAACTTTAAAACTTTTTTCACGTATGCCTCAAAATTCTTTTTACTATGTTTTTCAGTGCATAATGTGTAGTTTTTACCCGAATTTTTTAGGGAAAAATAAGGATGCACATTATATGTGGGTAGTACTAAGTCTGTATCTATATGAGTGTTTTTAATTCTTTTATTTATGCTTATGTGTTTAAAGTGTAACTCTAGAAAGCAATAATGATATCCATATGTGAAATAATACCCTGGAATAGAGTAATCAGTTTTGTTTCTAAATATAAATAAATAAAACATTAAATTAAAACTTAAAACAAAAGATTTTTTTCCTGAAAGATTGAACCAAAAATATGGGTGCTTATTATACATGGCAAAATACAGTATTTACTAATTGCTTCTCCACTTTCAGAAGGCTTAGAGCTGCATTCAGAATTTCAGGTTTTCTTAGCTGAAGTTCACAGACTGGTGCTATGTTCAAGTCAGAGTAGAAATTATGTGACTATTTGTATATTCTAGCAATAAAAGATCTGGTGACCAAAGGTCTAGTCTGCCTTTCAGGAGCTGCATGACCTTGAGCGAGTTACATGACCTTCCCAAGCCTCATTTTTCTCATCTATAAAACACATAATTATAAGTAAAGGGTTACGGCATAAGCTGTTATCAGAATAATTATATAAAGTATTTAGTACAGTCAGACTATTGTATGGCTTTTACTCTGTGCTGGGAACGCTTCTAGAAGCTTTACACATTCAGTTTTCTGCAGCAAATGTTTTGCCGCCAAATTAATTATAATAAAACATACAAAGAGAGGAACTTACACTAAAATCAAATTATTGAAGGCCTGTTTGATTTACAGGGATTTGAGCTTTATGTGGTTGACTAGGGGAAGGCATTGAAGATTTCTGAGCCCCACAAAGATGGGACCATAATGTCTGGGATTGTGCTGTTTTAAAATACCTTCCTGATAGGAGGTTATGTTCCAAGGTTTTAGGAAGGTTCATTAGTCAGTCATGTGTTGGCCACTGATAGATTGGGAGGCAGAATGACCAGTCAGGATAACATCAAATTATCTCAGAAAGAGGGCCAAGCAGTACTGGAGAGAACAGAGTGACATGTTAGTTCAGGGACTCCAGGCTCACGCACATTCACAGGGCCAATGCTTTTGTACAGGAAGCAACAAAGTTCCAGCTGTCGATTCTGGGAGTGGTATGCAAAGCAGAGCTTAGGGAAAAGGCAGAATTCTTTTTTTTAAAATATATTTTATTGATTATACCATTACAGTTGTTCTATTCCCCCCCTTCATTCCCCTCCACCCGCACCCTCCCTCCCCCACCATTCTCCCCCCCTTAGTTTATAACCACGTGTCACAAGTTCTTTGGATTCTATATTTCCCCCACTATTCTCACCCTCCCCCCTATCTATTTTCTATCTACCATCTATGCTATTTTATGTGCCTTCTCCCTCCTTATCCCCTTCCCACCCCCCTATTTCTAACCCTCCATGTGTTCTTCATTTCTATGGTTCCACTCCTGATCTAGCTGTCCTCTTGGTTTGCTTTTGTTTTAGGTGTGGTTGTTAATAACTGTGTGTTTGCTGTCCTTTCACTGTTCCTATTTTTTATCTTCTTTTTCTTAGATAAGTCCCTTTAGCATTTCATATAATAAGGGCTTGGTGAGGATGAACTCCTTGAACTTGACCTTATCTGAGAAGCACTTTATCTGTCCTTCCATTCTAAATGAAAGTTTTGCTGGATAAAGCAATCTTGGCTGTAGGTCTTTGGATTTCATGACTTGGAATACTTCTTTCCAGCCCCTTCTTGCCTGTAAGGTCTCTTTTGAGAAATCCGCTGACAGTCTGATGGGTACTCCTTTGTAGGTGACTGTCCCCTTATCCCTTGCTGCTTCTAGGATTCTCTCCTTCATTTTAGTCTTGGCTAATGTAATTATGATGTGCCTTGGTGTGTTCCTTCTTGGGTCCAACTTCTTTGGGACTCTCTGAGCTTCCTGGATTTCCTGGAAGTCTATTTCCTTTGCCAGACTGGGGAAGTTCTCCTTTATTATTTGTTCAAATAAGTTTTCCACTCGTGGCTGTTTCTTTCCCCCTTCTGGTACCCCTATAATCCGGATGTTGGAACGTTTAAAGATGTCCTGGAGGTTCCTAAGCCTCTCCTCATTTTTTTGAATTCTCATTTCTTCATTCCTTTCTGGTGGGATGTTTTGTTCTTCCTTCTGGTCCATTCCATTGATTTGAGTCCCAGTTTCCTTTCCATCACTATTGGTTTCCTGTGCATCTCCCTTCATTTCAATTAGTTTAGCCTTCATATGTTCCTCTAATTTGTGACTATAATCAACCAGTTCTGTGAGCATCCTGATAAATAGTGTCTTGAATTGTGCTTCTGAGAGGCTGGCAATTTCTCGGTCGCTTAGAGTTATTGGCTCTGGGACTTTGAGTTCTTCTTGCGCCATCTTTCGGGTTGTTCGTGCCTGTTCCATAGCAGGATCAGAGCCCTAAAGTGTTCACTAGAACAGGGCAACTAAGTTGCTGGGTTGTGACGCTGTATGTGGGGGCGGGGTCAAAGAGGGACTATGGCGTCCTGTCTGCCACCTGCCACCATAGCCCTCACTGGTGCCGCAGTTGCTGCCGTCACGGGGCCCACGCGTTTCGGCCCACTGCACGCGAGTGTGCCACTGCCATCAGCCCTCGCCCCCTGGGGCCTGCGTGGTCTGTCTCACTGTGCGCGAATGTGCGCCCACGGTCAGTCTGCCCCGCACCCCAACTGGTTCCCGTCTGCCTGCGTGCCTGGATCGGGGGCCCTGTCCTGCCCGACCCTGCTCGCTGCTGGCTCCGCCCCTCTTACCGTCCCCGTTGAACGGTTAGATGTAGTCGGACTTCCGTATAATTCAATTTTCTGTCCTTTGGTTGTGTCTTTGTTTCTCCAAACCTTTGTTGTATTCAGACTTGGTTGTGGGAGAAGGCACAGTGTTCCCACCTATGCCTCCATCTTGGCAGAAGTCCTAAGGCAGAATTCTCATCATCTGAGGCAGGGCATGAGAGCAAGCCCAGACTGCAGTAAGAAGGGCTTGGACACAAAAGTGATGAGGGTGTATCATCAGATTCCCCACGGGCCTTTGGGCACTTGGTGACACAGTGTCCCCTCCTTGCCCATGTTCTCATGGCTCCCTGTGTGTTGTTGAAGTACACAACTTCCCAGGATGGAAGAAACAATCTGCCAGTCAGGAGTTGACAAGATGTACACTTTGCTAAGACCCTGGAGGCTGCTCCATGGAGTCAAAACTGCCCCCCCACCAGCACTGTACTGACATTCAAGGTGGCTCTGGGGGTCCCAGATGTGAGCCGCAAAAATGGGAAACATGGGCCTGGCAGTGACTCTCAGGTGGGTGTGGGAGCCATGTACAAACAGCAAATGTGTGTCGGTATGGAGGAATTTCAGCTGTCCTAGCATTTTGTACAGGATTTATTCTTCCTTTTAGGCAACTTTTGCTGCTGAGATTCTGGTAAGGACTGCAGTTCAGGAGCAGGGTGTGACTCCTGACAGACTTTGAAGCCTGTCCATTGGTTCCACTGGCCCTTTCTTGGACGCATTGTCTTGAGCTCCAAAACTGGCCTCCCACCTAGGTTTAACTTATTTTTTTCAGTTTTATCAAAATATAATTGACATACAGCTCTATATAGGTTTAGGAGTACCACATAATGACTTGGTGTACATTTATTGCAAAAAGCTAAACCATGATAAGTTTAGTTAACATTCATCTCCTCATATAGTTTCTTTTTTCCCTTCTGATGAAAACTTTTAGGATCTACTCTCTTAGCAACTTTCAAATATTTAATACATTATATAATGTATATGATAATGTACATTATGTCCCTAGCCCTAACTTATAACTGGAAGTTTGTACCTTTTGACCACCCTCACCAATTCCCTCTCCCCTCATCACCTGATCTCTTTTTCTGAGTTTGTTATTTTTTTCTTTTTAGAAAGACATTTATTTATTTTAAAGATTTTATTTATTTATTTTTAGAGATAGGAGAAGGGAGGGAGAAGGAGAAAGAGAGAAACATCAGTATGTGAGAAAAACATTGATCAGTTGCTTCCCCACACCACCAACCAGGGACTTGGCCTGCAACCCAGGTACCCACTAAGCCACACAAGGAATTGAACTGGTGACCTTTCAGTTTGCCAGCCAGTGCTCAATCCACTGAGCCACACTAGCCAGGGCTATGAGTTTGGTCTTTTGTTTGTTTGTTGTTTTAGATTCCATGTATGAGTAAGATCATAGAATATTTGTCTTTCTCTGATATCTGTCACTTAGCCTAGTGCCCTCAAGTTCCATTCATGTTTTTGAAAATGGCAGAATGTCCTTCCTTTTTATGACTGAATAATAATCTCATTATACACACACACTCATATATATATACGAGTATATAAATATATATGTATCAGGTTAAATTAGTAATTAGTTTTTCTAGGTAGGAGAGACAGGGCTCATCATACAAAACCAGGTCTCCTAAGTAAATCTGCCTGAGAGAATGGGCATCTCCAGGCTGGGCAAAGAGGGAGAACCCACAGAGCTGGCATTGGCAGTCTGATGGACACTGAGGGATGGAACAATGCAGTGGTCAGCACTGTCTCAGGTCCCGGAAGCAGGAAAAAAGTAATGTTCCATGGAGAAGGGTAGATGCCATGTTCTAGGGGTGAGGCAATGCCTTTCTCAGACAAGAGCTGCTTTGTTCTGAGAATAAAAAAGAAAACAAAAGAAAGTTGTTTTCTAGTAAATAAGAAGAAGGCAGGAGATGTAAGGCAGGTTTGTGGTGGGGTGGGGATAGGGGAAGCAGTTCTGAACAACATGGCATCAGACAAGATCCTGGAGAAGAGGCCAGGGAGTGCATAATACCCTCTGGGATGAGCAAGTCATCTCAGAAACTGGGGAAGGAAACTGGGGGTTCACCATTCCTGATGCAGCTGCTTGCAGCACAAAATCACTCGACCTACAGCATGGTGCTGTCACACTGCAGCCTGGGTTGCAGTTGCCTGAGGACTTTGAAGATAAAGGGCTTTGTCTTAACATAAATTTGACACTGAGGGGGGAAAAAACAGACTCACCACAGAAAACAAATTAGGGAAGCCATCAGGAATTCAGGGGACAAGAAATCAGAGTGAGAGGTGGCAACAGTGAGATCAAAAGCTCAAAATAGTTTCAAAGTGTGGGGGAGGCCCACCTCACTTGGTTGATAAAGATCCAGCAGTGGCTAGAGAAATGCAGGGGTGGGATGCTTTGATGACATTCCAATTCTGCTCTTGCTAAACCTTTTCAAACTCAGTTTTCTGCTTGGAAAAGCCAAGGGAGGGTTAGGGCAGTGGATTTTGCAAATGTATTTTCTTCTGCCTCAGAGTAATTATTCAAACTGTCGTTTTTCAAACTAAAACCTGTGACTAAGACAGGTACAAGGGGCACTACCAGGGTTGGAAGAAGGCAAGTAGGTCGGACCAGGAGTGCACCCAGGCCCCTTGCCCCAAGCCCTGAGGCAGGTCCACCCTTCCTGTGAGCAGGATCTGGGGCAAGAGTACAATGGAGGACTGTCCTCATATCCTCTTCCTGCCTCTCTTCATCCTGTCTCAGGACAATGTATACAAGCCTGTGGACATACTGGCCTTCAGTTCCAAGCTCCTTGCTACCCATCCCCTTTGAACAGTGCCTGCCAGGGGTAAGGGGTGAAGTGCAGGGGTGGTCACCTTTCAGGCCTATGGGTGGCTTAGTGGAGAAAAAGAAAGGTCAGAGCCTGTGAGCAGGGGCTTTCAGATCTGGGGACAAGGACCATGGCCTAGAGGAGGGGGTCTGGGATCTGGGATCTGGGTGGGCACACCTCCCTGACTTGGTACCCCTCATCCTGTGAGAAGGGCTCAACCAGAAGAAGAGAAGAGGACTTTCTAAGCTATGGGGCTCTGGCTGGAGCACCAGCTGTTGGGCCTAAGCACAGCATTGCTCCAAGAAACACATTCTGCAAAGTCAAGGATTTCAGCCAGGGATGGAGAGATTGGCACAGCCAATCACCCAAGCATCAGGAGTGGCAACCCTGATGGTATCACACTGTCTGGCCCTTCTAATTCTATCTACATGTGGCAGCCTTAATTGGTCCTTCTTTTTTTTAAATATTTTATTTATTTATCTTTAGAGGGGAAGGGAAGGAGAGAGGAAGAGAAACATCAATGTATGGTTGCTTCTCATGCATCCCCTGCTGGGAACTGGCCCCTGCCGGGAACTGGCCTGCAACCCAGGCATGTGCCCTGACTGGGAATTGAACCGCGATTGTCTGATTCACAGGCCCGAGCTCAATCCACTGAGCTACACCAGCCAGGGCAGTTGGTCCTTCTTAATGTAAATCTGACCACAACCCCTTAGCAGTTCTGCGGCTCACAAGGTCTGGCCAGGTTCCTGAACATGGATCCACACAGCTCTGTACAACACCTGATGCCCCTTTGTGTGCTCCAGGGCCACATGCGGCCCAGGGTGGCTATGAATGTGGCCCAACACAAAATCATAAATTTACCTAAAACCTTTTTTTTGGCTCATCAGTTTTCATTAGTGATTGTATATTTAATGTGTGACCCAAGACAACACTTCTTCCAGTGTGGCCCAGAGACACCAAAACTTTGGACCCCTGGCACACCGTTCCGCAACTAGAATACGTCTGTCTTTGTTGCTGTAGCTTCCCTATTCATATCGGTGATCTTCCTACTTGTGCCCATGCCCCCATCAGCGCTGCGCATCCTCAGCAGAAATCTCTACCTCTAAAACTGACGCTGCTCCCTTTTCTCACAAGACCCCATCCTCTGACCATGACCCTGTGCACACTCAGCTACAGGCCTCACATAGGAAAGAGAGCTGGTACAAACAGGTCCATATAATGTGTGCTGGGCAGAACTAAGTTCATGTGGCCTGTACCACCCAGGGTACAGAAACCCAGCCCTTGAGAGATGTTTCTTCAGAGAAGAAAATAGACATCTGAAAAGTGGACCAGGCTGCTCCATACGGAAACAATCTCTTCAGACACTTACTGTGACCATCACAGGGTGTTCCTGCAGGTCTCCTGAGCTTCAGACTCGCCTCACCACATGTGCAGAGCCCTTGGGAGCCCTTTCACTGAGTTCAGCTGACTTCCAAGGACAGGTACCTGCTTCTCTGTGCCCAAGACCGGAGGGCGTGTATGTATGAGGCTCCAGACAATGAACATCTCCAGGAGCCTCCCTTCACCAACCACTGTTAGCGCAGAGTCTTCCCCCTCAGATAGGCAGGTTGTGTGAATTTCAGACCATTTCCACAGGTTTTTTCATTTTTCCTGGGATTCCCGTCCAGCTCTCTACTTTGGTAACTGGCTCAGCAGGATATTCTCTGTTGGCTGCCTCCCTTCCTTGACATCACATTCTCACTCCCTCCTGCATTCCCTACCTAGGCCAAATAAACTATTTGGATTTAAACCCTCCTCTCAGAGTCTGCTCTTAGAACCCAAACCAAAATAGTCTGAAACCAAAATCAAGAAGTTTCATGAAGTATCTGCTTTAACTTTTTTTTTTCCTGAGGTCAATATACCTTATAAAAATAAAATTAATACTTTTGTTTATTTTTAAGAAAAATGAAGTCCTTATTTCATTTCAAAATGCTCCATCTGCACTGATTAGTCAAGTCTTTGTTTACACCAGAACCACTTCTCCAAGATGCTTGCTGAGAAGTGGGAGTTGAGAGAGGTTCCATGTGTATATAATGGAAGCGTTGGATGCTGGCCTGCTCCCCACCGGTCTCATAGATCTCCATTAAGAAGCTCCTGAGGGACTTCCTCACCAGTCTTTGCTCTAGAAAAACAGCAGCCAAATCAGCTACCTTCCAGTGGCCTTGCTTTTTTCTATTTCCCTCTGCTGACAGGGACAGGCTTACAAAATGAATCTCATCAGCTCCTAGGAAGCTGCTGAGATGCTTCAGCAAGGAAACCATGCAAACTGTGGTCCAGGTTGAAAGGATTCACAAGAAAAACCAGCCCTGATGATTTCTGCTCCACCCCAGTAGTGCTGAGCAGCCACTGAGCCCTATGGCTACTCTGATCCTGGAAGGGCTTGAGGTAACTAGCACCTCAAGGTGTTATGTTTCAGAAGCCTGCCTAAGCTTCTGCATTTATAGTAAGATATTTATACATTTTGAGAGAAAATGAAGTGACTCACAGTGCCTCCTACAGACACTGTTGCTTGCAATGCTCTGGGTAAGCACGTGTCTATTGCATCCAGCGTGGCCTGAAGCAAATGTCCCTCTTCCCCTGGCATTTGCCACCATATGGTATATGCTGGGTACTATGAAAAAAATGAAGTTGATTCATTCAGGCACTGAAGCACCACTGAAATTACAATGTAATATTTGAATTATAAATTATTTGTGACAGGGACACCAAAACTACAAAGTATGAAGTATGATCCATCAAAAAATAGAGCAATCATGAACCAGCAGTTTCACTCCCCAACAGCAAAAGTGTTCAGAATCATGAAGAGAAAATGACAAATTTATAATCATATGAGACATGCCTGCCTGAGGAATTAATAGAACAATCGATAAAAGTAGCTAAAAATGTTTTTAAGCAATGAAACTTAAAAGTGTGATTTAATATTATAAATAAATATAAATAATTACTTACCCAAGGAAGAAAAATACATTCTCTAAAGTACACATCAAAGATTTGAGAAAAAGAAATGACCACACATTAAGTACAAAAGAAGTGTTAATAAATATCAGAGAACTTTCTCTAACGAACTTGCAGTTATATTAGAAATTCATGTTTAAAGATTGTTTAAGTAAATATATGTGAAAACATTTAATTGCACCCCTGTGTAACTCCAGGTAAAGAGAAACCTGTGATAAAAATCACAAAATATGAGCATGGGCCTGCGAACCAGACGATTGCGATTCGATTCCCAGTCAGGGCACATGCCTGGGTTGCCGGCCAGTTCCCAGCAGGGGATGCATGAGAGGCAGCCATACATTGATATTTCTCTCCCTCTCTCCTTCCTTTCCCCTCTAAAGATAAATGAATACAATCTTTTTTAAAAAGATAAATAAATAAAAATTTTTAAAAAAGAAAATTGCAAAATATTTACAATGGAAGTGAAAGTACTTTTATAACTATTGAAAGTGGTATACAAAGGAAAATTTACTGCCTTCAAGTACACATTAAAAAACAAAGGGAATAAATTCATGTCAATAGACTAATTGCTCAACTTAAAAGCTTGAAAAGAGGTCTTGGCTGGTGTAGCTCAGTGGATTGAGCACAGGCCTGCAAACCAAAAGGTTGCTGGTTCAATTTCCAGTCAGAGCACATGTCTGTCTCTCTTTCTCCTTTCCTTTTCCTGTGTCTAAAAATAAATAAATAAAATCTTTAAAAAAAATAAAAGCTTGAAAAGAAACAGTAAGTAAACCCAAAGAAAGTATAGAATATAAATAATAAACATAACAACAGGTAGTTTTTATTGTTTTTCAAGTACAGTTGTCTGTCTTTTCCCCTGAACCACTGCCCCCACACCCCAGCCATCCCCACCTCCCTCCCCTGATTTCACCCCCTCTTGGTTTTGTCCATGTGTCCTTTATAGTTGTTCCTGAAAACACTTTCCCTTTTTCTATCCATTATCAACTCCCCTCTGGTTACTGTCAGTTTGTTCTTTATTTCAATGTCTCTGGCTTTGCTTGCTTGTTTGTTTTGTTGATTAGGTTTCACTCATAGGTGAGATCATATGGTATTTGTCTTTCACCTCCTGGCTTATTTCACTTAGCATAATGCTCTCCAGTTCCACCCATACACTCACAAAGGCTAGGAGCTCCTTCTTTCTTTCTGCTGTGTAGTATTCCATCATGTAAAGGTACTGCAGTTTTTTGATCCACTCATTTACTGATGGGCACTTAGGTTGCTTCCAGCACTTTGCTATTTGTAAACTGTGCTGCTATGAACATTGAGGTACATAGTTTCTTTTGGATTGGTGTTTCAGGGTTCTTAGGATATAATCCCAGCAGTGGAACTGCTGGGTCAGAAGGTAGTCCCATTTTTAGTATTCTAAGGAAATTCCATACTGTTTTCTATAGTGGCTGCACCAATCTGCAACAGTGCACTAGGGTTCCCTTTTCCTGATATCCTCTTCAACACTTGTTTGTTGATATGTTTATGATGGTCAGTGTGAAATGGTATCTCATTGTGGTTTTAATTTGTATCTCTCTGATGGCTAACAATACTGAACATTTTTTCATATGTCTCTTGGCCCTCTGTATGCCCTCCTTGAGAAGTGTCTGTTCAGGTCTTTTGCCCATTTTTCAATTGTGTTGTCTTCCTGGAGTGGACTCATGTAGGTATTGATGAAATAGGAAGCAAATCTATAATAGAGATAAACAAAAACGAAAGTCAATCTTTTGAAATAAACTAAGTAGGAGACATATAGCCAGACTCATCTAAACAAAGAGAAAAAACTACACAATAACTAATATTAGCAATGTGAAAGTGGATACCATAAAGATTTTTTCTAAATCATAATAAGATATTATGAATAACTTTCTGCCAACATATTTAAAAACTTGAAAGAAATGGACAATTTTCTAGAAAATATGAAGTTACATACAAATTTAAATTAAACTTAAATTTGAATGCAAATTTTATTTAAGAAGAAATAGAAAACACAAGTAAAAACAACCATTACAGAAACTTATATAGAAATCAAGTGTTTCACACCCAAAAGACACAAGACCCCAGTGGCTTTACAGGGGAATACAGTACAAAAGTATTACAGTTCAGTTGCATTTATGAAAATATGCAAATATTTCATAACATTTTCAAATTAAGTTCACAGTACAAAAAAAGAACAAAATAAATTATGAAAACATCATACTTGATGCAGGAAACCAAGGGTGACTTGAAATCCTTCATGAAAGAGAATAGAAGTTTTAACTTGCATATCTTTGGCCTACAAGAGCAGGGTGAAATCCAGGTTCTTTTTTATTTACTTTTTTCAGATATGGAAGAAATTTATGTTAAGCATGCTCTGATTAATTAAAATGTCTTTAAATCTATGTAAATCTCGTAATCAAAATACCATGTGTTTTTGAAATGCATGGATTGTGGCTGCTGTTGCTTCTGTTACTAAATGATTCATAGGGCATAAAATGCCCTACAAATGTATGACCTACAAATTAGGGGAAGGAGATGAAAAGCCTCAGTCTTTGCCCAGGAAAAGCCTGCAAGTTGGAGCACACAGCATCAGGGCTGTGTTCTGCCTCCTTTAGTGTGTACTTATCATTCCATTACCCACATTTACATTTTTCTTTTCAACGACTTTAGAAAAATAAAAACTGTCCATAAAGTCCAATGGCTCCAAGTTTCAAAACCAGGTAGTCATTAGCATGAGTGAAATTGGCATTTATCACAGACTAGTCCTTTTCAGTTTTCTTTTATATCTTCAAAAGCCCAATCTTCCTGTTCCATCTAGGATATTAAAAAATTCACCCAAAGAATAGTCTTTCAAGTGCATTGCCACTGCAGCTACATGCTTATTATCCTGACTATTAATTACTATTATGGTTACTATTGGCATAATTTCTGTATTTTTCTGTGTGCCAGTCCAATCCCACATCTAGCTACTGCAGCGAGAGCTGTGTTTTGCCTGAGAAACAGATGTCCAAATGTGGATCTGAGCAGGCACAAAGACTACAAGGCAGCAGCTATGCAGATCCAGGCAGAGCTGAGTGTGTTGGAGAAGAGGTGACCAGATCAAAGGCAGGTGAGTGGGTTTATATCCGTAGGAAGATGAGCATGCTTAGCCTTGGGTGCTTGTTGAGAAACCATAGTTTCTTGAAAGCATTTTCCCCAGTGATGCCTCAGAACACTCAGCCTGGGTAAAAAAAGACACATGAAGAGTGCATCCAAGAGCAAGGCCAGACCACGATGAAGGACAAAGAACCCAGGCCATCAACCATGGTCCAGGGACAGCAATAAGAGAGTCCTCAAAAAGAGTTTAGCTAAAACTCAGAAAGTGCACCATCTCAGCAATGCCAAAACATCTCAGGAATGCCAAACACCTAGTGGTGTTTTTTGTATAGTATTTGATTTATATTTTTAGTGTTGAATTTTCTACAATCCACATTACATCAGGGTGCTTAGTGCACATGTCTCCCTTCTCCTTCTAGGTGATGAGGTCCTCAGAGACAGACCCTACATCTTATTTATCAGGTTTCTTCCATGCCAAGCAAATCTACGATGCAGCAAGTTTTAGTAAAAAATAATGATAATCAAATTAAGGACCAATAGGAAACATTTTTAAACACTTCAAACTGTCATGAATCTTGGGTGTAATAAAAATGAGAGTTCATAGCAGATGAGGGACAACAAAGCCCAGGAAGGAAAGAAGGCCCCTAGCAACCCCCTGTGCGCATACTCAAAGTACACTTCCAAATGAACACAAGCACACTCAGCGAGCCCCCCACTCAGACACAAACATGCCTGGAGCACACCTACACACAGATGACAAACCTTCCAAGCAGTGAGATTCAGCCCTTCCAGACCAATCTTCTTCCTGCCTATTAGGATTCAGTTGTCCGCTAGGAGGGGTGATATTGATCTTTGAGAGGTAATACACATGTCCTAACCTTTACCACAGGTAAGTATTATAAAAAGCAGATAAAACCATGGCAGTGTTGGAGCTGCCTAGGCAGAGAAGAAGCTGGAACCTGAGAAGTTCAGCTCATGCCCATGGCAACCTGTTATCAGGTTTTCAAGGAGGTGGGCAGGTGGCAGGACATCCAGGAACCCTGGACACTCTACAGCCAGAGGAGCACATGGGAAGCCTGGGGCCAGAGCAAAGATTTGAAGCAAGGAAGGCAGACTCTAGGTTAGGAGAATATTGGAATCTAGTACACATTGCCAACAAAATGGTATAAAGTTAAAAAAACAGGGGGGAGGAGAAAAAAAGAAAGTGAGGGAGGGAGACAGGGAGGGAGAGAAAGGGAGGGAGGGAGGAAAAGGAAGGAAGGAAGAAAAGAAGAAATGAAAGAAGGGAAGGAGCAAGGAGGGAGTGGGGGGAGGAAATGAAAGAAAGTGATGGAGGAGAAAAAGATTTTACTTATGGGCACTGATGAAATGGGTCAACACCAGCGTGGAGCCTAAGCTGCCATGGAGATGAGCTCACAGAGGACAAAATTCCCTTAGCATCTGAGAACCTCAGGGAAGTTAGCCCAGGGCCCGCAGATGAGAAAAGTCCATCAGTGGCTCCAGGTGACTTTCAGGAGTGACAGGGCTTTGGGGGTATAGCATGACAAAAGTTTATAATTTGACCAGACAGGTCAGCAGAGGAGGGGGTGGGTTGTGGTGGTTTGACTCAGAGTCATCCAGGGGCCTTGGGCCTCCCTACTTCCACCTTTCTTTTCCATATTCAATTTTCAGAGTCTTCCACTGGATTCTCAGCATCTGGCCAACAAAAATGAGAGCACAGAAGATCACATTTGGGAAGTCTTTGAGAGCCAAGGATAGCCACATCCGACTTTTGCCCAGACTGGCCAGACTTGGTGACATGACCAAGGAGGAAGTAGAGTTGGATGAACACAGAGAAGGAAGCAAGTCAAAGCAGGAGTTCCTGGAGAGCAAACTTGACCAGAGGACATGAGAAAACTGAGACCCTGGAGTGGAAGAAGACCCAACAAACAGGAAAAGATTTTAAAAATAGGAAGCAGGGGGGCTCCAGTGGCACAATAGCTCACAATCATGACACATTGGGCCTCTCCCAAAGGATCTGCATGTATCAAGACTGGACATGACAGGGTGCAGGTGGCTTTGAAAGAATTAGGGGCAAGAAGTCTTTGGAGGAAACTCAAGAAAGATGCTGTAAAAGTCAGTAAAGGATAACAACAACAAATATAAGAGACAGAGTGCAATCCTATCAATACACGTTCCTGTGGTAGGTGTGTATATGGTAGAGAGTGATTCAGAAAAGCCACAGCTACTGCTACAGCTGTCTGGTGGCTTCCAGAACAGAGGAAGGCAAAGAGCTGATGGTTTCACAGAGTCAGGTAGAAAAGAGAGACAATGGAAAGAAATTCCCAGCCACTACCCAAATTCAATGTTTATAACCAAGACTTTCAAAAGATTGAGAGCCAGCACACAGAAGTCTGCACAGCCCTGAGTCCCAGGTATCTGTTTCTGGTGGCTGTGAGGGAGTGGGGTCTGCAGATTCAAGTACCCACCAATTTGTGGGGTCTCCATGTAACAATTCACACATGTTGTGTGATGTCTTTTCTTCCATGAACCCTAAATTGGCCTTGTACTTCTCATTGTTCTAGAAATCCTTAGAAAGGAGCAAAAACTATGCTTAAAACTAATAACCTGAGGAAAGTTATGAAATATTGCATTTTTGTGGGAAAAGGTCAATTGGAAATGGACACATCATCTCTTTCTTAAGTAAGTCAGTTGATTCAAACCACTTCAGATGAAAGTGATTTCTCAGGATATGTCTATGGAATATTTTCTGTCTTTAGCATCTCAAAAGTTCTGAGCAATTTAAGAGCAATTACCTAGAGTCTTCCCTCTCATTTTAGTCCAAATTTCAAGTTTGTCTCATTCACTCTTGTCTAAAATAAGAGACTCTTCAAAATATATTTGTCAGAAGTTTCCATGTATCAATGGCCAAATCAAGACAACATTTTTGAAACTTTGGGAAGAAACCAGGTCACTAATGATATTAAGCTTTACTTCTTTGCCAGCCAGCCTGGCAATGCACTTACAGGAGGTGAGAACTAAAGGACCACCATGCACTACAAGACTCTGTCCCTTTAAAGTGGCATGGAGTGCTGAAAGCATGTGAGAGTGGGCAGTGAACACAAAGGTATTTTATCATGTGTGTCACATGACCTTAAGAGCATGCACTATGGAAGGGGCACTGAACAAAAGTGTAGACAAAAGGACTCTGTCATCGGCCATTCCGGTGCTGGTACAATGGAGGCTACTCATAGCCTAAGACCAGGGCCTCCCCACTCATACTCTGGCTACATCCACTGTTGAGCATCCAGTCTACTAGCAACAGAGATGGAAGCTGAGCCCCAGATATGACATCATTGCTTGTGCCTTCTTCTTAGTGTCGAGTTGACTACATTAGTCATCTTTCATCCTGAAAGTGCCAGGGGTTGGTTCCCACAGGAGTAGACCTGCCTTCTGAGCTTAGCCTTGTCCTTCCTGCCTATAGAACATCAGCAAGCACCCACCACTGTGCCAGGGCTTATGTGGCCTTTTGGCCCATCATGGAATCCCACATTGTAGAGTGTCAGGCCAAGGAATCCATGTTGCAGCAAAGAAAGTATGGGCCTGGGACCATAATCACAAGACCTACTGTGCCCATCACATACTGACTTCCCAGAGGTCAGGCTGATGGAGCACTGGGACAGCCTGCTGAAGGCACAGCTGAGGGGCCAGCTCAGAAGCAACGCTCTACAAGGATAGGGTGACATACTCCAGGAAAACAGGATACATACTGAATCAGAGACCTTTATATGGCACTGTACCCCGCCCCCCAAAAAAAGAATAAGTGGTCAAAAATCAAAGAGTAGAATCAAGAATGGCCTCATGGCTCCACTTACCATCACTCCTAATGTTCTATTGGGATAATTTTGTTTCCCATCTCTACAAAACTGGGCTCTAAGGGCAAGAAGTTTTGGTCCCAAAGGGACATACTTTCTCAAAGAGACCTTCACCAGAGTCTCACTGAATTATAAGCTGGGCAGCCACCTAAGAAGTCTGTGCGTTCTGGCCTGATCATTAGGAAGAGGAGCTGCTGTTCTGCAGTGGTGGCAGTGAGGAGTATATGTGGACTCCAGGTCATCTACTTTGGCTCCTTTGTGTGCTCTTGCCTACATGTGACTGTACATGGACAGGTATAGCAAACCTGGCTTGAGAGAAGCAAGGTGACCAGGAGCTTAGACTTCTCAGGAATGAGGGTCTGAGTTACACCACCAAATGACACACCAAATGAGACACCAAGACTTCAGAGGTGGTGGCCACAGCAGTGGGCACTGTAATATGTCCCTGCTCTAGGTTTCCCATAGGAAGAGAGGTGCACCAGAGCTCCCCCAAAATATGGGAAGTCCATCAAGTGGCACAGGAATAGACAGAGGGATGATAAACACACAGCTAACACTGCCTTTCACGAAGGACTTTCTGCCCATTTGTCAGGAGCATAATCAGCAGACAGATGACAGGTCAGCCTGGGCTGTAAACTACAGTCTCTCTGAAGTCATACTTACCTGGAGCAGCTCACCTCTGACTTGAGAAGGCAAGAGTGGAATTGAGCCCTCAGTGGTAACTCTGGCTCCAGCATTCCCTGCCAGGTGGGCTGAGGCTTTGTCAGGCCTCCCCTATGGTTCAACCCTTGCTTCTGCCCAGTCCCACTTCCTCACCTTTCTCTCCACAGGAACACTCTTGCATCCCAAACTCCATCCCAGCACTTGCTTCCAGACAACTCAACCACAGCTCAAATCACTGAATTTTGTGTGGCAAGTTGTCCCCCATAGCCACCTATCAGGAGTATGGGAAATGAAAGGGGAATCCTATCTGCAATGCCCCCACCATGGACCATAGAATTGTTATTCAAGGGTAACTGATCTGCAAGGACTGACTTGGAGAGGCACTGCGAAAGGACCTGAGAGATGTTTGTGGAAGGGGTAAGCAGCATGATTTCTAGTCAGACATCCTGCGGCATTGATGGAAGTCAGCAAATATTTTCCATGAAGGGCCAGCTGGTAAATATTTTCAGCTTTGAATGGACTCTGTTGAAACTATTGAACTCTGCAGTTATAATATAAAAACAGCCATAGACGATAGGTAAAACCATGGCTTAGCTGTGTTCCAATAAACACTATACACCAAAAGTAGGCAGCAGGCTTGATTTCATCCACAAGCCACAGTGCTGGGCCCTTCATCTCTTTAAGTCATCATTTGACTGGAGAAGACGTAGACCTACTTCATGAGCACAAGCTGTCCTGTTTTTAAGTGCTCCCTCCCCCTCTGCCTCAGGACCCCTCCAGGTAACTTCACCATCTGGAAGAGGCTCACGGCTCCTACCTCTGAAAGATGGAGACAGGAGTAACTTTCAACTCTTTTTTTTACTGCAATCCATAGCGAGAAATACATTTTACTTTGTAACCTGGTACACACATACGCTACTCAAGACCTGTAATTTTCACATGATGGCTCTAAAATATTAATGAAGAAAGAAACATATTTGTAATTAATTTGCTAAAATATGAAACACCAGTAGTTTAATGAATTAATGAAAAGAATAGAATATAAAAGAACAGAATATATCAGTGCATCATGTGTATAAAGGGCAAGTATTTTTCATAATACCATTTTTGAGTTGTATAAAACAGACAGAGAAATCAGATTAGGATAAAATATAAAGGCATTTTGTAGGGTAAATCAGTCAAAAAGTTTGAGAATCACTAGCCTACCACCATCACTCCCAGTTTGCTCTCCCCAGGGGTAATAGTAACTACAGGCAGATTTGCTTGCAATCTACATTTGAACAATACATATGACCAACTGGATTATCCATTATCCAGCAATTCTTGTTAGAGCACCTTTTAAAACACTCCTCTTCTTCAAGACATTTTCTTATTCTTTTTAGATTTTTTTAACACTCTCTTTTGGCCTGCCTTCAGTGGACTTTTTATGACTTCGGTTGCCAATGGAGAGCTCAGGTATCAACTGTGAGACCGGCTGTGATTTCATTCACGTTTAATTAATTCAAGCTGCCTGTTGCTTTCAAGTGTTAGCATGTGTTGGCAGTATGTCACTGGAGCTCAAGCCCCAGCCCTGGGGAGAGCCTATGTATCAGACTACAAATGTATCTGCTGGAGACCCTCCTCACTGAAGTATTCTCTGCCCATTGCTGCCCTTGATAGGCCAAGCCTGAGTGTGAGCAGATGACCAAGTAAGGGCTACAACAATGGCCATTACAGGTGGGCTTATGAGGTGCTTCTGCATGACCACTAGCTTTGCAACTATGCCTCATGTGAATACTTGAGGCATCCTCCCTTCCTGTTCAAGGCTGACAAAAGTTGACATCTAGTTCAGCATCTGCACATGTCCTGAGTGCCCTGATTCATGCCACTGAGCATCACTACAGGTCAGGACTTACACCTCCTGGGAACACTGGCCTCCTGCTGCTTCATCTCTGCTGGTCGCTTGATTTCTAAGCAGTGCCTTGAAAATAGGTGCTCAGTACATTTGAGCATAGATGGAACATGGCTGGGATAATCTGATCCTCAAGGTGTCAGAAGTTAATCATGCAAATATGAGTGAACTAAAAGGACTTCAAATCTCCACCTAAATCCCAGAGACGTGTTTTGTTGTTTTTTTCTTAATCCAATACAGCTTTCAAATTGCCTCCCATAGGTTAGCTAACAGAATGGGACAGAAACTTTCAGAAACATCTGGGGCCTGGGGTGTATCTGACCACACTTACTTGTGTCTGGTTGTGTCATATATGGCAGTGGTTTCTTATGTTGTTAAGAAGCATGAAGGTACCTAACTGATTTTGAATATATCTCAATTGTTACTGAGATATAGAAAATCAGACATTTTGTCTTTCTCCCTTCTCTTCCTGTTCACCTCCCTTATTTTGGTAAGACTTCATTTCAAAATGCCTTGAACAAACATATTTAATCTCATCTTTTATTTCAAAAACTGGGATTCAGGGAAAGACAATCTGTGCCTCACTAATTAAAGCAGGCAGTTCTGTAGTTACTAATAGAACATTCCAACATTCCCCAAATTACTTTTTTCTTCCCTCAAACTCATTGCTCAAGCCTGAGCTTCTAATCCAAAAACCAGCTCATCATTAAAAATTGGCACAAAATACAGCAAATAATTATTTTTCATGCAGGATGAATTTTAAAGTGAATAGACACAAGTTCTTTGTCCTTTCTGTCTGAGAGCAGAAAAAACAACCCACTGGCACAGGATAGTAGGGACAGAAATCTCTCTGGCCCTCACAAGGATGTCAGTATGCAGGACAACATCCCTCCTGAGTTAAGGGCACAATGCTTTTCTTAAAAAAAAAAATGCAGCCTGCCCAAAGGGAAACTCAGGCCAGCCTGTACACTCAGATCTAGAATACAAGGAGAGCTTGAAACAGATGCCTCAGAATCCGTACTCTTGACTCAACATCAGCAATCAGCAGTTTAGCAATTGTACTTGGTTTGACAGGTTGCCATTTGGGATCTGGACATTTTCAGATTTTGCGATGAATTTTTAGGTCTCATTCTTAGAAACTAGTAAATGTTTGGCATCTAAATGATTTTCCTCTATGTTTTCTAGAGCAAATTATAATATGAACATAATGAACCTTAGCAAAGCTAATGGCACTCTCTTCCTGCCCGACTAAAAGTAGTGTGCAGGTCTTGCCATGAAGAGATAGATACAAAAGCAGAAGGACGCTGACTGACTGAGGAGGGGCCTGGGCTACAGAGTTACATGGGGGTGCCATGCAGCCATCCAGTCCCCAACCTTGCTTCCCAGGATTGAGATAAACAGTATGGACCAAAAGAGGATCAAGGAGGCCACTTTTCCATTGGGATAAATCAGGAGGGCCAAAGAATTGCTGGCTCCAGTCCTCAGCTCCTATAAACATCTGTCCCTAGTTTATCTTCCCAAAGGTTGTCAGTCACTCATTAGTTCATTCCCACAGCAGTCCTGTGGGGGCTACTCAGGGCTTCCATCATGCCAGCTACAGATGTGAATGAAAGAAATATTGACCTCATCACATTGCTGGGAGAGGAGTAAACGTGAGTCCCATACACTAAATACACAATAGATATGAGAGCCTTCCAAGAAGGAAATAGCATTGTCGTTAGTATTTCAATATGAATTTCCTCATATAATGACTTTCTTCCTTCATAAGAGGATCTATACAAAATAATGGCACTGGCCCAGGGCTTGGAAGAGGGAGCAGGAAAGCGGACAGGAATATATAAGGGGAGATAGAGGGATGTGGAAGACAAACTTAGCTTGATTTGAGTGTTTTCTGTTGTACTGGCATAGTGGGAAAGCAGAGGCAGCAGGTTGCAGAAGGGGGAACAACGAGAATGTGTTGTGGGGTGACTGGGCCTCAGCCAGGACCTTGGACTCAGGAGAGGGCACCAGTGTTGTAAAGTGAATAGGGCGCCAAGCTGCATGCCTGGACAGAGACCAAAAAGGGACAGCCAAGCAAAGCACAACCCTAAGGGGTAGGCCAACATGAGAGTTTGGGCCAGGGAATGGGGATCAAGTGCTCAGAGTCAGGGATGTTTGAGAATGACAGAACTGGGGGAAAAGACAGCTGGAAAGCACTTTAAAATTCACATAGCTCAATTTAATTTTACATTTTACAGAAACTGAAGACAAGTAGTTAAAGGACCAGTTTCATGTCACAAGGAAAACTTAGAACACAAATTTAGTTGTTTTCATTTAAGTCTAATGCCCCAGGGCCCTTTCATACATAAATAAACAAATATAAATATAAACGATACCAAAAATGTTCAGTCACAAGTTATTTTCAAATTCCTCAATAATGCAAACTAGAGTAAAGTGAGCTTGATTTTGAGCACTGGATTCCAATATTGGGCATTGAAATAATAATGATCTGCATGACTTCATTATCTGTCAGGGAGAAGCTCAAAGGGACAGGGAGACTTGGTTATTTGCATTCATTCCATGATCTGAAAAACATCAGCATGACAGTCACTCTGAGCTCTAAGAATTTTATTTCACAAGTAGGCAACACCTATGAACAGTTTGAAAGTGAGAATTCCCCAGCCTTCCTAAATATGATGGCTGCTGTTAGGTTGAATTTATTTATCAGGCCATAGTGATAAAAGTGAAGGATGAGAAATTAAAGTAAGTAAACACTAAAGAAGAGAAACAACATTGTCATAAAATTAGTCTCTGTCTCTTAGACAGTTAACGAGAAAACAGTAATGTTTCACATGCTCAATAGATAGACTTAAAATTTGATATCTCTTGCCATGTCAGGAGGTGGGTCAGAGTGAATGTCAGTGGTCTCCCCATGGAAAGAGTAGAACAAAACTCCAAGGACAGCCAAGTCTCGGGAGACTCCAGAAATGTGCAGAGAAATTCCTCTGAATGACTTTCTTTGATAAACCCAACTGTCTGTGAAATCAAAGTGACTACTGGTTTTCTGGGTACATGACTAGCGGCCATGCTAACAGTGGCTACAGTGATGCCATGTCCCCCAGGAAGAATTTCTTCTGTGGTAAGGGCTTTGGCTGCCCTACAAGATTTGAGGTCTCCCCATTGACTTAAACATCAGCCAAACATCCTGAGTTCTCCCGCAGAGTGAGTGCTCTGGATGTGAGTAGCAGCACCAGGCAGATTAATCAAGTCAGAAAGAGTTGGGGCATTTCAGAAACAAAGCCTTCTGTACTCTTAGATTTGCTTGATGAAAATGCACCAGGGGGAGTCTCGCAATATTCTCCCTTGGCCACTCTATTTCATTCTGTGGGACTTAAACTAATCAACCTGTCCACACATGTGAAAACAGTTCCTATCCAGAAAACTGCTCCATTTCTCTTTTACAATCTTCCAAAGTCAAGGTAAACTTTCCAGGCTAGATAAGACTCTGCTTGAGCATTCAGTAAATTTCTCATCAATCTGAAAGGTGTCCAGGTCAATAACTAGTTAATGTTTACCCTGCTGGCTCTGCCTTATGACTGATCTTTTTATTGCTTTCTTCTTGAGGGCTGAAAACTAAACAGTAACTATTTACAAAATGAAGGGGCCTAAGTGGACATCTCCCTTGGCAGGTGATGAGTGTCCCACCAAGTGGGCATGATATTCTCCAAGTTGGCCTATCACATTTGTCTGACCTCTGCTGTCAGCCTTCTCCACCTTTGGTGAAAATTCTGTATTCAACTGACAGAATCAGTCAAAGGCAAATGATCTCCCAGTCTCATATCACTTCAAGTTCTTCATTTAAACTTTGCCTTGCTCCTTCCCTTTGTCCCTATTTCATAAGTGGAATTGCCATTGTCCCAGTAATTCAAGTCAGAGATCTGGCAATCATCCTGCCACTTCCTCCACTCAGTCAGCAAATCTCCCCAAGCCGGTCTCCTTAACATTTCTCAAACTTTTTCTCCATCTCCACTGCTACTGTCTTTGTTAGGGGCAGCATCATCTCTTAACTACATAACAGTCCCCTAATGCTTTCTCTTCTGTATTGGCCCCTTTAATCCTTTATCCATACTGTAGTCAAAAGTAAGGTTATTCCCTCTTTTACAATGTTTATGGTTGCTCATTGCCCTCAAGATAACACCCTGACTCCTTACTATAGATAGGAACACTTATTCAGAGAGTACTTATTGAGCACGTTCTCTGTGCCAGGTCCTGTGAATAAATGTAAGCACAGAACACATGGTCTCTGCTTTCATGAAACTAGATTAGTGGGGAAGCTAGAACCATGCACATAACCACACCAGATAATATCTAATTACAAGCTGGGATTGACTTGTGAGAGAAAATATGATATAAGAATGTGTGATGAGGGGGTGGGGTGGGCATTGAAAGTCTTCCCCAAGAAAGGAATGAGGTGGTAGAGGAATCTTTTCAGTAAGAAAGAAGACGATTTATAAAATCTCCCTGAAAGGAAGGAGCATGTGTTTGAAAAACTGAAAAAGTCAATGTAGCTACAGTGGAGAGGGCAAGACAAAGCATGGTGTAAGATGAGACTGCAGAGGTGGAGAGGGACAAAATCACACCAGGGCATCAGGCCATGCAGAGAATGACACCTAGTTTTCTAGTGTGTGTAACTGAATCTATAGGACTGGGATTCTGAAGGAGGCTGATTTGGAGAAACATAAGCCACATCTTTAGCCAAGGTGTTTAAAGTGGTTTGAATTATCCTAGGAGAGATATCATATAAGAAGTAGATATATGTCTAGAGCTAAAAAGAGACACTGCAGCTGGAGCTGGGCATTTGATAAACAAGCCTAACTGATGACTCTCTTTCTCATATTCTTGCTCAGCAATGGAGACATATTGCCCTATTTGCAGTTTCACAAGCCCTTTATGTCCTTTTCCTTTGGAGCTTTGCATGTGTAGACCGTGCATTCAGAAACACTCTCCCCAACTTCTGATCACACATTACCTGCTGATCCCCTACTTGTCCTTCAGGACGTACCTTACACAACAGTCCCAGGAGAACATGGTCCCAAAGACCTATTCATATTCCCAAGTCAAAGTAATTGTCTGTATTGAGATTGCCTACTTCTCTGTCTTTTCCCACTACTAGACTCCAAGCTCTGGGGCATGTGTTTAGTAAATATTTGCTAAGTTAAAAGAATGATGAATTATTTAATTATTTATCCACAGAATCATAAAGTTCTATAAATCACAAGAAATATAAATATAAAATGCACAGTGGGCCATATCACAGTAAAACTGGAGAAAACTAAAAATTTTAAAAGGGAATAGTAAAAGCAACCAGAGAAAAAAAGACAAAATAACTACAAATGAACAATAAGCAACTGACAGGTCATTTTCAGCATAGTAACAATGGAAAACAGAAAACAATCTCTACAAAAGACAAAAGCCAATTGGCTGACAACCTAGTAGCCCACTGTACATGGTGAAAATATTATTCAAGAGTAAAAGTTAAATAAACACACTTTTATACCAGCAAAAGCCAACATTTGCAAGTGGGAGGCAGACCCACACTGAATAAATACTAAGAGGCTTTCTTCTGGCAGAAGGAAATATTCCCAAATAGAAAATCAGGGATAATAAGTAATAAATACAGTCATACCTTGGGCTTCAGAACTTGTCAAACCCTGTAATGGTCACATTTTGATAAGAAAAAAATGTTTCAGCACTTGGCACATACTTGCTAGAACTTGTATGAATCACAATGCCACCCCACAAGAGAAAATGCTTCATCATTCAGTACCCACCAGGTCTGGCACTTGTCACAAGTTCTGGGATGAATTAACAATGAGTACTGAGGTACTACTGTATATGAGTACATACAAATGAATATTGGTGATATAAAACATCACTTTCATATGTCTGAGCCAAAGGGAAGAGAGGTGGTTCTCATATGTCAGAACATGTAGTTCAGAACTAAAGATAAGACTTTAGTTTCTGTCAGTTTTTAATATACTGTAACTTTGAAAGATAAACTCATGAAATTTCATTGATTCTTAAACTCATTGATTCTACATAGAAAGAAAAATAACTAAACAACTCAGGGCAAGCTCTGAGTCCCAATTTGTATCTTTTCTCCGCTTCCCCCTCAATAGCTCATACAACAAAAGCTTATTTCTCACTTATGCAAAGTCCTCTGCAGGTCTAGCTGACTCCATGGTGGTTGTCCTCCATGTATTGGCACAGTGACCCAATTTAGAATAACTCCATGTCTTTGTGGTTCCCATCATTCCCATGGCAGGAGAATAGTATAGAGAGGAGCACTAGCAATACAATACAATGATTTTTTTGTTAACCTAAAGAAGTCACATGGCCATGTATATTTTGAGGGGGTAAAAAAATGGCCCCCTACAAACTAAAAACTCAGGGGATGAAAAGTAACTTTCCACTCTAAGATGGTCCAATGCCAAGGCCTACTTTATCCATCCTCAACATTCTAAAGGTCTTCATCCTCTGAATTACTCCACCAAAAAATAAAATAAAACAAAAATTTAAAAACTCACGAGTACTTACAACTTTACAAACCTTGATTTCCCTGTCTCCCTTATTTAGCTTATTCATTAAAACATATCACCCCTATCTCATAAATATCTCTTGAATCTGCCCCTTTCTCCTAATGTAGCTCCCTTAGTCAGGCCAAGCTACCATTTCTCCTACATTTATTGCTCTTTCTGCTTTTATCCTCACCTTTTTCCCCATTCTCTATACTGATTCTAAATCAGAGCCTTGAACATATTGTTCAAGGCCTTGACGACCCCAGTGAATTCCCATTGCCTCGATACAGAGTCCACCTCCACATGGCACAATGATCCCTCAGAAGCTGGGTCTTTTCTTCCACCATCATGACCTTTGACACCTAATTCATTCTTTGGCCATAATAAATAATTGTTGTTCCCCAAAATCCAGTACAGTGGGAGCACCCACCATTATTTTCACTAATTTTTCTTCAGCCCTTACCAGCTGGAGAACACATACTCATTGTGTAAGCATCAGCTGTTCCCCCAAAAGTTGTTTTATTCAGAGTCCTGAGCGCTATTCACCTCTGTCTCTCAGGGCCTAGCAGAGTGTATGGCAAAGTTGGTACTTTTAAATGTTTATTGGCTAATTAATAAATGAATACTAATTGTTTCATTTGGCATTCAGAAATTGGGTCCCCAAGAATTGGGTTCCTATTAGCTACTAAGAAAAATAATTGTAACCCTGGCTGGTGTAGCTCAGTGGATTGAGTGCAGGCCTGCAAACCAAAGCACCGTGGTTCGATTCCCAGTCAGGGCACATGCCTGGGTTGCAAGCCAGTTCCAAGCAGGGGACACATGAGAGGCAACCATACACTGATATTTCTCTCCCTCTCTCCTTCCCTTACCCTCTAAAGATAAATAAATAAAATCTTTTAAAAAAGAAAAATAATTGTAGAGACAACTAACATTCATATGGTACTTAAAATATGCCAGGTACAATTCTAAATGTTTTGTGTGTACTAATCATCCTAACAGCCCTGGAAGGGACACACTGTTTATCTTCTTATTTTCCTGATGGGGAAACTGGAGCACTAATTGGTTGAATGACTTGCCCCAGGTTCAACAGCTATTAAGTGGCAGAGCTGAAATGTGGACTCATGCTCTTCCTTCTACTGGCTCCAAGGAGAGCCAAGGGCTGTGTCGTGATGGCATCTCAGGGTCCACACAGAGACTGGCTAGAGGAGGCACTCCATATTGGCTCGATGTGCAGTGCTCCTGTCTCCTGGAAGCAGGGGAGGGTGAGTAGTTCTTCAATTCATGTGTCATTACCTCCAAATCCAGAGGGACAATGGTGGTGAGTCTGGCTGACTGCAATGGAAAACTGCTATTACCCTATTGATTCTCATGTTGACCAAAGGGCATGCCAAGGAACTATCTAAAGTTCATAACAAAAGGATTCTGCCTCCACATAGTAGTAATAACTAACATGTGAGTGATAACTATGCAGCAGTGAGTCTTCTGAGGACATTCACTTAACCCTCATGACAACCATTGTTAAGTGGATATTATCACTAGCCCCATTTTATCATTAAGGGAGACAACTTATTCTAAGCATCATTCTTGGGCCTTGCCCAACACCTGAGTAGTAGGGCAGGGATTCCAACCCAGACATCTGGCCACAGAGGGTGCAGGTGAAACCTGGCCTTTCTAGAATATTGGGTTGGGTCATTGCAACCCAACCACTGAGCTACTTCTGATCCTTGAAGGCAGTGCTTGCTTAGCTCACTTCTTGTGTCCTAATGTTTTCATCCTTCCCCTTCTAAGATCAGAGCAGAGCTGCCTTATCTCTTCTCCAGCCAGTCTTGCCCTGACTTCTCTCCATGTACAACTTCATCAGCAATCTGTTCCCCTAGTTACGGAAGAAGCAAGTTTGCATTTTCTCCCATTTATATCAACCCATTAAAATGACCTTTCCAGGGATCTCTTGTCAGAGATGGAACATGGAGTGAAAGCTAAACATGGGGAATTGCCCCAGCCTCTTGTCCAACAAGTTTTCTACCATCTACAGTCTAACTATGACATACTGACGTGATTTGAAAGGATTTTTCAAAAGTACAGGTACAGTTTTCATTCATTTGCTCTCTAGAATGGAGGAGTGAGTCAGGGTGAAATTCTTCACTGGTGCATACTCTGCAGTTAAAACCTCCAGCTTTCTTCTAGCTGGGAAGAGCAGTGTCTGAAGCAGTCCACTGTTGTAGGAGAGAACATCTGCCATTTGATTAGAACATCTAAATCACCTCATGAAAGATCCTAGAAAGACACAGAGAGCAGACAATAGTTATCAGGCCCATCGACATTGATCCTGGGACATCTGTATCCATCTTAATTTGTCATTCTGGCCCTTCCAGTAGCTTATGACTAAACAAACTTGACATGAATTTTAACACTGTTTTCTGAGATTTATGGAGAATATAAACTTTAATCCAACCTTCTTTATTGTTACCTCTAAGTGACTGGATGACTAAAAAACCAAAGTCATGTCAAATAGCCCTAAAGTTTTCGTGATGTTTCAGGAAATATGAATGACTGCACTGAAGACCTATTTTGCCGTGCGCTTTTCTCTGACATGGCAGACTATGATGAGGTGATGCTGAGACATCCTGGAGTCCCCATTCTTGAGTCATATCATAAAAATCCTCTGGTGGAAGCAGTATAGAAACATAGGGGTATAGGCTTACCTCGAGAGTCCCACATGCTTGAACTTTCCTGTGTACCATGCCTTCCTCCTGAATCATGAAGAATGGTGTGTAAGAGATTATTGGTGGGCTCTGGACAAATCAACATGATATTTATGTTAAACCCACAATAGGCATGGTTAGTTAACCTACCTCTGTACTCAGAACCACACACAAAGTTCATTGTGCAAAGCACATCGGATGTGTCTTTTACCATATTTTGTTTTGAAGGTACTCTCTACTTCATTCCAACAATTATAGGAAGATGTTTTGGAACTATTAATAGATTTTAGATGTTGTAGTATAATCTTCATTTCTCTAGATTATCTAGAGATAATTGCACATTATCTCATGCACATTTTGAAAAAGACATGTTTGCCTTTTTATTGAGCTTTTAACTTTTGTATTATTTTATTCTCTTTATTTCTCCAAGTCATCCTTCTCCTCTGACTTTTGCCATTTAAAATTTGAAGTTACCTGCTACCTCTTGAACTTGGCAAAATAAATTACTTATAGTTAGCAGTCAAATTCTAAGCAGTGTTATAATCATCTGGGGAAAAAGGAAGAGATTCCTGGGATTATGAGGTTAATTCATTGGAAAATAATGGTATGTGTCAAATATGATCTTGGCTACTCCTCTATTCTATATAATTCCAAAATGTATTAAGCAAAGAGAAATTCAACCCCCTGATACTATTGCATCCAAGAGATATCTTTATTTTCTATGAAGTCTATTCTCTTTATTTTATGGAAACTGTAATATAGAAAAAGAAAGTACAGACACAGACCCCTGGGATCAAATCTTGGCACTAGATGACCTTGTTAAAAGTTAACCTTTCTAAGCCTTAGCTTGCTCATTAGCAATAATATTACCTGCCTCACAAAGTCATTGTCAGTATTAAATGAGATAATAGAAATAATTTACTCAGTATGAAGCCTGGAACATGTATGTATTAATAAATGCTAGAAGTAGTAGTACCCATTTTGATGTTCTGAAATAGATTATTTAGCTTTGATCTCTAGGACAGTGAGTGTCATGATGTCATAATCATACACACATACACACACACACACACACACACACACACACACCCTTCTCAGTAATACAGCCACCACATGCCACTGATTTCTCTTTCTCATGGTGAATTCTGTGCTTCCGTGGCGTGGTGCTGTGTCTTGTCTCCTAAGCTTCCAGTCAGGATTATATTGAAGAGTTTGTGGTTTTTAGGTGCTTCCAAGTGACAAGGTCTACATTAGAACCAACAGACACCATTAAGATACTTGTTGGTAAAATATCTCACAGTGAAAATTGCCAGTCCAATTTTCACAAATAGGCTAGCAAAAGCAAATGAAAGAAGATGCAGGAATCTTCTTTGAAGACAGTCAGTCACTGTCACACGGGTTGACAGAGAGTAGCATCACTAGGTGACAGAGAAACAAGAGGACTGATCTTGTCTGATAGTACCTCTGCATTTCTAACAACAGCTCAACAGCTCAACAACAATTTGTCTGTTAGATTGTGTCCTTTAATGCAGTATATGGTTGCTGGAAAGTGCTTCTTCCTCTGCCCCCAACTTCCTCTTCTAAGCATGAATTCTCTCCTTACACAGACAGCTCGTCATGATTGAGTCCACCCTGAGTCACAATGTCCAGGCCTTTTGTCTGAAAAAAATCCATTTCAATCTATTTTATGAAAATTTTACAGATCCAAAATTACTATTTTAAATTGAATTTTCTAATTTTGAACACTTTGTTTATGCTGTTGCATCTTTCCTACATGGAGACTCTTTTGTGTTTAAAGTTATAGTACCAAAATTTGATTTTAAAAATAAAGATTAAGGAAAAATTTTTTAAATCTAGTAAAAGGAAAACCTGCTTTGGAATTAGTCCAAAAGAATGTCCTGCAGAATTGTTCAGGTATCTCAAAACTTGGCTCTGCTTTGCTTATGGCCAAGGAAAAGCTTATGAAGTACAGCTAAAGTCCTATAGCCAGTTTGCTGGTTCCCATTATACTAATGTAAAAAATGGCCAGCGCTGACTAGTGAATGCCTTCCTCTCAGGAAGTGGCCTTACATAGGAACCTATAAATATCCTTTAATGGTGTCTGTGTCCCAGAGGGAACAAAAGGGCCAGAGGGCAGTGTGGCCCCTGCTCAGCAGCGGGAGAGTCTGGTCAAGCTCACAGGAAAGGGTGAGACCCTGCCTGCAGCCAGCAGCCAGCAGCCAGCAGCCAGCAGCCAGCAGCCAGCAGTCAGCAGTCAGCAGCCAGCAGCCAGCAGCCAGCAGCCAGCAGCCAGCAGCCAGCAGGTGACCTCACCCAGCATGGCTCCGGCCTTTCAACTTTTTCATTAAAGGAGCCATTTTTTACGGAGACATCCAGGACACCAGCTCTCTCAGGTAAGGCAGGGTCAGCGGTCGATGGGCGGGGCAGGCGCTCACACCTGCCCCACCGCAGAGACCTGGCACCGCCCAGCTGGGTGTGCTGTCTGGGCCCCTGTGCGCTTGCGCAGAGCAAGGCCTGTTTGAAAGTGGCCTGGACAAGCAGCTCTCACTGGGAAGCAAAGTGGAAGGCGAAAGGGCGGCAGGTGCACCCTAGACAACACTTCACCCTGCAGTAAATTCCATAATCACAGGTCACGGAGTGGGCGTCCCTTTGAAGTGAGGGATTTGCTTGTTGTTCCTGCAGTGGATACATTTTGGCTGAGATATCAAATGCAGATAGTAAAAATTTAATTAACAAATCAAAGCCTTTATCTGTAGGTTTTAGAACTGTGGCCAACAGTTTTCTTCTATCTCAAGAGCTCCAGTCAGAGCTGAAGAAAAGAAAGCAGTGCCTTTGTACTGCAGAAGACATACAACTTTTCCTGACGATTGCTCTCACAGATAAGGCTTCCTATTAACTGCCTGCTGGTTCAAGAAGAGGATTTCAGGCTCCTCTGCAAAGGGGTTGCATTTTTTGAAAGCCCTTGGACACTTTGCTCTGGTTAACCCTTTGTCTTCAGGGCCCAGGATGATTTTCCCAACAAGCCAGGATGTTAAGAGATGGTGCATCTCTCCTGTGGGACTATGTGGACAGGCAACACGCCTGTTCGAAACATAATCAGCCCAGAACTTATTAGGAACTTATTGTGAACTTAGTGTCAGGAGACACAATGAGATAGAGTAATATTAATTACTAACAGGTAACAATTTACTTTTGTATCAGCCTTTCAACAAATTCATGAGGGAAATAGTTGAAGCTGCCATCCACCACAGCTGCAAATGGGGGAGCAGAGAGTCCAAAACATAAAGAATACATTCTGCCTCTTAGTCTAGACAGAACCCTCATGAACAAAACAAAATGAAATAATGCATGACAATGTGAAATTAACATGCAATTAAAACATCAGAATCCCAATTTGTAGGTGTATGTATTATACATATAACATATATGCATATAATAACATTATCTAATTATAATAGTTGAATATGATTAAAGGCATTTTTATTTTCATATTCTGTGTTTTGCTCTAGCTGTAGGTTTTTTTAATTAGCATATTTTAAATTTATAATAATAAATTGCTACAGCAGTCAGTTGAGCTATTGAAGGCAGAGATCAAGTGGCCTCAGTGGCTGGCCCCCAGTGCTGATCAACATGTGGTTATGGTTTAACTGGACTTGACAGGGTTGAACTGAGTGGAAAAGAGGAGAAATAGAGTTCACTCAAGATGCACAGAGGACATAAAGTGGGTCTGAAAGAGGAATTCAGAAGAGAAGCAGGGACTCAAAGGCACTTACTGACGAGAAGAAATTTGGAAACTTCCCCTCTTGTTACTCCCTTTGCCTGAGTCCAAATAATGAGCTTAACCTGGAGGATCCTAACCACTCTCCTCTAGTTCATCAGCTGTAATGTTCCTCTTGTTGGTTCTGCAACTTGGAGGAGAGTGAACTTGGTGAGGAAACCTGATGTAGAAGAGAAGAGGGCCCTGAGACCTGAGCGTGGGAACAGAGCAAATTTATTCATTTATTTGATAGCAAGTGTTTCTCACAGGTTATGTCTAAAAGAGTCTAAAACTCAGATTGGTTTAGTCAATTTTGTGGCACTAATAGATTTGGATGGGGGTAGGAGAAATATAGGCAGGCAGTGAAGGAATAAAATTAGTCAGAGTTAAAATGGCCAATTCAGGAGTAGCATGGTGTAGTCACCTTTATTATTGCATGGAAGCCGACTCCTCACCTTTGTGTTCCAAGTCTGGGAATGTTTCAGCAGCACTACCAACCCATCTTGGGCACCTTGTCTCTTGCAAGAAGTGCCTGACTACTGTGCTTGGGGCTGCCAGATGATCCTCCCTTGGGAAAGGTCAGCCCCTCATTGCCATCCATCCCCTCAGGAGGTTTCCATGCCAACCACTAGAATGTTCCATTTCAGAGGATAAATATGATCTAAGATGCATATGACAATTAAAGCTATTTACTGCTGTCATGATTTCTCTTTTAGGTAGTCATTATGTTGGAAAAACAAAAGAAAATACCTGTAATAGCCTCAAGATAGGTTGCAAGGCATCAGAAAAACTATAAGAAGATGCCATTATGTTTAAAGCATTGCACAGTTTTCAAACACATTTCTTTGACTTATGATTAAAAGAGAAAGGATTTTTTAAAGGCTTCAAAACACAATAGCATTGTGGGTCTTAATTTATTTTTACAGTTCACAGGGTCTGCAATGTATTAAACATGAGAGGCTTCTCTTGCTGGTCTGTTTTTCATAAGCATGCCTTGCTAATTTGTACCTACTTAATGACTGTGGTGGCTACAGAGAAAAACAGGGTTATGGAGTTCTTAAAGTTCACTCAGCTCAATACATGTTCACTTAGACATTTGATGAATGTGATCTGGTAAAAGGGAAGCTGGTATTTAGGCTATAAACCCTGAAGGGAGATATCCAAAATCTCAAGTGTCCCTATTAATTTGTCAATGTAATTAATTAACCAATCACTAACTACTAACTATAGTTACTGTTTATTAGGCACTTACTATGTGCCCCGCACTGTAAGCTATTATTTAATCCTCACAGCTTCCCTGAGAAGTAGGAACCATAATCCTCACTTTCCTAAGAGACAATAATTAACAGAGATAAAATTTGACTACAGGACTGTTTTACTCCATAACCCCTACTTTGAACCAGTTCCATACTGCCAGCACACTATAGGGAAATCCACTGGGAAATATAACACCATGTGTCTGTGGTCCCCACCTACCTGCTATGAGTTATGATATCTTTGTTCGGTAAGCTGTAGGTATAAACTGTCAGCTCCCTGTGATGGGATAGAAAGTAAGTGATATAGCATTCAGGAGAGAGGGGTGGTAATCCTGTCTGCTGGAAGTACCAAGTTTCCGAGAAGAGGAAGCTTGAACTGGCTCCTTGGTGATGGGCAACCCAGGTTAATGTTTTCATAAGTTACGAGTAGGTTAGATGTGAAAAGAGTCTGTCTTAAAACACCTTTACGTGTTCTTGAAAAACTTAAGGCGGAAAGATTCATTTCCATGGCTATAATAGTATCTGAGTTTAAATCTATGTTAACAAAGTCATGATAAAGCCAACTCCATACCCACCACAGCAGCTACCATTTATTGACTATTACTCTGTGCCAGACACTGTAGTAGTAATTATTACTTGATAAATCTTTTGATAACTCTAAAATCCTACCATATACCCATTTAACAGGTAGGGAAACCGAGGCTTATGAAAGTAAGTAAGTTGCTTGTGTTCCCACACAACTGGAATAGTACTAAGTCTCTCTATTGCCATAATGTGCAACTCAGCACTTGCCTACCCTGTCTCTCTTGGTTATTAATGGATAAAAAACATGCATAAGGATTCAAAATGCTCCAAAAAGAGATTATTGCAAGATGCACTGTGCAAGGAAAGAAGCTTGCACTGGGAATCAGAAGTGACTCTGAAATCAAAGCAAACCTATGGGCTGGAGAGACAGTGAGATGAAATATGGCATCACTCAAAGGTGAAGAGTCTTCATTTCACTTTTTAACTCCAAGAGAAGTCCATCTGGCAAATAACCCTAGTCCAGGGACAAGGCTCAGGGTATGTGTGTGGGGGCCCAGATGACAACAGGTGATGCTCACAACAGGAGCCTGAGTATTTGTCTCCCAAGGAGGCCCAGACCCTCAGCCTGAGAAAAATGAGTACCCACAGAATGGGATCCAGCTGGCCTGGGAAATTTGGGATTCCAAGTATAAATACTGGTTTGACGTTTGTTACATATTATTACCCCTCTGAGAGGTATATGTATAGTAGAAGGGCCTGTGCCATAGATATCCTCATGGTCCAATACACTCATTACTGGAAAGCTGATGTGAGAATGTTGCATTGCCCTATGATTAGCTTTAGTTTGACTAACGCTGACAGCCTGAGCCAACTGCCGAGGCCTCCAGCACCTGCTGGCCAGACAGCCACTCCTCAGAGCAGTAGTTCTCATCCTGGGACTGTGACTCCAGTAAGACATCAGCTCACACAGCACAGAGCTACCAAGAGGCCTCCTCCCCTCCAGTTTATTCTCTGCTGCCTCCATTCCTAGCTTCCTCTTCCCCCCACCCCTCCAGGACAGCCTCAGAAATGATGAAAATCATGGCCTCGGGGAAGAACTTGGGACAAGAAGTCAGAGGTACCAAAGTTAGAGCCTAAGCTCAGCCCCAAACCATCTGTGTGATCCTAGGCAAATCACATATACATGAAAACCTCCTGAAGAACACTGTGAGCTACCAGAACAATGAGAATTCACATATTCAGAAAAAGAAGGAAGCCACCAGAAAGAAGCCCTGAATTTGAGGGACGCTTTTGCTCTTGGTCAGATACCAATTCCAAAAGCAAAGATAGTGGCTGGAAAGCTGAGCAGAGCTTTTTGCAACCTCGTGGTGCTCAGGGGTAAAACATAAAGTTCAGCCTCAGTGAAGAGAGGGGACTCTGGGAAGCAGCCCAGGTTTTCCATTGAAATCCTAAGAGGAGCAAGAGGAACAGCCCTCATAGGACTGAACCCCAGCTGGGCCCCTGAATATTTCAGTCCCTGACTGGATCAAGGTGATCAGCAACCCATCAGAATTAAAAATACATCCTTCGGGAACAAACAGTTCCAGAAAGGAACCCAGAGATTCAGGAAGACACAAAGAACCCTGAGTATGTGGGTAAACAAATAAATACTAATTATATAATATAACAAATATGTCCCAAAGGGTTTTAAATACGTATAAATTAAACATGCATAGCAATAGTACAAAAGAAGGAAGATGTATAAATGATGAAGTCGTATAAGTACTTGACATTCAGCTTTCTGGTTGCAGTGTAAGTGCCTTCAGTGGACCTTTTGACTGCCCAGGCATCCATTTCAAAGACATCCATCTCAAATAAACATATTTCCAACTGCAAGAAACAACTACTAGCAAGCCAACTAGAGAAAATGCAGGCTACCCCTATCCATGAATTCTCCATTCAGAAAGCCCTGGGTAACTTGGATAACTCACCACTTGAGTGACCCCAATTCTCCCTTCACTACCTAATTCTTACCTTTATGTTTTAAATTTGCTAATAAAAAGTAAACCCAAGAAACCTTAAGCACCCCACTTTGGACCCTAGTAAAGGCAGAACCTCTGTGTTATCTTTAGCTATGCACAGGCCATGGCTAAAATTCAAGGAGAAAACAGAAAATGTGCTATCACAGTGGCTAACACCTGGTCTGGGAAATGGAGTGGTTATTATCTTGCTCCTTCAAATATCCTCCTTTGGTTTCTCCCTTTTTTATTAAGCCCAAGCTGGCTAAGGAACTATCTTAATGCATCCACCTGCAGAGCTGCCTCTCTGATCCCTGTTCTGTCCTTTCTTCCCCAAGGAGACCCCTGTTTTAATCACTGAATGCTGCCTTCAAATCAAGCCAGATTTCCACCCTCAGCCTAAGGCCTCTAAAACACCAGGAGAGTTTTGACTACTAGGTTTGGGTATGGAACTAGAATGGGTACAGAGCATCAAAGTCAGAAGAGTCTTGTCATACAGTGTAAAGCCTGATTAATCAGGCATCCAGCAAGAATGATGTTTTCCTACTCACTAAAGCTTACTCACTTCTTGGAGAGTTCCCTTTCTTTTATTCTACCATTGTTTCTATTTCAACTTCACTCAGCAAAGCATCAATAACATTCAAGATGTCCTAAGATGGAGGAAAACAGCCCTAAACCCTGGTCAACCCCGTGTTATGCTTTTTGGGAATGTGACATTGAAACAAGTTCTGTTCCCTAGATCAATACTATATTACATTGAAATCTGCAGATGAAAGGGGTGGTTTCCTGCCAGGAAATCTGTGAAAACTATTTTCATCTTTGCTAAGAGGTAAAATATTTGTCTTTAATAAGCACGGTGCCTGAGACATAAGCATGCTCATAAATAGCTAGTCCAAAAATGTGCATACACACACTACTTCAATAAAAATAATGTGGGGCCTTACAAGTACCACTCTGATTTCTCCCCAGCCTGTGGTTGTTCGTGGGGTAAAAGATAGCCACCACCTTAAACTTCAAAATAACTCTGCCTCTTCCAGAACCACAAGGGCTTGCTAGGAAACCTCCCTAACTCATTTATCATGGACACTCTTCTTCCAACATCCCTACAATAGCTGTGGCTGTTTCAGACAAGATAAGAGACAACAGCTCTCATCAGCATAGCTGTCAGCTTCCTAATGCAGGTAAATTGAATCTTAGGTCTCAGGCTGGGAGGCCTGGGGTGACCAGGGGGCCTGGACATTGAATGCAGCAGACAGAGATTCTGGTTGCACTGAGTATCCTTGTGGAGGCCTCCTCCAGGGCTTTTCTGAGCTACCTCATATCAATTATAGCACCATGTAAACACACACACGCCCCAAACGTGATTGTCCAGCTGACAAGTCAGGATAAAGCAGTCTTCTGACCGTGACTGCTAAACCACTCAGTTTGAGGAGCTCAGATTACAGGGACTATGAAACCTGAGTAAAACTTGAAGACCCAGGACACTTTCACTAGCCAATCTCCCTTCTTTACAGCAGAGTTAATCACAATGAAAGAAAACGTGTGTTGGCACCAGAAACAGTTATGTGACCCAGATACTATGGTCTCAGCTTTGCAGATCTCAGCTGGGGTGACATGAAAAGCCCAAGGGACAGAGGGAGCATAGGCTATTAAAGATATTGAAAGAGAGATTTCACTACCACGGAGCAATAAATAAACACCGTTCACTAAAGAATACATATATGTCTAGAATTCTTCAGGAGATGGCAAAGTCCCAAAGCACTTCTGGAAGTATTTTTGGCATTCAGTGTCTGCCCCATCTGTGTGAACATATCATCCCTCTGGGAGAGGTTGGGGTGAATCTAATAAAGCCCTCCAATTCCCTGATTTATAGGTGGAATGGCCTTCGAGTTGGCCCTCATCCACACTGAGAAATTAATCCTGTGATTTGTCATGCAATTGAGTGGAATGAGGGGGTGAAATAAAATAAACCCCTAGCCAAACACACACATACTTACTGGAAGTATACTAACATAGACTCTTCCATAAACGGATCTTTGCTTGACACATATGTCACAATGGTGTTTATGTTTAGTCTTGGACCCAGGAAATTTTATGTGCAAGTTTCTGATTGAAAATGTGATATGAAAATTTTCAACATATAAAGCACTGTTAAAATATTCTCAAATTATACACAAGTCCTGAACCAAAAGTTGGTTATTACGAGTTTAATTGTCTTGCATTTTAAACATTATAAGATATAATTACATATTATGCATACAGATAGTTCTAGGATCTTCCCAACGTACTCATGAGGTCACCAGGGAAGGGATTCTGGCTCTGTCTACATACACAATGAGATGGGCCATAAACGTCATGACAGCAGAGACCTAAAGGGAGTAGAGCTGTGATTTCCTCCAAGTTCCAGGGAGAAATCAAGCATAATTGTCAGGAATGGAATAGAACTAATAAAAGCACATAAGGTACTTAGAGAAATTCTAAAATGTAAGTCTTAATTCTGTTGTTCTACAACAATGAAAAGCTGAGTCTTTCACCAGCATGGCAAACAGAAAGACAGTTGTCAGTACTGTCTGGGGACACCTAGCTGGGTCAGCCTACCGCCCAGACACCCACACATGCTAGTGCTGGTAGGGCCCTGTTTCACTCCATAGATATTTTACCTCTTTTAGTGTGAGATATTTCCATCATACTCAGCAGTAGTTTCTTTCTTGATAAATTAACATGGGCATCATTGCCCACATTTCTTGGTAGCCGTCTTTCCATAGCAATGGTCTCTGCACAGCACCCATGGCTCTGCTGTGCTCTCACTTCTCTCCAGCTCCCTCTCTCCTTTCTGCTACTGCCTCCCCTGACCTGGTTCAAATTTCTGAAACAGGCTAGACACAAGTCACCCGTGAACCACTGTCACAAGAAAAAATAGTACTTCAAAATACAAAAGTGTTTCAGAGCCATGGAAAACAGGATTCGGGGGTGGCAAGCCATAGCCATGTGAGTATTTACCTTGCCTTTATATGATTAATTAGTGATAGAAAATAGATATGAATAGATATAGATATATAAAGGCAAGTTAAATACATATATAGTATCTATCTATATATATATTCACACACCTATATAATATAATACATACATTTTCTTACATTACCCCTGTGTCAATGTTTGAGTATTCAGCAACTCAGATCAACAAGTATCCAGCTTCTGTGATGACTAAATCTAATCTTTATCATTTGTAACTTTAGTTAAGATTTACAGTCTGTTCTTTCCTTAGCAGAAGATCATCACTAGGATTTTTTTTTCACTTAACTACAAATTTAAGTCAGAGAGAAATTTTCTTACAATGGACAACTGAGAAAGAATTGAAAGGAATCAAGGAAAAGGAAAATTTGGGTATGAACATTAGAAAATGGATTTCTGAACATGTATAAGCATTGCTCTGTGAAAGATGAAATATGGTAGCCTGATGTGTGTATATTTCCAAAGGGAAGGGGAAAAAAGGGTGGTCATGACCTTGGTCAAAAATTTTCTCATGTCAGCCATGAGGTGGTTCATCTGCTCAGGACTTAGGCAAAAGTAACAGCAATGATAATAAATAATGTTTGTTGAGTGCTTACCATTTGCCCAGAACTCCAGGGAGAACTTTTCCTATGATAACTCATGTAGGATAAAATTGTGGAAGTTAAGTGGTCAGAAGAGATTACTGGACATTTTTTTCAGTGGAATGCTGGATACTCTTCTGGGGATGTTTATCTTTGATTAGTCCAGCAATATTCAACCTTTTCCATCTCATGGTACACATAAACTAATTACTAAAATTCTGCAGCACACCAAAAAAAATTTATATATGTATATTTCCAATCTACCAAAAAGATAGGTATAATTTTGATTCATTCACACTGGATAGCTATGGTTGCATTGACTCTTGTTAATTTTTATTCAACAATCTAAGAGAAAAGAAGTCTGTACCCCTGGCTAAATAGTCAAGTATTACATGATTTTAAAATTATTGCAGCACACCAGTGTGCCTCTTGTTGTACACCCATGTGCTGTAGCACATAGGTTGAAAATTCCTGGACTAGACTACTTCACTACTCTGTATAGATAAAGGCTAGTTTGTAGAAAACTGAGAATAACGCAAATTGTGCCCAGTAGTGTGCAGTTGTTTAATACTTCTGTGAATATTGGAGAGTTTTACCAGCTTTACATCCATTTGTAAATTCATTTCATCACTCTTTATCTGATTCTAGATGTGTGTTTCTTGAGCCGGTTGTACCAAGTAGTATGAATCCCTCATTAATTGTTACGTGAAAACTTTGACACATGTTCATTTTGAAATTATATGAGTCATAATTTTGTTTGTTTGTTTTATTAACATGTGTGACAGAAACATCAGCCGGTTGCCTTTCACACATCCCCACCTGAGGACCTGGTCTGCAACCCAGACATGTGCTCTGACCAAGAATCGAACCCACTACCTTCCGGTTTGCAGGCTGGTGCTCAATCCACTGAGCCACACCAGCCAGGTAGGTCGTGATTTTATTTTCTTTTAAAATTTAGTCTTTAACACTCATATAACCTTCATAATAATACTGTGAAGAATGGGAGTGAGTTTGATGGGGGCCTTTGAGCAAATGGAGAAGGAAAGACAGTAAAACAGCATACCCATATATAGATTCAAAGAAAGGGACTTTGCTATTATTATAGCAAAACTCTCTCTTAATATATATAAGTAATTCTTCTTCAACATTTCTACATACGTAAGTATCCAGTGCATAGAAACTCACCACTTAGGAGGCAGTCCACTCCATCCAGGGTTATAAAACTATATTCTTAGATAGATATTTTCTATATTGAAAGGAATTGTCACTCTTTGAAATGTAAAGAATTCTCACATGAAAAAAGTCTACTCTCTTCTCTACAAAACAGTTTTTTAACAGAAGGCAAATATTTCACATACCTTCGATCTTCTCTATAAGAAAATACATTTACTTATCTTCATTGGAGATGGTTTCCCACCACCACCATCTTGTCCCTTCTATGGCTCTTGAGTTCACAATGTCTCTCTAAAAACATGGCACCTGGAATGGAAAACAACCTCCTGACCCACCCAGACATCGTTCATGTGACCTGAGTCCTAGAAATGTGTAGGATGTTAGTAAGTCCTCTAATTACAATATGGGATATGCCTGTGATTTGCTAGAAGTCCTTTATATAAACAAAGCTGGTGTCAGTTCTTTTCACTTTTTATGTATATTTACTATGGAGAACAGGAGATTCTTTTTCATAAGTATACTTACTAGTTTCTAGTTAGATACAGTAAACTATTTCTAAAGCTGTCAATAATCCCTTTCACTCCATTTTTATTAAAAAGTCCTGCTGTCTTCTGTTTAGCTCAATATTATTTTATATTAACAAATTAACTGTAATTAAAATTTTATTAAATTTTATCTTTGATTCAATATTGCATAGTCAGATTATTCAAGCATGTGATAAAGAATTTATTTTGACACTAAACTAACAATCAATTAATATTTATGGCTACTCTTCATAGTTGTTTAGAAATTTGTGTTGGTAGATTCCACATTTCTGAGAGTTCTTTAGAAAGAAAGCTAGCTAGTTGTGGGAACCCAGCATGGTGATAACAAGAATCCATGGCTCCCTAAGATGTGAACAAAGCTACAGAATATAATTCCACAAAAAGAAATATCCCAAACATCCCTGGGCCTATAATTAAAGTGATCAGCTACCCACTCCTATAACTCTCTATCTTCCAGCCCCTGGCTGGTTAAGGCAGCCCTTGGAAACCTACCCTGTAATCAGAATTGGGGAAAGAATAACAAAACAGAGAACAGGAAACTGTGAATATCTTCTCTACCAGATGTCCCTCTGCTCGATGAGGTTTCAAAAACACAGAGCTTTAAATCTGACTTCTTTCCCTACAGAGCTCAGCACACCCTCCCTGCTGAGCTCATTCATGGGCAAACAGACAGACCCTCCCTAAAGGTTACTAGCACAATGTGTTATTCTTGCTTTTCATACTATTTTTATTATGCACATAGAGCACTCAAGCTCTAGCATATATTGCCAAAATAACTGTTGGGTAAAGGAAATATACAGTCAGCCCACTACTTTATTGATCTTTATGATACCTAAATACAGATTTTTTTAAACCACATTGACAACCTGTATAGACAGAGTTTGAATTCTTTAATATAAACATATTGCCTATCATATAAGTTCTTCATAGCATATAAAGGCCCCTTTGATATTGTATCATAATCACAGGGAAACAGATATTGAAAGAGTAGGCAACAGGCCAAAAGTCACTATCAAGGTCAAGGATGAAATCAGATTTAAGAGTGAAAGTTTCCACTTCATTAGTCATTATTCCCCAGTGAGACTCCAGCACATCCTGTTAGATTTTGTTATGTCTACATTCAAAGTGAAGTTCTATCATTAGAAAGAAAGGAAGTCATCTGAGTAGTAACATCACAGAATTCAATTATCTAGTTTGACTGTTTGGATATAGAAATGTGGGTAACTTTTTCAATGTCAAGTAACACCTTCAATGTTTCCTTTTTGTTAAATCTGGTTAGTTCTTCAAACCTAAAATGAGTTTCTGGTTCACTACTGATTTCATTACCTTAAGAGAGCCTGGGGTAGGAAACATTGACAGAACTCTTTGACCTTCTGCTCTGCACAATTTAGCTTTCTTTTTCTGAGCACATAGCATAATTTGTGTGAATTACTGCATGAGTTCAGCTGATGTTGAGAACATTCCTTCATACATACAAGGGAGCCTTGGGTAGGCAGAGAATTTCATCTGAACAGAGAACCAAACTTGTACCACTTAATGCAATGATTTAGCAATTGGGTTAGAGCAATCATTTGGCTATACTTACTTATTAGAAAGGAAAATGTGGGGAAGCTGTGAATGTGACTTCTGTGGTGGAGGTAAATCCTTGGCCTACAGACAGTGATATCAAGAATGTGGGAAGAGCTCCCAGGAGACAAAGCTGTCTTCAGAACACTACTAGTCCAGGAGTTCACAAGAGCCAAAGACCAGGCCCTCCAGCACCAGCCTTACTGACAGAATCAACCATGCTGCCTTGAAATACTTGGGAAAGGAGCTCCAGGGCACCCGTGCGCACAGAATGGGCTGCTCAGAGCCAGTTGTGTCTGGGGCTCTCAGATCAAAGATTGGTTTGGGCAAAAGGAAGTTTTGAATTTGACAGGATTTTCCTGGATATATTCAAAACAAGAATAATGTGACAAGTCAAGAGCAACAAACTCAACTGCATACAACTCCTGAGGGCAACGAGGTTGAATGCATAGGGGCCAAGAAAACCGGCAAGGATGAAAACTAGCCCTCAACACAGTAATCCCCAGAGCTTGTGGCTAGAGTTAGAAGTAAAAGGAAGGAGGAGGGGGGACAGCATAAAGTAAGCAAACGAATTCCTTGACATATGCCGTATGAGTTTTGACACTTTGATAGGAAGAATCTGTTACAGTGCTTAAAAGTTCCAAGCCTCGCCCTGCAGGGTATGGGGGAAAGGAGCAAAGAGTTCAAAGTGAATAATTACCTGTTATTGATGTATTATATTTAAAGACCCTGGCTAAGGATTAAAGACACTCTCAAGGCTGTTAGCAGCCCGAAATAAACAAGTCATGATTCAGAGGGGAGGAAAATAAAAGAATTTCAGACGGATTTCCTCCATCATTCTGGAACCCTCTGTAGGTAGGACAAAGTGCACATGTGTGCATTACACGGAAGGACATATGTAAGACCAGGAAAAAATCATCAAACAGGCCTGGAGCTTTGTGCTGGTCCCTAGAGTCCCCTGCTGTGAGCTTTTCTCTTTGAAGGACTTTGTCTTCTAAGTCACCATTATTCTCCTGGCTCCATGAAGAATGGGCAGCCAGGTGGTGCATGGTGAACTTGGCTAATTGGTTGGTTGGTTGGTTAGTTGCACTCAATTTCTTCTTTAAACTTTCAGAAAAAAAAAGATTTTATCACTGAAGTAAATGGTGGCCCCCCAAGCCCAGCACCATTTCCCCAGGTAGGTACAATCCTAGAGAAAGGGTGGCTTCTCCCAGCAATCTCAGTGAGTAGCTCCCCAGAGGATGCACTTGACAAGGCCCCGTTTCTGTTCCTGTTTCCCCTTCTGTGGTATCGAATTCTATGATCTCTCAGCTGAGGACTATTATTCTAATGAAAAACACTTCCAGGAAATCAGTCCAAGACAGATTTAATTTGATGTGGAAAAGAATTTCAAATGCACATTATGTCCGTCGGAAATTATGATCGGCTTTAGCTTTCAAGTACCAAGATCTGAAGATGCCACAGTGCTTTGATGGAAATAAGGAGTACTTTTTTCTTTTGTATTTTTTAATTTCTTTTAGGGAAAAAATAAAGAAGACAAAGAAAAGCCATCCTCCCCTCAGGAAAAAAACAGTTCTGATCAACATAATTACAACCCATGAATGGGCAGCGCCTGGCCACACCCTGAAGCTATGAGGCCAAGTGTGCCTCCTGGAAGCTCTCTGGATGAGTCCAGCAGGCACAAAAAAGGCACCGCTGGTCCCTGGGAGGTCATCCCCCTCAACCCACTCTCTCCTATGGCACTGGTCTGCTCAGGGACCTTCAGTCTCTCAGGCTCAAAACACATTCTCTGAGTTGAGAATCAAGGCCTCCCCGATATACCTTCACTTGCCTTTCCAAACCCAGCTCCTACATATCCCTCAACAAACCATACCCTGAATCCAAACTTGTGCAAAACTTGCCAGAAAACCCTTTACCAAGGCTATGGCCAGCCTTCCTCTCCGCTCTTCCACAGCAGGTGATAAAATCCCATATTTTTACAGCAAAAAAGGTACTAACTAAGTTTGTACTTGAGTTCCAGAATAATAATAATTTTAAAAATCTCTCTTATGTAAGAAGATGCCACTGTCTCTCATATCTCAGCTTTTCAAGACACAGCTCCAAATCTTCTTTGTTTCTTTCCTCCTTTGGTGCTGGACTTTGAGTATCCACCATTAACTCAGGCATAACTCCTGAGCTAGAAATTTCACTCACATAGGTCTACAAATACACTAAGAACCACCATGATAAATGTCAACCCTCCCCTTATATATTTTTATTGTGGTGAAATGTATCTAACATAAAATCTCCCATTTATTTAACCATTTTCAGTGTATTATTCAGTGGCATTAATTATATTCACAACGTTATACAACCATCACCACTATGTGTTTCCAAAACATCTCATCATCCCACACAGAAACTCTGTATCCATTAAGCAATAACTCTTCACTCTCCCTTACCCCCATCCCCTCATAATGCCTAATATACTTTCTGTCTCTATGAATTGCCTATTCTAGATAGTTCAAATAAGTGGAGTCATGTATTTGTCCTTTTGTGCCTGGCTTATTTCACTTAGCATGTTTTCAAGGTTTATCCATGTTGTACCATGGATACATGTTATACCATGTATCATATTTTATTTATTTTTAATATTGAATTATATTCCATTACATGTATATCCCACATTTTGTTTATTCATTCATTCATCACGGGGCACTTGAGTGGCTTCCATCTTTTAACTATTGTGAATAATGCTGCTATGAACATGGGTGTGTAAGTATCTGTTAAGTCCCTGCTTTCAATTTTTTCAAGTATCTACTGAGGCCTGGGATTTCTGGGTAATCCTTTTGTTTATATTTGATGGATGGATGAATGAATGGAAGTTTCAAGCAGGGACACAAATTTTTTGCAAAGGCACCAAGAAATAGGGCTGCCTGTGTAAACCCGTGCAGCAGAAAGTTGTTTGGAATAGCTGCAGTGGAGGACACAGAGATGAAGCCCCAGGGGCAGGAACTCTCATAAAACCCCACCATATCTACCACCTGAATACATTTAATCAGAACTTGACAAACTACTAGGAATATGTCAAAATGTGACTAATTCCCAAATTTTCCTCTTCCTTGACACCCAGGACAGTGGTCACTCAAAGAAACAAAATGTTCCATGGCCTATCATTTCATAAAGAACTCAAGCTAAGGGGATTTATATTTTTCAGGAAAAATTATTCTAATGTAGAAGACCGACCTTCAATATTTTATTTTAAATGCCTGTTACCCATCTCCCAATCAACAGTGACACAAGTTACTGGAATGAAAAAGTTTTGTGCATCATCTGTTTCACAGATGAACCACATGATGGGTAAGCTGACAAACACCATCAGCCAGGACAGAAAATATGGGAATAGAGGAGGTTTGGGGGAAGATAATGGCTTCATTTTCATAGAGTGGCTGGGAGACAACCCACAGGGTTAGGTGGAGGCAGAGGTCAGGTCTCCAAAGAAAGGTCAGCCTTGAGAGAAAGGAGTGGGAGTCGTGTTGTATGAATGAGATTGTTCAGCTAGGGCTAGAGCTTAAGAAGAAAAGAGGACCAAGACTAGAAGTCTGAAAAAATTCTAATATTTAGGAGTTAAGTCATCAGAGAATTAGAATAACAGCAAAATTTCATAGTGGTCAAGAGAAGCAGTTCAAGGAGAGGATGATCAACATTACCCAATACCACGGTCACAGTGCAAGTTAAAGATTCCCTTGGGCCTGACAACTGGTTGGACCAAGAAGTCTTAAAGCAGTCTCAGGAGAACAGTGTTCAAGATATCCATGTCTGAACAGTGAAGGGAAATAATGACATGAATTAAGAATGGTTGCCACATTTGGTGACAGATGCAATACATGGCAGACACTCAATGTTTACTACATTAGTAAATTCAGAAATAAACACTTGAGAAGAAGCAGTTATAACTACCTATCACAGCTGAATATATGATGATCTTGTTAAGATTGCAAGATGGGCATACTTAAAATTGCCGTTCAGTTATACAAAAGCCTTGAATTGTTTTAAACTGAATGAACACTATTTAATGATATAACTGTACAGTTATCCACATTGGTAATGAATACAATAAATCAGATCATTAAATACTCTGGCTTTGATGATCTAGATAAATTAGAACTCATTCTAATTTAGGCAGAAGTTTATTTTTCTCACCTAGCAAAAGGCAGAGCCAATGGTCAAATAGTTTTGAATTATCTTAAATGTTTATGAATATGGCTAATACCAAACAGAAAAGACAAGGATAATAAAGAGATGAACTAGGATAACCATCTGAATTATGGGCTGGTTTGCTATAGAATATTAAACTCAGAACACTCTTTCTACCCCCTCAATTGCTTTGAGAAGTGTAATGAACTCAACTCCATGTGCTGAGGTTGAGAGAAATGAAACAAAATGAAACCTCCTACATAAGACACAAATCCTCACATCCTTATATTCTACTTTAGTTTAAAGAGTGGCTCTTACTGATGACCTGGAAGTACTACTGAAAACATTGGGTTAAAGCAGACAGAACCAGCATTGCACTGTGGGGTCCTGAATGTTTTTGTCGTTTCAAAGACAGGAGGGGACTAAGGAGTAGACCCTCCAAACTGGCTCTTCTCTCTCCAATCTCAGTGTCTTGGTTCTACAATTCTGTCAATTTACTCTTCATAAAATACCATTTTTATCCTGTTACTCTAAGAAACCTGAAAATGAATTGAAGACTAGTTCAAAGGAATATAGGCACCCTTATGTTCATAGCAGCATTATTTACAATAGCCATGATCTGAAAACAGCCCAAGTGCCTATACCAGATGAGTGGATAAAAAACCTGTGGTACATTTACACAATGGAATACTACAGGGTTGTAAAAAAGAGGGAAATCTTACCCTTTGTAACAGCATGGGTGAACCTGGAGATTATTATGCTAAGAGGAAAAGCCAGTCACAGAAAATCAGAGAAAGACATATGATTTCACTTGTATGTGGAATCTAATGAACAAAATAAGCTGATGAACAAAATAGAAATGGAGGTATGGAGACATGGAACAGACTGACAACTGTCAGAGGGAGGGGGCTGGATGAAAGTACATGAGGAGATTAAGCAAAAATCATAGACCATATATGTAACACAGTCACACAGACTGTTGTGTGGTGATAGCCAGAGGGAAAGGGGGATGGGGGTAAATGGAAATGGTCAAGGGGGCAAAATAGGAACAGAAAGAGACTTTGCTTGGGTGATGGGCACACAGTGCAGTGTGCAGATGGTGCTTCACGGAGTTGTACAGCTGAAACCAATATGGTTTTGGAAACCAATGTCACCTCAATTAAAAATATACCTCGATAGTCTTCAATTCATTTTTATATCCTTTTATTTAAAAATCAAACTTTCTGGGCAAGTATTCAAGATCCCCTAGATTCTGGCCTTACATGAATTCTCCAGCCAAATTCACCTGCCCATTGTCCCCCAGAAACTCTTCCACAGTCCTGTTTCAGAGCCTGGCCTCATGTGGTCCCCTTCCTGATGGGTCTTTCTTCCGCTACTGCATTCATCCTTGTCCTTCTTGCTCACAGGGAGATATAATCTATAGAGTTTAAGTTTAGGATGTGGGCTGAAAACCAAATTCCTTGCAGTGTGTGGTATAGTGCTATTTAAATAGGGGCTCAGGAAAAAGTGAATGAATCAAAGAGTAAATGCGTTAAACAGAATAAACCCCAAAGTTGAAATTATTTTTTTTAAAAAATAGACATATTCATTGCAATGCTTTTAACCTGCTCTCAAATTGCCTTACACAATAAAGAAATTTGTTCCCTTTTTTGTGTAAGGCACAAAAAATTTGTTTGTTACACAATAAAGAAAGGCAGATGGGAATAAAAAGAGAAAAAATGGGACAACTGTAATAGCATAATCAATAAAATATCATTTTTTAAAAGAATGTAAAAACAGAAGGGGAAAAATTGACACATTTTTGTTCCTGTCAGAGTCTACATAGTCATAAGCATTACCCATCCACCCCTCCTCAAAAAAACATACCCTACCTGCTATTATTATTAAAGGGATTTGGGGAAATAGTAATGAGTATATGAAAATGATTTATTTAGCTAGAACAGTGGTTATGGACAAAAATGAAAAAAGAAAGGAGACAAGTGAAGCTCTGCTAAGAATCCCTCCTGCAAAGGGAATCTGCTAGAAGAGATGAGGCAAATGAAGACCAGGCTAAGTCACAAAGATCACACGGGAAATCAACAATGCCAGGAACTCAGCCCTGCAACCTGAGCCAGGGCACTCTCTGCCATTATATAGCCAGAGTTTATTTTAACAGCATACATTAAAAGAAAATACTTCACAACACTGAAACTGCCCAATCACCAGTAGCCTTTTTAAGGATTTCTGTGCAGCACATTTCATTTCCTCCATGCGGCAGGACCACCTTCCTTGTTCAAATTTCACCCACACGATCCTAATCCATGTTGCTAAGACTAGTCCTGCCTTCAAAGAGTCACTTGGCAAAGTTAAGGATCTTGGACACTGGCCAGGAACAAAATGTTTCCAACCTGGAATTTTGGAGGAGATGTATGGGCTTTGACTACCTCCTTTCCCCTTCGAAGCTGGGTAACTACTTTCTGCATGCAAGCATTTGGTTGGCCCTAGTTTGGTGCCCACCAGCATCCTTTGATGGCACACACATGTCTCCTGCATGGTTGATTGATTAATAGATTCTTGGTTTGTGACCTACACATACGTGTACTGGACTTTTTATTGCCATGGATCTTATTCTTTGTTTCAGAAATTGCATCCAAGCCTGCGAGAAATCATATATAGTATATTGCTTTATGCAGCTTTTTCCACTGATATCAAATTCAAAATTTAGTGTCTGTTTCTGGGACATTGAGCATTTTCATCCGAGATTTTTTTCTTTGTGCTTTTAAAAAATAAAATTTCTCTAAACTTGTGCTTATGTGCAAGGACAAGGGATTTGAATGACATTTCTTGTGATTATTCTACTTAATCAACAACCCCAAATGTAACCCCAGAGCGTCTTACACATTTCTAAGCCATATGTTTGCAATCGGCAGTTGCTCTTTGAGCATAGTCAGCATATGTTTTTTGGCTTTTGAATTCATTTCAGCAACCTTGAGAAGGCACACATAGCTGGGCAGGAATTTGAATGGTATTAGCTTAATTTGGATTTTGTAGAAGCCGGCTAGCTGTCCACCCATCTGTCTGCTCCAGGATGTCCATCTGCATGTGCACAACAATTGCTCACTTAGGGTCAGGCCCTTTAGGGAACCAAAATGTCGACAGCCTGTGTGTCTGCCAGGGAAAAAGCCTGGGCATGATGAACACAATGAGTCCAGCAGAGGTTTGCTGAGTGCTGGCTTTTAATTAATCAGTGAAGCTTGATAAATTGCTCATGGCTTGCGCTGTATCTTTCATGTCCTCAAACATCTGGGGGAAACTAGGAGGGAAATGCTTTACTCATCCCAAAGAACCAGATGTGTGCCATCACACAGAAGGAATGTCCAGATGCCGGACATCTCCACTGCATTCCTCCAAGTGAGGTTTTCCTGCAGGCTTTTGAAAGTCAGAGGAAGGACTGCCAACTGAGGCTTACTTAGTGTGGTGGAGAGCACTTTCTGCCACTTCAAATTCTTTAGAAGAGGTGGGGCTGTAAATAAAGGAGCAAACTCATTTTATTGTGAGACTAAGGAATACTATCTTTTTCAAATTACAACTCTATATTTATTTTTTAAAGATTTTATTTATTTACTTTAGAGAGATGGGGAAGGGAGAGATAAAGAGAGGGAGTGAAACACCAATGTATGGTTGCCTCTAGCACACCCCATACTGGGAATATGGTCTGCAACCCAGGCATGTTGGGAATCAAACCGGCAACACTTTGGTCAGCAAGCCTACATTCAATCCACTGAGCTACGCCAGCCAGGGCTACAACTCTGTTTTTAAATAGACTTTATCACGTAGTTGTGAATGTGTGAGAGTGTTTACCTGAGTATATGAGTGTGTGTGTGTTGGCTAGAGCAGGGATTTCAAAAGGCTGCCAGTCATTATTACCTAAAAACTTTCTAGAAATACAGATCCAAACAGCGCTTGTTAAACCAAAATCTTCACTGTCAGAAGCCAGGAACCAGAATTTCTAAAATGCAACCAGTTGGTTCTGCCATCAGAGCACCAAGTGCCATTTGGGAAGAGGAAGTAGGGAATATAAAATACTAATACTAATACTAATACCAGTGCTAATACTGATACTAATACTAATACTTACTACTGGTTAACTTTCATTGAACTGCCCAACACCATTCTAAGTTGACATACATCTGATTGAGCCTTTCTAAGAACCATATCACATAGGTATTACAGTATTTACATTTTAGAGCTGAGGAAATTGAAATTCAGTCACAGAGCTTGTCTGAAGAGTTGGTTCTCACTGAATAACAAACTCCTGCAAGACTACAGCCAATGTCATTCTCAGCACCCTTCCCCTAACCGTGAAACTCTCCAGTTGATGAGCTATATCACGAGATTAATCTATCTTCTGAGCTAGCCCAACATATTTGTTTTACAGATGAAGAAATTTTGACCTGGAGAATAAGTGGTTCTTCTAGGAACATCCAGATGAGAACTTAGATTTTCTGATTTTGTCAGAGTTCTTCTGAAACCACCACACTTCTGGTTTAGTAACTAAGCTCTCTCCATGATTTAAACATTAAAAATTTCCTTGATCTGCAACGACAGCTAAATTTAATGGTGCTCAATTAATTTTCTAAAAGTTCCTGGTTTAAGGATCTCTACTTTTATTCTTCTAGAAGCCCATAGTGCATGTTTATAGGGTCCTGGGATTGTTTGTTTGTTTGTTTGTTTGTTTTGGGTCCAGGTAAGAAATTTTTCCAAATTCATCTTAGAAGTCTACTTTTACTATCCAAGCTCTATGAACATATATTTAGGGGATGAAAAGTGGAGAAAAAATGGTTACCTTGTGGCATTTGGAGGCACCAGACATGTTTCAACAATTTTCCCTGAGGCTCCCAATTGACATATTGCTTATTGCTAAATTTTCAGTTAGCATGGTCCACTTGAGATTTAGATCTCCACAGTCTGCCCACTATCTTACTCTGGAAGCTTCCTCTTTCCATCCTACACACAAGATTTTATTGTCGACATTATTAAATAACTTCCCTCAATTCAGATAGCCAGGCATAGGGTTCCTACTGTTTGGTGAAGCATGGCCACAAATCTATCTGGATACATGATTGTCCCAGCCTAAAATCACACACTGAAAGCTTGAGTCACTGAGCTAAAAACTTTATAGTTAAGACTTCTACTGAGATATGTGTCAGTGTGTGCCCACAGGGTGGCAGAGGTGGAAAAAGCGTACAAGTCAGTCACCTTGTTCCTCCTGTGATCTATTAACACAGCCAGATTTGCTGTCCTTTCTTTAAGAATTTGGTTACTTTCTCCTTTACTCCCAAACTCAGAGTATCAGGGATTCTTATTAGAGAAATAAAACTTCACACAACTGTGGGAACAGCTAGAGATTTGTGGATCCAAAGAGGGCATTATTAACTAGGCCTCCTAAGGCACTGCACTAGAGGACAAATCATTTGCCAGAGTTGCCAGGGAACCAGATAGCATGTCCATCTACCGAGGTTGGGCAGCAGGGAATAGCCAGTGCAGAAGTCTAAGGAAGGCAGGCTTGGGCCACCACTGGCCAATCAGGAAGATGAGCTTGGTGTGAAGTGGGGCAGAGCAAAGTCGACTTGGACCCCACCACTGACTCTCTGACCAACCCTAACTGAAGAACAGAGAGCAGCCTGGAAACCACATGTACCTCTACATCCCTCTGTCATCACCTCTAACCACAACCTTCTTCAGAAGTTAATGGCTGCTTTCTTCCCACTTTTCAAACATCACACGACTTACACAGTTCCAACTTAGCCAAGTTGACACAGTGTGAAACCACCACAGCCCACCCCATTTTAGTTGGATATCAATATATACCTTTGTAAACCACTTTAAATTCCCAAATAAAGACTTTACAAACATTATATTTATACCTAATATGCTGAAACTAAAGGCATGCTATGTCTCTCCCCACCGTTGTATACAAAGTCTGTGTTACTTTATCCATCTTTGGGTGGCAACATCACACAAAATCACTTGTAAGACTAGCTTTCCTTTCTAGCGAATTGGGCATAGGGAATCCCTATTGATTCTGTAAGTGGAGGCTGAGTGAGAGGAGAAGCAATAGAGCAGAAGTAGGAGCCATAACTGTCTGAGACATGTGCCTTCAGAATCTGCTCAGGCCCAGTTCTATATATTTTACTTCCACCTAATGGCAGGATGCTATTCATGGACAACTTTATGGCTTGGTTGATCAGAAAACAGCTAGTTCATAATGGGCAGCATGGTGGCCTGTGATCAATTATTCAGTCTCTACTCTGTGTAGGCACAGAGACTCAGAAAACCCAGAAACTATTTTTGAAAAGAATTATTACCTGGAGAGAGGTTTAAGATGGCGGCGGAGTAAGATGGAGTGATTCCAGTTTCCGTACCCCTGGTAGAAAATCCTGACGGATCTACTGAGGAACAGCACAATCAACCAACGGTTACCCAGCAGTTATGAAATTAAGAGACCAGAGAGTGCGACAGAGGGACCAGACAGCTACAGGTCAGTGAGAATTCCAGGACGTGAGCAAACACAAAAGTGACGGGGCGGCGGCACCAGCCCTTGCCAGCGCCTAGAGGCCTTGGTGCCACCGGTGCCACTGCCCCGGCTGGGATACAGAGGCTTCAGTCTGGGACCAGCGCTGGGGCGCCTGCTGGGGAGGGCGCTTCAGAAGCCCGGCACCTGGCGGGTCTACAGCAGACTCTGTGGGGAGCCTTGGGCCTGCTACAGGGTCCGTGGAAGAGAACTTACTCCCTCCCTTCCCATCTAAGCAAGGCTGGGCAATACGGGGAAGAGACCTGTCTGCTTAAGTTTAGGTAAAGGGTAACAAGGACAGAGGCCCGTGTTCAACTGCAGACTCTGTGGTCGCCAGCCCGCCAGCCTGGGAGAAATGAGAAGAGCATTGTTGTCACCGGTCTTCTGGGTATTGGGCTGGGCCGAGAGGCAGGCTTTGTGGAGAAATCTTTATTGGAAAGTGAACTGAGGTGTTCTGTGACAGCAGCTTGCCTTACTTCCCACACAGCCCAGTAGCCATCCAGAGGAGGGGCAGGACTGGGAAGGACCATGCCAGATCCTGCAAGACCCAGGCAGCCTGCTGCCCGCATCCTTCTGATAGCCTGGCTGGCCCGCATGCGCAAGCTTGCACCAGCATGTGCGCCTGCACCCAAGCCCACAGAGAGGTCCTGCTGCAACCAGAAAAACCAGTTTGGACAGTTTGAAACCAACAAGGGAAGGGTTTTTTGTTTGTTTGTTTGTTTGTTTTTGTTTTTTTTAGCAACTTATTTCCTAAATTATCTTATATTTTTTAAATTTTATTATTGCTTTATCTTTCAATACTTTGTTCCTCTCCTTTCTTTTTTCCCGTTTTAGTCCTTCTTCCTTTCTTCCCAAACTTATCGCTTATTCTTCCATTCTCCTGCCTTTTTTTGTGTTGGTTTGTCCATTTGTTTATTGCTTTGTTTTCTTTTACCCACAAGAGACACAAACAACTGGGACCTGCGAAAGGACCATAGTGGAACCCAAAGAGGGGGCATCTCAACAATGGAGACATAGAGACAAATTTCACTTTGCTATAGCAGAAAAGCGTCAAGTTGCTGCATAGTTGTATTATTTTTTCATTCTTCTCACTTGTTTTATATTTTAATAGTTTCTTTGTATTTCTCCTCTTTGTGTAGAGGTTTCTTAGTCTTAGCTGGCTATATTGCATTATTTGACAGGTTTCCTCTGTTCTTTCCTCCAGAGCGTATTACTAATTTTCTATACTTCACGCCACTTGTTTTCCTTTGGCACACTACACAAAGCTCTATTCCCCCAATTCAAAGAGATCACATAGAGTCTGTCATATGATTGTTGCTCCAATATTATTGTAAATAATAGCTATTCTATACAACTATAAATACTTCACAACACATCTCTCAAATCTTAGCCCATTATACAGGTTCCTGAATTCTATTACTGTAGTGATTAACTCTATTTGCTCACACACTACACCTAGTTAGTATTCTTTACTCTCACCTTACCTCAAAATCTGACCTGCAACCTCACTGCTTTCTAGATCCAACTCACAAGCCTTCCCTTTCCAACAAGAGACTTATCTTCTGTCCATCCTTTCTTAAAAGTGGCAACTTGGGTTGAAGATTACACTTAACACTATATATAGCCTAAAGATTTTCTATTTCTTCTCTATTGGCTGTGACTGTAAATAACATAAAATACTCTTCTGCTGTCATAAACCATTTTGCCTCCCCCTCCAACTGATCACACACCCACTAAAAAAGGAGTAGGTGGAAGCGGAGAACATCAACACGCCTGCAGGAGACTGCACCACTGAATTTCATAGGTATTCTACCACAGAAGTTCAAAACATAAACCCAGGGAGTCAGAAGAGATCAATTTAAGAAGCTGAGGCAAACAAGAAGAGTCTCACAAACAATGGGAAGACAAAGAAACAATCCTCAAATGAAAGAAAAGGTGGAACTCTCAGAATGTTAGATGAAACAGAGGCAAGTCAACTATCAGATATTGAATTCAAAGCACTGGTTATCAGGAAATTCAAACAAGCTCACAACAAGCTACCAGAAACTACAGGGGACCTAAAATGAACTCACCGCAAACTATATCAACATGAAAAAGGAAATAGAAACCATCAACAAAGCCCAAGAGGAAATGAAGAATACAATTTCTGAACTGAAGAACACAGTAGAAGGAATGAAAAGCAGGATCGATGAGGCAGAAGATTGAGGCAGCAAGTTGGAGGACAAAGTAGAAAAAATCTCCCAGAAAGACCAAGAAAAGGAAAAGAGGGTCAGAAAGAATGAGGAGGGATTAAGAGAAGTGCAAGACAATATGAAACGTAATAATATCCAAATAATAGGAATATGAGAAGGAGAAGAACAGAACAAGGGACAGAAAACCTATTTGAAAGAGTAATGATAGAAAACGTCCCTAATTTGATGAGAGAAAAAGTCACACAAATCCAGGAAACACAGAGAGTCCCAATCAAGAGGAACCCAAAGAGTCCCACTTCAAGACACATCATCATTAAAATGGCAAAATTTCAAGACAACGAGAGAAACTTAAGGACAGCAAGGGGGGAAACGGAAATAACATACAAGGGAGCCCCAATAAGGTTAGCTACTGACATCTCAATGAAAACGTGCCAAGCAAGAAGAGAATGACGAGAAATATTCCAAGTAATGGGAGCCAGAGGCATGCAACCAAGGCTACTTTACCCAGCAAGGCTCTCAATCAAGATAGAAGGCCAAATAGAGAGCTTCCAAAACAAAAGAAGTCTAAAAGAATATGCTTCCACCAAACCAGCTCTATAAGAATTACTAAAAGAGCTGCTTTAGGAAAGGAAGGAAAAGAGAGAGACAGAGAGGAACACAGGTACAAAAATGTCAATGAATAAGTACCTATCAATAATAACCTTAAACGTAAATGGATTCAATGCTCTAATCAAAAGACATAGAACACCTGAATGGATAAGAAAGCATGACCCACACATTTGCTGCCTACAGGAGACTCACCTCAGGACAAATGACCAACACAAACTAAAAGTGAAGGGCTGGAAACAAATTTTCCAAGCAAACAGACAAGAAAAAAAAAGCCAGGGTAGCAATTCTCATATCAGAAAAAAGAGACTTCAAAAAAGGGGGCATAAAGAGAGACCCAGAAGGTCACTTCATAACACTCAAGGGAAGAATCCACCAAGAAGACATTAACATCATAAATATATATGCACCCAACATAGGAGCACCCAAATATATAAAGAAAATCTTAGATGACCTCAAGAAAGATATTGACAGCAACACAATTACAGTAGGGGATTTTAACACCCCACTGTCAAAAATGGACAGATCTTCCAAACAAAATATCAACAAAGATATTGCGGCATTAAACAACACCCTAGATGAAATGTACTTAACTAATATATATAGAGCCCTTCACCCCAAAGAAGCTAAATACACATTCTTTTCAAATGCACATGGAACATTTTCAAAGATAGACCACATGATAGGACATGAAACAAGTCTCAACAAATTCAAGAAAACTGAAAAAATACCAAGCATTTTCTCCAACCACAAGGGACTGAAATGGGAAACCAACCCCAAAGGAAAAACACCCAAAACACCCAAAAGCATGGAGACTGAATGGTATGCTATTAAACAATGAATGGGTCAAGATTGAAATTAGGGAAGAAATCAAAAAGCTTCTGGAAACAAATGAAAATGAACTCACAACAACCCAAAACTTATGGAACACAGCAAAGGCAGTCCTGAGAGGGAAGTTCATAGCAATACAGGCCTACCTAAAAAAGATAGAAACATTTCAAATAAACAACCTAACCCGACGCCTGCAAGAACTCGAGGAACAACAACAAAGACAGCCCATAGCAAGCATAAGGAAGGAAATAACCAAGATCAGAGCAGAATTTAATGACATAGAGACTAAAAGCACAATTCTAAGGATCAATGAATCCAGGAGTTGGGTTTTTTGAAAAGATAAATGAAATATACAAGCCTTTAAGTAGGCTCATTAAGAAAAGAAGAGAGAGGACCCAAATAAACACAATCAGAAATGAAAGAGGAGAGATTACAACTGATACCACAGAAATAGAAGGGATTGTAAAAATTTACTGTGAAGAAGTGTATGCCAAGAAATTTGAAAACCTAGGTGAAATGGATATATCTCTAGAAAAATATAATCTTACAAAACTCAATGAAAAAGAAACAGAAAACCTGAACAGGCCACTAACAGCAGATGAAATTGAAGCAGTAATAAAAAAACTCCCATCACACAAAATCCCTGGACCAGATGGTTTCACAGGAGAATTCTACAAAGCATTTAAGGAAGAGCTAACCCTTATTCTTCACAGACTATTCCAAAAAACTCAAAATGATGGAAAACTCCCAAACTGCTTTTACGAAGCCAGCATCATCTTAATTCCAAAACCAGATAGAGACACAACAAAGAAACAAAACTTCAGGGCAATATTGCTGATGAACATAGACGCTAAAATCCTCAATAAAATATTGGCAAATCGCATCCAACGATACATAAAAAAGATCATACACCATCACCGATTGGGATTCATCCCAGGGATGCAAGGATGGTTCAATATTCTCAAATCAGTAAATGTAATACGTCACATGAACAAAGGCAAAGACAAAAACCACATAATCATATCAATAGATGCAGGAAAAGCTTTTGATAAGATACAACACCCATTCATGATAAAAACTCTCAGCAAAGTGGGAATAGAGGGAGCATTCCTCAATACAATAAAGGCCATATATGAAAGACCTACAGCCAACATCATACTCAGTGGGCAAAAAATAAAATCTTTTCCACTAAGATCAGGAAGAAGACAAGGTTGCCCACTTTCACCACTTCTATTCAATATAGTATTGGAAGTTTTAGCCACAGTGATCAGACCAGAAAAAAAAATAAAAGGCATTCAAATGGGAAAGGAGGAAACAAAACTGTCATTGTTCGCAGATGACATGATAAGTGTACATAGAAAATCCTATAGCTTCTACCAAAAAACTGATTGAACTAATAAATAAATTTGGCAAAACAGCGGGTTGCAAAGGCAATATCCAGAAATCAAAGGCATTTTTGTATACTAACAATGAATCAACAGAAGTAGAAATCAAGGGAAAAATCCCATTCGATATAGCAGAAACAAAAATAAAATATCTGGGAATAAACCTAACCAAGAAGGTAAAAGACCTGTATGCAGAAAACTACACAACACCAAAGAAAGAAATCAAGGAAGACACAAATGGAAACATACACTGTGTTCATGGATTGGAAGAATTAACATCATCAAAATGTCCATACTACCCAAAGCAATTTATAGATTCAATGCAATACCTATTAAAGTTCCAATTGCATATTTCACAGACATAGAACAAGCACTTCAAAAGTGTATATAGAACCATAAAAGACCCAGAATAGCAGCCACAATTTTGAGAAAGAAGAACAAAGTAGAAGGGATCACAATACCTGATATCAAACTGTATTTCAAGGCCACTGTAATCAAAACAGCCTGGTACTCGCATAAAAACAGGCACATAGACCAATGGAACAGAACAGAGAGTCCAGAAATAAACCCAACTCTTTACAGTCAATTAATATTCGACAAAGGGTGCCGCCGCCCACGGCAGCAAGGGTGGTCGCGAGGTGAGGCGAGGGACTTAATTAATTAAAAGAATGGAGAGGTCCAAGTGCTCTGCTGGCAAATGGCGACTTTATTCAAGGAACTGCTGGCTTATATGCAGAACTGCAGTGGCCTGAAAACAATGCTGTTTTACAAAAGTTTGTACATTCCCGAAGGCTATCAAGAAGGCAAGATGTTCTCATATCCTGCGAACATTAGCCCACAGATAACAGTGTCCTCATGACTATCACTTTCCTGGAACATGATGCACATGCCAAGACCTTGTTCTTTCCTTCAAGGCTGAGAAGGAGAAGGTCCGGAAGATGTCAAGATACCCGCCGGCTCCAGGGACCAGAAACCAAGTCCCGCCACCGTTTTCACAGTGGGGGCTCTGTCCTTGGTCCCCTGCGGCCTGGCGGACTCCCACAAAAGGGGGCAGTAACATAAAAATAGAGTAAAGATAGCCTCTTCAACAAATGGTGTTGGGAGAACTGGACAGCTATGTGCAAAAAAAAAATGAAACTCAAGCATTAACTTACACCATACACCAAAATAAATTCAAGGTGGATAAAAGACTTAAATTTAAGCCATGACACCATTAAAGTCCTAGAGGAGAACATTGGTAGGAAAATCTCAGATATTTCATGCAGCAATATTTTTACTGATATTTCCCATAGAGCAAGGGATATAAAGGAAAGAATAAACAAATTGGATCTCATCAAAATTAAAAGCTTCTGCATGTTTCAGGAAAACAGTATTAGGATAAAAAGAGAAGCAACAGCTTGGGAAAACATATTTTCCAATGATACCTCAAACAAAGGTTTAATCTCCAAAATATACAAAAAACTCACACAACTCCACTCTAAGAAGACAAGCAACCCAATTAAAAAATGGGCAAAGCACTTGAGCAGACAATTCTCCAAGGGGGACATACAGAGGATCCAGAGACACATGAAAAGATGCTCAATATCGCTAGCTATCATAGAGATGCAAATTAAAACCACAGTGAGATACCACTTTACACTTGTCAGAATGGCCATCATAAACAAAGCAACAAACAACAAATGCTGGAGAGGTTGTGAGGAAAGGGGGACCCTAGTTCACTGTTGGTGAGATTGCAGACTGGTACAACTACCATGGAAAACAGTATGGAATTTTCTAAGAAAACTAAACATGAATATGCCTTTTGACCCAGCAATTCCACCATTAGGAGTATATCCTAAGAACCCTGAAACACCAATCCAAAAGAACCTATGAACACCAATATTCATAGCAGCACAATTTACAATAGCCAAGAGTTGGAAGCAACCTAGATGCCCAGCGGTAAATGAATGGATCAAAAAACTATGGTACATTTACACAATGGAATTTTATGCAGCAGAAAGAAAGAAGGAGCTTCTACCCTTTGCAACATCATAGATGGAACTGGAAAGCATTATGCTGAGTGAAATAAGCCAGGCAGTGAAAGACAAATACCATATGATCTCACCTTTATTGGGAATCTAAACAATAAAACAAACAAGCAAGCAAAATAAAAACAAAGACACTGAAATAGATAACAGGCTGACAGAACCAGAGGGGAGAGTAGAGGGAATTTCAGGGGGAAACGGGAAGGATTTACAGGAACAAGTATAAAGGACACAGGGACAATAACTAAGGTGGGGGGTGGAAATGGGAGGGAGGTGGGGAGCACTGGGACGGTGGGCAGGGCTGGGAATATAAGACAGAAAAACTGTACTTGAACAATAATTAAATTTTAAAAAAAGAATAATTACCTACAGAATGGCATGGCTGTGCTCCCAAACCCTAAAGACCTCTCTCTGATTCATTTATAGGGTCTGTCAAAGTCCCAGGATAGCTCCCATGTGTCAGAGACACATCAAGAGTCATGAGATATAAGACAACACAACTGGCACAACCACCTACTGCCTAGCCTGCTTTTGTTATGAGAGCCACTCAAAACCAGCAGCCTTTTGAGTCACTCAACAAATAGGTCAGTGTGACATGAGCAAATGAAGTACATATGGCCTCCAAGATCTAAAAATGCCAATTAGACTTCGTTTTGTTGTTGTTATTCTTCTTAGTGAAGGAAATAATAAATGTGAAACTTACCTTTTTTTTCAGATGTTATTTACTTTTAGTGCTCTTGGGAGGACTGATCAGAGCCTGGACCACCTTGTTATTAAATGCATCTCTCCATGTCCCTAGGGTGCAGTAGTAGCAGGAGGCAGGGCCAACTTGCCCCGTGATTGGCAAAGAACTGCTAATTATTTCCACCACCTCTCCTAGAATTATCGACTAATTTTGAAATGTTTAAATGAGAAAATAATTAAATATTACATTTACATAATCACACATCATAACTATATATTATATTAATATATTATAATTGTATAATAATTTATTGATTGTATAATTATTAATACAATTGATTATGTGATTGTTGATATGATTATATTAATATGTAATGTAATAGTAATAAGCTATGTTTTATATCAACTAGCAAGCCATAGAAAAATTCTGTGAGCACACTGTGATGATAAAACAGATCATTTGAATTGCCCAGCCCAGTGGCCCTGGCTTCACTTTCTATGTTCCTTCCTGGCAGTGAAGTTCTCTCTTTCTCCACCCTGCTCCCTCCCCACTTGATGATGGTTGTTTTCCTTCAAGTGCTTTGCTCGGGGTATTAATATCTTCATGGTGAGAACATCTGCCTATTCCTGGAAAACTATATATAAAGCAAAGGAAGCTAATCAAACACCTTGAAAAAGACACAAAGAAAATTTGCCCAGGCATTTTTCCACAAGGCTATTGAAAGCTTTCCTGATGCTTCCTCTGGTGCCACATGGAACAAAGGCTGGCAGGGTGAGAAGAGAGTTTTCTCCCATTCGTGGAGACAGTGCATTGGAACACCAACCTTCACTCTTTTAGGTTTGCTTTCAGACGATGGCTATAAAACAGAAGCAAGCACAGCCCCCCAGCTCACTGCCACCCTGAGGCCTCATGGATGGTGCTGGCAGGAACCCCGCTCACACCAGTAGAACAGAAGTACCAGTGGGAGTCTGGAGGGGACGGAGGAATCAGGTGACCTGGTCACTCTGCTGGCCAGCTGTATATAGTCGAGAATGTTGTTCCCCTCTCCTGGGCCTTAGTTGCCCCATATTTAATAGGAAAGGATTAAGATTTAGTGATTTCCCAATACCATTCAAGATCAAATGATGTGAAACTCTGAAGCAATGCAGCCTCCTAACAGAGATTAGCAACACCTGGCCTCTGTTCTAGCCACTTAAGTCAAACTGGTGACATTTTTATTAAAAACAGTCTCCATGAGTTGTGTACAAATTCAAATGATTCACACAAATAGGAAGTTTGTGCTTATCCATAAATGTTTCACCCAGTGCCCTCCCCATAGGGTTCACCATGGCAAGGAACTGTGCCTGTTGCACTCCTTCCTCCTTGGCCTGGCTCAGCTTTAATTTGCCTCTGGAGTGCATTCCTGGCCACTACGCACCTTGTTTGAAATAAGGTTGTCCCCTAAGAGCTAAACTATGACAGATACATTTAATGGACCCACCACAGAAACATGCCACCTTACCACACAAGAATAACAGAAGCAATGCTGTGTGCTCCCCACACCACCTCCTTTGCCAGGAACAGGGGGAGACACTTTCTCAGCCTTCTTTAAAGTTGGGCTGCAACCCCATGCTTGAGTTCTCTTCACAAGTGCATGAGCAGAAGAAGAGCCCTGCTGCAACCAAGGCAGGCAGGAACAGGTATGTTCTGCAGGCTGCTCCCACTGCACAGCTAGAAGTAGAGAAGTTTCAGGTGGCAGAGTTGACGTTGAACTCATTGTGAGAATCTGAGTCCCATTTGGAGAAGGTCCACTAAGAGAACCCCTGATCACCTTGGACAGTGGTACGAAGAAGAAATAAACTTTTTGTGTTAAGCCATTGAGATGTCAGGGTTTGTTAGCACAGTGGAGCCTACTCTGTTCTGAGGTTTCAACAAGCCATTCATAAAAGCACAGAGAATGAGTGTTCCCAAAACTAAGGCACCCCCTGCCCCTCCAAGCCCTCTCCTGGAAGAGGGAGCCTTAGCCCTGGGACTTTTTCTGGCTCCCACTGGCAAAGTGTTCCATGAGGTAGAAACTAATAAGGCTATTAAGTTACCAGTTTATTCTTGTTCTTATTCATGGCTTACCAAAAAAACCTTCTGCATATGATTTGGTATCCAATGCAGTTTTGTTAACAGGAAGGGGATATCAAGTCAGAAGAATTTTGGTTAAAACTTTCCTGTGACAATGTTTAATTAAATACAATAAGTTATGGCTCTGGCACACTTGCAGCCCCTTGCAGGAGAAATGTGCCTGCCATAGGCCAGGCTAAGGGGCCAACCATGCTCTGAACCATGCTCTGAATCATGGGGTTTCCAAAACACAATGTAACTGATGATTCACTCGTTTTCTAACTCATTCATTCAACAAATATGCATTGTGCATCTACTATGTACCTATTACAGTCACTGAGGATGTGGCAGTGAAAAATCAAACTCCCTATTCTCATGAACATTATATTCTAGAGGATGAAGGGCAGCTGATAAATAAGAAAATAGATAATAGCACCATATTAGGTGGAGATAAATACTCAGCAGAAAAATTAAGTAGGGTAAGGGGGACAAGGAGTGTGAAGTGGTGTAGGAGGATTGCTATTTTCTGCATCTTGAGGGAAAGTTTTCCCAGTCAGATGACATTCAGCAGGTAACTGAAGAAACTAGGGAGATGGCTGTGTGGCTATTTCCTGGAAGAAGGGAAGGTGTGGTCCAGTGAGAGAAACAATGGTTGCAAAGATCTTGAGGTGGAGCAAGCTTATTTGGTCAAGAAACTGCAGGAATTCAGAGGGGCCCAGTGGATGAAGGAAGGAGATAATAATAGGACTAAGATTAGGGGGCAGATCCCAGAACACACAAGCTCTTATAAGCCATGGTGGAGATTCTGGCTCTACTCTGAGGAGAATGGAAAGTCATCTAAAGGTCTGAAGCAGAAGAGTGGCATGCTCTGCCTTAGATTGTAAAAGGATAAATCTGGTTGCTCTGTTGAGAAGAGGTAGTAGGAAAACGTGCAGAAACAAGGAGATATTAAGAAATTATTGCAGTGATTCAGGTGAGTGACATTAAAACAGTGGCCTATGGCATGGTCAATCCACTGCTCTTAGGAATCTAAACAGGTAACGCCAGGAGAACAAGGCAGAGAGCTTCAGAGTCAGCTGCTGAGAACTCATGAGCCACAGAGCCACGGTGCACAGGGAGCCTGACCCTGGGAGTCTTGACTCCAGACTGCCATTCTGACAGCCTGGTGCCAATAGCCTGGCGTCTAGGATACTGAACCTTATCTGCCTAATTATGCAAAATCTGTCTCAATCAACCACATCAGTGAACCACTGCTGCATAACAAACCATAATTATTCCCAGACTCAAAGATCTGCTGGTCAGTCAGGGAAGCTCTGTTCCATGTGGTCATTTGGGACCCATGCTGAAGACAAAGCAGCTACCTGGAGACTTTTTTTCCACAGAGAAGTTGGAAGCTCCCAGAGGGGCAAGCAGAAACATGTAATGCTTCTTTATTAAGAAGCATTATTAAGAAGCTTCTTTATTAACGCCAAGGCTCACTGTCACTCCCTCCCACATTCTATTGCCATTGGCCAAACCAACATCATCAGGACAGGAGAAGAAACTTCTACTATACTGGGAAGAACTGCAGAGTCACATGGCAAAGGATATGGATACACAGAGGGTGAAAAATGTGGAATAACAATGCAAACTCCCACATTACCCATCAGGAACTGAGTCAGTGACCTCAAGTAGAATTTCTCAGATGTGAGTATGCATAATAATTGCCTCCAGAGAATGTCAAAGACAGACTCCTGGGTCTGCACCCAGAGATTCAGTCTGTCTGAGGTGGGGCCTAAGCATTTACATTTCTAACAAGCTCCCAGGTGAGGTTTATACTTCCAGTGTCAGGGCAAAAACAAGCAGTGATGACCCACCACCCACTCCTAGGGACTGAGTATCAGACCCATGGCACAAGAGGAAGAAACATTTTAATTCTCTAGGGAATATCCAGTATCTCATAATGCAGTGGTAGGTAGGATATCTCCTTAGCCATGGAGGAGAGCATCTGTTTGGACACATGTGAGGACAGAACTTGAGGGAGCCAATGCCTTGCCACTCCTTGACCTTGAATAACGAAGAGCACACAACTTGGTCCAAATCCCCCAACTTCTCTCCCTGCCAAATAAGGATTATAACTTCTAAAAAGCTTTCTACAATCCTGTAACCGATGTAGGCAGGGAGATGGGGATGGCTGGGCGGGAGGAGAGGAGTGGAGGGAAAAGGCAGACAACTGTACTTGGGAAAAAAGGAAGAAATAGACTTCTAGGAAGTCCAGGAAGCCCTGGGAGTCCCAAAGAAGTTGGATTCAAGGAAGCACACACCAAGGCACATCACAATAACATTACCCGAGATGAAATATAAGTAAACAATCTTAAAAGCAGCAAGAGAAAAGGAGACAGTTACCTACAAAGGAGTTTCCATAAGACTATTAGGTGATTTCTCAAAAGAGACCTTACAGGCAAGAAAGACTGGAAAGAAGTATTCCAAGTCATGAAAGGTAAGGACCTACATCCAAGATTACTCTATCCATCAAGGCTATTATTTAGAATGGAAGGGCAGATCAAGTGCTTCACAGATAAGGTCAAGTTAAAGGAGTTCGTCATCACCAAACCCTTAATATATGAAATATTAAAGGGACTTATCTAAGAAAAAAAGAAGATCAAAACTACAAACAGTAAAATTACAACAAAATCACAACTATCAACAGCCGAACCTATAAAAACAAAAACAAGCTAAGCAAACAACTAGAACAGGAACAGAATCACAGAAATGGAGATTACATGGAGGGTTATCAGCAGGGAGTGGGGAAAATGGGGGGAAAGGTTCAGGTAATAAGAAGCATAGATGGTAGATACAAAATAGACAGGGGGAGGTTAAGAATAGTATAGGAAATGTAGAAGCCAAAGAACTTATATGTACAACCCACAGACATGAGTTAAGTGGGGAGAATGCAGGTAGGAGGGAGGATGCAGGGCAGAGAGGAATAAAGGGAGGACAAATGGGACAACTGTAATAGCATAATCAATAAAATATTTTTTTAAAAAAAGAAGCCTAGGGTGGGACCAGCTACAAGTAATTCTTTAAGATCCTGGTGATTCCCTTGTGCAGCCAGAACTGAAAGCTGCCAAGTGTCAGAGGATGGCCAGCTCTGCAGACAGCAGTGACACCTGCAAGACAGACACAGGGGTACTGATGAGTCATGAATGGAGCTTAACCAGCACCAAGTGGTCACTGCAGCTATTTAGAATCAACAATAATCTGGAGAAACAAGAAATAGATTCTCCCAACATTGTTATGAAAATAAGGAATTAACTGTGATTGCATAAAACCCGGGTGCCTCATTAAACTTTAATGAACCTCTTTCATCATGAGTTACAAAGAAGCAAGAGGTCTTTGGAAGGACCCCTGGCTAATGAATGACCTGTCCACTGGCTACTAGAGGGCATTTAACAGTGGGGATGGTCAAGTGGCGCTTTGAGGATGAGAGCCATGTGGGACAGGCCCAGCCCATCCCAGAGGGCAGCATATTACAATTGTGCCAGGAAAAAGGGGGAAGAGCATGCAGAAAAATCAGACAAGAGGAGGAAAAGAGAGACACAGAAGAGCAAGGAAGAGAGAGGGAAAGGCATGGAGGAGGGCAATTAAAGGTGAGACTGGCCCGTCACAGGTGAATTTGCTTTTTTTCATTTGGCTGGGAATTTTTCCACATCTCCTTGGTCCCAAGGTCCCTCTCCAGCAGCTGCTCAGTAAGATCCCAAGCAGAGAACACAGTTCTTTCTTCTTTCTTACTGTCCCTAAATGCTCGATGCATCTCCTTATTCCCCCAGGGACAGGAGGTCATGTCCTTCCAGCAGGGAACACTTGAAAGCCCACCTGTGGTCCAAAGTCCCAAGTGATAAATGCCCAGTGGTTTAGGTAGAGAGAAAAACAGTGCTGGTGGCTCTGGGCCATTCCTACCAAGATGGTCTTGTTGGTTTCTTGCCACCCAGAGGGATAAGCACTGACCTCGTAAAGTAGTAAAGACGTAGGTTCCCTGCACAAAATCAGCATCAATAGGCAGCACAGTATCTCGACTTGATCAGATGCCTCTGTAGACTCCATAGCTGACACATATCCAGCAACCTAGAGCAGGAAGCTCATGTAACCACCTGGAGGCCACTTTCAAAACCCAGCATTTGGAGACCCTTGGTCTGGTTAATTAGGTCCACATGCAATGTCTCGGAGGTGATGAAAATGGTGGGTGGGCACTGACTTCTGGCCTACTGCTTCTTTTACAGTGGATTTTGCTGTCTGTCACAACTGATCACATCATGTAGTGGGACTAAAGAAGCACCCACATTTTCCATGAGCTCAGAAAAAATGGAGTAAGAAGGTTGAAGGGCTGGGAATCTGCTTGACCAGAGCAGAGCAGACATGCAGACTGAGCTTCTAATAGAAGGAATCTAATGGAAACCCAGTCCAAAGTAAGCCACAACCTCTGTATCCCTCCATCACAGACCACAGTTGGATTTTTCTCAGGGTGTCCACCAAACATACAGCTGCATGGTATGTGTGGCCCTGCAGTAGCTTGTAACACTCTTATTGTTTCACCTCATATACCTCAAGGGTTACATGCTTCAGGCAATTGTAAAGCACTGCCTTCCATACCAGCACTTGCATAGTTGTAGTGTCCATTCAGTGACCATGAGGGTCCAAATCAGGCAAATGCCAGGCCCAGTTCTGTTTGGATTCAACCTGCAGCAGCAGGCAAGTACAGTGAAAGGGCACAAAAGGTTACAGCGAGAATCCAATGACATAAAATATGAGAAATGCTTGCACCCCCTCCAGGCACATGGTAAGCCCAGTACTGTGAGTGAATCTATTATCTGCTTGCTCTGTTCCCATCCCTCAAGGCAGCTAGTTCCAGAACCCAGTTCTCTTGCTCAGAAGAAGCTCGAGAAGAAAGCTTATTCTTGGCAGAATGCCCAGCTCTGGTGCAAAGAGGCTGGATCACAACCTTCCTCCCCTCACCCACTGCCCTGTGGGTTTTGGGGGAGCCTTATGTACCTGGGAAAGGGGACAACAGCCTCCTCAGCCACCAGGTCCTGCATCATTAGCTGCAGCAACTCTGTTTATTCTGTATTTGGGAGAGAGTGCAGGAAGTGTGGCTAAGGAGTGTCATGCTATTGCCTGCTTGTTTGTTGACTTTGGTTGTATCTGAAGAAAAAGAAAAATTTCATGGCATGCTAATTTTTGTTTTTAGAGCTGAAAATGTTCAGGAATACTCTCTGTGGCCTCTGCCACATTCATCCATATTTGCCCCCTTTCTCTACCACCTCTCCGTCCTCACCTATTTCTTCTTCCCCTCTTCTACTTTGTTGTGTCTTTTTTTCCTTCTTTACACTTCCCTTCCTCCTTCATCCCACTCTACCCCCAGCCCATAGAATGACTGGTGGAGCACAGAGATGATGGTCAGTAGTAGAGGTCAGGGTGGGAGAAAGAGAAGCATTCCAGCTCTCTTTTCTCCACCTCAGATCTGTGTTCAGGTATATTTGCATTAAGTTGAACAATTTTATTTCATTATATTGTACATCTTTGGGAGAAAAAACCCTTAAAATGAACTTGTGAACCTATTTTTAAAATTGTAAGGCAAAATGTATCTTGAGTAACTGAAAAAAATCAGGAAACCTGGTGACCGTCTTACAAGAAATAAACTAAAATCCACTAAAGCAGCACAAGGTGAAATATAACTGTCCTCATATCAGAGTAAATAAATCAGATTGGTAAATATTTACTAAGACCTTATTATAAGCAAAGCATAGGGAGTCTTCAGAATTTTTGCCTGAATTTAAGTGTCCCTAAAGAACTTCTCAGCAGGGTAGCTCTAGGTAGAAAGGGAAAATGATGCTTTCTCTGGGGCTACACCCAACATCCACCCAGAGGCCAGTGGTCCACCTGGCTCACCCTCTATCACCCCAGGTTCAAAACAATCAGAACTCCTCCCCCACCATGGGAGGGGTGGCCAAAGGCATATCTGGGCTCCAGTGTGAGCACACAGACTCTGGTTCGGATAGAGTGGGATAGGTCTGAGCTAGCAGTCACTCTCACCTCGTGGTGCCCTGCCTCCAGGGAGCATTCCACCAAAGCCCTGGTCCCTCCCCCTTTCTTTAAGAACCTTTGAAGCCATTGCTCTCACCCTGTGCTCTCTTCCCCTCTACCCCTATCCTTCCCTCAGCATTTTGCAAACCAACGTATCCTGTGATTGTTGCACCACCTGGGACATCATTGTGCCTACCTTCACAGGCAAAAATTGGTCCTCTTGCCCAGGTAGTGGGCCCCTAAGAATATGAGTGATTTTCACTAGATCTTGTCTGCAAATACAGTCACCAAAAAAACTCCATGTTCCAGGGTGCTGACCTGGAGATTTCAACTCACAGCTCTCCCTGCAAAATGTCAAACTTTTCCCAGAACACCTCTAAAATGAGATGTATTCAATATTGCACAGTAGATGTTTATGAATTCAGCTATTTTGAAACGGTAATGCAACAAAAATGAGACTTTGAGAAATATATACTGATAGAAATTTCCATGCAAGATCCCAGTTGAGTTTGGTTTTTAAATCTTTTAGGAGGTTTAAAAATAACAAGTCCCATTCTTTCTGGCCATGGGAGTGGGGACAGGTTGTGAGAAAATGTTGTTTTTTTTACTTTAAGATAGAGAAGATTGTTCGTGCCTCCATGAGGATCTATTTATGTTCACCCCTGCCTACTGACTTCTGCAGATTCCTGCTGTCCTGTCTATGGATACCAGGACCTGGCCTGGCTGGGAGGAGGACGGAGGCATACCTACAATACCTGTAACAGTGCCTTGGGTTGTCACACCGTTACCAAGTCATTACTTTCATTAAATGTTTAGAAAATGGTTTAGCTTTCAAAACATCAATCTATTTCCTTCCCAACCATGGTTAGAGATTAATAAGTACAAATCCAATGTTTTAATACAATAACAATACTTTAATGGCTACATCAATAAAAATAACATTCTCATAACACTTTGCAGATTATATGGCATTTAAGCAAAAATCATATTACTTTATCATCCAAAAGCCAGCAAACATAAGACTCACTACATCGCCAAAATTTTTATTTTATTTTATTTATTTATTTTTACAGAGAGAGGATGGGAAGAAAAAAGAGAGGGAGAGAAACATCAATGCATGGTTGTCTCTCATGCGTCCCCTACTGAGGACCTGGCCTGCAACCCAGGCATATGCCCTGACTGGGAATTGAACCAGCAACCCTTTGGTTCATAGGCCTGCACTCAATCCACTGAGCTACATAGCCAGGGCCAACTTCCCCCAAAATTTGATCATTTGCAGCAGGTATAGAGACTGAGCAAATTGTCAAGGTCAAACTGCTACCAAAGGGAGTAGGTAGGGCTTGGGCTTAAAGTGGGGTCTCCTGCCTCATCCCTCACTGTTCTTTGGCGGCAGCTATCTCCCATCAGAAGCGGCTGAGAAGTCATTGCATTCTTCTGTCTTACAGCAATGCCATGCTTGCAGAAAGAGGAGAGCCTGTCTCTAAATTCCCCATAGCAGACACCCAAAGTTTCCAATTCCAGCAGTTAGAGGTCTAATGCACATCTCAGCCATTTCTTACTTCACCTCCATCCCAGAGCTACACACTTGCCTTCTGTTCAGTCATCTTTGGGACAGAGAATCATGGGCTGCCCTCTTCCTCCTGGTCCTTCTCTTCTCAGAAACAGCTAATTAATATACGTTGCAGTCGGGGTGAAATGGAGCAGCAGACTATATTGAGTGATGTGGAATGTGGGTTTATTACAGGAATGGCCCTCCCACTATCATGGCAGCTAGATGATGCTTCTGTGCTACCTCTGGGCCTGGTGCTTAGCTGGAAGTCAGCGGGGCCAACCCCCAGGAAGGGGAAAGGGATGTGAACTGGGGGAGACTAGAGACAGTTGGGATGATATCTGTCTCTCACTGCCTCCTCCAGCTGTGATGATGTGGGGTGACCAGCAGGCCAAACTGAAGATCAAGGAGGAGATTCCTTGGAAGCCAACCCACTACAGGTCTGACTGGCACTTCAGCCAATAAGGCCAGCAGGCAGATCAGGGACTTTGGGCTTGATTTGCAACAGGCCTGCCCTACTTCACCCTGCTGGGCATGAAACAGCCTCTACTCATCCTTCTAATTTGCCCACATATTTCTTCTTTGGTGAATATATATATGTGGGTGTGCATATGAGGTCTGTCTAGAAAAAGTCCAACCATTGTTAATATCATGAGAATGGTTTGCACACAACATGAATGTAACCTGGCAGCCAAGGAGAGTGGACTGGAATGTACATGCATAAACAATGACCACTTCACTGAACTAGTCAGTGGGGGCAATAGACACTGGAGTGAGCATGTGTACTATGCAGCTGTCATATTCAAAATGACTGAGTGTGTAGAGCAACTATCTGAATCAAATTTTGCATTAAGCTTGAACATTCCTCCACAGAAACTATTTGAATGATTCAGAAGGCCACAACTATGGGAAACTGGTGAGAGCTTCATCACAACAACGCACCTACTCATCCATCATGTATCGTGCAGAGGTTTTTGGTGAAACATCAAACCACCCAGGTGACTCAGCCCCTCTACAGCCCATATTTGGCACCTTGTGACTTCTGCCTTTTCCCAAAACTAAAATCACCTTTGAAAGGGAGGAGATTTCAGACCATTGATGAGATCCAGGAAAATATGATAGGGCAGCTGGTGGCAACTGGGAGAACTGTGTGAGGTCCCAATGCACCTACTTTGAAGGGGATGGAGGCATCATTGTCCTATGTACAATGTTTCTTGTATCTTGTATCTTCTTCAGTAAATGTCTCTGTTTTTCAAATTACATAGCTGGATACCTTCTGGACAGATCTCATATATATACACACATATATATAATTTTACCTCATCTATTCCTGTAAGTGATTAGACTTGCCTTTGGACTTTTGGCAGGATCTCCACAGTTCACTTCACATAGATAGAGCCTAAAAGGAAAACGTGATTGAAGTAAAATTGACACCAGGCTTCGATTAAGGTCCAAGTCTGAATGCCAAAGCCTATTTTGAAAAACCTCTTTAACATATTTTACCATGTCCTATTTCATACCAAATTTTATGTAACTTTTTAAAGACATATGAACAGAAATAAAATATCCTTGTTTCTTGCTCAATGAGCAAATCTTGCCCCAAAGCACACTTATAATATTGATAAACTGAGATTCACTTCTTGTCACTGACCTAGCAAACTGTGGACAGGGTTTCAAAGCAAATGGCGTTGTACTATTCTAAAGTGTGGCTTTAAATTAAACCAAAGTAACAGTCTACCCCCTCCACAGTGTTAGTGAATTCATCCCACTCTGCACTAACAATGCAGGGCTGTCTCATGCCCAGATCAAAGGCAGGGCTTCTCCTAAAAAGAAAACAAGCCATTCCACATGCTCCTTAAAGACTGGTGTACTGAACCTGGCAAGTCTTTATTCCATACACAAATGTGACACACAAATACACTGATGAACAAAATCTGTTCAGATGGGTGAAAACTGTCTGATCTCTGTTTTGAATAACAAAGGGAACCAAAAATCAGGAGATCGCCTGAGAGTGTGGTGGTTATTATTTCCATTAGTTGATTGAAGTGTCCGAGGAGTCATAATTAATGGAGCTGAAGCTTTTCTGTGAAAGTGGGGGAATACATAATATCATCTTACCCCAAGAAATCCTTGCAAAATTCCATGTCTGGTTAACAGGGCTTTCCTTTAATTTCAGTATTCACCAAAACAATATTACTGGCATTGTAGAAAATTTCAATAAATCATATTGGTCTATTTTTCTGCTTTACTCTATAGCACAGGCTTAGCACAGGCTAAGTAAAAATAGTACTGAATTAACTATTTTGGTTTTAATTTTTAATTAACTATTTTAATTTTTTCATTGTTGATTCAACAGCTTGATGGGTTTTTTTAAAAGAAGGGGTTTTTAAAACCCCTTGCAACAGCATGGAGAATATTGTACTTAAGTGGAATAAGCCTATCAGAAAAAGACAAATACCATATGATTTCACTTATGTGTGAAATCTAATGAACAAAATAAACAAAATAGAAACAGGCTCAGATACAGAGAACAGACTGGCAGCTGTCAAAAGGGCAAGGGGTTGGGGGATGGGTGAAAAAGGTAAAGGGATTAAGCAAAAAAAAAGAAACACCTTATATGATGAATATCAGAAGGAAAGGAGGCTGGGAGCTGTAGAAGAAGGATGATAAATGATGACATAAGGAGATAAATGGTGACATAAGGAGACAACTTTGAGTGGTGAACACACAAAACAATATGCAAATGATATATTATAGAACTGTACACTTGAAACCTATATAATTTTATTAACCAATGTCACCCCAATAAATTCAATAAATGTTCTTCTACAAAAATCTTGAAGGGTTACAAATTCACATTCTATATGCAATAATTTTTTAACACTAAAAAAGCAGAAGCTAGGTATAAATTATTGGCCAGATCTCTAGCAACCTTAGAATATGTATCACAAGATTATTTTAAATAAACCCCTACTATGAATTTGTCTTCTTACCACTTGGGATTTTTTGTTATTGTTGTTTGGTTGGTTGGTTTTTCAATAAAGGAATTCCTACCAAGGATAATCTTGTAAATTGATGAATTCCATTAACTTATTAATTCAACAAAATTTTAACACCTCCTTTATTATAGACTCTGTGCTAGACCCTGAAAAATATAAATATACAATTCAGCCTCTACCTTTAAAAAGTATGGCTTAATCAACAATGTAGTAAAATAAACCAGAAATTACAAGACAGTAAGAGAAGTTGCTATGACAAACTTTTGTGTAGAGGAGGGGCTCCAATGGGAGTAAGTTCTCATCACAAGAAAAAAAGAATTTATATCTATGTGTTGTAATGGATTTTAACCACACTTATTGTGGTGGTCATTTTATAATGTATACACATATCAAATCATTACGTTATGCATCTGAAATATAATGTTATATATCAATTGGACCTTAATAAAATTAATTGGCATGGTTCAAAAAGAAAGAATTCAATAATTTTTCTAATAAATCAGCACCAGTGGATATTGTTAAGTGGGGAGAGGTGTCCAGCTGTGGTTTAGACACCTCACTCTGGCTAGACCTGGAAACTAGACAACAAGTAGAGGGGGTAGAAACAGGGATGCCAAGGCTCCATCAGGCTTGGGGCAGGTGAGAAGAGCAGTTGGAATTTCATTTAGTAAAGAGAAGTTGTGGAATTCAGTATCTGATAGGCCTAGGAATGAGGGAAAGGGAGGATTCCAGCTGACCCTGATTTGGATGCAAGTCATAATGGCACAATTAACAGGGAGAGAAAAGCCAGTAAGGGAACCAAGCAAGATTCAGAAGTGAGAGGATGGAATGAACTAAGGGCAGGTTGAGTTTGACATGTCAAAGAACATTCTGCTAGAACTGTCCCACAGAGAGGCTCAGGCAGCTTTGAGAACTTGTGTACATTTGAGCAAATGGGATAAGTAATCAGTCAACAAGAATGTACTGTGTGACCAGAACAGGACAAAGGATGGAACTCTGAGAAGCACAACTACTGAGTGGTTGTGGAGGCAACCAGCACATCAGAAAGAGAGGAAAATGTCACAGGAAACAAGGAGAGAGGCTCCATTGAAGGAAAAGATTTTCAGGAACAAATGGTCCATAATAGGGCCATCCAATCAAAATAAAATGTAAGCCATGGGTGTTCTAGTCACCACTTTACCATATAACCTCACTTATAACTGGAATCTAATGAACAAAATAAACTAACAAGGAAAACAGAACCAGAGACATGGAAACCAGGAACAGACTGCTAGGTGTAAGAGGGGAGGAGAGAGGGGAGGAACAATGGAGAAAAGGGAAAGAAATTAGTCAAAGAACATGTATGAATGACTCACAGAAATGGACAACAGAGAGGGGATTGACTGTGGGAAAGAAGAGTGGGCTGGGTGGAGGGAAGGAAAGGGAAGAAAACTGAAACTACTGTAATAAAAGAAACAATAAAAAATAAAGTAGGAAAAAGATAAATCATGGTCAAACATGCCAAAGGAGATGGACTTACCAAACAAAGACATTAAGACAATTCTTACAAATATGATCTATATACTCAAGGATGTATAATTAAAAAATAACCATAACAAGGAATTCCCATACCATTGATTATCAGTCAATTTCTCAAAAGGAACTTTGCAGGCAGGAAGGGACTGGCAAGAAGTATTCAAAGTGATGAAAACAAGGACCTACAACCTGGATTACTCTATCCAGCAAAACTATCATTTAGAATGGAAGGGTAGATAAAGTGCTTCCCAGACAAGGTAAAGTTAAAGGAGTCCATCATTACTAAGCCATTATACATGAAATGTTAAAGAAACTTATTTATGAAAAGGAAGATCAAAACTATGAACATTAAAATGGCAATAAATTTGCAACTATCAACACCTGAATCTATAAAAACAAACTAAGCAAACAACCAAAACAGGAAAAGAATCATAAATATGGAGATCACATGGAGGGTTATCAGCTGAGAGTGGGAATAGGGAGAATGAGGGAAACGGTGAAGAGGTTAAGAAGCACAATTGGTAGGTACAAAATAGGGGAATGTTAAGAATAGGATAATGGAAAATCCAAAGAACTTATATGCAAAGCCCATGGACATGAACTAAGGGGAGGGGAAGATTGCTGGAGGGAAGGAGGGTACCAGGCAGAGGGACACAAACGAGAAAAAAATTGGGACAACTGCAATAGCATAATCATTAAAATATATTTAAAAAATAAAAAAGTATTACCATACTAAAAGAAATAAATTTTTCAGAAAATCAAAACAGATAAAATCAACTTTAATCATGTATTGTATTTAATATCATATAGCCAAAATATTATGATTTCAAAAAGTAATCAATACAAAAATATTGAGAGATTTTACTTCTTATTTTTCAAACCGTGTCTCAGAATCCTGGTCTTTCTTACACACTTAAACTCATCTCAATTCTTTGTAAATGTGTCCTCTGTTTTTAGATTTCATAAAATTTACAGTTGAAAAACTAGATTCACAGCTGCAAGTTGTTATAATCATAAATTTTCAATCAAGTATCTACTTTTAAATTTAAAGTAGTTAATATTTTTAAATATTTATTTATTTTTAGAGAGAGGGGAAGGAAAGGAGAAAGAGTGGAAGAGAAGCATCAATGTGTGGTTGCCTCTCATGTGTCCCCTGCTGGGCATTGGCCTGCAACCCAGGCATGTGACCTGACTGTCGGAGCCCGCCAGGCCACAGGGGACCAAGGACAGAGTCCCCCACTGTGAAAATGGTGGAGGAACTTGGTTTCTGGTCCCTGGAGCCGGCGGGTATCTTGACATCTTCCGGACCTTCTCCTTCTCAGCCTTGAAGGAAAGAACAAGATCTTGGCATGTGCATCATGTTCCAAGAAAGTGATAGTCATGAGGACACTGCTATCTTTGGGCTAATGTTCTCAGGATATGAGAACATCTTGCCCTCTTGATAGCTTTCGGGAGTGTACAAACTTTTGTAAAACAGCATTGTTCTCAGGCCACTGCAGTTCTGCATATAAGCCAGCAGTTCCTTGAATAAAATTGCCATTTGCCAGCAGAGCTTATGGTCCTCTCCATTCTTTAAGTCCCTCGCCTCACCTCGCGACCACCCTTGCTGCCGCGGGCGGCGGCACCTGACTGGGAATCAAACCACCGACCCTTTGCTTCACAGGCCCATGCTCAATCCACTGAGCTACACCAGCCAGGGCTAAAGTAATTAATATTAAATGAACAATCCAGTGGCTTGGTGCACTACCACATTTAAAGTGTTCAATAACCCTCTTCCCAGCTGGTCACCCTTCTGAACAGCATACTGACAGCACAGTGAGAGCACAGAGCCACAGAATCAAATGACAGACCAGCCAGTGAAGAAGATGGGCCAGAGGCCACTGGACACAGCAGTTCAAGGAAGCAATGGTTTCAGTGGTTATTGGCGGCATACAGCCTTACAGAAGAGGATCAATAGCTGAAAAAAAAAACTGAGAAAAAGTTGGCAAATTTAATGTCTTGGATATTGACTCTGTAAGGAAGGAGAGTATGGTAGCCACAGTAGATCCAGAAACATGGGAGTATAGATTTTTTTGTTTGTTTGTAAGATAGGAGAATGTTAGGAATATTGACATGCTCAAGGAAAAAACAGTACTGAGAGAGAGATTGCCATGTAGGATAGTTGATATAATCACTGAAGCTTTATTTCTCTGGAATCCCTGATTAAAGCAACATGTGATAATGAAAGTCATAGCAGTAAAGCTTTTTGAGTGCTTGCTTTTTGTTAGTTGTATTTACTTCATGTATTATTACATTTAATCAACATGTAATTATAAAATCATGGATTACTTAGTAACTGTAAATAATTTAAACTAAAAATTCTCTTTTGCATATCACACTCTTTTTATTTTTTCCACTTTTATTGAGAAATGATTGACATACATTACTGTATTAGTTTAAGGTATTACATGCAATGGTTTGACTTACATATATTGTGAAATGATCACTGCGATAGGTTCAACTTACCTCTAACTCTCTTCTCATATACGCAAAATAAGAAGAAAAGAAGAAAGGCAAAAATTTCTTCTCCTTGTGATGAGAACTGAAGATTTACTCATATTAAGCTCCTCATATATCATACAACAGTATTGGCTACAGTGATCATGTTATATATATTACATCCCAAGTATTTATTTATCTTATAACTGGAGGTGTGTACCTTTTGGCCACTTTATTCCAATTCCCTCACCCACTAATTCCTACTTGTGGTAACAACTCTTTTCTCTTTTATTTATGAATTTGGAGTTTGCTTGGTTGTGGTTTGGGGGGCCCTTTTTTTCAGATTCCACATATAAACGGGATTATACAATACTGTCTTTCTCTGATTTATTTCACTTAGCACAATGCCTTTAAGGTCCAACTATGTAGTCACAAATGGTAGGATTTCCCATTTTGATGGCTGAATATATTCCATTGTGCGTGCGTGTGTATATATATGTATATACATTCACTCACAACTTCTTAATCTATTTATGCATCAATTCGTTTTCATTTTTCCATGTCTTGGCTGTTGTAAATACTGCTGCTTTGATATGGGGCTGCAGATATTTTTTTGAGTTAGTGTTTGTGTTATCTTTAAGGGTCATATTCCCAGAAGTGAAATTGCTGGGTCATATGGTAGTTTTATTTCTAATTTTTTAAGGATCCTCCATACTGTTTTCCATAGCAGGTGTACCAATTTACATTCCCATTAGCGGTGCACAGGGTCCCCTTTTTCTCCACATTCATGCCAGCATTTGCTATCTCTTCTCTTTTTTGATGATGGCCATTATAACAGGAATGAAGTAATATCTCACTGTGGTTTTAATTTTCATTTTCCTAATGACTAGTGTCACTGAGCACCTTTTGATGTACCTGTTAGCTCTTTGTATGTCTTCTTTGGAGAACTGTCTATTCAGGTTCTTTGCCCATTTTTTTAAATTTGGGTTATTTGTAGGGGTTTTTTTGATATTAAGTTGTATGAGTTCTTCGTATGTTTTAAATGTTAATCCCTTATCAGATATATGGTTAACAAATATTGTTTTTCCTCCCTGTACATTGTCTTTTCACTTTTTTGATTATTTATTTTGCTGTGAAGAAGCATTTTAGTTGGTGTAGTCCTGCTTTTCTTTTTGATCTTGTTGCTTGTGTTTTGGTGTCAAATCCAAAACATCACTACCAAGACCCATGTTAAGGAACTTTATTTCTATGTTTTCTTCTAGGAGTTTCATGGTTTCAGGTCTTATATTTGAGTCTTTAATCCACATCAAGTTAATTTTTGTGTGTGGTGTAAGGTAGAAGTCCAGTTTCATTCTTTTACATGTGCATATCCAGTTTTTACAGCATCATTTATCGAAAAAACTGTCTTTTCTCCATTGAGTGTTCTTAGCTCCCTTGTCAAATATTAATCAATCATATATGCTGGGGTTTATTTCTATGGTCTCAATTCTGTTCTGTTGGTCTATTTGTCTGTTTTCATGCCTGTACCATACTCTTTTGATGTCTATAGTTTTATATTACAGCTTCATCAGAAAGTGTGATACCCACTGCTTTGTTCTTCTTTCTCAGGATTTCTTTGGCATTTGGAGCCTTTTGTGGTTTCACATAAATTTTAGGAGGGATTTTTTTTCTACTTCTGAAAAAATGCTATTAGAATATTGATAAAGATTACACTGAATCTATAGATGACTTTCAGTAGTATTAACATTTTAACAATATTAATTGTTCCAACACTTCAACATAGAATAACTTTCCTTTGTTTCGTGTTATTTGATTTTTTTCATCAGTGTCATAGTTTTCAGAGATCTTTCACCCCTAAGTTAAACTTATTCCTAAGTACATCATTGTTTTGGATACTATTGTAGATGAGGTCAGTTTATTCTTTTTTCAGAATCTTGCTGTTACAGAATAATAGATTTGGCTTTGAGAAGAAAAGCAAAGACTGCAATTATCATTGTTAAACTACAATTACAACTAACTCATAATCGTGATGAAAACATCACAGAGGAATATGCTAGAACTTAAAGTCGACAAGAAAATCTTCACAGTTATGTTTAAATGATCTTTTGCATTGTGGGCTTGGCTTCCTTGTGTATATATAATTGTAGCTTCTGACACAGAAGCAACATAGGAACAAACATGAAGAGGGCAGATCCTGAGCCTATTGTCCCATTGCAACTGCACCCATAGGGTTACAAATGCTTGACAAAAATGCTGCCTGCAAGTAGCTCTAGAAGACCACTGCTCTCAGTGGGGCTAAGGATCTAACTCTGAAGTCCCCTTATTTGTCTACCATTACCAAATTAGGTGCAAAGTCCTGTGCAAGACCACTCTATTGATGACTGGAAATCATAAGGAAAAATGATTTATCTGCCCAGAGGCAAACAGCTGCTCACATATGCAGAAAACATGTCTAGCCCACTTCAAAGACATTGTGCATGTCTTAACAACCAAAGGAAAGAATTCCATAAAGAAAGCCATAAATAAGTATTCAGTGGGGGGATGCATATTCAGCATTTTTGATTGTGCTTTTGAAAGACAAAGCTTTTTTCTTTTGCCGATCTTGAGCCAATAAAGCTCTTGACATAATTTTTAAAAACTGAGTACTAAAAATATCTATATAAAAAGATTTATCCATCTGGAATAGCAATCCTGGTGCATAAGAAAGAAGGCACTGACCCCACCTGGTTCACAGAATTTCCTAGCCAGTTCCAAAAGTCCTGTGAAAGAGAGAGAGACACACTGCAGAGAGCTGGCCACAGGGTAGGTACCAGATAGAGAAACTCAGGTGAGGATGTTAATCCCAGGGTTTACCTAATCATGGTGCTGCTGGTTTGTTCCAATGGAGAGGATGAGCTTAGGGTATCAGCAGTGTCTGGTCACCTGAAGACCCTATTAGGAATCTGCAATAACAGCTAATTCTTATAAAACAGTTTCCTTGTACCAAGCAAGGTACAAGGAAACTGAGTGCTTTACATATTTACATTTTTAAATTTCTTTCTTCATAACAACCCTTATAAATGAGGAAACTGAGGCACCACTTACATTGGTCATTCAGCTAGTCAGGAGCAGAGCTGGAATTTTAACCCTTTCTGATTAGCTCCAAGTCTGCAAATGACTGCTAATCCTAAATGTTTTACTTCAATTCGACCATTCTTGCATTTAAATCTCGGTGGGCCCAGTGAGGAAAATTAACACAATTAAGAAGTCTTTCAGATTTCCCAAACTAAATTTCAACCTCATCACCCTAATAGATATATAGATGTTATTTTAAGGATCAAGACTTGATTGAATTGGAGCTACATATTTTCCCAATCTGCATTTAAATAAAGTGCTTCTTGTTACCATTGCCAAAGACAGGTCTACTCAGATGGACAGTTGGTGATGTTTAGTGGTCATTAGTCACACTTATCCCAGAAAATGTTGAAATAATGTGAGTCTCTTTATTAGTGAGGTTTTTAATGAAGGTTCTGGCTGCTTCCAGAAGGAGCCAGGGAATCAAGCACCTGTTGAGGACACCACAATGTCAATGAGCTCAGCAGAGAGTGGTGGAAACAGGAGGCTATGCTCACACCCTGTCATTCCTGAAGACATGACTGACCTAATGGCTCTTCAGTGGCAGCTTCCAGGGTGGTGAGAGAGTGTCACCAAGACAAATGAAAAAAGATGAACTTAGAGTCTCAGAAAATTGAAGAGCCCACTGAAAAATGTCTCTCCCTGAAACAGTCAGCTCTTTGAATTCAAGTTGGCAAATCCCAGAAAACACACCCATAGGAGAGCCAGGAAAGGTAGAAAACTATACCAAATGTCAAAAATGACCCCTCAACCTCCCAATTGAAGGCAACTTCAGCCATGTAAGTGAACCAACTAAACTCTTATAGCCCAAGAAAGAGATGGGCCCCTGGCCCCACCTAGACCATAGGGCCTTGCGCTGTTGGTCCCCTTCACTGCTGAGCAGGCTGGCAGGGGCTCCTGGCCAAATTCTGGGCCTAACAGGGCAAAGAAAATTTCTGGAAGCTCAGGGGACTTGGTCAGGCTCTTAATAACCATAAGAATGTTCAATTTCTTGTTCCTCGAGTTCTGGCCCAAGTCTCAGCCACAAAAAAAGGATAGAAACCTTGAAAGTGGCATATTTTTAGGCAACACAATTTATAATGGCAGGGACTTTCACCAAGATGGAAACATAGGTGGAAACACTGTGCCTTCTCCCATAACCAAGCTTGAATACAACAAAGGTTTAGTAAACAAAGATGCAGCCAAAGAACAGAAAATTAAACTATGCGGAAGTCCGACAACAACAAACCGTTCAACCGGACCGGTAAGAGGGGCAGAGCCAGCAGTGGAGCAGGGTCAGGCAGGAAGGATCCCCTGACCCCAGGCACCCAGGCAGCCATGTTAGCATCAGGTGGACCCAGTGAGGGCACAGGGCGGAGGACTGGCCGTGGTCACACATTCACGCACAGATAAACCAGCAAAGGAGTGAGCAGTGAGCAGTGAGACAGTCCACGCAGGTCCCAGCAGTGGACCCAGTGAAGGCACAAGGTGGCAGGCTGACCTCAGTCACACATTCACATGCAGTGAGACAGACTGAGCAGGACCCAGCAGTGGGAAGCAGCAGAGGGGACTGCCATTGCTCCCCTTTTACCCCCGCCCCCACATACAGCGTCACAACCCAGAGACTGGGTTGCCACGCCCTGGTGAACACCTAGGGCTCTGCTCCTCATATGTAACACGCATGAACAGTCCAAAATATGGCTCAAGAAGAACTCAAAGCCCCAGAGCCAATAACTCTAAGTGAAAAAGAAATAGTGAACCTCTCAGATGCACAGTTCAAAATACTGATGATCAGGATGCTCACAGAACTGGTTGATTTTAGTCACAAATTAGAGGAACATATGAAGGCTAAACTAACTGAAATGAAGGGAAATGCACAGGAAACCAATAGTGATGGAAAGGAAACTGGGACTCAAATCAATGGAGTGGACCAGAAGGAAGAATGAAACATCCAACCAGAAAAGAATGAAGAAACAAGAATTCAAAAAATTGAGGAGAGGCTTAGGAACCTCCAAGACATCTTTAAATGTTCCAACATCCAAATTATAGGGGAAAAGAAACAGCCATGAGTGGAAAACTTATTTGAACAAATACTAAAGGAGAACTTCCCCAGTCTGGCAAAGGAAATAGACTTCCAGGAAATCTAGGAAGCTCAGAGAGTCCCAAAGAAGTTGGACCCAAGAAGGAACACACCAAGGCACATCATAATTACATTAGCCAAGATTAAAATGAAGGAGAGAATCCTAGAAGTAGCAAGAGATAATGGGACAGTCACCTACAAAGGAGTTCCCATCAGACTGTCAGCGGATTTCTCAAAAGAGACCTTACAGGCAAGAAGGGGCTGGAAAGAAATATTCCAAGTCATGAAATCCAAAGACCTACATCCAAGACTGCTTTATCCAGCAAAGCTTTCATTTAGAATGGAAGGACAGATAAAGTGCTTCTCAGATAAGATCAAATTTAAGGAGTTCATCATCACCAAACCCTTATTACATGAAATGTTAAAGGGACTTATCTAAGAAAAAGAATATAAAAAATAGGAACAGTGAAAGGACAGCAAACTCACAGTTATTAACAACCACACCTAAAACAAAAGCAAACCAAGAGGACAGCTAGATCAGGAGTGGAACCGTAGAAATAAAGAACACGTGGAGGGTTAGCAACAGGGGAGTGGGAGGAGGAGAAGGGTGGAGAAGGTACAGAAAAGAAGTAGCATAGATGGTAGGTAGAAAATAGGGGGAGGGCAAGAATAGTAGGGCAAATATAGAATCTAAAGAACTTGAGACACATGGTCATAAACTAAAGGGGGGGAATGGTGGGGGAGGGAATGTGCAGGGTGGAGGGGAATGAAGGAGGGGAATAGAAAAATTGTAATGGTATAATCAATAAAATATATTTTTAAAAATCTTTAAAAAATAAAAAATCACTGACATTTTAAACAAACAAAAAAAACAATTTATAATGGCAGGACCATTAAAATGACAAAGGAAAGGGAAGTGGTGTTTGTCAAGCACACACTATGAGTCAGGTTTTGTCCCCATTATCCCATTTAATCCCTGAAGCCTTATAAGGCCAGAGCTGTTTTGGAACAAAACACAGAAAGGTGGAATGGTTCAAGTTGTAAGGCACCTCTCTAAATCCAATCCAGTTGAGTCCAAAGGCTTAATTCAAAATATATTGGTATTTTTATCAACTGAACTTTCAATAGTGAATCCTAGAACTTGAGATCTGGGAGATGTGTCAGAGATCATCTAGTTCAACCCTTTTGTCTGCAGTGGAGGGAACAGTCTCAAGAGCTGAAGGCAGTGCCCAAAGTCACAGTAATGCTTGTTTGCTTCTGTATTCACATACTGCTATAACCAACTATCAGAAGCCTGGTACCCTAATTTGACACCCATTTATTATTGTTTCCCTGGGTCAGAAGTCAGGGCAAGATGAGGCTCAGCTGGTTCTTTTTTAGGGTCCCACAAGACAAAATCAAGGTGTCAACAAGCTTGCTGGACCCTTCCAGGGGTTCTGGGAAGATTCCCCTTCTAAGCTTACTAAGTTTATCAGCAAAACTCATGTCCTTGTGATTGTAGGGCCCAAGTCTTCATTACCTTGAGGGCTGCATGTGCCCTTTTCTCAGTTTGAATCTCTCCACTCTTCCTTCTGCCCTGTCTCTCTGATTTCAATTGGAGAAAGTTCTCTGCTTTTGGGCACTTGTATCATTCAACTGGGCTTGCCTAGACATTTCAGGAAAATCTTCCCATTGTAAGATCCCTAACCTTGATTACATCTGCAAATAACATGGTCACAGGTCCAAATTAAGGCATGAACAACTTTGGGGTCCATGTTGCCTGCCACATTATAGTTCTGACCAAAGCCACCCAAATCAAGCACAGTGTGTTGGGAGCCACAAGGCTTCATGCTGGAGGCTTGTATCAGCTGGTGTGACACCCCCACTCCCTTCCACCCAGTGGAGAGCAGGAGAACCATGGCGCACCCTGGTTTCCTTGGTCTTTGGGGCCTGTGGTGGTAGTGCGCCTTCATTCTGGGAGGGCTGCTGCAAATCCTCAGAACATTCAACAGAAAGATGTGTAAATATGAATACCAAAAGCCTATTGCAATATATTCATTGGTATGTTAATGAATTCAGTCATCCAATAAATATTTATGGAGGGCTTACTGCAAGAGGCAATGCGAAAAAGATTTGTGGACTTGTAGCAACTTTGAATTATTCATAAGGCAGCTCCCTTGATTAAAAAAAAGAACTGAATTGACCACATTTGGGCCCTTCCACAGGTCTACATTCACGTGGCTTGTGTACATGGAAAAGCCTCAAGGGAACTGGGTTTGGTGGTGAAGTGACCATACCTACGCCACAGGTAGATGGAGGTTGGGCTAAGGATGGCTGACCTCTACAAGTGGGAGAGGACCTGTGATTGCTGGCACTGTTGTTCTTGTCCAGGCACCAAATCTTTCCATCCAGGTACCCAGTATGAAGGTGTAGGCAGGAGGGCAGTTGTCTAGCAGGACACAAACAAGGCTCTTTGGTAAGGCCAACCAGTATATCCTGCTTAGAGACATGTGTGTGTGACCACTGCTCATATTCTACCAGAGCCTTTGCAACTGTTATTCAAAGCTACACACGCTCAGAGTATCAGCTCATCTCCTAATGGGCTGACATACGAAAATCTGAAATTATCAAAAAAGAACTTACAGGATAACTATTCACTTTTCAAAAAGATCCAGCATTCATTTTGAAACATCTTCAAATGGCAAATCATGTTTAAATTTGGTTTAATCATGTTTAATCATGGTTTAATTTAATACCAGATTCAGATTTGTAAATCTGGAAGTGGCTTGAAATCCAAACTTTTTCTTTTAAAACAAAAAAAAAATGGGCCCAGAGAGGCAGAGTGACTTGCCCAGGAGTATAGCTAGTTGGTACAGGCAGAACTTGAACTCAGAACCTCTGAGCATGTGCCCTGTCTCCATCACCTTGCTCTGCCTTTTACAGCAATACTTACAAATGGAAGTTTATAAATTAATAAATTGTGCACATGGATATATTATGTGCCAGGTTTTATTAAACCAGGATCTCACTTCATACACAAGCACCGGGAAGAAGGGAGTGCTGGCTGACTGCCAAAAGAGCTGGTTTCTAGTACCAGGTCTACAGTTAACAAACTGTGTGATCCCAGGCAAGTTGTTCAACCTTTCTGGGCTTCATTTCCCTTGTATGTAAAACTGACTAAAGCTTAAAGCTTTTCCCATTTCCAATATTGATGACTAAATGCAAAAAGCCTTGCGGGATTAGCTACATGCCACATGCAAATTAGAAATATGGAAGGTTTGGGGCTGAAAATTGCTGGCTTCATTTGTTCTGTGCAAGGAAGGCAGCTGAAGCAGAGGTCTTCACAGCCTGCACTAAAGGACACCCAGTCCATGATGAGATGCCCCTTCCCAGTCCATAGAACACACAGCATGAGAGGTGCAGGAGCCCCTGGGTTGGAACAAAGGAAGTAGGTGGTTCAAACAAAATGTTGGAGAAAACAAGAGTCTACTCACCCCAGAGACCTCATTTCTATCACCACATCCCTATGGCTGCTGCACACTGGGCCCTATGAGGCTTCTCAAATTACCAGAACCAGCTGTCAGCATAATTTCCAGTGCCCTCTCATCCTCATCAAGGGTGCAGAGGGATGGCAGCTGTGCTCAGAGTGTTGCACTTTTTACCTGGCCCAAATTCTGAGACATGAGACAAGCAAAGTAGAGGCACACCCCAGAGTCCAGCCCACCCACCTCTGCCTTCCGGCAAACACCATCCTCAAAGACTGAAACAACTCCCAATGTCTCTCCACTTGACCTTCACTTTAACTCCAGGAGATAGATATTCTTTCCATTTTATAAATGAGAAACAGAGACTCTGTGAGGTGACCTGGCATTCCTGCTCACAATTGCAGCCCCTCCCTGGGGCAATGTCAGTCTATGCACAAGGGCCTGTCAGAACGCAGCATTACGGCAGAGGCCCCACAAACATCAGAAGGCACAACAAGAGGAATCTAGGAAGACACCTGGTGCCCACCATTTATACATTGTGCATAATGAGAGACGCCAAAAATACACAGAAGCTGACAATTTAGTGAGAAGACATATCTGAAATACTCAAAACTCACAAAAGATGGTAACCAAGTCCTAGCTGGCTTAAGAGTGCTGGCTGAGGTGCAACGGAAGGTCAGAGAAGGGGGAAGGGTAGTAAAGACTGCATCCTTACCTGTTATCGCTCACAATTGTAACACCACTTGCTTGGCAAAAAAATATATGTATATATGGCCCCAGCTGGTGTGACTCAGTGGATTGAGTGCCAGACTGCAAACCAAAGGGTCACCAGTTAAAGTCCCAGTCAGGGCACATGCCTGGGTTGCAGGCCAGGTCCCTGGTAGGGGGTGTGCAAGAATCAACCACACATTGCTGTTTCTCTCCTTCTATTTCTACCTCCCTTCTCCTCTCTCTAAAAATAAAATAAAATAAAAATTTAATTTAAAAATAGGTATGTTGAATCCCAAGACAGTAGTAATAAATGCTGTTCAATGACAAAAGTGTTTTTATTACTCAGAAAATATTATGGTTTCCACTTTAATATTTACCCTCTCTATATAAAAGCAGGGCACAAAAAGGGGGAAGATGGGGCTTTTTAGGATGATTTTTCCCCCAGTTATGATTGTGGCTTTCATTACCAGTAGTGGGCTTGAAATTCCACCAGCACAGGTGGTTACTCTGATATTTCCCAGAAAAAGCATTAAGCAAATAAAAAGAAAACCACCTTTTAAAAGCAGAAAATCTCTCAAAGGTAGTAACCAAAATATTTAAGAAGGTAACGCCTTAAAGAAAGATTTAAGCATATTCAATGAATGGAAATAAGATGCTCAGCCCAGATGAGTCAGAATTTAAAGATTAGCAGAGATGGGAAGGGAGCCTGTGTTTATGAATGAAACTATCTCCAAGCATACTCCCCTGCCCTCTAGGAAACCAGTGTGGGGCCACTGGGGGCACACGTGGCCTCCTTGCACCTTTGCCACATCCTAACTAAATGCAGAAGTGAGGTTTCCCTGTATGGTTATAACTGCAGCTATTAGCATGAGTCTGGGCCTACCCCCGCAGATCACATTTTGAGGAAACTGAGGAAGGAGTCCTATCCTGTGTGGCCTGGGTAAGAATGAAATGCACAGAATCGCTGAACTAGCAGAAACCTTGCAGGTTATCTGACCTGTTCCATCATTTTACAGAGAAGGAGCATGAAGGAAAGTAATGGGCCTGAGATCTCCCTGTGGCTTAACGACAGAGCTAAGACTAGGACTCAGATCTTTAGGACTGCCAGTCCACAAAGGCACCTGGTATTTTCAACCATCAACAGAAAAGCCCAGTACAAGCATAGGCTTTGCTCAGTCCTGCTCCAGCCCCTCTATATCCATTCCATTTCCTTGCCATTTCCCCTGGCTCCCTCTCTCTTCTCTTCTTTCCACCTTCTCTCTCATGCACATGGCCTGGGGATGTCTGCCTGTCGCTAGACTGATCCCTGTGTAGTACAAACTATTCTTGTTATATTAACAATGGCTGGACTTTTTTCGAACAGACCTAGTATACTCATCTTTGAGACTACATGATTGAAATCTGTGATCATATCTTTATTATATACAAACTACTGAGAAGTATGGAAATTAAGAATGAGCTACTACCATACTGAGTGAACTTTTCCGTGGATAAGCTAGGGCTATCCAGTGATGCTTCCAACTGCAAAGTATTTCCTGGTGCCCTTTGGGGCAAAATGGATCTTGCCTAAGCAGCCTAGCTCTGGAGACAGGTTTTCATGGGCTGTTCATATATTTCATATAAAAAAGTTCTATAGAAAAATAAGTTCAGAGAATACTGAGTCAAACAGAGAATTTGGCTTGCCATATAATAACTGGTCAACTTTCATCCCTCACCCTGTCAACAACAAGAACCTTGGGGTAAATTGAGTTAGATCTCCTCTAGTTACAGGACTGACTGAGAGCAGAGCCCCTGATTATTGAAATCAATCGGTCCCATGCCAAGGGAGAGACTGGTTCTGGAATGCAACCTGAGCTATAAAAATACACTGAAATCTCCGTGACATTATCATCCTTTCTCTTATATCTCTTCAACCCAATCACTAATCCCAAAGCTTAACAACCGGGTCTGTCTCTTATCAACTGAACACCTAGTTATACCATTTTGTAGTATATGCAGATAAACCGAAAGATAGATGCTCTGCATACAGAGACATCATCTCTCCTCCTTTCCTAAATGGATCAAATGAGGCACAGATTTTAAATTGGCTATAGCAATATTCTTGTAGGTATATCTTTAGATAGTATGGTTCCTAAAGCACTTCGTCAGTTGTTTGTGAGAATGAACCTACATTCATTTTTCCCTCTTCTAGAACATTTAGTGTTTCTCTGGCATCCCCCTGCCTTCCTCTCACATGCCCGACTCTTTCATTGTTTGCTATATGGAAATGTCTGCAGTACGTTTTATGTTGACCAAAGGAGTAAATAAGTGAGAGAATGGTGACCTGTGGAAACTGGAAGACATTTCTTATAGCAGCTCTTGCTCAGGTCTCCGGTCTCAGAATATAAGGCAAGTATCCACCCCAGCCTTAAATCTGAATAGGCTTCAGCAAAGCCAAATCTGCAGCTGTCATTCTCATTTTTAGGTTTTTCACATTTTATGGCTGTTTTCCAAAGCACGAAGTGATTCTTAAAGTCCTAACATTAAGGTGCTCAAGTAAACCCTGGTTGGTCTTAGCGTGGTGCCTGCTACTAAGCAAAGTGGGTGGAGTGGAGCCAGTGAGACCAACTATAGAAGTAGATGTATGCCAGAGAGAAGTCCAGTGGTAGACTGATTTCAGAACAAAGAGCAAAACATTGTTACCCTGCCCTCTAATCAGACTTGTCTCCCGCTCAGCTGTTTGTGGATAGAGCATGAAACACTAGCTAGAGGACAAGGACATTGAGAGCAAGGGCTGTATTTCTATACCTGTGGGCACTGCCACACACAGTAGGAAACCAAGCAAGTTTGCTGAATAAATAAATATGAAGATTCCTTTGCACTTCTATGTTATAAGCTCAATATGAGCAGAGGCTAATGCAAACTTAGTGATTCTTGTATTCCAGTGCCTAAAAGAATACTTATCTTGCCACAACAGAGTAACAAGAACCAGATTTACCTTCTCATCTTAAAAAATTAAAATCCTGGACAATGTATAGAAAACAAGGTTTCTAGATATTGGACTACCAGCAATACAAGATAACAATCCCTGAGAGGAGGAAAACAAACAAAATGAGCCCTATGATTGTCTCAGTTTACCACCGAGAGAGAGTTCCAGGCTGCAAGGCAGAAGGGGAGTCTCAAATTGAGCCCTACGTAGTCTCACCAAGTTGAGGAGACAGCTGACAATTCAGGGAAGCCAAGGTGGCTGGAGCTCACAGAGCACAGGAGCAGCCCACTGGCCAGAGTGGACAATGTCCCCATATACAGGCCATCAGATATAGCAAGTATCTCAGGAGTAAGGAAAATAAGTTCTAGACCAGGGGCTACTCTGGTCCCACCAAACAAAGTTTAAAAACAATACTCATAAGGATCAAATAGCTTCCAAGTAACTTAATCACACACCAGAACAAAGCCTAAAGTGACCTAAATGTATACCAAAAACCCAGTGTCCTACAAAGTAAAACATATGATAGACTAAATGTCTAGCATCTAATCAAAAATTACCAGCCATGCAAATAAACAGGAAAAAAAAACATGAGCAAAAAGAAACACCAATCAATATACACAGACTTAGAAATGACCCAAAGGATAGATTTGTAGACAAGAACATTAAAACAATAGTTGTAACGATATTCCATATGTTTAAGAACTTAGAAGAAGGCCAGTTACAAATATGTTAAGTAGAGTCATAGGAGATACAATAAAGACTCAAATCAAACTGCTACACGTAAAAAAATAGAATATCTGAAATAAAAAAATACATTGGGTGAAATTAACAGAACTGCAGAAAAATTGAACCTTAGTAATATAATCTCATATGAAACACTGAATAAGAAAAAGACTAGAAGTTCACTGAGTTGTGAAACTTAGAGGCTTAACCTGTATGTAACTGGAATCTCCAATGGCAGGGGCAGAAAAACATTGAAAAAATAATAGCAACATTTTTTCCAGATTTTATGAAAACTCTAAATCCACAGACTCAAAAACTTCAAAAAACTCCAAGCACAAGAAATATAAAGAAAACCACACCACGGCACATCATAATCAAATTGCTTAAGACCAATGGTGAAGAGAAAGAAAAGTCTTTCTATTTTTAATAAGGAAATAGTTTACTTAGAAGTTACACAAATAGTAGAAAGGCCATTGGAGCTTAGGAGAAAAAGGGAATGAGATACACACCTTGAGGGAGGAAACACGGAAGAGAGGCGTGGCTGTGTTCCCGGAGAGAAAGCACACCCTGGGGAAAGGAGTAGCACACTCCATGGTGATAGATGGCAAGGGAAATTCTTAAAAGTAATCAGAGAAAATTGACACAGTACATACAGAGGAAAAAAGATTCAAATAACAGCAGTTTTCTCTTCAGAAACAAGGCAAGTCAGAGTACGCTGGTTCAACATCTTTAAAGTACTGAATGAAAAAAACTGTCAACCTGGAATTCTATATGCAGGGGTGAAAAACTTTTAAAAATGAAGACAAAAATAGGCCTTTTCAGGCATGTATAAATGTTACACGGACTTATCCCCAGCAGATCTGCACCACAAGAAATGGTAAAGGAAATCCTTCAGGCAGAAGAAAAGTGACACCAGATGGAAATCTAGATATACACAGATGAAGGAGGAGCACAGAAAGATAATCATGATAACATTTTATAAAAAATTTCCCAGCAGAATCTGATGTTTTGCTCTCCTTTTCTCATACCCCAAAGTAGGAAGGTTATACACTGAACTTAAGAGATTTTATGAAAATAGTAATCTACTAATATTTTTAATACCCCCCCAAAAATGTTCAGTGAGTCATCACTGATAGCTCATTGGAAATATGATTAAATGTGCGGGGAGGGAGGGAGGGGCAACAACATAATACAATATTAGAGCCAATATTCATTTACCATATGAGCTGACTGTTGACATAACATTTCCCCTTCACTTGCAAGAACTACTATGTCCTTCAAGAGTCAGCAGAAAGCCGCGGGCCTCCCTTCTGAAGACTGCACATTCACCAGCCCCTCCTTTCCTGGGTATAGTAGTTAAGATGAGCCTTTACAATCTAACTTTCGAAGGTTGTGGCCTCCTTTCCAAGGTCTTATAACAGGACTGTCAAACTTACCTTCACTGAGGGCTACATCAGCCTCGCTTGCGGTTGCTTTCAAAGGGCCCAATGTAATTTTAGGACTGTATAAATGTGACTTAACAACTAAATGAGAGCTCAGTGCTGCTGCCAGGTGGATAAAACAAGGTGAAGGGCTAGATTCAGCAGGCCTTGTGTTTGCCACCTGTCTTAAAGTGTATTGGACCAACACCCTAAAGGGAGCCCTTTATTGAATAAGTGCAAGACCAACAGAATGTTTCTAATGCCCACAGAAATGATTTTATTATCAAATAACAGTGGGGTTCAGCTGCCTGCCACTGAACAGAGGCATAAGACAAAGGTTGGTGAGGAAGGAAAAAGGTCTTTATTAAAATGCTGCACAATTTAGAGAAAATGAGGACCTGTTGGCTCCAGGCCAATCTCACACAGACAAAACCCAGCTGCCCCCAGAACCAGAAACAGTGTCCACAACCCCTGTTCCATTCATATCTGTCCTTCTGGAGCACAAGGCCACTAAGCATACTGGTATCTGGTAGCAAGGACTCCTGAAGGATCCCTCCCTGGAGTCCACATGGTTGGGCCAGCATGGTTATCACCATGCCATGGCTTCCCATGCCAGGATACAGAACCACTCAAAACTGCTGCAGCCAGCCATGCAGGGTCTCTGGCAGCAAGGACCAGTGCCCAAGGCTGACCCAGCCCCTTAGCCAGCAAGAGCTCCAGCCTGCATGTCTGTGCACAGATCCCAGAAGAAAGGAGCAAGTGAGGGGAGGAAGAAGTTGCGTGTTTCTTTCTACCCTCCGTTTAAATGTCCTAGTCCAAAATAGTGCCTTTCTTGGGTTGTGCCACACAGAGTCAAGACAGCCAAGCAATTTCATGACAGATTTGTCCAACAGTTATCAAGGAGTGTCAAAACAACAGAAATTCTTCTGGCATCAATTTTTTACTTGTTTCTAGTGAACATGCTCTGTGGATTTTAGGTTTTACCTTTGCAATACAAATGGTGCCCAATCAAGACAACAGTGAGCTCACTTACAATTTTGTACAACTAAAAATAATAACTTTCTGAAGTTTTCACATTTGAAATCTCTATAGTAAATAAATGGTGGTAAGAAGTGTCTGAAGTGTTCTAAAGAATGATCTTCAGTTCCACCAGAGTGAGTCCTAGCCCCTGGAGAGCATAATCCTACCTTACATTTCCAGGAGCTGGTGAGTTGGATATGTCACGGGCTTGGAGTGTGTCTGGAGCAGGAAAAGGACCCTCAACAGGACAGAAAAGGGGCTGGCTGAGCTGACCTTCCTCAGGCTAAATAAACGAGTTCTTTGTGGTCATTATTTTAATTAGATAATTTAATCAGTTTTGACGTGCTTTCTATATACAGACAGGAGCACACCCAGACTGCCTCAGGGTGGGTGATCTTGAAAGGTCTGATATTTCCACTCACTCCAGGATACAAAAATAAGGAAAAGCTAGGAAAAATTTTATTAACTCTTTTTTCCTTCATGCAGTACCATTAAATTTTTTCCAGAGGACTAGAGAAGAGCAGAATCGTTGGAACCAAATTTTTTAAAGGAAGTTATTCATTTTTCCTAATCTTCATAAAAAGCAGTTTCTGCAGAAGACCCCTCCTCCTCCATCTCAGCCACACCCTCTGTGACCTTCCTAGAGGAAGAGGAGGGAGAGAAGGAAAAGGAAAGAAAGAAGAGAAGGGGAAGGGCAGAGGGGAAATACAAAGGAAAGTTAGGATGCTTTAGTTTTTAGAAAAGCATAATAAATAGGAAAAAGCAATACATATTTTAACAAGTTTCTTCTTTCTTTTCAGAGGCAACATAATACTCTTGTAGAAAAAAGGGAGCAAAGAAATATAGTGCCCCCTCCCCCAAAAAATATAGTCCCAAGTCTGAATTATTTCTCAGGAAGATTTATTGTTTCTATTTATCCAAAACTCTTTTTACGTGAAGGTGGTCCCCATATTTGGTTTCCCTTTGTTGCTGTTAATGGACATCTTCCTGGACCTGGCACCCTCCCTCCTAGGCCCCTCCCCACTACTGTTCAAAAGAGATATGTGTATTACAGTGTCAACACTTCCCATTAATCTGGAAGGGTTCATTGTTTTTTACCCTAGCAATGAAGGCCCTGAACTTTCATTTGCTTTCTTGCTACTTTAAACTCTGAAGTGTCTCTTACAAAATAAAGTCAGTTCGTAGATCTGTGTGCATAATCCCCTCCAAATTCTTTTCCCTTAGAACAGCTCCCACAAGGAGTCTGTGGAAAAGTCTGTTCTCTTTAAAAAATGTCATATTCAATAGTTTTTACATTCTGAAGAGTAATTATTTGTGACTTGAATATACCATAATTATTTTCTCCCAGTTTGTGGCTTGATTTTCACTTTATTTTTAGTAGTTTCTGATGAACAAAATTTCTATTTTTAATAGGAGCCAAATTTATCATTTTTTTTTTATTTATTGCGTGTACTTTTTTGTGTCTGGATGAAAAAAATTCTCACCCCAAAAGGACATAATGATATGTTATAAAATTTTCTAGTGTCTTAATATTTGTAAATTTCTAATAGTTGTAATTAGTTTTTGTTATGGTATCAGGTAGGCTATTTTTTTCAAATGGATAATTATTTGTCCCAGCTGCTCTTACTGAACGGTCCATCCTTTTCTTACTCATGTGCAATGAAATCTATGTCATTTATCGTTTTTATATTGTATATATGTCCATAAAGAGGAAATTATGTACACCCCAAAGAAATAGGTATGAAAGAGAAGGAAGAAAGAGAAGTCTGTCTGTCTCCCTCTGCTATGTTAAGAGCAGCTATATGGACTCAGCCCACACCAGCTGGTAGCATAGTAACAATGCAACCTCAAATGCAGTGACAACACCACCCCTTGGGCAGAGTCTGATGCAGGGACTGGAATAAAGAATATAAAACTTAATGCTGATTCTGATGCAGGCAGTGGTGCGATGGCAGACCTTGCTACCACAATTGTTGGCTACACGCTGATTGACACTTGTCAACTAAGAAAATTTCATGAAATCCTCCTCCCTTTTCATTTTTCTGCCAAAAGGGAGCCCATACAGAATTACAACAAACAGGATATTGTTTCTCTGTTAAGTTCCAGGATTTGATTTGGAGATATGAATTCAGTGCATTATCATCTTCATCATGTTCTAATCTATTCTTAAAAGTCACATTGAGTGACTCTGAGATGCCATCAACCCACTTGGAAACAAGGAGACTGGGGCAACGTAGCTTCTGCCCTGTTTTGGCAAAGAGACAGTGAGCCACCTGGATGAAAATACATTCTTTAAATTTTTATTTTATTTATCTTTAGAAGGGAAGGGAAGGAGAGAAGGAGAGAAATATCAATGTGTGGTTGCTTCTGGTGCATCCCCTGCTGGGAACTGGCCCCTGCTGGGAACTGGCCTGCAACCCAGGCATGTGCCCTGACGGGGAATCAAACCATAATCTTCTGGTTCGCAGGCCTGTGCTCAATCCACTGAGCTACACCAGCCAGGGGTAAAATATTTTTAAAATATATAACCTTTATTATATTTTTCCCATTACCATTGAGTCCCCTTAAATCCCCTTCCCCCAACAATCAACACCCTGTTGATGCTTTCCCAAGAAGTTGAAATATCCAGAGAGAAACCTCTGGGGACAGGCTGGGGGAGGTGAAGACAGCATGGAGAGGAGGAGCTCCATCACTTCAAAGCCAGTTTTCCGACCCTGTGATGAAGGAAGTTCCATTCTTTCCCACATGTCTCTGCCTGGCTAAATATAAATCCATCTTGGTTTATATTATACTGCCTCTAATTGAATCACATTCTTCATTTGTTTAATTCAGAAACAATAAGCCATCCTGAGCACTCCCTGGGAAGCCTGCCATGGCTGTGGTGGCCGGGTTCCCAGGCACGTCCGGCTGGGGCCTGCCACCAACATCATTCCAAGAGCACTGGGGAAAGATGGTGGGGGTTGGGGGTGCTCCACTGTAGAACCCATACAGAAGATGGACCAATTTTAAGAAACTCATTAACATAATTTGCAACACCAAGGAGACTAAGAGAAAACCTAATAATCACCACTAGATGTCCAATAAGCTTTAAGAGCATTACCCTTCATTCCTGACTTTTACCAAAAGCAGACTGTACTTCTATGATGTGCCAAATATCTACCTCAAGGCAAAAGCCAACATTAGCTCACCTCCAGTAGTGGACTACTCGGGGCCCCTTCATGAAAGGACAGGAATAAGACAAGTATGTCACCAGCACCCTGTTGTCTAGAATTATGCTGGAAAATATTAAAAGGGAATAAAGGGAGGAGATTTTTAATGGTCATTATTTGTAAGTAATATGATTATATGCCAGAAAACCCAAGAGAGTCCATTAAAAACTAATAAAATTCGAATTTAGTAAAAACCTGGTCATAAATTAGTGTATAAAAAGCCACTAATTCAAGATGGTCTTGGTTTATGGTTTAGCCTAAGGACTTTTATTTCATTCATTTGGCAATAGCTATAAACCTACTGTGTGCTAGTAGGGGTCTAGGCGCTCAAGACTCAGCAGAGAACAGAGCGCAGCCCCTCTTCTCTCATGCAGCTCACTTTATTGGGGGGAAGGGTGGAAAACAAAAGAATTAATAGATACATAATATCCACGTGGTCAGATGTCTGTGGTGGAAAATAAAGCCAAGTGAGGCACCAAAAACAGGAGAAGAGCTGATCTTTTTGAAGGAAAGACAGAGAAGTCCTCTGTGCAGAAGTGACCTTGGTGAAATCCTAGGAGAAGAACTTTCAACAAGATACTGGAGAATATCCCACAGAGAGGGCATCAGGGGCCCCTTTAATGGGTCTGAAGAACAGTGTAGTGGGTAAGGGAAATGTCAACAGAAGATGAGGCCAGAGTTCACTTGGGGGAAAATCCTACAGGGCCCAGGAGGTCATGACAAGGACTGTGGTTTCTACTCTTCAGAGAGTTTTCAACACAGGAGAAGCATGATCTGACTTTCTTTTAAAACAGAGTAAGATATAGACCCTGGCTGGTATGTCTCAGTTGGTTGGAGCATTACTCTGTAACCAGAGAGTTGCAGGTTCAATTCCTCATCAGGGTAAATACCTAGGTTGCAGGTTTGATTCCTGGTCCAGGCACATATGATCCCCAATCTGGGTGCATGCAGGAAGCAAACAATCAATGCTTCTCTTGCACATCAATGTTTCTCTCTCTTCCTTCCTCTCCTTCACTTTCTATCCCTGAAAGCATTTTTTTTAAAATGCCCTCGGGTGAAGATTTTTTTAAAAGAGAGAGTAGGACATAGTGAGGTACCACTTCACACACATTAGGAGAGCTACTACCAAAAAAAAAGACATTAAGTGTTGGCAAAAATTTAAAGAAATTGGAATCCTTAGGCACCATTGGTAGGAATGTAAAATGTGCAGCCACTATGAAACACAGTATGGGGATTCCTCAATACATGAAAAATAAAATTACCATGTGATTTAGCAATTTTATTTCTAAAAGAATTGGAAGCAGGGACTGGAAGAGATACTTGTACACCCATGTTCACAGCAGCATTGTTTACATTTAGCCAAAAGTATAAGAAAGCCAAGTGTCCACTGACAGATGAATGCATAAACAAATTGTGGTACACCCACATACTGGATTATTCAGTCTTAAAAAGGAAGGAAATTCTGACATGTGCTACAACATGGACAAACCTTTAGAACATTATGCTAAGTGAAATAAGGCATTCATAAAAGGTCAAATATTGTATGATTCCACTTACATGAGATACCTAGAATGGCCAAATTTATGGCCAGAAAGAAAAACTGCGGCTGCCAGGGACTAGGGAGAATGGGGATATAGTGTTTAAGGCATACAGAGTTTCAGTTTTGCAAGATAAAAAGACTTATGGAGATGGATGCTAAAGATGATTGCACAATAATGGGAATGTAATTAACACCATGGAATTGAACACTTAAAATTGTTAAGAAGATAAATTTTATGTTCTATGAATTTTATCACAATTAAGAGAGGGGGTGAAAAAGAAGCAAGTTTGGGTTAAATAGTCTTTATTAAAATGTTGTTTTATATATTATTTGGCTCAAGTGGGCTAAGCTGACAACCCCATTCATTGATGCTCAGGTGTCTGCAGTGGGCACCTCAAGTAAGCATCCACCTGCAGAAGGCAGTGATAAGGTACAATTCCTTATGGAAATGTTGCATGCTGCACAGGCCAATACTGAAAGGTAAATTGTGCACATCAGCTCTCTTCTGGAGCCAAGCACAGCTCACTGTCCTATTCAGAGCAAACACCAGGCTCTCCAGTGTTTGAACGGCAATTTAAATCTTTATAGCAATCTTGAAAATGGCAAAGGGACGTCTCATTCATAACTCCCAGCAGAACTTTTAGTGATTCTCTGCTCTATGTCTTTCTCAGTGTGCCTTCCCCACACACGGGGTGGCAGCCTCACTCAACCATTCCTTCCTGTCAGATGCCAAAGAAAACTCTCTCTAGCCAGCCTGTTCTGGCTGTGTCCCCGTCCTTCCTCTCCAGCTGATCTGAATCTCACATACACCTGGCCCTCATCTACCACAGACAGAGCCACGCCATTGAGTCTGGGCCATTTCAATTTTCCTCAACCCAGCAAAGCAGAACAAAGCCAGCAAAGACAGACTTCTCTTTCCCACACAGGGATCAAGGAGCTGTAAATACTCAGACATCCTCCCTTGTGTAAAGCATTATAGGTTGCATTGTTGCATTTTCCTCAAGGTGATCAGAGTTTGGGAGGTGGCAAGCAAGATGTTTCAGAGATCACACAGGCTGAACTATGAGAAGTGTACTGATCGCCATCCCCTAATATGGTCAAGAAATAGCTTCTAGGGCCACTTCACCTGTACTAAGACAACACGAACCTTCAAAGCCACCCCACACGCCTCTGTTACTGAGCACTACACTGGACAGAGCCCCTTTGATGTCATCTGTCTCGGAGTCTCTCAATTTGACCTTTGACTTAAGGGAGCCCACTTTCTTCCCAAAGCCCCCTTGTAGTGCAACAAGCTCTTTGCAAACTAGATTGTACTATCAGACTATAGAAATGACCTGTCCTTCCAGAACCATATATCCTTCAGATAAACTATGAAATAAAATTAAATAACAAAAAGTTATCTATTAAAATTCCATTGGTACCAGTGAAGGGTTCCATGTTTGTACTATTCTGTTTTCCAAAGAGATACATATAAGAACCTTCTAAATTTGGGGCACTTGTGGACTCAGAAGCCAGGCTGCCCCTGCCCTTTGCCATCAGAATGTCTACTGTCTGGGCTAAATATGGAAGCTCAGGTGAGACCAGATCCCTTCTGGGCACCTCCCGTTAGGTCACTGCTGGTTCACATCATTGCAACATCTTCCAACTCAAGGCGAAGCCCTGAGTTTCTGTGGTTTGGGGTTTTCCATTTGATGTGGTTTTTGAAAATATAACTAATCCTTAAAGAGCATCTCTTATTTCAAACCACAGCTCAAGGCTATTTTCCAGGAAGAAGGGTAAACCCTGCTGTGAACTCCCTCCTCCCACTTTCATCTTACTGGCCAGTTAACTTAGTTTACCACCAAACAGAGCATTGGTGACAGAGTAGAGGAGGCAGAAGCTACTCAGGGAAAAAATACTGTCCCTGTCACCTACTTTCCTTTCCCAAGGCCCAGTCAGACCCCACCTCATGCAGTGGCCCTGGAGTCACATGCTGTGAACTATGCCCTGCAGGGTGCCTCTCCGGCTGCACTCAGGCCTCACTGCACCAGCTACAAATGTTTTTCCCATTTGAACTCTGGGCTTCTACATTCTACTAAAGGGAGAGAGTAGCAGTCTCCAAGAAAAGGAGAAAATAAAAAGCAATATTGGCTTATGGCCAACCAACAGCTGAAAGTTATCACTTTGAATTGTCACATTTCTCTGTCTTTGGATATTTGTTCTAAAAAAAACACACACATTTTCCCTGTAAAGTGATTCCATACTGTTTCTCACAGCAAATGTGAAGATTAAACAGACAACAATTCTCAATTTAAAGTTTTCTTTTTCACATAGTCACAGGAAGTGACTTTTCCATGTTGTATTTACATGCAGTGTAGTTTACAAACACTAACCCTACTTCTAAGCACCACCCAAACTTCTTACTAACCTAGTCTAAGCCACATCTAACCTTCCTCAGTGAATCATGACCCTGAATCCTCTTCATCAGGTTGCAGTTGTATTAGGGTGAGACTGAAAAATAGCAGAAGGTGTGGTGCTTGGATGCCACTCAGAAGAGGAGCCTCTAGCCAAAATCTCTATCGATGCCATCTTTCAAAATGAATATTGTGTGAGCATATGCCTGCTGCATATTAAGCAATTAAGCAGATGCTGCATTGGGTTAGGCCCTTGATATTAGCTCATTTTATCTTCACAACACTTCCAGGACACAAATCCTTCAGTTTTCATATAATCTCTGTATTTTATTAGTAGAATGCTGTTTATGACCCTTTATGTTGTCAGGCATTCTACCTACATGCCTGTATTATGTTATTCCTGAGATCTGAGCATCTTTGTTTCCATAGTGAGGTGGAGCTGATGCAGGGGACCCATCAAGACTTAAAGTGCAGGGAGAACTAAGGGAAAACTCATCCTAAGAGATGAATGAGCTGAGGTAAACACCTATGGCTGATAAGAAACAGTCATACAGACATGGCTGGTGATGATGCACTGCTGAGAGCCTGACCTACATACTGTTCTCCATCGAAGCCCTGTTGACACACATTTGGGGAAGGCCTGGGGTGGGGGGGGGGGGGAGGTGTGCAACAATTGAAGAACTGTTCTAAGATGTCCATGGGCTACAAACACTGGAAGCAGTAGGGCCAGTGGGATTGGCTGTGGTGATGGCAGCCCTGGGGGGGACATGAACATGGGTAGTTTGCTGATAGCCACTGGTTGGCTGTGAAGAAACATCAGCATGTCCATGGCCCTTAGCATCAGGCACTGTCAGACAATGATGGTGTGTCCGAGATGCTACCGCCTACCCAGGAAGCTCTTCAGAGTAAAACTGAAGAGAAGAGGTTCAGAATTCATGCAAACACTTTGGGGAAAAGGAGCTGTACCATATATTTGAGTTGCCCCAATATTTTTTGCAATGTTTCCTTGTCTTCACCAGGTTCCACTGAGACAAGGCCACTGGACACTGGAGGGCTGCAAATCTCACAGACACAGGTCTTCAGGGGGGTCTGGCCTCACACACCTCATGGAGGCCTCTTGTTTGAGCAATGGCTTCACTCACTCTAACCAGTCCTTTCACGGACCTTTGGATCAGTTCCTCAAGAAATTCGCTTTTTCTATTTTACATTTTATTTTCAATCCCAACCAAACTCAGGCTGAGTTCTCCAGGCCATCTGCAAACTTGGCTGCTCCCAATACCTGGTATCTCCAGGCTTAGCATCGATGTTTTAATTTAGGTTTAGGCTCAGTTATCTAGGTATCCTTTCTATACAACCAAAATCTCTCACATGTCACTTTGGATGATACCTTCTAAAAGTCTTTCCAAAATGTAGTTTCATTTTTCACCTGATTAAAAAGATAACACATGACTTCAAACAAGACAGAAAATATGATAAAAGAAAGCAAAATTACATTAACAAATTTCTTAATGCCAAACCAGTATTTCTAGTCTCTTCCATGTCCACAGGTCAAAGGGAAGTGAAGCTGGTTTGGTTTGGTCCCAGTTCTGTTAACAAGTCTCTGTGGAGGGGACACACATGGGCAGCCCCATGGGACACAGACCGAGAAGCATAGTTAGTCACACCAGCTCTGCCACCAGTTGCCAAGCTGCCGGCACCAACTTTGACTTGGAGAGTTGAGACCTGTACCTGTAAAACATGTCTGCACTCATTATCATAGCACTTGTGAAATGAGAGTTCTTAGCATTGCTATGACATCACCACTGTCATTTCCATGCCAATAATCATTCACATGCTATTCTAATATCCATACTTCTCTTTTGATTTTCACATTTCAGATTTGAAGGCAATGCTCATCTTCATTGTCAGGCTACTTCCCAAAGAGTGTCTGACACATGAAGGGATAACACCAGTTTGCTCTTTAGCCACTTAAAATACTAGGTGCTGCATCTCCATTCAGATCTGTTGTTTTAACTCAGGAACAAACCCAACAAATGAGACCACATATTGAAATGGAGTTTGCTGGAGGCTCTTGGGCTCCAGTTGCAGGTACCAAAGCATATCTACACAGAAAGGCTCTCTGCCCTAAGGTTTGGACAAAGAACTCTTCTCTTCATTGTATGTTATGAAGAGCCTGTAAAGATTCATATGGATTACTCAGCAGTGCCTGCGACTCTGGCCTGTGTTGATGGCTGAATGATACTAGTGTCATTGTTTTTAAAGCACAGCTCATAACATTGGCTAGAATCACTCAGGGCCAGTTAATCAGAAGGAAGAGGTGATAACGGAATCTTTATCATATAGAGTTATGTGATAAGATGCAGACATAATGAGAACTCTTTTCTTCTGGAAAAGATTAAAGACATAAAATCCTGGCTTAGGAAGAAAGGACTCTTTGTCCTGCCAAAACAAAGTGACTGATGTCTTGATTTAGGCAGAACAGGAGCTGATGCTGTAGGATTGAACCCCCACCTGTGGGTTTGGGGAAATTATTTTCCATTTCCAGGGTTTATGAAGCACCACTTAAAAGAATCTGAACTCTTTTGGAGCTGGCCTTCCTCCTGGGGGAAGCAGGACCACTCAGAGATAGGACCAGGGGGCTGGATCTTCCCAAGCACAGAGAAGAGGCCAAAGGAATGCCCCCTGAGATGCTTTCCTAACACCCAGTTTCAGGGGGCATGCAGCCTCAGTAGCTTTCCCAGACAGGCACACGTCATCCAGAACTAGCTTTCTGCTGGTCCTCTTCCATGGAAACTGTTCTGGTTTCCCTCCCACAAGGATTTGTCCCGTGGATACTGTCAACCACATCACAGGAATAGAAAAAAAAAAATCCAGAGCTTTGGAACTTCTAGCCAGGAAGAGCGCATTTGTTCTTCCTCCACTCCTACATAAAGAGTTGTGTTGGGTGACTTCTCTCCTCTCAGACATTGGCTGTTGTGAGAGTTGGGTAAAGTTTGGGGTTGGAAGGCTGGGAACCTGCCAGTAACTCCTGGAGGAAAGTAATTTCCCTTTTCTAAGCCTGTTTCTTCACCTGTGAATTTAGACGATTAGATGAAAGGCTGACCCTATATCCCTGAAGGCAAGGACTACATCCATTCGGTTGACATTGGAATTCCAGCACATGCACAGTGCCTTGGCCACAGCAGGACCTCAATAAAAATTGCTGAATTAAATAATGAATACCTGAAGGAATGAAAAAACCTCCAAAGGGCTCCTTTGGCTCTCAATTCTGTGATTCTTGCCAGATTTTTTCAAATCATACAGCCTGCAAAATTTGCACTGAGCCCAACCCCCAGCAATTTTGTTCACTGCACAATGAGTCCACAAGATCTGCCTAGATGCTTAGATCTCTATGGAAATTCCCAGAGAAAAACAAGCAAGACTAAGTCAAAGGGAGAGAGGGACCACATTTAACAACCTCTAATTTCTAGGCCCCATGTGATTGTGGCATGCTCGAGATCTGGAGACAGAAAATGTGATGAAACTCACTTTTACCAATTAATCAGTTGCTTAAGCCCTCTGAGACTCAGTTTACCCATCTGTAAAGCTATAAAATGATGTAATAATCACACAGTCACACAGCATTGTTTTGATGATTAAATGAGAAAATATTTGAGATATTTTATAGCAATAAATGCAATCACATTTCAATCTTTGCTCTTTTATAGGCCAGTCATTATTTTCAAGGCTGGTCTAAGTGGACAGTACATAAAGAGCAATTACCAACACCTCTTGGAAATGTGACTGAATGGGACATCCTAGGAGTATGTCATATACTCTTCTGGTGCTCCCACTTTAGAATTTCTGAACATTAAACAAATCTTCCCAAATAACATTGTGATGTTTTCAGCTTACACAAATGAAGAACATGTGGATTCAATCCCATCACATATGTATACTATGACTTCAGAGGAACATCCTGGGGATGGCATGTGAGATTTGGAAAAATCCTAGGTTTAAAAAAAATACAAAAATTCAAAATAAAGGAAAACTAGTGTTTAATGAGTATGTGGTATTGGCCAGATACTTTATATATATCATTTCCCCTAGTCCTCTCAAAACCCCGTGGAATGGGGAGTGCTGTCGCTCATTTACAGTTTAGAGAGGATAAGTTATTTATAGGATGTCAAAGAGTATGCTGAAACTGAGACCCGAATCCAAATCTGACTGAGGCTAATGCCTCTGCAGTCTTCTCTACCTCACCACACTTCGCAAGAATACTTAGCAAAGAATGGGGTCACTACTGCCTTTCTATACATAAAATGTCACCTTCCATCAGAAAATGTAGACTCTCCTATATGGTCTTTGTGGACCTTAAAGACTTGGATATGGGTATATTTTCTTAGTCTCTCCTGGGGCTAACTCATAACATGGCCTCACTCAGAGATTTAATGTCGGTGACCACTGCACTAATGCTGAGACATAAACATGTGTCCAAGTGCATTTGCTTATTTAGTAAATATTTATATGCCTCAGGCACTTGGCCACATCCCAGCCGGGCTTATTGAAAATGCCATATTTGGAAGCTTTACATTGAAGCAGAAAATCTTTGATAAACACTGTGGAAATGACCATGACATTAACAAGGACTTTTTGGCCTTACTAGAAGAATCCAGATAGTTCTCCCACTCCTTTTCCAGGGGAACATTACCTGGCTGCCTTCCCATGGGAGGGAAAGAGACTGACCCCTCCTCCAGCCTTGTCAGAGTTTTCCCAGCAAAACAGGCAACACATCTGTCAAGACAGTGTCCTAGCTGAGCCTTCGATGAAGTGCACAAAGGAATGGCCTCCTGCTGTCTATTGCCACACCACAGATTCCTTAGACCCACAACCAGAGCTGAACACACAATCTGCACAGGTGTGTGAGAGGAGAAAGAAAGTGAATGGAAACTCCTTGTGATCTGTCCATGGGCTTTTTACATAGCGGTGGGCTTTTTACAACACCTTCTACAGACAAAGAGGAGAGGGAGTCTATTCAAGGTCAAGACTTGTAGACACAGCTTCAGTTTACCCTGTGTGCCAGGACTGAGGTATACATTGTGCTTGACTGTCCTGAGGCTATTCACTCCTCTCTGTTAGGAAATGTCATCTTATACACACACAAGCCTCATAGTTGCTTGATTACAAGAATTCACTATTAAATAGACCCAAGAGGAGTTTCCAAACACATTGGTGATTTAAAAAACCTCCCAGGAGGAAGATTTCTCAGTGTTGACATTTTAATATTTTACTTTGCATAACATCTTAGGAAATAGTTTTTATTTGCATTTATAGTCTATAAAGTATTTTCATTTTCATTAGACTTGTATAACCATCATCACAACTTTTGAGGTTGAAACTGTTATTGTTGCTGTTACTATTCTCATGTTTAAGATGTGAAAAATGGTGCTAACGGAGGTTAAGATATTTGCTAACATCCCTGACTTTGGTGTTAAAATTGTAACACAAATCTTTTGGCCAAAATCCTACAATTTTTTTTCTAGATCTCTCTTGGCATTTCTCTCAACCCTTGGCCAACAGCTGGCTGCAGGTAGGACTGTATGTTCTGTGGATTTGTTACTGAGCCCACTGTCAACATGGAATAGAAAATATATGAAGATTTTATTACTGAGCTTGTGGTGAACTTTTTACAAAATAATGAATAGATGAAATTAAACAATATTAAAGACAACCATGTCTATTTCTGCTGTTACCTTCCCATTATTTGTCCATGTCATTATAATCATCCTGAATTCACAATTCTCTTAAATTCACACTACATATGTATTTGTGTCATTTTTATTGGCCACGCAATATTTCATTTTATTCATGTACCATAATTTATCAAATCATTTCTCCATCTGGGGCTTTCAAGTTATTTTTTCATTTTTTTCTAAACAGAATTATAAGGTACCTGGTTCACGAAGTCCATGTGTTCCTGGCTGTGTCTCTTCTGACAAACTCAGTTAGCCACACAAGAAGAATTCTTGTTTGTACCTGAGCAACTTACTGAAAATTAAAGATTTTCAGAGCTCAGGCCAACTGAGCAGGATGCCTCTGGGAGTAGGAGTGAGAAATCTCAACTTTAACAAGCCTCCTAGTGATTGCACATACCCTACAGTTTGAAAACCATGAGTTATTTTTGTGAACCTAGACCCCATAGCCTTGGTGCTTTTCATTTGACTATCTGCATCTAGTTTAGGTGTTTAAATTTGGCATACACTTATAAAGTGTCTCTTGTCCTCATGTGCTCAGTAGATAAGGACAGGACTGGTTTATTTGGTGAGAAGCTGAAGATAGGCTTCATCTCAGCCTAAAGGGGAGGCAACTTTTGGTTCTTTAACAGGACTTTGAGCAGGAGTCCATTGAGGGTAAGGCTTTTGTCTGAGAGTGTCCCTGGCACTTTTTCCAACTAGCAATTACCAATTACAGCATAACTCTGTTGTAAACACTCAGAACACCCAACAGAAAGACAACATTAAGCACAACTTTTGCAATCAGTTTGCCACTGTGTGTGTGAGTGGTGTTATTAAATATAAAGGCTCTGCAAAAAATATAGATGGGATTTTCCCAAGATGGCCCCCAGAAGAACTCTAAAGAATGTTTCTGATTTTTTTCTTTATCAAAACATTCATTCAAATGAAACTTGGAAAATACTCCTTTGTAAAAAAGTCATACATCAAAAGGCTTTTTTGGCATTTAGAGCACAGCATTTGAAAGGTACAACTGTGGCATGAAATCTGTTAGCTCTTGGGTTTGTAGGTACAGATATAAGAGTTCACTCACTCAGATAACTGTGCTCATCCCTTTGCAGTATGAACCTGAGAAACCACTGCAATTTGAGTTCCCAATGTCAAAGTTACCCTTGCTCGATACATGGAAAGGCAAAACAGGAGAGCTAGGCTCCTTCAGGGTTATTCCCCTCATGGGCCAGCTTGATGTGTGGCAGCAGTGTTAAAATTTGTAAAGAAAACCCTTCTCGTTTTGGAGTCAAGCAGACTTAGATCTGAATCCCAGCATGGCATGATCTTGTGTGGATCAGCTAACCAATCAGCTAATCTGAATTTGCTTCTTTTTGTCCTATTTTATCAAAACATATTAGTACTGTGGTTCATTCACTCATCACCTTATTTCAGTAAAAAGTTATCTTAATAAAATGTTTACAGAAAGTACTAATGGGTTGATGTTTTGCCCTTTCTAGTAAAACATATGAGTTCTAGAAGTAGCCTTAAAGTCTTAAACCTTTGACTTTCAAAATAACGACCCCAGGTTTGGGGGCATGCTTTAACGCTACAACCTTCCCTCCTCTGCTCCTCCCACAGCTGCTCAACTTTGACTTGTTCTATTTAGCAGAACTCCACTTGCAGCCTTTATTTTAAAAAAGGGAAAAAGAAAAGTCCCACTGCTATGGTAGCCAGAATTCTAAAAAGCAGGCCTTTGTCCCAGGATTCTGTGCCTAATCCATGAAACCTGTGAAATAAGCTATTACTCACTCCCATGATTAGGTTATGTTACATGGCATAGCTGATCTTTAGGGTGATTATCCAGTGGCCCTTAAAAGTATAGCACTTTCTCTGACTGATGACAAAAGAAGGTAGAGAGATTCGAAGCTGAAGGAGAATTCAACATGCAGCTTTGCTGCTTTGACTATGAAGGAAGATATGATTATTGAGCACCAAAGATGTGCTAGGCGTTTGCCCGCACGCCTCCATGAAGAGTGACATCCATTCCCCTTTCATAGATGGAGGAAGAGAATTCAATAGAAATTAAGACATTTCCAAAGTGGAAACAGACTCACAGACGCAGAAAACAGACTAGCACCTGTTAGAGAGGATGGGTGTTAAAGACTGGGTGAAAAGGCAAAAGGATTAAGAAAAAAACCTCACTGTCACAAACAACAGTATGGTGATTACCAGAGGGAAACAGGGGAGGGGCTAGGCAGAAGAAGATAAAGAGGGGATAAATGGTGACAGAAGGAGACTTGGCTTGGGGTGGTGAACACACAATACAATATACAGATGATGTGTTATAGAATTGTACACCTGAAACCTATATAATTTTACTAACCAACATCACCCCAATAAATTCAATAAAATATTTTTAATTTCTCCAAAATCAAGTAAGTATAACTCAGATTCAAAAACCTAGTTCTCTTATTATAATTAAATAAATAAAGATGACCAACTCAGTGAAATACTTTTAAAAAGTTAATTAGGCAGGTCACAGAAACAAAAATAGAAATGGCAAAAAAAAAGATACTCCATCTCATTTAAAATTAATTACCTGCAAATTAAGTAAATGTTGTCTATTTATTAACATAAATATAAAGGCTAAATAATAATACTAAATATTTATTAGGATAAAATTTAGACATATTATTGATAAAAATGTGATTTAGAATATCCTTTTGGGTGTTCAATATGAGAGAACTTATCAAAATTTGAAATATACAAGCTTTTGACTCAGGAATTTCTTAGCTAGGAATTTGCCCTACAGATCCACTCGCAAAGTTGTGCCCATGTGTCTGTATCATGATGGTCACTGCAGTGTTACCTGTAATAACAAAAAAAAAATGGAAAACAGCAATCTAAATGTACAATAGGGCATGTAAAAAATTATGATTTACTCATACAATAGAATACCTATACAAGAGTTAGAAAGAATTAAAATAATCAAGAAATCATATTGCATGAAAGAAGCAAAATGTAAATTAGCATATCATATTATCTGATTTGTGCAAATAGTTTTAATACAGTACATTGGATGATGATATGTGAATGTAAATTCCCTGGAAGGATCCACAAGAAACTGTTGAGAATCATTTTCCTTTCGAGTGAAAGATTAGAAAATAAAGGGAATGGACTCACATGAACAAGTATAAAGGACACATGGACAATAACTAAGGGTGGGGGGTGGAAAGGGGAGGGAGGCAGGGAGCATGGGGTGGGGGGCGGGCAGGATTGGGAATATAAGACAGAAACCTGTACGTGAACAAGAATTAAATAAAAATTATATTTTAAAAAAAAAGGAAAGTATAGGGAAAACAGGGGTGAGGCAGGCTGGGATGGGAGTAAAAGACAGAAAATTGTACTTGAACAACAATTAAAATAAATTAAAAAATAAAAATAAAAAAAGAAAATAAGATGAATGTAAAGAGGATTTTTAACCTTTTTTTCAAATAAACATTAAAATATACATATATATGTATTTAAAATAGGTACATATTTTATTTTAAAGTATATTTATATGAGTAAATTATATTGATGTGTTTACTTGCTTAGGTATTTATGAATATGGTTTGAAAGAAAATTAACCCTGCACAATTCAGGGTCTATTCTGCAGCAGATTCTTGTTGCATAGGATAAGAAAGACATGAAAGAAAAGTGGTTAAGGAAAATTCTGTGGAGCTGTTTTGTGCTGGGTAATAGACAGAAAAGATGATGGTATGATTTTAATTCCCTTGTTCTCTCTTTCACTATATGTTTTTTTAGTTATTTTCTTTGGTTGCACCAGAGATTACAATATTTGAATTTATAACAACTTAGCTCAGGTTAATGCAAACTCTTTATTTTCAATATTATACCAAACTGTACATTTATAGCTCTGTTTCTTCCTCCCTCCTCTGTGCTGTTACTGTTATACAAATTGGAACTTTATATAGGGTCTGTCCAGAGGCTATCCAGCAATGTAATATGAAAAATAGACATTTATTAAAGAAGATACAAGATACAAGAAACATTACACATAGGACAATGACACATCAGTCCTCTTCAAAGTAGGCACCTTAGGACCTCACACAGTTCTCCCAGTTGCCATCAGCTGCCCCATCATATTTTCCTGAATCTCATCGATGGTCTGAAATCTCTACTCTCTCAAAGGTGATTTAAGTTTTGAGAAAAGTCAGAATTGCAGAGCACTAAATCTGGGCTGTAGTGGGGATGAGTCAGCTGGGTGATTACTGTTTCACAAAAAAATCTACATGAGACATGATACATGAGCAGGTGCATTGTCACGATGAAGCTGTCGATCACCAGTTGCCCATAGCTGCTGCCTTCTGATTCATCCAAATAGGTTCCACAGAGGAATGTTCAAGCTTAATGCAAAATTTGATGCAGATTAGTTGCTTCACTCGCTCAGTCATTTTGCATGTGAGGGCCACACAGTGTACATGTCCACTCAACAATATCTACCACCCCCACTGACTAGTATAGTGAAGTCGTGGTTGTTCACACATGCACATTCCAGTCCACTCTCCTTGGCTACCAGGTAACATCAATATTGTGAAAACTGTCCTCATTATATTATCAATGGTTGGACTTTTTCAGGACATTGTGTGCCCATCTATACAGACTTATAACTGTTTCCAACACAGTTGCCTTTTAAATCAGAGAGGAGAAAAAAGGGAGTTACAAACAAAAGTATATTTTATCACCTTTTATATTTACCTATGTAGTTCTCTTTACCAGTTCTTTTTATATCTTTTCTGTGGATTTGAGTTATTATCTAGGGTCCTTTCATTTCAGACTTAAGGACTCTTTTTTGTGTGGTATAGGGCACATATGCAAGTGATGAATTCTCTTCATTTTTGTTTATCTGGGAATGTCTTAATTTGTCTTTTATTTTAAAAGGATAGTTTTACTGAATACAGAATGGTTGGTTGACAATTTTTTTCACCACTTCAAATATGTCATCCACTTAATTGTTCCCACAAAAAAAGATAATTATGTGACATGACAGAGCAGTTAGTGAATGTAATGGCAATAAACATATTGTAATATACGTCTATAAAATCAACACATTATATACCTTAAAGTTACCTGATGCTGTAATCAATTATATCTCAATAAAAAATACATTTTAAAAATAATAATAAAAAATAATTTATCCAACTCTCTTCATGGTTTCTGAAGAGAAATAAAACTCCCTTTTTAATTAATTATCTCTTGTGTTAATTAGTTCCTTCTCTTTTGGTGCTTTCAAAATTCTCTTTTATATCTGGATCTAGAAGTGGCTCTCTGAGTTTATCTTAACTAGAAGAGTTTGTTGAGCTCCTTGTTTATTGCATTAATATTTTCCATCAAAAATGTCAAGTTTTGGGTCACTATTTCCTCAAATATTCTTCTGCCCCTCTTTTGTCTTTTTTTTTAATTTGGGACTTTTATTATGCTTATGTTTGTCTACTTGATGGTGTCCAAGAGGTCTCTTTACCTCTTCTTATTTTTCTTCATTCTTTTTTTACTTACTGCTCCTTAAACTGGAAAATATCAACTGACCTATCTTGTAATTCACTCATTCTTCCTTCTGTTTACTCAAATTTCCTGTCAAAATCTTCTATGAATGTTTTATTTCAGTTATTGAACTTTTCAACTCCATAATTTCCATCTGGGTACTTTAAAATAATTTCTATCTCTTTGTTGATAATGTCCATTTGCTATGACATTACTTTTATGTTTTTATTTAACTCTGTGCATGTTTAAAAATAGTTAATTTAAAGTCTTTGTCTAGGGGAGATCCAAGATGGTGTAGGAGTAAGTGGAAGCTACACTAACCTCATCCCAGGACCAATCTGTAATTACAACTAAATTGTAGAACAATCATCCTCAATAACCAACTGAACACTAGGCTAGAGAGAAGCCTTATAACCACACACAGAAAAAAGAAAACAGTTCATCAAAACAAGACTAATGGGGAGCACAGAGAAGGCACAAGAGGGCTGGCTGGGCTGCCAAAGATGGCAGCTGAAGTGCTGCAGGGATATTTCAGTGATTAGGTAGTTCTCCTGAGAAGTGTGTAGTATAAACCTCAAACTCGACTCCATAGCCTACAGCACCAGAACCAGGAAAGGAACTCAGATAACACCCAGCTGTGAAACACAGCAGGGTTTTTCTCTGCCAGGGAGAGAAAGCTGGAGACTTAGAGATCCTCTTAAAAAGCCAATGCACAAAATTTCACTTGCAGTCACTTAATCTGGGCTCCAACAGAGGGAGGATAGAGTGTACTACACTTGAGGAGAGTCTGGGGTCAGTGACTCTGGAGAGAGAACTGAAGGGACAGCCTCCAGGACTTCTGTACTGAGTCATTCTCCATACTGTAGGAGCCATCTTTCTCAGATAGAGCATTCCCCTAACTAGTGGCATCACCTGGAGGGGAAGCACTAGCCCCACCCACAGGAATTACTCTGTCCCACCACATGGAGCTTAAGCCAAGCTGCTTATTACAGATTAAAGCCATATCACTAATTAGTTTAACAACTAAGGTGATCTCTGCAAGCTCAATGAGACTTCAGCTGACCCTCTATAGGTCATGCTGTTAAAAGCCAACCTTGCTGCACAGCCTGATTCTTTCTGCACAAAAACAGGCCCAACAAAGGAAGCCATATGTTGGGGATCTCTGATAGCTCCAAAAAGGCTGACCAAGGTCAGTCACTATCAGCATCTGACAAAGGACTACAAAAGAGTCTTTGCAGGTCTACTTAATACATAGAAACAAATACAAAGAAGCAGCCAATATGGGAAGACAAAAAAAAAAACAGAGCCCAAGTAAAAGAACAAGAAAATTTTTTGGAAGAGGAGATAGATGATGTGGAGTCAAGCAATTTATCAGATAGAGAGTGTAGAGTAATGATTATAAGGATACTCAACAGCATGAAAAAAAAAGACATAGATGCCATAAAAAAGGATGATTCAGAAATAAAGAATATCTGAAATAAATAATTTATTGGAAGGAATAAACAGTAGGTTAGATGAAGCAGAGGACTGAATAAGTGATTTGGAGGAAAAGGTGAAAAAAATACCCAGGCAGAGCAGCAAAAAGAAAAAAGAATTTTTAAAAAATACAGAGAGCTTAAGAAGTATTTTGGACAACATACAACATAATAACATGTGCATCATAGTAATACCAGAAGCAGAAGAGAGCAAGCAATTGATCAAGAACCTGTTGAAGAAATAATGACCAAAAACTTCCCTAATCTGGTGCAGAGAAAAGACATACAAGTCTAGGAAGGTCAGAGAGTCCCAACTAATTAGAACCTGGAGGCCAACATCAAGACACATCACATTTAAAAAGACAAGGACTAGGGCAAAGGGAAAATGGCGGCAGAGTAGGACAGAGTGACTCCAGTTCTCGTAACCCTGGGAGAAAATCCTGGCAGATTTACTGAAGAACAGCACAATCAATTCCCCAACCAACAATTCCCTAGCATTTATGGAAATAAAAGACCAGAGATAGTGACGAACCAGACAGCTACAGGTCACTGGGGTCTCAGAGATGAGAGTAAGGATGGAGACAGCCAGGCCAGCGGCATCCCTCAGGCTGGCGCATAACGGCCCTGGAGCTGTGGCTGCCACAGCAGTTGGAGCCCAGAGGCTTCCTTCCATCTGTGCACAGCAACAGGTGTGTCGGCCACGGAGAACTCATCGGGAGCCCGGAAACCCTGAGAAAAGTCAAGGGCGGTGGAGGTGGCGGTGGGGCGGCGGTGATGGCGGTGGCAGTGGGACAGCAGCCATTGGCCACGCGTAAAGACCTTGGAGCCGTGGCTGCCACAGCAGTCAGGGCCCAGAGGCTTCCGCTTGCAGCCAGCGACAGGGGCGTCTGCCACAGTGGACTCATTTGGAGCCTGGCACCTGTGAGTAAAGACAAAAGCGGCAGCAGCAGGGCCAGCTGCCCTTGGGAGCCAGGCACCCCAGAGTCAAAAGCAGCAGCGGTGGGACCAGCAGCCATTGGCTGGCACGTAAAGACCTCAGAGATGCTGCTGCTGCAGCTTCCAGGGCCCAGAGGATTCTGTCTACGGCCAGTGTTGGGGCATCTCTCACAGAGGACTCATCGGGAGCCCAGCACCTGTGAGTAAAGACAAAAGCAGCAGCAGCAGGGCCGGCTGCCCCCGGCCAGCACGTAACGCCTCAGAGTCGCTGCTGCTGCTGCGTTAGGGGTGTAGAGGCTTCCGTCTGTGGCCAGTGCCACGGAGGACTCATAGGGAGCCCAGCACCCAGTAGAGCCTTGGGAGGGCTGCAGGGTTCTTGGAAGAGCTGGCTCCCTCCCTCACCATCTCGGCGGGGCTGGGTGGCAGAGACCTGTCTGCCTACGTGTGCAGGGAGGGTGGCAAGGACAGGGGGCCATGTTCAGTGGCAATCTCTGTGGTCGCCAGCCCACCAGCCTGCCAGCCCAGGAAATTTGAGAGGATCATTGTCCTAACCAGTCAGGTTGGGGATTGGGCTGGGCTGAGAGGCATGATTTCTGGAGAAGTTTTTACTGGAAAGTGGACTGAGGTGTTCTCCTGTGAAGGCAGCTTGACTTGCCTCTCGCCCAGCCACAGGACTGGGAAGGACCAGTACCAGATCCCGTGGGACACGGGCACCCTGTCGGATGGGCAGGCACCTGCACCCAAGTCTGGAAGCCTGGCTGGCGAGCAGTTGTGCGCCTGGGCCTACAAGGCAGCGCACAGAGGGGTCCTGCCAAAACCAGAAAAACCAGATTTGACACTTTGAAACCAACAAGGAAGGAGTTTTGTTTTGTTTTGTTTTTAATTTTTTTAACTTGTTTTTTTACTTTTTTTAAACTTTTTTTCAGTAATCATATATTTGTTTAATATTATTGTTGCTGTATCTTTCAGTACTCTGTTCCTCTATTTTCTTTTTTCCTGTTTTAGTCCTTCTTCCTTTCACCCCAAACTTATTGCTTTTTCCTCACTTCTCTTGCCCTTTTTTGTGTGTTTGTTTGTTTGTTTGTTGCTTTCTATACCACCATAAATACTTCACGACACATCTCTCCAGTCTTAGCCCACTTTACAGGTTCCTGAATTCTATTACTGTAGTGATTAACTCTACTTGCTCACATGCTACGTCTATTTACTATTATTTACTCTCACCTTACCTCAAAATCTGACCACCCACAACCTCACTGCTTTCCATATACAACTCACAAGCCTTCCCTCCCCAACAAGAGACTTATCTTTGGTCTATCCTTTCTTTAAAGTGGCAAATTGGGTTGAAGACTACACTTAATACTATATATAGCCTAAAGATCTTCTATCTCTTCTCTACCAGCTGTGAATGTAAATATCATAAAGTACTCTCCTGCTGTCATAAACCATTCCCCCCCGCCCCATCACACACACACAAAGAAAGGAGTAGGTGGAAGTGGAGAACATCAACATACCTGCAGGAGACTGCACCACTGAATTTCACAGGTATTCTACCACAGAAGTTCACACCATAAACCCAGGGAGTCAGAACAGATCAATTTAAGAAGCTGAGGCTAACAAGAAGAGTCTCATAAGCAATGGGAAGACAAAGAAACCATCCCCAAATGAAAGAAAAGGTGGAAGTCTCAGAACTAATGTCAGATGAAAGAGAGGCAAGTCAGCTATCAGATATTGAATTCAAAGCACTAGTTGTCAGGAAATTCAAAGAGCTCACAATAAGCTACCAGAAACTAGAGGGGAGCTACAATGAGCTCTCCCCAAACTTTATCAACATGAAAGAGGAAATAGAAACTATCACCAAAGGACAAGAGGAAATGAAGAATACAATTTCGGAACTGAAGAACACAGTAGAAAGAATGAAAAGCAGGATCGATGAGGCAGAAGATTGAGGCAGCAAGTTGGAGGACAAAGTAGAAAGAATCTCCCAGAAAGACCAAGAAAAGGAAAAGAGGGTCAGAAAGAATGAGGAGGGATTAAGAGAAGTGCAAGACAATATGAAACGTAATAATATCCAAATAATAGGAATATGAGAAGGAGAAGAACAGAACAAGGGACAGAAAACCTATTTGAAAGAGTAATGATGGAAAATTATCCTAATTTGATGAGAGAAAAAGTCACACGAATCCAGGAATCACAGAGAGTCCCATTCAAGAGGAACCCAAAGAGTCCCACTTCAAGACACATCATCATTAAAATGGCAAAATTCCAACACAAAGAGAGAATCTTAAACACAGCAAGGGGGAAAAAGGAAGTAACATACAAGGGAACCCCAATAAGGTTAGCTACTGACTTCTCAATAGAAACACTCGAAGCAAGAAGAGAATGGCAAGAAATATTTCAAGTAATGAGAACCAGAGGCATGCAACCAAGGCTACTTTACCCAGCAAGGCTCTCAATCAAGATTGAAGGCCAAATAAAGAGCTTCCAGGACAAAAGAAGTCTAAAAGAATATGCTTCCACCAAACCAGCTCTACAAGAAACTAAAAGGACTGCTTTAAGGAAAGGAAGAGAGACAGAGAGGAACACAGGTACAAAAATGAATAAGTACCTGTCAATAATAACCTTAAATGTAAATGGATTCAATGCTCCAATCAAAAGACATAGAACACCTGAATGAATAAGAAAGTATGACCCACACATATGCTGCCTACAGGACACCCACCTCAGGACAAATGACCAACACAAACTAAAAGTGAAGGGCTGGAAACAAATTTTCCAAGCAAATGGACAAGAAAAAAAAACCCAGGGTAGCAATTCTCATATCAGACAAAAGAGACTTCAAAAAAAGGGGCCATAAAGAGAGACCGAGAAGGTCGCTTCATAATACTCAAGGGAAGAATCCACCAAGAAGACATTAATATCATAAATATATATGCACCCAACATAGGAGCACCCAAATATATAAAGAAAATCTTAGAAGACCTCAAGAAACATATTGACAGCAACACAATTATTGTAGGGGATTTTAACACCCCATTGTCAAAAATGGACAGATCTTCCAAACAAAATATCAACAAAGATATAGCTGCACTAAACAACACCCTAGATGAAATGGACTTGACTGATATATAGAGAGAGAGAGCACTTAATCCCAAAGCCCTAAATACACATTCTTTTCAAATGCACATGGAATATTTTCAAAGATAGACCACATAATAGGACACAAAACGAGTCTCAACAAATTTAAGAAAATTGAAAAAATACCAAGCATTTACTCCAACCACAAGGGACTGAAATTGGAAACCAACCCCACAGGAAAAAACCCAAAACACCCAAAATCATGGACTGAATGGTATGCTATTAAACAACGAATGGGTCAAGAATCAAATTAGAGAATAAATCAAAAAGTTTCTGGAAACAAATGAAAATGAACTCACAACAACCCCAAACTTATGGGACATGGCCAAGGCAGTCCTGAGAGGGAAGTTCATAGCAATACAGGCTTACCTAAAGAAAATAGAAACATTTCAAACAAACAACCTAACCCTATGCCTGCAAGAACTCGAAGAACAACAACAAAGACAGCCCAGAGCAAGTACAAGGAAGGAAATAACCAAGATCAGAGCAGAATTAAATGACATAGAGACCAAAAGCACAATTCTAAGGATCAATGAATCCAGGAGTTGGTTTTTTGAAAAGATAAACAAAATAAACAAGCCTTTATGTAGGCTCATTAAGAAGAGAAGAGAGAGGACCCAAATAAACACAATCAGAAATGAAAGAGGAGAGATTACAACTGATACCACAGAAATAGAAAGGATTGTAAGAAATTACTATGCAGAACTGTATGCCAAGAAATTTGAAAACCTAGGTGAAATGGACAACTCTCTAGAAAAATATAATCTTCCAAAACTCAATGAAAAAGAAGCAGAAAACCTGAACAGGCCACTAACAGCAGATGAAATTGAAGCAGTAATCAAAAAACTCCCATCACACAAAAGCCCCAGACCAGATGGTTTCACAGGAGAATTCTACAAAGCATTTAAGGAAGAGCTAACCCCTATTCTTCACAGACTATTCCAAAAAATCCAAATGATGGGAAACTCCCAAAATCATTTTATGAGGCCAGCATCATCCTAATTCCAAAACCAGATAGAGACACAACAAAGAAAGAAAACTTCAGGGCAATATCGCTGATGAACATAGATGCTAAAATCCTCAATAAAATATTGGCAAATCGCATCCAACAATACATCAAAAAGATCATACACCATCACCGATTGGGNGAAGAATTAACATCATCAAAATGTCCATACTACCCAAAGCAATTTACAGATTCAATGCAATACCTATTAAAGTACCAATGGCATATTTCACAGACATAGAACAAACACTTCAAAAATTTATATGGAACCATAAAAGACCCCAAATAGCAGCTGCAATTTTGAGAAAGAAGAACAAAGTAGGGGGGATCACAATACCTGATATCAAACTGTATTTCAAGGCCACTGTAATCAAAACAGCCTGGTAATGGCGTAAAAACAGGCACATAGACCAATGGAACAGAACAGAGAGTCCAGAAATAAACCCAACTCTCTACAGTCAATTAATATTTGACAAAGGGGGCAGTAACATAAAATGGAGTAAAGATAGCCTCTTCAATGAATGGTGTTGGGAGAACTGGACAGCTACATGCAAAAAAATGAAACTCGAGCACCAACTTACATCATACACCAAAATAAATTCAAGGTGGATAAAAGACTTAAATATAAGCCATGACACCATTAAAGTCCTAGAGGAGAACATTGGCAGGAAAATATCAGATATTTCACATAGCAACATTTTTACTGATATGTCCCCTAGAGCAAGGAATATAAAGGAAAGAACAATTGAGATCTCATCAAAATAAAAAGCTTCTGCGCAGCTTAAGAAAACAGCATGAAAATAAAAAGACAACCAACTGTATGGGAAAACATATTTGCCAATGATGCCTCACACAAAGGTTTAATCTCCAAATTATACAAAGAACTCACATGACTTCACCCTAAGAAGACAACTAACCCAATTAAAAAATGGGGAAAGGACTTGAACAGACACTTCTGCAAGGAGGACATACAGAGGATCCAGAGACACATGAAGAGATGCTCAATATCGCTTGCTATCAGAGAGATGCAAATTAAAACCACAATGAGATACCACTTTACACTGGTGAGAATGGCTATCATAAACAAAGCAATAAACAACAAATATTGAAGAGGGTGTGGGGAAAAGGGGACTCTGGTCCACTGTTGGTGGGATTGTAGACTGGTACAACCACTGTGGAAAACAGTATGGAATTTTCTAAGAAAACTAAAAATGGATCTGCCTTTTGACCCAGCAATTCCACTGTTAGGATTATATCCTAAGAACCCTGAAACACCAATCCAAAGAACCTATGCACACCAATGTTCATTGCAGCACAATTTACAATAGCCAAGAGCTGAAAGCAACCTAGGTGCCCATCAGTAAATGAATGGGTCAAAAAAACTATGGTACATATACACAATGGAATTATATGCAGCAGAAAGAAAGAAGGAGCTCCTATCTGTTGCAACAGCACGGATGGAACTGGAAAACATTTTGCTGAGGGAAATAAGCCAGGTGTTGAAGGACAAATACCATATGATCTCACCTTTAACAGGAAGCTAAACAACAAAACAAACAAGCAAGCAAAATATAACCAAAGACACTGAAATAGAGAACAGGCTGACAGTGACCAGAGGGGAGAGGGGAGGGAATTTCAGGGGAAAAAGGGGAGGGATTTAGAGGAACATATATAAAGGATACATGGACAACTGAGAAGGGTGGAAATGGGAGGGAGGGGGGAGCACAGGGGTGGGATGGGTTGGGAGTAATAGAAAGCTGTACTTGAAAAATAATTAAATAAAAAAGAGCAAAAAAAATAAAATGGGCAAAGAAACTGAATAGACACTTCTCCAAAGATGACATACAGATGACCAATAGATATATGAAAAGATGCTCTGTGTCATTAATCATCATAGAACTGCAAATTAAAGCCACAATGAGATTCCATTTCACACCTATGAGAATGGCTATTATCAATAAATCAATAAACAAGTGCCAGTCAGGATGTGGAGAAAGGGGAATACTTTTGTATTATTGTTGGGATTGCAGATTGGTGCAGCCACTGTGGAAAGCAGCTTGGAGTTATCTCAAAAAATTAAAAGTGGATCTGCCTTTTGACCCAGTGATCCCACTTCTGGGAATATATCCAAAAGAACATAAGCACGCCATATGTTCATTGTAACATTATTTATAGCTGTCAAGATATGGAAACAGGCCAAGTGTCCATCAGTAGATGAGTTTATAAAACAACTGTGGGACATTTACACAATGGACTACTACTTGGCCATAAAAAAGAAGAAAAATTTACCCTTTGCAACAGTATGGATGGACCTGGAGAACATCATGCTAAGTGAAATAAGCCAATCAGAGGAAGACAAACATATGATTTCACTCATATATGAAATCAAATGAATAAACTAAGCTAACAAGGAAAATGGGGACAGACTCGTAGATGGAGAGCAGGATGATAGCTAGTTGAGAGTGGGGGAGGTGAGGAGATGAAGGGATTGAGCCAAAAAGGAAAAAAGACTCATGGACATGGACAATAGTGTGGTGATTTCAGGTGGGATTAAATGGTAATGTAAAAAAAAACAATAACGATGGAGAATTCTTATATAATAAAAAATAAAAAATAAAAAAATAAAAAGACAAGGACTAGAGTAAAGGAGAGAATTCTAAAAGCCACAAGAGGAAAGAAAGCAGGTAGTTACAAACAAGAAAGAACCAATTAGACTGTCATCTGATTTCTCAACAGCAACATTTCAGGCCAGATCACCAAAGGCTACTTTAACTGGCAAGGCTATTTCTTAAAATCAAAGGAAAAAGAAGGAGTCTCCCCAAACATGAAAAAGCTAAAGGAGTTTGTTAAGACCAAACCAGTACTACAACAAACATTAAAGTGCTTGCTTGAAGAAGAAGAAGAAGAAGAAAAGAAAATAGTCTCACAATAAAATGGCATTAAAGTTGTATTTATCAATAATCACATTAAATTTAAATGGCTTAAATGCTCCAACCAAAAGACATAGGGTAGCTGAATAGATAAGAAAACAACACTCACGTATATTTGTCAATTCCAGGAGACAGATCTCAGATAGAAAGATACACACAGACTAAAAGTAAAGGGATATGAAAAGATATTTCATGCAAATATCAAGGAAAAAAGCTAGATTTTCATTACTTACACCCAACAAAATACACTTTAAAACCAAGGCTATATTAAGAGACAAAAATCGACACTACATAATGATAAAAGGAACAATCCAACAGGAGGATATAACTGTAGTAAACATTTACACACCCAACATAGGGGCACTTAAATATGTAAAGCAAATCTTGATGGACATAAAAGAAGAAATTGACAGAAATACAGTCATAGTTGGGTATTTTAACACCCCATTGACTTCAATAGATAGATCTGCCAGGAAGAAAATCAACAAGGAGACAGCAGCCTTAAATGACACTATAGATCAAATGAATTTAATTAATATCTACAGAGCATTTCACCCCAATGCAGCAGAATATACATATTTTTCAAGGGCACGTGGAGCTTTTTCTAGCATATACCACATACTAGGACACAAAACTAGTCTCCATAAATTTAAGAAGATTGAAATCATACCAAGAACCTGCTCAGACAACAATGCCATGAAAGTAGAAATCAATCACCAGAAGAACACTGAAAAACATGCAAAGACATGGAAACTAAATTACATGTTATTAAACAATAAATGGGTCAACAGTGAATTTAAGAAAGAAATCAAAAGATACCTGGAAACAAACTGAAATGAGGATGCAACTATCCAAAATCTGTGGGACCCTGGAAAAGCAATCCTAAAGGGAAATTCATAGCATTACACACCTACCTCAAAAAAAGAGAAAAGGAAGGAAGGAAGGAAGGAAGGAAGGAAGGAAGGAAGGAAGGAAGGAAGGAAGGAAGGAAAGAAGGAAGGAAGGAAGGAAGGAAGGAAGGAAGGAAAAGTAAAAGCTCAAATTAACAATCTAACTTTAATCTTAAAGGAACTTGAAAAAGAACAACAAACAAAGCCCCCAAGTGAGTAGAAGGAAGAAAATAATAAAGATCAGAGTACAAATAAATGAAATAAAGACTTAAAAAAGCACTAAGAAAAGATTGATGGATCCAAGGGGTGCTTCTTTGAAGAGATAAACAAGGTTGACAAACCTTTTACCAGACTCATCAAGAAAAAAAAGAGCTGACCCAAATAAATAAAATCAGAAATGAAAGGAGAAATGAAAACTGACACAAAAGAAATACAAAGGATTGTTAAAAAAATCTGAACAATGATACGTCAAAAATTGGACAACCTGGACAACACGTATAAATTACTAGAAACATACAATCTTCCAAAACTGAATCAGGAAGAATCAGAAAGTATTAATAGACAGCCTACATCTAGTGAAATTGAAGCAGTAGTCATGAAACTTCCAACTAACAAAAGTCCTGCACTGGATGGCTTCACAGGTGAATTTTACTGAACATTCCGGAAAGAACTAACACCTCTCCTTCTCAAACTGTTTCATAAAATTCAAGTGAGGCTCCCAAACTCGCTTTAACAAGGCCAGAATTATCCTAATTCCAAAACCAGTTAAAGACACTACAAAGAAAGAAAATTGTAGGTCAGTATCCCTGATGAAAACAGATGATAAAATCCTCAGCAAAATATTAGGAAACTGAATACAGCAATGCATCTCAAAAGAATACTTAGGAATAAACTTTACCAAGGATGTAAAAGGCCTGTACTTGGAAAATTATAAGACACTGAAGAAAGACATTGAAAGAAGATACAAATAAATGGAAGCACATATCATGTTCATGATAAGAAGAATTAACATCATTAAAATATCCACACTACCCAAAGCAATTTGTAGATTGAGTTCAATTCCTGTCAAGATTCTTGTGATGCATTTCACAGAACTAGAACAAATAAATCAAAAATTTATATGGAACCATGAAAGGCCCCGCATAGCAACAGTGATCCTGAGTAAGAACAACAAAGTTGGAGGAATCACGCTACCTAATTTCAAACTATACTATAAGGCCTTAGTAACAAAACAGCATGTTACTGGCATAAAAACACACATAGATCAGTGGAAAAGAATAGAGAGCCCAGAAATAAACCCACATCTTTATAGTCAATTAATATTTGACAGAGGAAGCAAGTATATACTGTGGGGTAAAGATAGTTTAATGCAATAAATGGTGTTGGGAAAATTGGACAAATACATGCAGAAAAGTGAAACTAGACCACCTTCTTATACCACACACAAGAATAAATTCAAAATAGATCAAATACTTAAATGTTAGACCCAAAGCCATAAAAATCATAGAAGAAAACATAGGCAGCACAATCTTGTATATTGCTTATAAAAAATTTTTATTGGATATATTTTCAGACAAAGGGAAACAAAGCAAAAAAACAAAATAAATGGGACTATATCAAACTAAAAGTTTTTTGCACAGCAAAGGAGATCATCAACAAAATAAAAAGACAACATCCAGAATGGGAGAACATATTGGCCAATACATCTGATAGGGTGTTAATACCCAAAATTTATAAAGAACTTACAAAACAAAACTCAACACCAAAAAAGCAAACAACCCAGTTTAAATATAGGCAAAGGACCTGAATAGATACTTATCCAAAAAGTACATACTGATAGCCAGTAGGTACATGCAAAGATCTCAATATCACTAATCATCAGACAAATGCAAATTAAAACCACATGAGATATCATCTCACCCCTCTCAGAATGGCTATTATCAATAAATCAACATACTGCAATTGCTAGTGAGGATGTGGAGAAAGGGAACTCTCATCCACTGTTGATGGGAATACAGATTGGTGCAGTCACTAAGTAAAGAGGTATGGAGGTACCTCAAAAAATTAAAAACGTGTCTGCTTTTGACCCAGCTATCCCACTTCTGGGAATATATCCAAAGGAACCCAAAATACTAATGTGAAAGAATATAAGCACCCCTGTGTTCATTGAAGTATTCACAATCACCAAGATATGGAAGTAGCTCAAGTGTCTATCAGTAGATGAATGGATAAAACAACTATAAGACATTTACACAATGGAACGCTAGTTGGCCATTAAAAAATTTAGCTTTTGTGACAGTATAGATGAACTTGGAGAATATTATGCTAAGTGAAATAAGCCAGTAAAAGAAAAATAAATACCATATGATTTGACTCATATGTGGAATCTAATGAACAAACTGAACTAACAAGGAAAATGCAGACAGACTCATAGATGGAGAGCTGGATGACAGCTGGGGTGGGGGAGATGAGGCGTGGAGAGATTGGGCAAAAAGGAAAAAGTATCCATGGACATGGACAGCCGTATGGTGATTGCTGAGGGTAAAGGGATATAAGGATACTAAATGGTAATGGAACAAAATACAATAAACGTCAATTTTTTTTGTCTTTGTTAAGTTTAAAACCTGGCCTTCCTTGGAGATAACTTCTATTAATTGGTTCTTTTTTCTCTTCCTATGGGCTATATTTCTTTTATTATCTTTTGATGTCTCATAATCTTTGTTGAGATTATGTTTTATGTGTTATAATGCTTATATTATATTTCAAATAATATAATATGGCAACTCAGAAAATTAGATTCTGCCCCTTCCCAGAATTTTTGTTGTTGCTATTCACTGCTATTGTTGTTATCTGTTTGCTTAGTGACTTTTCTGAACTAATTCTATGTTTTGTTGCAGTCACAGCTAATAATTAGAAAGAGATTTTTTTCTGCCTCGCACCAGTAAGTCTCCCAAGTCTTAGCCAAGGGCATTGTGTGCCTCATTCAGGAACTTTATGACTCTGTCTTATCATCACTTCCCATTGGTACAGATTTTCAAAGTTAGTCAAAGATGAGAGCTTATGGTCTTGTCAAATCTTTCCTGAGAATGTGCAGAGCACTGGGCATGCACACAGCCCTGTACACGAACATGACATTCTAGAATCACAGGAATATGCTGGCATTTTTCAAATCCCCATATGAACATTTTATTCTATAGATTTATCTTTTAAGCTTTTGGGGTAGCCTTTTGTTTGGCCCAACTGTTATCCAGTGCCTCAGGTAGCTGAGATGTTCAACAATTGCCTCTCATGGTTTTTAACAAACACCCCTGGGGAAAAGTCTGTTCACAATTGGCAAGCTCCCCAAAGTTTTCCAGCAAACCAGCAGATGGGTCAAATAATAACAATTCTCTCAAAATGGGGCTTTGAAAAGTGGTCTAACCCTGTTCTGCCCCCTAAAGAGGCTGCCAGGATCTTGGTTTTTCCACAATCACAGATTATTTGTTTTCAAGACTACAACGGATGAGGGGTGGTAGTAAAAGCAGTGCAAGTTAAAACATCATAGCTCACTGCTCTTATAGGGATTCAGCTGCTTTTTTTCTTGAAAATACTCCCTGGGGTGCTGCAGGCCTTTGGTTCATGTTTAGAGTTCTTAAAAAGTTAGTTCCTCACAAAGGCCCACAGCAGATGTTGACGCAATGTGATTTCTGCCCAGTGTTCTGAATGTCAAAGTGATAAACTTCAATGAAGCGCAGGTGAATGGCAGGAATAACTATGACTCTCTTAATGTAGCCAAATGCCTCATTATCTAATTGGTGACGTGCATGAATGGATGAACAAGATTCCCACTGTCCCTACCTACTATCCTATGAAAGCACAGCCAAGGGAACAGGCTTGGTGGAGTCAGTGGGGAAAGAAGACCCAGTTGAGCTTGACTCTAGTCTGGCACAGTGAACAGACATGAGAGGTGTAGAATAAGTGGGAGGCCCCTGGCACCCACCCAGCCCAGTGAGGGGTTGTGGCAGGGCACGCCAGCCTCACAGGCCGCTGGTGAAATACCACTACTCTGATAAAAAGTTAATTCTGACCACTTTTGCCAATAGCCCCAGGTTTGGGGGGTTGTTTGTTTGTTTGTTTGTTGGAGAAATTTTGGAGGTCCTTACTCCACCACTTTTACTGATATCACTCTATTTTATTACTTTTAATTAATTTAAATGTAAATAGACACCAGGGATTACTGGCTACTATATTGGATAGCATAAGTCTGTAAAATACATTGTGAGATCAATTAGTTGAAATCAACTCAGTGGGCTAAAATATGACGAATAAGTTTTTTCTTTTACTTCAACTTAACTGAGGACTTAAATTTTTGAAACTTTAAGTTGTTCATCAATGCCTAGAGAGGTATAAATCCTATAGATAACCCTCTAAAGAACTTAGGAAAGAATGTTCATGTACCCAGACCACCTAAAATCTGAAAGATCACCATCTTGGTCCAATCCTAAAACTAATATGCAGGCCTGATTCTTATGGAGACCATAAAAACTCTCAAGTTTTTCTTTTCCTTCAGAACACTCTGGATAACTCCTGGTAGTATATCCAGATTTGCAAACCACTGAGAGTCTTGAACACAACCTTGTCATTAATTCTACTAAAGGTTCCTGATTTACTTATACTCAGTCAACAATGCAAATCTAGTAAACTTAAAATCACAAAAATAAAATGAACAAGTTGTTTTCAATAAAACTCAAAATTTTATACCTTAGAGAAAACCTTTCCAAATTGTTCAGAAATGTAGTGAGGAAAGTAGGTATCTTTCCATAAATATTAAAGATGTGAGATGAGGCTTCCAAAGGAAGGCAGGTCTAAGGGCTCCTATGTTCTAAAATAGCAAAGATGTCCATTAATTTATAGAGATTATTTTTTAAATAAAGGATAGATCATTTCACATGTTAAGTTATTTAGCCAACTTACATCTTTCTAAATTAAATGTAGCATAAATAAAATGATAATAATAACTACAGTTATTAAGGGACTACTTGCCCTATTGTTACAGAACAGACACACTGGGGCTGGACTCCAGAGGATGGTATACTAATACCGTCCAGACCACCTACTGGGCTCGATTGTCTGCTGCCAATTGGAAAGACATCTCTCAATGCCAGAGATTTGTGAAAAGGAAAGGAAATATTTATTTAATGCTCTACAGACTTAAAGTTGTAACCTAACATCTTCATTAAAATATCAAAGTCCTTTAGGATATCCACCTATGCACACAGTGCTCCCTTCTCCCCCTGCCCTAATTCAAGGTACTGTAACTCCAGAAAAGAAGCCCACGTCTGTGTTTCAGATTGCTGGCACTGTCAGCTGTGTCACCGTCCAGGCAGGATCTCTAATTAATCCAAAGCCATGTGGCACCTTCTCAAAGTCCACTGGCAAAGAGTTCTTTGTACCCATTTTTCCAGGCAAAGTCTCTCTGGCTTCCCAGGCCACATGGCCAAAGGGAGCACCCCAAAGCCACGTGGGCCTCTTCTACCAAAGCTGTAGGAGTCTGCACTCTGCCAAAAGCTTGTGGCTTTCTTCTTCACCTGGCTGCAGGGGTCCCCCCTCTGGTAAAGCCACATGGTTCTCTTCTTCACCTGGCCAAGAGAGTCTCCTCACTCTGCCAAAACCAAGTGGTTCTCTCTCAATGGCTGCAGTGTCTGGGTTTAAATCTCCTTGCCAATCTTCCTCTGTACCCCCATTTCTAACTCCTCCCACAGTCAGTTACACCTGCCAGCATTCCTGTATTATTCCAAGTTTACTAGGCTGCCATCGTGAGTCTGGGCAGGTATGGCCCCATGTCCTGGAGCCAATCCTCTCCAAGCTCCCATGCAGGCACTGTAACTCGGGGGACCTGCCCCCTACTTACATCTTGGGGGGGAAGTGACTTCCATCCCCCTGGCTTCAAGCATGGCCACAGCCATTTAACATATCCAAAGGCTATAGATATGTTAAATGGCCATGCCATAGATTAGCTGCAAGGCTGTGGCTATACAAAACAGCCCTGCATGTTCCCACTCCATGTAGCCCTTCCCCCAATTCACACCAGTGAGGGGAGGGGGGAGGATATCTTATATGTCTCTCCAATAATTCCTATACACCTTGGGTTCTGGACACCATTCCAAATCCCTTTTTTGGACCCCCCTCTTGGCTGCATCCTATATCACTATGTTTTGCAACTTTGGCCTTTGATATTCCCAAGGTATCTGGGGTGATTATCACCATTTTGCAGATGAGGAAATTTGAAGGAGTGAGGCAGCTAGCCTAAAGCCACACAAAGTATATACAGAGTGAGGGTTGACACCCAAGGCATGCCTACACCCATCCTCTTACCTTGTAAAGAGATACGCCATATTTTACAACATTTGTGATTCTCAAGTTTTTGTTTCATTTGGGTTCATTCTAAAGCCATTTTTCTTATTTAGAGCACATTTCCATTTTGCCCTCTAAGGTCACACCTAAGGACAGAGAGTTGACGGACCAAAAAGCAGCATATTGTCTCTAAATGCACTGGTATTTGTTTCATGGAAACTTGGACAGAATGGGGGAACAGCAGGACTACTCACACATTTTGTTTTCCTAATCTGGAAAAAGTGATTCTCCTGCTCCCATAACTCTGTGGGTAGATTTAACAGAACTTTCCCAGTTTGGACACTGAAAGTCCCACATCCCAAGAAAACTCTCAGCCCCAGGCAAACATGACTATTTCTCTCCCTATCTGGGTGTGTGAGGAAAGAGCAGACAATGCCCTAGTCAGCTGGAGGTAATGAAGCCTCAGTCTCCACTAGGCTGTCAGTTGCATATTGCTACATTTTTACTTCCTTTTCTGCTAGTGAGAAATCCTCTTTTGCCTAGAAAAGCACATCCCTTCATCTGATAGGTCTTGGAACAAGAACTTCAGGGTCTAGTTCTCTGTCCCAAGAACCAGGACAATAGCTATAAAGAGCTGCTTAGAATTAGGGTCTTCCATTTTTCTATAAATAAACAGCACATGCCAAAATCAGGCTCCCATCCCAGGTGTAGACAGACATACACTTCACTCAGGGTATGTGACCACTTAGGGTGGTACTCTGACCAACCTAAATCTGCCTTGCACTTGGATTATATGTTAATCATTGGGGCAGCATCCTGGGTGTGTGTACAAAAAGCTAAGTGTCAGCACTAAAAAATAAATAAAATCAGACAAAAACTCAAAGTCACCAACCATCTATATGTTTGGAATTGTATTGACAAAACTTGAAGATGTTTTTACTGAGATTGTGACAGGGTTCAAAATATGGGTTGCCCAAGAATCTAGAAAAAGCATCTGCAGTCTTCGCTTGGGGGATAGAGAAGTAGAGGACAGACATTAAGAGTCACTTTGCATTACTATGGCAACATGGCTACCTTCATAGTTACATTAAATAGCTGTGCCAGCCGTTTGGGGTCAGGGAGATGGGCATGACTTTAACCTGTGATGTAGCCAGGAGCTTACAGCACCTGCAGGAGAGCTTGGAGGTAGTTGCCCTGTTTCACTGGCAGATGCTTGCCCAGCCTGGGAATGGCAGCTGAATAAATGTAAGATACCAGAGGACTGACAAAATTTAGCCAATTGTGGGAGCAGTTTGAAATGCAGTCTAGCTGGAAGCGCTGGACCAGGATTTAAACTAGGCACAGCAGCCATGAGGCGTTCTCTGCCACGCAGTTTGGGAAGGATTAGGGGGAGTTGACCATGAGGTCTGCAAGACAGCAGTGAGAAGGGAGAAGTAAGCAAGAAGCTATGTAGTTTATAGTGAGGAAGGAGACCATGCAGCCTGGACTAGTAAGAAAGGAGATGCTGCTGCTGCTGCTGCTGCTGCTGCAACCATGCCTGCTCTAGCTCATTCCGGAGCTACAAAGGACTTCTTTGCAAGATCCTGACATGCGGCACCTGGATTTTACCTGGACTTTTAAGACATGTGTTCTTCCGGAGCTACAAAGGACTTCTTTGCAAGATCCTGACATGCGGCACCTGGATTTTACCTGGACTTATAAGACATGTGTTCTCCTGAGTTTCACTGTGATTCAGAGTAACACGGCACATGATTTTTTGGACTATTACATGGAGGCTGTAGTCCAGATCCTACACAGATAAAGACATGGGGGACTTTGGGGTTGTTTTTGGGTTGCAGCCTGGTAGGGAGCTTGGAAAATGCTGGGTCTCATGGGAAAGGAAGGCTCTGAGCTGAGGTGTTCTAAGTTCTCTCAAGGGTGGAATGCTATAAATAAAGACTTTTTTCTATCAACATTAATTGTTGGGTCATACACCAAACTGCCACATGAATAGGCCCTCGTCTGCACAGTAACAAGATTGCCAGTACTGTCCTGTCACTCTTCCTTCATCTGGCTAACTCAAATAGCTCCTTAGGATCCCAGCATACAGTTTGTTTCTTCTGCGAAGACTTCCAAAGCTGTCATTGTTTACCACATACACACTCACTCTCCTCTTTACAACACCTTCACATCCTCTTACAATCATTTGCATGTTTGTCCTGATAGCTTTGGGGGACAGGGCCATCTCTGCCTTGTTCACAGTTCTACCCCTGGCACCTAGCAGACAAGTCCTAGCATGTCACAGGTGCACATTAAACAGATATGGAATGAACATTCTGTGGCCTGTATTCAATTCAGCTGAGTGTTCTTGACCTACAAGTAGCTATCATGTTAAACTTTTCAAGAAAGCAGATATCACTTTTATTCTTATTGGGATATTTGTTTCTGTGCTTCTAGAAAAAAAATAAAAGAGAAAGTGAATGAATAACTAAAGTGATCCCAATGGACTAGCACAGAGCTCTGTAAAGTATGCAGACTATGTACTATTATTTCCATTTTATAGATGAGGAAAATGAATCGAGAGCCAAAATGTGAGAAAAAAGGAAGTAAGGGTATCCTCCACCTGCCATTGGGAAGCTGAGACACAGCTACTAATGGGTGCTCTTAACTGTTGGCACTATCAGAAATCCAGGGGCAGATGACATATGTAATCTCTAGCAGATTGAATGGAAAAAGTTGAGCCAGGCCTCACCACTTGCATTTGCAGGGATATCCTTCTGTTTTACCTCTTGCCCTCTTATTGCTTACCCTCTGGGCTGCCAGGAAGCCAAACAAAATGGAGAGTAGATGAATTTAAAATATTTCAATGCCATTATTTTTCTAGTTTAATAGATTAAAAACATATAGATTTGGTTTCAAACTAAGATACTGGGGTTTAGGATTAGAGATTTTGTTCTCCTGCTTGGTTGGACTTTTTTGTTTAATAATATCAGTTACATTCATGGTTGAGTAAACAATGAATATTTGGTCTCGGCTATGTTCAGTAAATTAGCATAGCTCACTCCTTTATCAGTTCAGAGCTCACTTCACACTAGTCCGTGAGAAAAATCATAATTCCCTGTCCACCACACCACATTACTTTGACCCCAGGCTGGAGCACCTTGGGTGTTAACACACACAGAGCAGCACCTGATCTCTGGCCAGAAGGGTAACATGGAGATATTTTTATAAATCCCCCTCAGGTGGCCAAGGGGCTCCCAGACTCCCCAGATGCTGGCTGGTGGCAATCACGCCATGTAGCACTTGTTTCAGGAAGATAAATTGAAGCAGAATCAGAGGGAGGCAGGTTTTGCTGCACAAGACAATCAAGTAAAACAGTGGCTTACTATTCCATGTTGCAACCTACCAAATCAGCCCTGGCATAAGACTACCAGAGCTCTCTTTTTATCATCTTTTAAGATGGCTCAATACAAAGGCAATAAGTGACAATATGCTGATACGGAGAAACACCACCCTAGTAACTGTTTAGGACACCTTCTTCCCCAGAGAGTTTGTCCTGATTACCAAGGCAGAGCTTGGGGACCCTTCTCCATGGTTCCTGTCCCTGTGTACAGAGAAACACTTAGCTCTCCATTTTGTAAATTGCATGTTGCCATATCTGCCTCTCCAACTGTACTGTAAGCTTTGGGGCAGTGGATTTGTCTGAGTTACCTTTCTGTTCAAGCACCAGCTCCTAGCAAGAACCTTACACATACCCCAGGTTCAATGATCTGTGTTTAGATCCTACCTACATATAAGCATCCTTCACTCAACAAACATTTGTTGACCTAAACCCAGAATGGCTATGGCCAGGACAGAAAATATGGTTTTTCATGGACCTTAACAACCAAACACTTTGGAAAAAAGTCTTAATCCTTGACTTAATCATAGGATTTCTATTCATATGGTTTTGGTTTATTCAAAACTTATGCTATTGTCCTGAACTGTCCAGAGTGAAATCCATGGATGTTTGGTAGACATATGTTGAGTAATACATTTACACTCAGAACTAACTGACTAACTGCCACTTTCTGATATCACTGGCAATAAGAAGTCACGTGACAGTGCTTCAAATATCAAGAGCACTCCTGGGACCCCTCAATTTTGTTTACTTCTCCCAGACAAAGAGTTGTACTCATAATAAGGTATGTGAATTCAACAGATCACTTGCACTGCACACTTACTTACTCAAACTTGAGTGTGGTGATCCAGGGAGCAGCCATCCACCTGGAGTAGGGCCAGGGGGTGTCCCCATTCTCCACTTGGTATATGTTTCCCTGTTCACAGCACTTTCAGGCAAACCATCAGACAAGACAAAGTTTACGTTATCAGCAAACTTCACTTTTATGTCATCCTCACCCATCATTTACTTATACATTTAACAAATGTTTACTGAGCACCAACTAGGCACCAGGTACTATGCTAAATGCCATAGGGGTACTAAGGTGAAATAGAACTAGGTTCCTTACCAAAGTGCCTACAGGACAAGCTTGCATAAAAGAAATTTTTTAAATCATGGTATTGACATGGGAAAATATGTTTTAAAAGATAGTAAGAACAAGAACAGGTACTTGAGAAAGACATATGTTCAAAAGGTAGTAGGAGGAAGAAGAATCTGAGAAGGAATAATGGGAGAGATGGAAGAAAGAGGAGAACACCCATCATAAACAGCCTGCTGGGGTCTGGTTTTGTTCCTTCATCCCACAATCCTCATGCAAGATTCAAGAACACAGGGAAATTCGAGAAACAAGATGGCAGAGGAGTGAGTGGAAGCTACACTAACCTCCTCCCAGGACCAATCTGGAATTACAACTAAGTTGTGAAGAAATCATCCAGAATAAACAACTGAAAAATAGTGAAAGATAAGCCTTATAACCATGGACAGACAGAAGAATTAGCTTCAGCACAACATGACTGGTAGGGAGAGCAGTGGAGACATGAGAGGTCTGGCTGGGCACCCACAGGTGACAGCCAAAGCACAGGGAGGGATATTTAAGTGAGAGGTGGATCATTAGGAGAAAGTTGAGGTCTAAACTCCAAGCTGGGATCCCCAACCTAGAGCACCAGCACCCAAAAAGTACACAGATAACATACAGCTGGAAAAGCATCAGGGTCGCTCTCTACCAGAGATGGACAGCTAGAGAGGCAAGGAGCCATTTAAAAGGCCAACACATAAATTCTCATTTTCAGCCACTTACCCTAGGCTCCAGCAAATGTGCGGGACAGAGTGGATCAAAGATGCTTGAGAAGAGACTGGAGATGGAGGAATTGGGGAGAGAACTGAGAGAGTAGACACTGGGATCCTGGTGCTGAGCCAACTCCCATATGGCAGCAGCCATCCTGCTCAGGCAGACCACTCCCCTCCAAGTGGAAGTAGCCTGAGGGGAAACAATTGCCCCAACCCCAGGAGGGATTTTGCCCTTCCCTGTGGTGCTTAATCCTGACTGCTGAGTGTAGAGTGACTAGATTAACAACTGAAGGAGTCAGCCACAGACATTAGATCCCTGGTAGTCTCCAACAGGCTGCCTAAGGTCAGATGAGATTGCCCTCTGACATCACCAGAGGCGGATCCAGGAAAAAAATTACAGTGGTAAATACTAGATGCTATTGTGATGCAATCCACCATGGTCTTCTCCATGATTTGCAATATTTTCTTTCCTGCATAGCCTTTTAACATTCATTTCTTGTCCTTCAAGCTTGAGCATATTAAGTCACTAGATTTCATACTATAGTTTATTTCAAACTACTTAGAAGGGACATATTTTGCCCCTCCCTTCTCTTATCCCATTTTACCTTCTTCTTTCCTCTTATTATTTTCATCATAAATTTTGTTTTCTCCCATGCTACAACTTCTTTCCGTTCTGCACTCTTACCATTTCTCCCCTGTACAGCCTCTCAAAACCAATTTTCTTGTCAATGGTCATTTCACATTCTTTTTCCCACTCATAATATCCCTATGATCTCTCTCCACCTTTAGCAATCTTTGCTCATTGGTTGTGGGTAGGCTAGTTGTTGTTGCATTTTTTCAATTTTATCTCTAAATCTTCATTAATTTTGTATTTCAAATCTCAAATTTTACTGTTCCTTTCTCCTACTCCTTTTCTCATCACAAATTTTAATTTCACTCTGCCATAAACTATTTTTCCTTTTTTTCTCTTTTATCTTGCCCCATTTCCCTTTTTTTCTTTTTCTTTTTATCTCAAATTTTAAGTTTTCCTTGTCTCAGCCTGGTTTTTATTCACTACTCAGGATTCCCTCTCCCTCTATCATCTCCAAATCACTTCCTTTTTCTCTAGACATCACTGAAGCTTTTTTTCTTTTTCCCCTCTTATTCTCATCCCACCTATATTAAATATAGCACATTTGTTCTTGATAGTGCTGTAGTGGATCTTTCTCTCCAATTTGGTTCCTATTATTTTTATTAATTATTTACTTTTCCTTTTTCTTTCTGTCTTTTAATTTATTTTATTTTCTGTTTAAACCTAATACTACATGCTTCCCTTCTGTTATACCATTCTGCCTTCTATAACCCTTTTTTACTTATGATGTAAATTTTACTTTCTCTCTTTTCATTGCTCTGATTCCCTACTCTTATTGGTACTCCTCCCTCTAATCTCTCAAAATCATTTTTCTTATATTTTCTCTCCTTCCTTATAAGAGTCTTGCCCTCTTTACACCCTTATTAATAGTGGTTCATTTTCCATTGACAGTTATTTTTACAGGTGTGGGTTTGTTGCCTGGGCTTTATGGTTTTGTTCTGGCAACACCTGCAACAGCATACAAGACTAGGTGGGTGGAGTGATGCCCAGCTGGAGGGAAGGACCCACCAAAGAATGACTCAACAACAATTAAAACCCAATTACATATATAGAACCAACATAAATGGCACAAAGGATATCCCAAAAGCATCAAGTTCAGAAGATCAAGGAGTCAACACCACTGAATCACACGAATCTTCTACTAGAGATGTTCACAACACAAAGAGAGGGAGTCAAAACAGATCAATTTAAGCAGCAGAAGCAAACAAGAAGAGTCATCAAAAAAATGGGAAGACAAAGACACAACCCCCAATTGAAAGGAAAGGAGGAATACCCATAAAGAGTGCTAAATGAAATAGAGGCAAGTATACTATCAGACAGTGAGTTCAAAACAATGGTTATAAGATCAATGATCTTAGTGAGAATTACAAAAAACTACAGGGAAGCTACAAGGAACTTACTGTGAAATACATCCGCATGAAAAAGGACATAAAAACTATCAACAAGAGCCAGGAGGAAATGAAGAATATAATTTCTGAATTAAAAAAAACACAGTAGAGAAAATCAAAATCGGGCTAGATGAAGTGGAAGATCAAATCAGCGAGCTGGATGACAAGAGAGAAAAAAAAATCCCAATAGAGCAAGAAAAGGAAAAAACATTCAAAAAGAATAAAGAGGTATTAAGGGAAATGCAGGACAACATGAGACATGAAAATATGCACATAATAGGAGTACCAGAAGAAGAAGAAAAGGAGCAAGGGATAGAAAAACTTTTCTAAAAATTAATAATGAAAACTTCCCTAATTTGATGAAAGAAAAATTCACACAAGTCCAGGAAGCAGAAAGGGTACCAATCAAGATGAACCCAAAGAGGCCTCCTCCAAGACACATCATGACTAAAATGGCAAAATTCAAAGGCAAAGAGAAGATCTTAAAGGAAAAAAAAACAGAAGTGACACACAAGGGAACTTTTATAAGGCTGGCAGCTGATTCTCAACAGAAACACTACAAACCAGAAGAGAATGACAAGAAATATTGCAAGTAATGAAAAGCAAAGACCTACAACCAAGACGACTCTACCCAGCAAGGCTCTCATTTAAACTGAAAGTTGAAATTTAAGGAAGAGCTAACCCCTATCCTTCTCAAACTATTCCAAAAAATCCAAGAAGCGAGAAGACTCTCAAACTTTTTTTATAAGACCAGCATCATTCTAATCCTAAAACCAGATAAAGGCACAACAAAGGAAGAAAACTACAGGCCAATATTGCTGATGAGCTTACACACTAAAATCCTCAACAAAATATTGGCAGACCACATCCAGCAGTGCATTAAAAGATCAGACACCATGACCAAGTGAGATTCATCACAGGGATGCAAGGATGGTACAATAGTCACAAATCAATAAAGGTAATACATCACATAAACAAAAGGAAAGATAAAAATCACATGATCATATCAATAGATGCTGGAAAAGGTACAGCACCCATTTATGATAAAAGCACTCAGCAAAGTGGGAGTAGAGGGAGCATACCTCAACATAATAAAGGCTATATACAGGAAACCTACAGCCAACATTATACTCAATGGGCAAAAACTAAAAGCTTCCCCCCTAAGATCAGGAATAACACAAGAGTGTCCACCTTCATCTACTTCTATTCAACATAGTATTGCAAATTCCAGCCATAGCAATGAGAAAAGAAAAAGAAATAAAAAAGCATCCAAATTGGAAGGGAAGAAGTAAAACTGTCATTGTTCACAGATGACATGATAGTATACATAGAAACCCCTGGAGTGTCCACAAAAACTAATAAGTGAATTTGGCAAAACATCAGGATACAAAGTCAATATTCAGAAATCAAAGGTGTTTTTGTACACCAACAACAAAATATCAGAAACAGAAATTGGGGGGGAATGCTATCTGATATAGCAACAAGAAAAATAAAGGGCCATGGAATAAACCTAACCAAGGAGGTAAAAGACCTGTGCTCAGAAAACTACACAATACTGAAGAAAGAAATTAAGGAAGAAACAAATAAATGGATACATATACCGTGTTCATAGATTGGAAGAATTAACACCATCAAAATGTCCACACTACCCAAAACAATTTATAGATTCAACACAATCTCTATTAAAATGCCAATTACCTATTTCACAGATATAGAACAAACATTTTAAAAATGTGTATGGAATCATAAACGACCCTAAATAGCCTCAGCAATTTTGAGAAAGAAACACAAAGTAGGAGAGATCACAATACCTGATATCAAACTATATCACAAGGCCACTGTAATCAAAACAGTCTGGTGCTGGCAAAAGAACAGACACATAAATCAGCGGAACAGAATAGAGAGTCCAAAAATAAACCCATGTGTCTATGGTCAATTAATATTCAACAAAGGGGGCAGGAGCATAAAATGGAGTAAAAAGAGCTTCTCCAACAAATGATATTGGGAGATCTGGACAATTACATGCAAAAAAATGGAAATCAACCACCAACTTACACCACAGCAAATTCAAGATGGATAAAAGACTTAAATATGAGTCACAATACCATAAAAGTCCTAGAGGAGAACATAGGCAGGGAAATTTCCGATATTCCATGCAGCAAGCAATATGTCCCCTAAAGCAAGGGATATGAAGAATTAAAAAAATGGGACTACATCAAATTAAAAAGCTCCTGCTTGGCTAAAGAAAACATCAGCAAAATGAAAAGGGAACCAACTATATGGAAAACACATTTGCAAGTGATACCTGAGACAGGGTTTCATCTCCAAAATATATAAAGAACTCACACAACTCCACACCAGGAACAACAACAATTCAATTTAAAAATGGGAGAAGGATGTGAACAGACACTTCTCTAAGGAAGACATACAGAGAGCCCAGACACATATGAAAGGATGCTCAGCATCACTAGCCATCAGAGAGATGCAAATTAAAACCACAATGAGATACCACCTCACACCAGTCAGAATAGCCATCATAAACAATAATCAACCAAATCAATAAACAACAAATGCATGCAGCTCTGGAGTAAAGGGAACCCTAGTACTCTGTTAGTGGGAATATAAACTGGTGCAGCCACTGTGGAAAACAGTATGGAATTTCCTCAAAAAACTAAAAATAGAACTACCTTTTGACCCAGAAATTCTACTGCTGGGCTTATACCCTAAGAATCCTGAAACACCAATTCAAAAGAACTTATGCACTCCAATGTTCATAGCAGCACAATTTATAATAGCCAAGGGCTGGAAACAGCCTAAGTGCCCATCAATAAATGAGTGGATCAAAAAACTATGGTACATTTACACAATGGAATATTATGCAGCAGAAAGAAAGAAGGAACTCCTACCCTTCATGACAACACGGATGGAACTGGAGAGTATTATGCTAAGTGAAATAGGCCAGGAGGTGAAACACAAATACTATACGATCTCACCTATGAGCAGAACCTAATCAACAAAACAAATAAGTGAAAAAAACAGAACCAGAGACATTGAAATAAACAACAAACAGACAGTGACCAGAGGTAAGGAGGGAGAGGAATAATGTGAGAAATAAGAGGAAGGGTCAAGTCAAGGAACATATATAAAGGACCCATGGACAAAGACAGTGGAGGTGGGGGAAGACTGAATGTGGGTGGTGAGGGTGGGTAGAGCAGGGAAAAGTAATGGGGGGGAGATGGGGACAACTCCAATTGAACAACAAGATTTTTTAAAAGAACACAGGGAAATGAAGTAAGGCTGTGACTCCAACAATCAGTGCCTACAAGGAGCCCAACAGTCATTGTGAGAAAGAGCTGCAAGCCAGGTAGGAACTAGCTGCCCAGGATGAGCTCTTCATTTGAACTAACCAAGGGCTGATGTCTTGCAGAAAATAACAAAATTAACCCAATATCTGGTGGCTTATGCTACCTTACCTGGAGATTGCTTATAAAAATTTTGACTAGGTCACCCTACATTAGCTGAAGTCCAGGCTGTGTTCAACAGGTGTCCAATTTGTTACCATGACTCTATGTTATGGATCAAAACTGTCAAGATTCTCAGGATCCCATCCCCCCAAAATACTTCTCATATTGTCCCTATATTTGTCTGCAGCACTATATATCCAAACACCTGGTCAGCTTTACCATCCAAATAAAAAGTACATATCTAACTTGACCAGCACATGTTACTTACATGGGTAATTTGTCTTGTTACCCAGACCAAGACGGGCAACATGGTTTGTTAAGGCCAGTTCACAGCTCGCAGCATGCTGCCTTGCCTCTAGTAGCTACTCATATCCCACATTCAAAATGCAGCTTTGATCCTTTCTATGACAGTTTTCTGCATGGGTGTTGGAATTCAATTGAAATTGAAAGAATGAAAGAGACCAGTGAGATACAAGAGAAGAGAACCAAGAACAACAACAAAAAGCATTGGAGGGAGAGAAGGTACAACAAGCAACCTTCATAAAACTTCAGCAAATGGCTTTGAAGCATTCCTTGAGAGACCACAGATGCTTCATGTCATATTTTTCTCATTTCTAAGCAATGGCCAGGAGTTTTTAGGACAATCTATTCCATTTAACCCCCTCCAGCAGAAATTATGTACTGTCTGGTTTCTTCTTCCTGAGTTTCAAGTGTTTAAAACACAACATGTGTGTTCATTCTCATACAGAAATTCATAGTAGAATATTCTTCACTTTATATCATGTCAAAATTTAAACACTAAAAGAAAAAGGATAGTTCATTGAAGAACAAGTAGTGCTAGCAACGCTGAGAGATCAGGAAGAGAATGGTCGGGAGGTGGGGGTGGGGAGATTCAAGGTCTGCCTGTGAAATCTAAAGGTAAAATCGTGTCACACATGCACTAACTGAATCTCCAGCCAAGACAACTGTGAATCACTGTAAAGGCCTTCAGTTTCTGGAGCACTCACTGGGCCAGATTCCTGAAGGCAAGGGAACAAAGAGCTGTTCTTTCTCATGTTTTTGTTGGATGCCAAAGTGTCTTTGAAAAAGGACGAGTATCTACTAGCAGATTAACATTAAGAAAAAGTCAGGATTAGGGAGAGGGAAAATATCAGAGGCTGTGTAACTGCAGTTCTGCAGTTGTTTCAAAGCTCAACCTAACAAACTTTGGGCCACCAAGTGACTTCTGCTCCCTAGCAGCATTAACAGTCACAGAGCAGAAGAGGAGACACATGTACACCAGGACCAGGAGAGATCCCAAGGCTGCAGAGGCAGCATGGAGGCCTGCTCTGCCCCGGGTGCTGACCCACCCTCCAACCCTTCCCCTTCCAACATCGCTCAACCCAGTCAAGCCTGTTCAACAATTTCTTTCTGAAATAGTCTCTTTGATGCAGCTTCATTTGTGTTCAGTGACATGAAAGAGATACTGATGCTGATTATCAAAGGCATGTGCTCCAAACGCCAAGCGGCTCATGCCTCAGGGACGTAACTTTATCTCTTCCTCTGACTTCAACATCCTCCCACTGCTGTGCAGGCTCGGGCTGTCTGTGCAGGACCTGGTTGGGTGGTTAGTAGCACATGTTTTTTCCCCTGCTAATTTCACAGCAGATATTAATCTGGATGGGGGAACATGAATTAATACCTTAAGCTTGTAGGTCACACTCAGGTGAACATGTTCCACTGAGCTAAACATCACGGACACTGAGAGAAAGCTGACACCCAGGGCTCCTGAGGGAGCAGGCTGGGCTGCAGAATCCTCTCAGCAGCGAAGCTTCTTGCTCCACAGATCCCATCATGTGAGAAGTGCCCATTATGCCATCCCATGAAACTCTGGGTCCATCATCTCCTCAGAATAAAAGAGCTGGCACCTTCCTATACTAGGCTCATTATTTTCTGTTCTAGATAATCAAGATATGAAATATCTGACAATAGAGGTGTTAGGTAAATCTGCATGGTTACAGTAGAATAGCATACACCCATTGAAAATTACATTTATAACAACATTCCATGACAAACAAAAATGCTCATCACATCACTGAAGGAAAAAATGGAGTACAAAATGATATGTGCAGAATGATTTTAGTTTTATAAAAATATTTATTGGATAGTATGCGAGTCAAAATTCTACTATAATTTCTTGCTATCTAGAAACACACACACACATTCTAGAACACCCACAATATGCTCTTCATTCAGCAATTTATCCATAGGGCTATTTCACTGTCTGTCATGCCCTGCCCCACAGCCGGGGTTTTCCAGCACTAACGGTATCAATAGGCCTGTAAACAGTCCCAAATACTAAAGGCCATCTAGGCAGCCAGCTCCAGGAGTCTGACATCCCACTTACAGATTTACTGCAATGGGAATGGATATTGGAAAGAGCACTTTTCTCATCCTCATTAAACTAATATTCTATCTCAAGCCCTTAGTACAAAATATAGCCTTGGTACGTGTTGAGCACCCTCGTGTATAAAATAATAGTCAAGTGTAGAATTGGAGTCTAACAAAAATAAAGGAAACTATGTGCCTTTCTCTTTGTAAAAATAACTCTGCCTTCCTAACCCTTACCAAATATAACCAGAGCCCAGAGCCTCTCCCCACCTCACAAACAGTGGTCCTGCCCACCACCCACACCCTTCACACAGACCAGGGCCAAGGGCCATTCAGATTTCCCCAAGAGGCCCACCAGGCTGCCCCACCTGTCCCCTAAGCATTAACTCAACATTCAGTGCTTCTGATACAGCAGGAGAACACTGTCCACAGCTCCTCTGCTCTGAGCCAGTGTAGCTAGAACGAAGACCACCCCTCCCCCTGCATAACCTAAGGGTTCTGCCTACCTTCATCTAACTCTTGGTTTACAACAGTGACTCACTGAGCTAGTGAAGGCCCTCCTGCAGGGCCCTACCCCATGCCCTTCCTTTTCCCTGAGGCTGGGGAGGGGGCTTAGGGGGGAATTTGCTACCTTCTGCTGCCCCCAAGTGGCCAACGGCAGAGGTCTTGGGTGGTGGGGCAGCTTCCAAGTGCAAGTGGTGTCCTGCTTTCCCCCACCTTGTCCCCTCAGCAGCATGGTAAATCTGATTCAAACTATTTGCATTCCCTCTAGGAGAACCATAATCCCAGTGGACATGGGCTAGGTCACACACCTGAATGCATGTGCTCAGCTCCTGTCGGTTTTTCCTAATGAAGAAAACACAAAACTGCAAAGCAAGGGAACCAAATGCTCATCCTGGCCTCTCATCTTGCTAACAGCCTAGGCCAGGTAACTTAGCTCCCTAGAACATTTTTTCGTGAAAAGAACAAAAATAAAAACATGTTTTCTACCTTTTCAGAGGGGTGACATGAGAAATGTGCTTTCTCCAAGTAGGATTACCAGATAAAATACAAGATGCCCACTTAAGTTGGCATTTAGATAAACAACAAATAATTTTTAGTATAATAAGCACATCTCAAATGTTTCATGGGACACACTTATGGTAGAAACATTTTCATCATTAATCTGAAATTCAAATGTCACTACGCATTTGGTTTTGCAATGTTCGGTTTGTTCATTTGTTTTGTTCTTCAGGGTTTTTCCCCCTAAATCTGGCAACATTATCCCAAATATTAGGCATCCCTACTTTTGCAGGAGTAGAACTTGTTAAACACCTTCTCCACAGTCTGCCTCCCAGCAACACTGTTGTTAGGATGGGCAGGGTAGGGGGAAAAGGCAGCTGAACTACAACCTAGAAAAGACAGGTGACATCAAACCAGAGAGCCCAAAGGGCGGGCTTTGTCCAAATAGCAACCTGGGCCCAAGGAGAACCACCAATAATATATTGCCACTTTGTTCAAAGGGGACCAATCCCCAGCTCCCACAAGGAGAGCCAACCAAAATAAACCCCAGCCACATTTCCTGTTTGAGCCCAACTTCCCTGGCCCCACTCTGTGGGCCGGAGAGCCTCGCCTGGGTGCGCAAACCCCAATAAAGCTCTATACTGCCTAACCTTGTGGTTGATTGGCATTTCTTCTTCGGTGGAGCCTAAGAAAACCTTTCATTTGGTGCCGAAACCCAGGAGGAGTTGTTGTCTGCTGAAGACCGCTCCTCTCCCTACTCCCCAAGGAGGCCTCGTGGACACCCCACCAATCCAGACAAGGAACCAGGGTAAGTGCCTTTGCCCTTAAGTTTCTAGTCCCCGAACACTGATTCTGGCACCCCATCTGCTGGGAGAGACTGCTCTCCACCAAATCACAGCGCTGCATGGGGTAACCCTTCCGGGAGAGGCTGCTCTCCCTCCACTGAGAGTCTCTAGGCACCAGAGTAGATGTCCCTGGACCTAGATCCCCATTTTTACCCCACCAGATCAGCAGACTGAGTTGAGGGACGCTGATTCCCATCTGCTGCTCCTTGTGGAACCTGGAATGGGGGGGTGGTGCAGAAGTCCAAACCAGACCCTAAATCACCTCTAAGGTACATTCTGAAAAATTTGCCAACAATTGATCCTGGCCTCAAGCAAAAACAGCTGATTTTTCTATCCACTACAGCCTGGCCGTTATATCAGCTTGATAATCATGAAACCTGGCCTCCTAGAGGCACTTTCGATTCCGTTACCCTTACTGACCTAGATAATTTTTGCAGACGGAGTGGCAAATGGTCTGAGTTCCCCTACATTCAGGGCTTTTGGGCCTTGCGCTCCCTCCTGGATCTGTGCACCCAATGCTCCACAGCCCAAGTTCTCCTCACCCGAGGGAACCCTGAACCCATCCAGTCTCCTAAGCCTACTGCCCCAGAACCTCCCTCCTTCTCTGATTCCCCTGAAGATCTTGCTTCTCCTCCTCCTCCTTATCAGCTCCCACCAACAGCTACTCCAGCCCTGGCCCTCCCCTCTCAACCAGACTCTCCCCCTCCCTCTGAAGACGTTTCTTCCCCAGTTAGCTCACATACTCACTCCCGCCTGAATCTAGAGCCCCTAGATTCCTGCATTTTCCCCCTCTGGGAAGTGGCAGGAGCAGAAGGTGTCATTCGGGTCCATGTCTCTTTTTCGCTAACTGACCTCTCTTCAACTGGAAAACGCCTAGGCTTGTTCTCGCCAACCCTACCAATTTTATCAGGGAATTCCAGTACCTAGTCCAGGCTTATGACCTCACATGGCATGACCTGCACATCATTTTAACTTCCACCATGACCCCAGACGAGCGCAACTGCATCCAGACTGCAGCTAGGGCTCATGCAGACCAAACCCATGCCACCAATCCCCTCATGCCAACAGGGGCTAAAGCCGTGCCAGAGGCAGAACCAGACTGGGACTACCAGGTAGGACAGGCAGTCGGAGGCACCAACTGGTCAAGTGCCTGACAGCAGGTATGCACCAATCTGCCAAGAAGGCAGTCAATTGCGATAGGCTCAGAGAAGTCACCCAAGGCCCCGGGAGAAAATCCAGCACTGTTTCTCAACAGACTAACTGAAGCCATAGTGCTCCATACCTGCCTTGACCTGGCTTCTAACGCTGGGGCCACTGTCTTAGCTACTTAGTTTATCTCCCAGTTGGCCCCAGATATTAGAAGGAAACTGAAAAAGGCCAAGGATAGCCCCCGAACCCCCATTTGAGATCTGGTAAATATGGCATTTAAGGTTTTCAATAACCGGGAAGCAGAGGCTGAGGCTGCCTGCCAGGCTCACCTACAGCAAAAGGTAGCCCTGCAAACCCAAACCATGCTAGCAGCCCTGCTGCTGGTGGCAAACACTGGCACAAGGGCAAAACTTAAGTCTGGGCCAAAGAATACCCCACCTGGGGCCTGTTTCAAGTGTGGCAAAGAAGGGCACTGGGCCCGCCAGTGTTCTCAACCTTGGCCACCAATGAAGCCTTGCCCAGATTGCCAACAGCTTAGCCACTGGAGGGATGCCTGATCCCTTCGAGGCTCATCCCCAGCACCTCCACGTGGAGGACCAGCTGATCAAGGTGTGGACTCTTCCTGGCTGCACCGGAACTTCTCAGACTCCTATGCAATTGAAGTGGCCCAGACTCGAAGACCCCCATCACCCTCGCCAAGCCCAGGGTGACGCTGAAGGTAGCAGGTAAGTCCATCTCTTTCCTAGTGGACACGGGGGTTACCTACTCTGTTTTACCATCTTTTTCAGGACCTCTTACTCCTTCCCAGATCTCGGTCATGGGGGTTGACGGGACCCCATCTTGCCTGTGGCGAACCCCCCTGGCTTAGCTGCAGTCTGGACGGCTTTCCTTTTTCCCATTCATTCCTTGTCATACCCTCCTGCCCTATTCCGCTTCTAGGACAGGATGTTCTCCAATTACTAGGCGCCACTCTTCAGATTGCACAAACCCCAACCCCTTCCTCCACCCTTATCCTCCCGCTGTTAGAAAATCCAATTCCTCCTCCAGCTCCACCCATTTCCCCTTCCCTGTCAACCCACAAGTATGGAAAACTTCTATCCCAACTGTGGCTTTTCATCACCCTGGTTGTCATCCTCTTAAAACGGCCCTATTTCCCCCTCCTGAGCCCAATTTCCTATCTCCCACACAAACTTAAAAGGATTACAGCCTATCATCACCAACCTGGCCTCCTAGACCAGAAACAGTGGACCTCTAGCCCCTCCCCTCTATGACCCTCCCCACCACAGTAGGAAGTAGCCGGATCAACACAGTGTCCCTTATCCTATCAAAGAGGTTGGAATGTTAGGATGGGTTGGGTAGGGTAAAATAGCAGCTGAACTACAACCCGGAAAAGACAGATGACATCAAACCAGAGAGCCCAAAGGGCGGGCTTTGTCCAAATAGCAACCTGGGCCCAAGGAGAACCACCAATGATATATTGCCACTTTGTTCAAAGGGGACCAATCCCCAGCTCCCACAAGGAGAGCCAACCAAAATGAACCCCAGTCACATTTCCAGTTTGAGCCCAACTTCCCTGGCCCGACTCTGTGGGCCGGAGAGCCTCGCCTGGGTGCGCAAACCCCAATAAAGCTCTATACTGCCTAACTTTGTGGCTGATTGGCATTTCTTCTTCAGCGGAGCCTAAGAAAACCTTTCAACTGTCATGCAGGGTAACACAGAGCTAGCAGTTTCTGAATGGCAGGAATAGAAGTGAACTCAGAACTTCCTGCTGGAGGATTCCTACAGATGGGAGGTCTGCCAGCCCCACACCTCCTTCTGCTTGTTCTGGGCACCTCAGGACAAGAGCACCAGCTGGCCTTGGGAGTTGCCTCTTATCTGATCCCAGCTAATATTTTTCTCAAAGCCAGAGATGAAAAATTCTTTTAAAGTCACATCTCCCAGACATCTGTTATTCATTTTCTTTGGTCTTGATTTTGTTTTAATCTTGTATAAGAGCTCAGGCACACTTTTGACTATCTGATTTAGGTTCTAAGGTAATGGCATTTTGGAACTGGTATTTTTTCCTAAATAAGAGAGATAACACCTACATATGCTTCCAAAGCCATTTGACACCCACTACCTCATTTCAACTTTATACATTGGGAGTCAGCATAGTACAGAGCAAGGGACCTCAATCCTGACTCTGGCCTTTCCCCAGACCAAAGACATCAGCAACTTTCGGGTGGGACCCTGGCATCAGCTTTTCCCAAGGTCTCCAGATGATTTCCATGCTTACTTGGATGGAGATAAGTCCAAGACTCTCTAGTGAGGAAGGTAAGACCTGAGTCAAACACCAAAATTGATGACAATCAAGTTGGGAACAAATGGGCTATTTGTGAAGGATATGCATCTGTTCAGATTTTAGTATCCACAGATGAATTGACAGCTAAAAACTCCCTGGGAACAAGAAAAAAGAAGGGAGAAAAAAATTCTGTATGTCATCAACTTGAAACCTGAAACAATAACAAAGGAATATTATAGTACCATGCTGTATGTAAATTGTCATTTAACACTTTTTTATAATAATTATATATTTCAGAGAAAAGATTGGAGTAGACAACATAACCTAGTGAGCATATTTTTAAAAAATAGATCTGAAAAACTTAAACATCACAGCAAACAATGCCCTCTGAAAGTGGTCAGAAAAATGGACTCCAAGGAATATGTGGCTAGTGAGCTTACAAATAGAAGATGATGAGAAAAGAAAAGTTTAAGGAAGTAATTTTGGAGGTCTAGAATGAAACAGATATTTTAGCAAGGATTTGATGTGCTCAAGTATTCAAGACTCATTGCCAGCCCCACACTCCAGCCATTACTGTTTTCTTCCAAGCTTAAGTGCAGGGCACCTGCTAAGTTCTGAATGGGGTGAAAGATGTTCCGCTCTCATGAGAGAAGTGACTTTTGGGAGGGTTCAAGATACCTCAATAACAAGCTTCCCTTGCTCCTAATGTGGGCACAGAATTCTCTTACCTATCCATATTTATGATTCAAAGGAGTAAATTTTTCAACCCACAAGGAAAGATGGGGTGTTAGGATGTAAAATCCCAATGGTGGGAGAAGCCTGAAACCACCCAGCGCAACATTCTAGAACCAGTTTGCATCCTAGGGGGAGACTGTATGTCAACAAGAGGCGTGTACTGGCAGGAACTGTCAGTGTCCCAGGAAGGTCAGGCTAGAAAACCCTCCCAGAGCCTTGTCCTAGAATACATCCTCTCTGAGGCCATGGCTCTCTGCACTCCTCTCATGGCTTGGCAGGAGACACTGCTCACTATGCCTATGAGTCTCTGGGGGTAGCATGGGGATGTCTAAATCTACCTATCCTGGGGCCCAACTATGCCAGGTCGCTGTAGAGTGAGGCTGAAAGAAGAGGGAGCCAACTTCCTGTGACATAGGGCAACTCAGCAAACAACAGGAAAAGCAAGGGCTGCTGACTCCCTCTCTCCAGGTCAATTACAGATCTATCTCTTCCCCAGCATGTGACTTTGAGGAAATTGTTTTTAAGTTCCTACTTTCTTATCTGTAACATGGGGATGATGACGATCATTCTAGGAGTGATCCAATTCTTTGGATTGCACTGATATGCTCTTTCAGCAAGAGAAAGAAAAGCCCTACATCACTGTGGGGACCTCCAAACAGCTGAGAGAAAATAGGATAACTCAGGATAAAGTCAAAAGTCTACAGAAATCAAGCAACCCCATGAAGAGACAAAGAGTGCCACTGACACCCAGAAACATCCGATCACACAATTATCTGCCATCATGGGTTTGTGGTGCAGGTGATATTTACTTGGGTGGGAGTGGGTGACATCCAGTTTTCATGTTCTCCTGGCGAGTCTCAGAGGGTGGTACCAAATGGACATTTTGGTCAACGTACCTATGATCTCACTTAAGAATCATCAATTGTTACAAGTGAAGCATTTAAAGAAATTACATCATTTAGAGATGATTATGGCTAAATAAAGGATTTCTTTTATGATGAAAGACAAAAATGTGTTTGATGTTAGAAAAATCTTCCTCACACATATATATAGTAGAAAACTGCAAATGCTTCACAACATGAAAATAATACCAAATGGGGAGGAGGCAGGTCATTTATTTTCACCTTCCAGTTCTTCACACAAGAGGACCTCATTGTCAAAAAAAAAAGGGGGAGCAAGAAAGAGACAAGACTTACAGATTTCAATTATATATTCAATCAACCCTGTTGGTTGGGATGTGGAATATTAGGAGGAATGCTTTGTGACCTTGGGCCAATGGATTCCTGAAATGAATGACCCAGATGAGGCTGTTGAGTTTCTTCCTTAATTAGTTTGATCTTTTTTTTAACAGCATTTCTAATTTTTTAATTGTGGTAAAATTTACCATATTAGCCATTTTAAAGGTGCAGTTCAGTGGTATTAAGTACATAAGTATATTTTTATTTTTGTGCAATCATCACCACCATCCAGTTCCAGGATTCTTTTCACTTTGCAAAACTGAAACTCTATACCCATTAAACAATAATTTCCCATCCTCTCTCCCCAGCACCCATCAATCATGAAAACGACTGTGAAGATGGCTGGGGGGAAAAGAGCAATCAGTCTTTGCACACCCCATAGGAACATGTGAGGTCTGAGGACTTTCTCTCCCAATATTAACTCCCAGGCCTGGCTCTACTGTTAACTGACGATGTGACTCAACAAGTCACAAAACCCTTCTGGCTCCTTGCTTTCCTTATCAACAATGTGGTAATGATAATATGTACTCCATTTATTTCACAGAGCCAAAGTACCCAGGCTGGAGGTGGTAGGTTAGTAGAATTTTGAGAAAGTCAATTACTGGTTTTCTGCTTGGGAATTTTCACTGGCAAATATCAGGGATACATGGAAACCATAAGTCACTCTTGAGTCTCCTCCATGCCATGTAAAGAGAGTAATATTTTGCAAATTTTGAGGCCCAAGTTTCACAAGGTCAGGTTCAGCCTGTACTTGTGCTAGAAGCCTCAGTACTTACCAGCTTCCCACATTCTCTATGGAGAAAGCTCACCTGGAGCCTGATACTAAATACTAAGTGAGGCAAAAACCTCCCTCCTCCACTGTCTTCCTACCCACCCCCCACTACAACTTATTTACCCTACACCATCTTACTTCCGATCGTAGTTCTCTACTACATGGCTGCACATCCTGAAGCACTGAAAGGAGACTGAAGCTGCACTGCAGTGTATGAATGAACTGTGGCCTACATGGTACAATCAAACAGACTCATCTGAAAAATTTTACACATGCTATTCTAATTCAAAAAGACATTCTAACTTACAAATTTAACCTAAACTAGTTGTAGTTTAAACTGAATAAAAGCTAATTCATTTTCTTCAAAAGTTTTAATAAAACTATGAAAGGGGTACATTGAAACAGAAATCTGACTTTATTGGGTCAATGATCAATGAAATACACGTTTCCTACAGGATCCGGAAAAGGGGATCTAAAGATGAAAATGTGAGGATTACTGGGAGAAAACACTTAAGACCTCCAAGTCCTAATTAAATGCTGAGGATGCCAATTGATCTGCCCAGGCCACTGGCCAAAGTCTTTATTGTTGGTAACTGCTGTGCCTGGTTTCAGGCATTGTAACTGCCCCCCATGGCTAAGGCTGAGTGAGCAACCTTCGGACTGTGAGCCACTGAGGAGACAAAGCTTATCTCTGGCAGCAGCACTGCTTCTGCTTCATCCACCTCCTGCCCCCAATGCTTGGTCAGTTAGTCAATGACAGGTACAACCCTTCGGGGGGTGGGGGGCAACCTAAGCCAGACACAATCACTTGGGAGGCTTCCTTGAGGGAAGGACTTGGGGGGCTGCAGCAAAGAGGGAGTGATGGACCCTTTTTCCCTGGCTATTCTGACATAGCCTGAGTCCCCATTTCCATCTGGAAGAAGCTCTAATCCACTCAAGCCTGAAAACCTATGACTGGGAAGGTGGTGTAGCTCTTTGCCAGCTGGAGTGGGATCCAGGGTGATTGGGCATAAGAAAGAGTTCTAAAGTCCTGTGAAGCCAGCTTTGCTAAGAATGCTTTCATTCACAACCAAGCAGGAAATGAGTATGTCTCCCAAAGATTTGCAACCCACTTACCTGAGAGAAACTGACTCAGACTAAGCCCTCAGATTTCTTTGAAATGTTATCTGCTGTTTGGGACTCCCAGCCAAGATGGAGGCGTAGGTGGAAACACTGTGCCCCCTCCCACAACTAAATTTAAAGACAGCTAAATTTTAGAAACAAAAACGCAGCCAAAACAATAAAAATTGAACTGTATGGAAGTCCGACAACAACAAACCATTCAGCCAGACTGGTAAGAAGGGCGGAGGCAGTGGCAGAGCAGATGGGGCTGGAAAGACCATTCGGTCCTACCGACCCAGGAGCTGAGGCAGAGGTGGTTGGTGGATCCCAGGCGTGGGGTGGCGATGGGTGGACCCAGTGAGGGCGTAGGGTGGCTGGCTGACTGCGGTCACGCATTCACGCCCAGATAAACCAAGCAAAGGAGCAAACAATGAGACAGACGGCTTAGGTTAGGGCCCCAGCGGGAATTAGAGCCTGAAAGCACCAATTGGAAAGACTTTCTCGGGGTCGAGGGGCTGGGAGAGGCTCCCAGGCCCACAGAGAGTTCATTGGAGAGACTCACAGGGTCCTGGAGATTACACAGGCCCACACACCCAGGAACCAGCACCACAGGGGCCCAATTTGCTTGTGGGAAGCCACAGAGGGGACAGAAATCTGAGAGAGATCAGGAGGAGAGAAAAGTGCCATTTTTTTTCCCTCTCTGACCCCGCCCCCACATATAGCATCACAACCCAGTGACTGGGTCGCCTGGTCCTGGTGAACACCTAAGGCTCTGCCCCTCAAACATAACCGGTGCAAACAGACCAAACATTATGACTCAAGAACAGCTCAAAGCCCCAGAGGCTATAATTCTAAGTGACCAAGAAATAGCCAGCCTTTCAGATGCACAGTTCAAAATACTGGTGATCAGGATGTTCACAGAATTGGTTGATTTTAGCCACAAATTAGAGGAACATATGAAGGCTAAACTGATTGAAATGAAAGGAAATGCACAGGAAACCAATAGTGATGGAAAGGAAACTGGGACTCAAATCAAGGGAGTGGACCAGAAGGAAGAAAGAAACAACCAAACAGAAAAGAAGGAAGAAACAAGAATTCAAAAAAAATGAGGAGAGGCTTAGGAACCTCCAGAACATCTTTAAACATTCCAACACCCGAATTATAGGGGTACCAGCAGGGGAAGAGGAACAGCCACGAGTGGAAAACTTATTTGAAAACAAATAATAAATGAGAATTTCCCCAGTGTGGCAAAGGAAATAGACTTTCAGGAATTCCAGGAAGCTCAAGAGAGCCCCAAAGAAGTTGGACCCAAGAAGGAACACACCAAGGCACATCATAATTACATTAGCCAAGATTAAAATGAAGGAGAGAATTCTAGAGGCAGCAAGAGATAAGAGGAAATGAGTTCACCTAGAAATGACTTCCCATCAGATTGTCAGCTGATTTCTCAGAAGAGACTTTACAGGAAAGAAGGAGCTGGAAAGAAGTGTTCCAAGTCATGAAATCCAAAGACCTACAGCCAAGATTGCTCTATCCAGCAAAGCTTTCATTTAGAATGGAAGGACAGATAAAGTGCTTCCTAGATAAGATCAAATTCAAGGAGTTCATCTTCACCAAGCCCTTATTATATGAAATGCTAAAGGGACTTATCTAAGAAAAAGAAGATAAAAAATAGGAACAGTGAAAGGACAGCAAACTCACAATTATTAACAACCAGACCTAAAACAAAAGCAAACTAAGAGGACAGCTAGATCAGGAGCAGAACCATAGAAATGGAGATCACATGGAGGGTTAACAACAGGGGAGTGGGAGGAGGAGAAGGGAGGAGAAGGTACAGAGAATAAGTAGCATAGATGGTAGGTAGAAAATAGACACAGGGAGGGCAGGAATACTATGGGAAATACAGAATCTAAAGAACTTGTAACATATGGACATGAATGAAAGGGGGGGAATGGTGGGGGAGGGGTGTGCAGGGTGGAGGGGAGTGAAGGTGGGGAATGGAACAACTATAATGGCATAATCAATAAAATATATATTTTTTAATAAAATACATTAAAAAATAAAAAGAAAAAATAAATGTTATCTACTGTTTGATTCTTGCCACCTGACATTGATTGATGAGCTTTGCCTGTATTCCTGTGTATTCTGAACCTAATAAAAGCCGTTGAAGAAGAGGTTCTTGGTCCTTCTCCTGTGAGAGACTGACCACCTCTCCTCCCCAAGCAGATCATGTCCTGGCAGTATTATTTTCATCCATGGCAGACAGGGGGACTAGCTCGCAAAGTTGCCTCCACACTTTATCCTAATTAAACACGTTACCTACAACCTCATATAAATTATACTACCACACGAAAACATATATGACCTCTGACTCTGTGAGGTGGGTGGAGTGGATATAACTATTACCATTTTAAAGATGACCAAACTGAAATACCTAGGGGCCAAATGACTTGCCCAAGATTAGACAGTTAGCAGGAGGCAAAGCTGGAATAAGATCTAGGCCTTCTGCCTCACTGTCAAATTCCATTACACATCTGTCTCTGGCTCCTTTGTATTTTTATAGAAAATTTATGTAAAACCTGTTCAAAGAAGGAAAAAAAACAGGTACTCTTTTTAAAGCTTCAGGCTGGTGGACATAAGCACTATGCACATAGCTAGGTGGATAAATGGATAGGTAAGTAGGAAAAAAAACACATGTACATGTATTCATAAACATTTGAGGCAACTTAGATAATCAACCACAATACACAGAGGGAAAATAAAGAATAAAATCGGAATCAAAATCAGTTGAAAGGAGAAAATAAGTGGATGCCACCAGTCACCAGGATGTGACAGATTTTGCCATTAGGAGCAAAATTTAGTCCTGAGTCTCCTGTAACAGTATCAGATATACTTGTCAATGTTAGGTCAGTGTGATGTTCATTTGAGCAAACAAATCTTTTCCTGCCTAACACATTCTTAGAAATTGGACTTTAGGTAAGATGATAAAGTCTTCCACTGTACTGTAAAATACCCAGGTTTGTTCTTCAAAATAACATTTCTGTGTCAGCTGCCCTCTATAAAAGCTGAGGACATGACATTAAATCTTGATTTGTTGGATGCTGTCCTGTGGAGAGCTAAGATAATGAGGTCCAGGTACATAGCTTTCAGATGATCTAACTCAGAGCTAAGGTGTACATGGTCTTGTGCCCTGTTTTCTGTCTCTTAACATCTAATTCCCACGGACAGGAAGAGCTCTCAGTACGTAGGTATCTGACACCCCATAAACATCCCGGCTGAAAAATTTCAGATATACTAGAGTCAGATACCGAGGAATTAAAGAGCAAGGCAGAAGAACAGGTGAAAATAAAGGGAGAAAATAACAAGGGCTGTAAATTAAAGATTCTGGATAAGATTATGTTTTTATAGTCCATGCGAATAAATATAGACATTTTCCAAGTGCCAATTACATCAACTTCTTAACGACTTTGATTCTCGTATCCATTTGGAAGTTTTTGCATTAGCAGCACATTTAACTTCTGTCTGTGTCTCTGCTTAGTTGATTTATCTTCCAAGATAACAGTTATTGTCTGTTCAAGGTTATTCTCTTCAGCTCATTTCCATGGTTCACCTGCCACCTGCCTGCTCACTGCAATTCTTCACTTAGTGGAAATATATTTGCTTTTCAATTCCAGCTGAAATCCAGACCCACAGGTGTAGTCACTAAAAGAATTAATGGGGAAAGAAGATGTGAATTGACTCATGCTTGAATAAATGTATATTCAATCTAACAAAGGTTTGTTGAGTTCTATGTAGGCAAGAAACTGTGCTGGGTGTCAAGTTTTCAAGTGAATAAAGCATGTCCTACCCCTACAGTGAGCTCAAAACTTAAGAAAGAAGTGTGTGTCATTGGTACAGAATCCTCAACAGGAAATCCAACCCTTGAACATATTATCACATTCTATGCTGTGTGTGTTATAATATATGAATGGATGGAGTAGGTGACTAGAGAGTTTTAATTTGGATAGGTGGTTTTTCAGAGAGACAGTGATTACCTACTTAGCATCCATTCCACCACCCAAGTTGCTTGCTCACAGAACTCTGATTTTGTTCATGTATCCATCACAAGAGAAGGACTCCACAGGAACAAATCTTGACTAATCTAAATTTGTCATGGTAATTCCATTTCTCTTACCAGGATTGGTTTAGGCAAGGAAATGTGCTGAAATTCTGGCCAAGGAGATTTGAGAGGAAGTGAGCTGGGAGGAAATCTAGGAAAGGCTTCCTAATTCTTAAAAAGAAATGCCTCTTTTCCTTTGGATTTGATGACCTGGGACTGTCAACCATCTTGTGATTGTGAGGTATTCTTGCCTAATGGCATTAGGCAATTGATTACCTAGTATGTATATAAGTGGGCATGGGCACTTATTTACAAAGCTGTGAACTTCTTAAGAACATGCACTAGGTCTTACACATCACATTTTTCCTCCCACAAGATTTAGCATTGTATCTGAAACATAGAAGACACCACCTAAATGTCTTTGAATAAATCAATGCATAGAAATTTTACTTACATTTGTTGTAATCAAATTAGTTTATATTATTTTACTACAAATTTAACAAACATATATTTCAAGTATATCACATGTTTTCTGATTTGCAATTTTTCTAAATGCAGCCCAAGCCTAATCATGATTTGTGCTATTTAATCTGGTAGGCCTTATACACATGTGACTATTTAAATTAATTAAAACTAATTAAAAATATAGTTCCTTGGTCACACTAGCTATATGAAGCTAGTAGCTTCCATACTGAATAGCACAAATACAGAACATTTCCATCACCATACAAAGTTCTACTGGACAGCACTGATCTAGAGCATGCACTGCCCATCTTTGAACCTAGGCCAGTACTTCTCACTAGTAGGCACTCAGTAAATATTTGTTTAATTAATTAATTAATTTTATTTATCATTCCCAATATTATTAGAATAACCAAGATGAAAAATGACAAGCCCTAACCTACCAGTGAAAGCAATAGAAGTAAATATTTAGCATATGGTAAAGCCAGTGCCCCACTGGTCTATAAAAAGATTCTGCTCTATATAGAAAGTCCTACAGATTACCTCACTGCCCAACTCCCTGAACACAAGGGTTCACTCAGTTACAAAATCAAGCCCAAGATGAGCTGATGAACTCAGACTGAGCATCCATCACACCATGGCCTCTGCTGGACAGGTTTGCTGTTCATAATATATTCCTTAATTTGTTTCCACACACTTGACTCTCCCAAAGGCAACTGAGCCAATGTACTTTTCAGAGCTTATGTTCAAACTCCATTCTCTTTAATTTCATCAAGAAATTTCACTATGAATTAGATATTTGAGATTATTCTTCAAGGCCCAGAGGGTTAAAATGATTTCTTTAGTCCTGCAGCAGCACATACATGCAAGCATGAAAGCCAGCTGCTCAGCCTTTTCTTAGTTTTGTGGCCTTGAGCAAATTGTTTGACTTCTTCTGGTCTGTGTTTTTTTCATCTGTACAACAAAATAGCTGACAAAATTCTTTCAAGACTTTGAGGGATCATTGTATATGAGCACACTTGGCTCTTCGCTTCATGGGGTGTGCCCTGCATGAAGAGCTGGTCAGCCGGAGCAAGCTCACAGAAGGTACTAACAACTGTGGTCTTTTCCCTTCCCCTTCACAGAGTCTACCTGGAGTCCCTCATCATGCTCTCTTTTTTTTGAGAAATTGTTACTTTTTTAATGATAAATTATGAACTTGAATTCACCAATCAAAAGAAGAAAAAATAACCTAAGTCTAAAGCGAAATCAGCCCCTGACAACCAACAGTCTACCCAGTGAGCAGAAGTCTGGCCTGGAGCAACCTGCAGTGAGCAGTGGCAATCTGTTGTTGTTAGGCCATCTTCAAATCTTTCACCATCTCACCTTAGCAGTGGCTGGGCTCCCCACACTGACTTGTCTCACTTCTGTCCTTTTCTTCCCTCTAGCATTAGCCTCTCCCCACAGCATTCCAAAAAACCTTGGCTAAACTGATAATGATGCTTATAAAGATAAAGCACTTAATAGGAATAAATTTAATACTGCAAATATGAGAACATGAGTCCCTACTTAATTTCATGCTAGGAGAATTTCAGACTTAAAATGAAGGTCTCACCAGATACAGCCCAAAGCTCACTGAGTGTCTTTGGAGAGGGGAGGAATTGTAGGTTTCCTGCCTGAGGGGTCGATACATGCTGCAGCTGGACCCAGTTACCAGGGCAGAGACAGAGCACAGAGGTGTTGCCCTGGTTGTCTGGCAGCCGCCATCACCAGGCAGAAAAACAAAGCCATAGAGCCTGACCCCCTCGCCTCACCCTTCCCAAGTTCACCTTCCCTCACCCTCCCATAACAAGACCAGACCCCAGAAGAAGCTATCCCAGTGAGTATCAAGCTCCAGAGCACATTATCTGCAGCCCTGAGAACTAGAGAGGCAGAAGCATTTTTCCCTTAGTGGCAGGTGCCTGCTAAAGCTAATCCCAGTGACAGGGTTGGACATACAGAGGAGAGGCAGCTGAGGTCTGGCAGTCATCATTACTGAGAGGAGAACAAAGCCACAAATGCACCAGTCTGCCTCTCCCTCACCCACCCGCACCCATCAGTGGCTTGCACTGCCAACAGCATCTGGTTACAGGGGACAGCACTGGGATTCCCTGGGCTTGGAACCCTATCACCTACCACATTCTCCCAAGAATGGTGGTGCCAGACCAAGGCAACCTGTTCACAGAAGAGATGCCTCTCTCCCCAGGGAATACAGGTCATTATCCAATGCTGGGCAAAGATACAAGAAACCAGTGCAGTGCAAGAAAAACTTGAAAAACAATCACCAAACAAAAAAACAAAACAACCTTACACTTTAGTGCCACCTACTGGAAAATAAAAGAAAGCCTTCTCAACCTACTAAATAGAGAAATCTCATTCTTTAAAAAAAAAATCAAATATTATAAATAACCAAGGTGACAAGGTACTTTAGAAAAAACATTTTTAAATCTCCAGAAAATAAATGCAAACACATGGGAATATGTGATTGATTTAAAGGTCAGAATTCAAGATTGCAGTTCTGAAAAAAACTCAATGAGATACAAGAGAACAGATTAATGAACTAAGAAATAAAATTAATGAACAAAAGAAGTATTTTACAAAAAAAAATTGAAACTTTAAAAAAGAACCAAACAGAAATTCTGGAGCTGGAGAACTCCAAAAAAGAGAAGAATGAACTAGCAAGTTTAAGAAATAGAGATGACCAGATAAAGGAAAGAATTAATGATATTGAAAATAGAAATCTAGAAATTATGCAGATTCAAGAAGAGAGAGATTTGAAAGTAAAAAAATGAAAGAACTCTACAAGAACTATTTGACTCCATTAGAAAAAGCAATATAAGAATAATGGATATATCAGAGGAAGAGAAGGAGAAAGGAACAGAGAGCCTATACAAATGAGTAGTTGATGAGAACTTTCCAAACTTATTGAAAGAGCTGGACCCTCAAGTCTAAGAAGCAGACAGAACATCTAATTATCTACATTCAAAAAAGGCCTTCTCCAAGGCACATTATATGTCAAAAGTTAGTGACAAAGAAAGACTTTCAAGGCAACTTGGGAAAAAAGGCAATAACATATAAAGGAAATCCATCAAATTATCATCAAGCTTTTTCAGAAGAAATCCTACAAGTTAGAAGAGAGTGGAATCAAATATTGACACTATTAAAAGAGAGAAATTACCAGCTAAGAATAACATATCTAGCAAAATTATTCTTTAGACATAAAAGAGAAATAAAGTCCTTTCCAGACATACAAAAGCTAAGGGAATTCACTATCACAAGCCCTCTATTATAGGAAATACTGAAGGGGATTATTCTACTTGAAGTAAAAATATAAAGTATAAAAAAGACCAACAAAAGCAGGAAATTTCAATCCTTTTTCAGAAAAGGGTCTTACACACTGAAACATAGCATAAAGGTTAAAGAAAGTGAAAACATTTTTTTTAAAGTAGACATTAGCTACTGCAATTTGGCAATGAACTCACCGCACAAATAGGGATAATTTGAGACAACAAAAGCATAAAACTAAAGGTCTGAATTTGCAAAGGGAAATGGAAGAATAATGCATTCAGAAGAAAAAGGTCTACTATAAATATGAAAATTTCTCTTGCACAAATGTGATGGTAACCACAAAAAAACATTCAGAACTGAGACACATACAAAAGGATGAAACAGAGGGAAAATAATCATAGAATACCATGAACCTAAAACAAAGGACACAAACATAAGGGAAAAGAAACAATGGAGACACAGAGCTATCAAAAACCAAAAGATATAATGGCTATAGGAAATCTTCATGCACCAATAATCACCTTCAATCTAAAGAGACAGCCCTGGCTGGTGTGGTTCAGTAGATTGACGGCCCACCAGTGAACCAAAGGGCTACTGGCTTGATTCCCAGTCAGGGCACATGCCTGGGTTGCAGGCCAGGTCCCCAGTAGGATCCATGTGAGAGATAACCACACACTGATATTTCTCTCCCTCTCTTTCTCCCTCCCTTCCCCTCTCTAAAAATAAATAAGTAAAATCTTTAAAAATAGAAAATAAAGCAATTTAACTCACCGATAAAAAGAAACAGAATAGCAAACTTCATCAAAAAACAAAACCCAACTACATGCTGCCTTCAGGAGACAGATTTTTTGGCTACAAAGACAAATACAGACTCCAAGTGAGAGGTTGGTAAATGGTCCAAACAAATGGGATCCAGAGAGAAACAGGTATAGCCATATTTATATCTGACAAAATATATTTTAAGAGGACTTTCAGCCAAGATGGAGACATAGGTAGACACACTGTGCCTCCTCCCACAACCAAAATAAGGACAACAACAATTTAGAAACAAAATAACAACCAGAACTCATAGAAAATTGAATTGTATGGAAGTCAGACAACCAAGGAGATAAAATAGACATATTCATCCAGACCAGTAAGCGGGGTGGAGTTGGGCAACCAGACAGAGATGGGTCCCGGCACAAAAACCAGTGGCACTGGGCACGAAAATCATGTTGGGCATGTCATGTGGCAGCCGGCGGACCATAGGCATGGGGTGGCAACAGGCAGACCCAGCAAGGCGGCGATTGTGAAGTGAGGCATTGCAAGGCAGCTGATGTGGTGGTCCCACATTTGTGTGCAGACAAAGCAGGTGAAATTGGGGAGCGAAACAGACTGTGCAACCCAGGGGCCAAGTACGAGGAAATAAAGCCTCAAAACACCAACTGAAAACACCTTTGGGGGTTGAGGCAGTGGGAGAGACTCCCAGCCTCACAGGAAAGTTCATTGGTGAGACCCACAGGGTCCTAGAACATACACAAACCCACCTACATGGGAATCAGCACCAGAAAGGCCCAGTTTGCTTGGGGGAAGTGACGGAGGGGACTGAGATCTGACAGAGAGAGAGGAGCTAGCACCACTGTTCCCTCTCAGACCCCACCCCCACATAGTCACAACCCATCAACTAGGTTGCCCCGCCCTGGTGAACACCTAAGGCTCTGCCCCTCATACATAAAAGGCAGGATAAGACCCAAAAAAATGGCCCAAAGGAAAGAACAGATCACTCACACACATGAACAAGTATAAAGGACACATGGACAATAACTAAGGTGGGGGGTGGAAATGGGAGGGAGGTGGAGAGCACTGGGGGGGGGCAAGGGGCAGGGCTGGGAGTATAAGACAGAAAACTGTACTTGAACAAGAATTAAATAAAAATTAAAATTAAAAAATTAAATAAAATAAAATAATTCTTAAGATAAAAAAAGGAAAGAACAGATCAAAGCTCCACAGCAAATGCAACTAAGTGATGAACAGATAGCCAACCTATCAAATGCACAGTTCAAAGCACTAGTGATCAGAATGCTCACAGAATTTGGTTGATTTTGGCCACAAATTAGATGAAACAATGAAGGCTATGCTAAGTGAAATGAAGGAAAATGCACAGGGACCCAATAGTGATGGGAAGGAAACTGGGACTCAAATCAATAGAGTGGACCAGAAGGAAGAAAGAAACAACCAAACAGAAAAGAATGAAGAAACAAGAATTCAAAAAAGTGAGGAGAGGCTTAGAAACCTCTAGGACATCTTAAAACGTTCCAACATTCGAATTATAGGGGGTACCAGAAGGGGAAGAGGAAGAGCAACAAGGGGAAAACTTATTTGAACAAATAATAAAGGAGAACTTCCCCAGTCTGGCAAAGGAAATGGACTTCCAGGAAGTCCGGGAAGCTCAGAGAGTCCCAAAGAAGTTGGAACCAAGGAGAAACACACCAAGGTACATTATAATTACATTCGCCAAGATTAAAATGAAAGAGAGAATCCTAGAAGCAGCAAGATAAGGAGACAATAACCTACAAAGGAGTTCCCATCAGACTGTCAGCTGATTTCTCAAAAGAGAAAAAGCAGACAAAAAAGGCTCTTTTGTCTTTTCTCAAAGAGAAAAATCAGAAAAAACCTTGCAGACAAGAAGGGGCTGGAAAGAAGTATTCCAAGTCATGGAAGGCAAGGACCTACATCCAAGATTGCTCTATCCAGCAAAGCTTCCATTTAGAATGGAAGGGCAGACAAAGTGCTTCTCAGATAAGGTCAAGTTGAAGGAGTTTATCACCACCAAGCCCTTATTATATAAAATGTTAAAGGGACTTATCTAAGAAAAAGAAGATAAAAATATGAACAGTGAAAGGACAGCAAACTCACAGTTATTAACGACCATTCCTAAAACAAAAGCAAACTAAGCAGACAGCTAGATCAGGAGCAGAACCATAGAAATAGAGATCACATAGAGAATTAGTAACAGGGGAATGGGAGGAGGAGAAGTGGGGGAAAATGTACAGAGAATAAGTAGCATAGATGGTAAGTAGAAAATAGATAGGGGGAGGGCAAGAATAGTATGGGAAATGCAGAAGCTAAAGAACTTGTGACACATGGACATGAACTAAAGGCAAGGAATGTGGGTGGGAGAGGGTATGCAGGGTGGAGGAGAATAGGGGGGAATGGGACAACTGTAGTAGCATAATCAATAAAATATATTTAAAATATGTATTTTAAGATAAAAAAGGTAAGAAGAGAGGAAGGAGATTTGTAACGATAAAGGGTACACATATGAAGAAAATATAGCACTAACATATACAGCAAATCAAGGAGCATCAAAATACATAAAGCAACTAATAACAACAGAGCTAAAGAGAGAAACTTACAAAAACACAGTTAGAGTAGGGGACCTAAGTACACCCATTGACAGCTATAGATAGATCATCCAAACAGATAATCAATTCAAAATATCAGCCTTAAACAACACATTAGACTAAATGGACAAAATTGATAATTTACAGAGCTTTTCATCCCAAAGCACAAGAATATACATTTTTTCCTAATCACATGAAACAACATATGTTGTATCTCAAAGATACAACATATGCTGGGACACAAAACTAACCTCAACAAATTTAAGAAGATTAAAATCATACCAAGCATATCATCCAAATATGTGCTTTTCTCTTGCGCTCTTTTCAAAGCACAAGTCTTTGAAATTGGAAATCAACTGCAAAAGGAAAGTGGGGAAAACCACAAATATTTGGAGATTAAAGAACATACTATCAAAAAATGACCAAGTCAAAAAGGAAATAAAAGCAAAGATTAAAATACAGATAGAGAGAAATGAGACTGACAATATGACATATTAAAATGTTTGCAGTGCCTGTCTCAAGGAACAAGAAAAATCCCAACTAAACAGCCTAACATTAGATCTTAAAGAACTAGAGAAGGAAGAACTAAAGCAGCCCAAAGTCAACAGAAGGAAGGAAATAATAAAAATCAGAGCAGAATTAAATGAAACAGAGAACAAGAAGAGTTCAAAAAATTAATGCAACACAGAGCTAGTTCTTTGAAAAGATGAATAAAATTGACAAACCTCTGGCTAGACTCACTAAAGAAAAAAGAGAAAAGACTGAAATAAATCAGAAATAAAAGAGAAGTTACAACAGACACCACAGAAATACAAAGGACTATAGAAAGGATCATAGCCTTCTTGTGGAAGAATATACTACAAAATTCAATAACCTAGAAAAAATGGACAAGTTTTTAGATGTATAACCTTCCTAGACTGAATCATGAAAACTGGTATATCTAAATACAGTGATCAACAGTGAGAACATTGAAAAAATCATCAAAAACCTCCCAAAAAGTAGAAGTCCAGGACCAGATGGCTTCACTGGTAAATTCTGTAAAATATTTAAAGAAGATTTAATATATATCCTTCTCAAATTCTTCCAAAAAAAATAAAGAAGAGGCAATACTTCCTAACACATTTTATGAGGTCCACATTATCTGAATACCAAAATGTGGCAAGGATAACACAAAAAAAGAAAACTATAGATCTATATCTCTGATGAATACAGATGCAAAAATTCTCAACAAAATACTAGCAAATCACATACAACAATATATTAAAAAAATAATACATCACAATCAAGTAGAGGTCATTTCAGGCACACAAGGATGGTTCTACATATATAAATTAATCAATGTAATACACCACATTAACAAAATTAATGATAAAAATAGCCATATCAATAAATGAGTAAAAGCATTTCATATGCTAAAATATCCATTTGTGATTAAAACACTCAATAAAGTGAGTGCAGAAGGAAAGTACCTCAACATAATAAAGTCCATATATGACAAATTCTCAGCTAATATACCTATCTCAATGGTGAAAACTGAAAGCTTTTCCTCTAAGATCAGGAACTCAACAAGGATGCCCATTCTTACCACTGTTATTGAACATAATACTGGAAGTTCTAGCCAAAACAATCAATCAACCAATTAATTAATAAGTAAATAAATAAATGAAATGCAATCAAATTCAACATGAAAAGTAAAATTGTCATTTTTTGCAGATGACATTATTCTTTAATAAAAACCCTAAAACAAAAAACTTTTAGAAACAATAAATAAACACATTAAAATTGCAGAATACAAAATCAATGCATAAAAATCCATTGTATTTCTATATAGTAACAATTAAATTTCAGAAAAAGAAATAAAAGAAAATTTTCTTTTGTGATTGCAACATAAAGTATAAAATACCTAGGCAACAAGGGAGGTAAAGGGCCTATGCCTGAAAACTTCAAGACACAATAGAAGACATAGAAGAAGACATAAAGAAATGAAGAGATATTCCATGCTCGGGGACTGAAAGAGTCAAGATAGTTAAAATGGTCATCTCACCCAAAGCAAAACACAAATTTAATGCAATCCCCATCAAAATCCTAAAGGCATTTTGTAAAGAAATAGAACTAAAAAAAAAGTCATCAGATTTTTATGGAGTCACAAAAGATCCCCAATAGCCAAAGCAATCCTGAGAAAAAAGAACAAAGCTGGGGATATAACACTACCTGATATCAAAGTATAGTATGGAGCAACAATAATCAAAACAACATGGCATTGGCAGAAAAACAGACATATAGACCAATGAAACAGAGCTGAGAACCCAGAAATAAACCCATATGTATATGGGCCAATAATTTTCAACAAAGAAGCCAAAAACATACCATTATTTTTTTTTAAATCCTCTTCAATAAATGGTGCTGAGAAAATTGGAAAGCTACTTGGAAAAGAATGACCCTCGACTGCTATTTGTCACCATACATAAAAGAATACCTCAAAATGGATCAAAGACCTAAATATAAGATCTAAAATAACAAATTATGTAAAAGAAAACATAGGTACTAAACTTACAGACCTTGGTCTTAGAGAAAATTTTATGAATTTGACTTCAAGAACAAGGGAAGTAAAAGCAAAAATAAATAAATGCCATTATATCAAACTAGAAAGCTTCTGCACAGCAAATGAAACCATCAGCAAAACAAAAAGGCAACCAACCTAATGGGAGAACAATGCCTCTGATGAGGAGTTAATATTCAAAATACATAAAGAACTCATACAACTCCACAACAAAATGCAAACAATCCAATTAAAAAATTGGCACAGAACCTGAACAGACCCTTCTCCCAAGAAGACATACAAATGGCCATCAGATATACAAAAAGATGTTTAACTTCACTAGCTATTAGGGAAATGCAAATCAAAACTACAATGAAATACCATGTCACACTTGTTGCAATGGCTCTTATCACCAAGACAAGACAATGGCTCTAATAACAAGTATTAGACAGGTTGTGGAGAAAAGGAACCCTCATTCACTTCTGGTTGGAATGTAAACTGATACAGCCATATTAAAAAGAGCATGGATGCTCTTCAAAAAATCAAGACTAGAGCTACCATATAACCCAGCAACCCTCTTCTGGGGATCTACCCCCAAAATTGAAAACATTTACTCATAAATATATTTGCACCCTTATGTTCATTGCAGCATTATTCACAGTGGCCAAGACATGCAAACAACATAAGTGTCCTCCAATAGATGGTTAAATAAATAAGATGGTACATACATACTATGGAATTACTATTCAGCCTTACAAAGATGAAATACTGTAATTTTCCATATCATGCTTGAATCTTGAGAATATTATGCTAAGCAAAATAAGTCAGATAGGAAAAGTCAAGAACCATATAATATCGCTAATATGTGGGATATAAAACTAAAAGCAACAAATGAACAAACAAGAAAAACAAACAAACAAGAATTCAAATGCACAGCAGTATGATGTTTATCAGAGGGAAAGAGGGTTGGGGGAGATAGTAGAGGGTAAAGGCGTCAAATACAAGGACTATTCTAAAAAAATTCCAGCCATTGTTAATGTAGCAAGAACAATTTGCACCACATCAATGTAACCTGGCAGTTAAGGAGAGTGGATTTGAATGTTCATGTATGACCAATGACCATACTAGTCATTGGAGACCATACTAGTCATACTAGTCATACCTTCACCAGACTAGTCAGTGGAGAAGGTAGTTGCTGTTGAGTGAGCATGTGTATAGTGTGGCCATTGTATTAACAATGACTGAGCAAGTAGAGCAATAAATCTGCATCAAATTTTGTGTTAACCTTCAACATTCCTCTGTGGAAACTATCCAGATGATTCAGAAGGCCACAGCTATGGGCAACTGGTGATTGGCAGTTTCATCACAACAACATGCCCACTTATGCATCATGTCTTATGCAGTTTTTTGGTAAAACACCAAATCAGCCAAGTGACTCAGCCCTCCTACAGCCCAGACTGGGTACCCTGTGACTTCTGCTTTTTCCCAAAACTCAAATCACCTTTGAAAGAGAAAAGATTTCAGACCATCAGTGAGATTCAGGAAAATGTAATGGGGCAACTGATGGTGAATGAGAGAATTGTGTGAGGTCTCAAGGTACCTACTTTAAAGGGACTGGTGTGTCATTGTCCAATGTACAATGCTTCTTGTATGTTGTATCTTCAATAAATGTCTCTATTTTTCACATTATATGGCTGGATACCTTCTGGAAAGATCTCATATATGGTAACAAAATGAGATTTGACTTTGGGTAGTGAACACACAATACAATATACTAATAATGTATTATAGAATTGTACACTTTAAATATATTTAATTTTATTAAACAATGACACTTCAATAAATTAAATTTTTTAAAGTGAAACTAAACAAATAAATTAAAAATAAAATGAAGGTCTCTGCTGATAAAGATGACCAATAATAAAGTGCTTCTTTAATCTCCTAATAATACATTTAAAATATGTGCTCTCTGGGGTAATATGAGAACCTGAGTAAACTGAATTTGCTCTTGAGAAAGTCACACAGCTATACAACCAGTGGTTCACATAGCACAGTATGCAGTTACCAGCCACAAAATTCAGCAATGTCATCCTTTATTTAGCCTTCTCGTATGTATGTATAGTAATACATGCTAGAAAATATTATTTTACTAAGTATATTTAAACATTTTTCTTAGCCCTGAAAACACTTTCTGGCCTCCAGATTGAGCATTAGTCCAATTTAAGCTTTTCAGGGTTTTATCAATTTCATAATATCACCCTTTTCCACTTTTATCATTTCACACTGAAAAAGTCTTAATGGTGGGCCAAGATGGAAGTATAGGTAGATACACTTTGCCTCCTCACACAACCAAAAAAAGGACAATAACTAATTATTTGAGTATGCAAAAAATAACCAGACTGCCAGAAAATCAAACTGTATAGAAGTCCGACAACCAAAAAGTTAAGGAAGCATTCATCTGGACTGGTAGGAGGGGTGGAGATGGGCACCAGATGCAGAGGACTCACAGCAAGTTGGCAGCTGGCAGAGCACGTAGTCCCTTATTTGCATGAAGATAGGCCATGAGGAACAACTGGGGAGCAAGAGAGACCACACAACCCAGGGTTCCAGTGTGGGGAAATAAAGCTTCAAACACTCTGACTGAAAAAACCTGAGGTGGTTGAGGCAACTATAGAAACTCTCAGCCTCACAGGAGAGTTTCTTGGAGAGACCCACAGGTACTAGAACATACACAAACCCACCAACCTGGGAATAAGCACCAGAGGGCCCAATTTGCTTGTGGGTAACAGGGGAAGTGACTGAAAGCCAGCCAAGGGCTGAGCAAGAGGCATTGTTCTTTCTCAGACTCCTTCCCTACATATAGTACCACAACGCAGCAAAGTGGGTTGTCCTGACTTGGTAATTACCTAAGACTCCACCCTTTATGTAACAGATGAGCTGAGACTATATATATATATATATATATACATATATATATATATATATCCCAAATGAAAAAACAGATCGAAGCTCAAAGAAATAGAAGTAAGTGATGAAGAGGTAGCCAAAGTATCAGATGCAGAGTTCAAAACACTGGTAATCAGGATGCTCACAGAAATGGATGAGTATGGTCACAAAATAAAAGAAAAAGTGAAGGCTATGCAAATTGAAATAAAGGAAATATACAGGGAACCAACAGTGAGGGGAAGTAAACCGGGACTCAAATCAATGATGTGGAGCAGAAGGAAGAAAGAAACATTCAACAAGAACAGAATGAAGATAAAGAATTCAAAAAAATAAGGAGAAAATTAGGAACCTCTGGAACAACTTCAAACATTCCAACACCCACATAGGGGTGCCAGAAAAAGGAGAGGAACAACAAGACACTGAAACCTTATTTTACAAAATAATGAAGAACTTCCCTAATCTGCCAAAGGAAATAAATTTCCAGGAAGTCAGGAAGCTCAGAGAGTCCCAAAGAAGTTGGACCCAAGGAAGCAAACACCAAGACACATCATAATTATATTACACAAGATTAAAGACAAGGAGAGAATCTTAAAAGCATCAAGAGAAAAGGAGACAGTCACCTACAAAGGAATTCCCGTAAAACTATCAGGTGATTTCTCAAAAGAAAGCTTGCAGGCAATAAGGAACTGGAAAGAAGTATTCCAAGTCATGAAAGGCAAGTACCTACATCCAAGATTCCTCTATCCAGAAAAGCTATCATTTAGAATGGAAGGGCAGATAAAGTGCTTCCCAGATAAGGTCATTAAAGGAGTTCATCATCACCAAGCCCTTATTATATGAAATGTTAAAGAGATTTAATTTACGAAAAAGAAGATGGTCAAAAATATGAACAGTAAAATGGCAACAAACTCAAAACTATCAAAAAACTGAACCTAAAACAGAAACACAAACAAACTAAGCAAATAACTAGAAGAGAAACAGAATCACAGAAATGGAGATCACATGGAGGATTTTCAGTGGAGTTGGGGAGGGGGAGAATGGGGAAAAAGGTACAAGGAAAAAGAAGCATAAATGGTAGGTACAAAATAGAAGTGGGAGGTTGAGAATAGTATGGAAAATGGAGAAGCCAAAGAACTTATATGCACAACCCATGGACATGAATTAAGTGTGAGGAGGAGAATTCTGGTGGGAGATGGGGTGCAGGGCAGAGGGGAGTGAAGGGGAGAAAAAAAGAGACAACTGTAACAGCATAATCAATAAAAAATATATTTTATTTCAAAGTCATAATGGTATTTATTATTTGCTCATATTTAGGTCTTTGCCCATCAGAAATTCCAAAATATGTCCTAAATATTTGACATCTTGAATATGTGAAGTCATTTTCAATATTTTTAAAATGAATCAGCCTTTTGATTTTTTCACTTTAGGGATTGTTTTATCATTGACCACATACTTTTTACATGTTTGTGTAGCAAACATTTAACTTCAGTGCATTTGCATAATATGGAGCAAGCTTATAAGAAACAGAAGAAAGAACAAAACATCCAACCAGAAAAGAAAAGAATGAAGAAACAAGAATTCAAAAAAATGAGGAGAGGCTGAGGAACCTCCAGGACATCTTTAAACGATCCAACATCCGGATTATAGGGGTACCAGAAGGGGAAAAGGAACAGCCACGAGTGGAAAACTTATTTGAACAAATAATAAAGGAGAACTTCCCCAATCTGGCAAAGGAAATAGACTTCCAGGAAATCCAGGAAGCTCAGAGAGTCCCAAAGAAGTTGGACCCAAGAAAGAACACGCCAGGGTACATCATAATTACATTAGCCAAGATTAAAATGAAGGAGAGAATCTTAGAAGCAGCAAGAGATAAGGGGACAGTCACCTACAAAGGAGTACCCATCAGACTGTCAGCTGATTTCTCAAAAGAGACCTTACAGGCAAGAAGGGGCTGGAAAGAAGTATTCCAAGTCATGAAATCCAAAGATCTACAGCCAAGACTGCTCTATCCAGCAAAACTTTCATTTAGAATGGAAGGACAGTTAAAGTGCTTCCTAGATAAGGTCAAGTTCAAGGAGTTCATCATCACCAAGCCTTTATTATATGAAATGTTAAAGGAACTTATCTAAGAAAAAGAAGATAAAAAATAGGAACAGTGAAAGGACAGCAAACTCACAATTACTAACAACCAAACCTTAAATAAAAGCAAACCAAGAGGACAGCTAGATCAGGAGTGGAACCAGAGCAATGAAGAACACATGGAGGGTTAGCAACAGGGGAGTGGGAGGAGGAGAAGGGGGGAGAAGGTACAGAAATTAGCATACACAGTAGGTAGAAAATAGATAGGAGGGAGGGCAAGAATAGTAGGGGAAATATAGAATCTAAAGAACTTGAGACACGTGGTCATAAACTAAAGGGGGGAATGGTGGGGGAGGGGTGTGCAGGGTGGAGGGGAATGAAGGGGGGAATACAACAACTGTAATGGTATAATCAATAAAATACGAAAAGAAAAGAAAAAAAGAAACAAATACTTAATCATTCCTGGAAAGTTCCTAATTGTTTTTTTTTTTACATACTTATCTTTTGAAGCTTAACTTGATTAAGCCATAGTGTTTCCAAGCTTAAAGAGATCTTGCTTTAAGTAATCCCCTGAATACAACAGTTTCAAAAGCTTCTGGAATGCTTCTGAGGTGAGGACAGCTGTGCATTATTACATCAGCTGCAGGCAAACTCTTTATCATAGTCCAGGCAAATGATTTTGATTGATCAGTTTCAGCTCTTCCCTGAGATTAGAAAGGTACCATGCTTTGCCTTTATTACTGTTGCACTTGTAAGAATTCTTTGCTTTTCTCCTGTAGATATTACTGTCTCACTAAAGAGAGAAATCATAGTGGTACTTTGCTTCCCTAGGCTAAGCACATGCATCTTCACACTTTAATGACAGTGACTATTTTCCTGCCAATTAAGAAAGTATTTTCCAATAAAAAAACATAAAAGTAAACATGGGCACTAAACCTATGTACCTTCATCTCAGAGAGGTTTTTGTGAACTCCATTGGAAAAAAAGGAAGTAAAAGAAAAATTAAATGAATAGCACTACATCAAACTAAAAAACTTCTGCACAGCAAAAGAAATCATCAACAAAACCAAAAAGCAACCAATTGAATGAATATTAGGTGCTAATATGCAAAAGATATCAAGAACTCAACAATAGACACATTACCAACAAGTACACGAAAAGATCACCAGTTATAAGGGAAATTCAAAAACGAAAATGAGATACCACCTCACACCTGTTAGAATGTCTATTATCAATAGGACAGGAAATAATATGCATTGGAGAAGATGTGGAGAAAAGTGAATCCTCGCACACCGCTGGTGGGAATGAGAATTGGTGCAGCCAGTATAGGAAACACTATGGAGGTGTCTCCAAAAAATTAAGAATGCAGCTATAGTATGACCCAGGAATCCCTCTCTGAGTATCTATACAAAAAATTTGAAAAACTTTCATAAGGTATACATAGCCCTATGTTCATTGCAGAATTATTCATAATATACAAGATATGAAATCAACTTAAGTGTCATTCGACAACGGTTGGCTAAAAAAGATGTGGTGCATATATACAATGGAATACTATTATGCCATAAAAAGATGAAATATGGTGTCAGATGGGTACTAGACTCATTGAGGTGATTACTGTAACTTATATAAATGTATAATCACTATGTTGTACACCTGAAACTGATACATGCCAACTATAATTGAAAAATATTTTTTAAATGAAGTAATGTCATTTTTGACAATATGAATGGATCATGAAAGCGTCATGCTGAGTGAAATAAGTTAGATGCAAAAGGACAAGAACTATCTGAGTTGACTTATACATGGGATATAAAACAAAAAGCAAGAAATAAACAAATAAGCAAATTCATAGATACAGAAAATGCTGATTGGAATGTATTTGACCTCCTATACTCTCTTTGCCTTCTCCTTTACCTCCCTTCCCTTCTAGTAACAACCATTCTGGGAATGAACCCACAATAGAGTATACAGATGTTGTGATATAATGTTGTACACCTGAAACTTATATACTGTTTCTAACCAAAGTTATCCCAATAAATTTATTTTTTAAAGAAACCCAGAAACCATACAGACACATCATTTTTTTTTTAAATAAAAAGGATTGGAAGAGGATGTGGGGGAGGGCAAAACGAGTAAAGGAGATCAATTATATGATGATGAATGGAAACTGGATGTTTGGTGGTGAATACACTATAATGTGTACAGATATTGAATTATAATTGTTGTACACCTGGGACTTACATAATGTTAGTAACCAATATTACCTTGGAAGGAAGTAAGGAAAGAAGGAAGGGAGGGAGGGAGAAAGGGAGGGAAGGAGGAAAGGAAGAGAATTTCTCTTAACTACCCCAGCATTCAACAACATCTATGGAGTACTTTTTATATGTTAAACACTGTGCCAAATCCTGGTATATGCGATCTGCCCAAAAGGTATTCAGCCATGTAATGTGAAAAATAGAGACATTTATTGAAGAAGATACAAGACACAAGAAACATACATAAAACAATAACACCTGGGTCCCCTTCAAAGTAGGCACCTTGGGACCTCACACAGTTCTCCCAATTGCCATCAGCTGCCCTATTGATTTCATTGAATCTCACTGATGGTGTGAAATTTCTTTCCCTTTCAAAGGTGACTTTAGTTTGGGGAAAATCCAGAAGTCACAGGGTGCCTATTCTAGGCTATAGGGGGACTGAGTCACCTGGGTGATTTGCTGTTTCACCAAAAAGCTCTGCACAAGACATGATACATAAGTGGGCGTGTTTTCGTGATGAAGCTGCCAATCACCAGTTGTGCATAACTGCTGCCTTCTGAATTATCTAAACAGTTTCTGCAGAGGAATGTTCAAGCTTAATGCAAAATCTGATGCATATTCATTGCTCTACTTGCTCACTCATTTTGAATGTGATGGCCACACAGTACAGGTGCTCATTCAATGGCATCTACCACCCCCACTGACTTGTACAGTAAAGTGATCATTGTTCACACATGCGCATTCCAGTCCTCTCTCCTTGGCTGCCACATTACATCAATGTAGTGCAAACTATTCTTGTTATATTAATTATGGCTAGACTTCTTCCAGACAGATCTCATGTGTGTTTAGTCAAAGCAAGTGCTAGAATAAGACATACGAACAAATGATTGTGGTATTACATGGGTGCAATGACCAAAGAAGGGGCTAAGTGCCCCACAGCAGGAACACAAAACAGACAGCAACTACTCTGTCCTGACAACTTAGGGAGGACTGCAAAGTGATAGTGACCTCTGAGAAAGACCTCAAAGACCAAGAGTAACAACCCAGACAGAAAAAAAGGCATGGGACATTCTGAAAAAAAGTGTCATTCACTAATTGAGACAGGTAATTACCAGCAAGTGCTCTGTATTTCAATATCACCCAACACTGTCTGCACAGACCCACAGAAAGAAAGAAAGAAAGAAAGAAAGAAAGAAAGAAAGAAAGAAAGAAAGAAAGAAAGAAAGAAAGAAAGAAAGAAAGAAAGAAAGAAAGAAAGAAAGAGAGAAAGAGAGAAAGAGAGAAAGAGAGAGAGAAAGAGAGAAAGAGAGAAAGAGAGAAAGAGAGAGAGAGAGAGAAAGAGAGAGAGAGAGAGGGAGGGAGGGAGGGAGGGAGGGAGGAAGGGAGGAAGGGAGGAAGGGAGGAAGGGAGGAAGGGAGGAAGGAAGGAAGAAAAAGATTCTAGCAGTCCTTCCAAAAAGCTCTCTCCAGCAGAATTGTCTGTAGAAATTCTCTGCAGTGTTACAAAATATAGATGTAGACACACAAGTCAGTTTCATTTTGGACATGTTAAGCATGAAATGTCTGCAGGACCTGGAGAAGAAAACATCTAGCAAGAAGCTTAAAATTGGAGTCCAGAGCTTAGGAAAAATGACAAAACAAGCATTAAGACTCCATGGTTGAAGTCAGTTTGGACTCAGTCCAGAAGTGTGTGTGATAGAAGAGAAAGGGCAGAGAAAGACGGAGGAGTAGACAGGAGAAATGGAGGCAACTCAAGGCAGTAATTATAGAAGTGGGAGTATTGCTCTTTCTGAAGAAACTCTATAGGTAAAAGTAGAGAGATATTCAAGAAGTCTCTTCAACAGATCAAAGAACAAAATCTCTTCCTCCCTCCCCCATGCCACCAGGGGCATGCTTCTTCATTGCTTTTCCATTTTGAAATAGAAGTGACCCTTTCCTGATTTCCATATCCTGAATTTTATCTTTTATTTTATGTTCACTCTAACTCTTTCAACTGCTTTTTCTTTTGCATTGTAAGATCTTTATAAATGAACCCAAAATAACTTGAAAAATGAGAAAGCTTATAAATATAAATAAAGATACCAAATATTACTTGATGAAATATCTAAGTTATTTTATTTACTGAAGAAGAAACCATCTATTTCTTTTTTGAAACATTTTCTCAAATGTATTTAATTATTTTTCAAGTACAGTTTTCTGTCTATTACTCCCATCCCATCCCGACCCCCCTGCCGTGCGCCCACCTCCCTCCCATTTCCACCCTTCTTAATTGTTGTCCATGTATCCTTTATATTTGTTCCACTAAATCCCTCCCCTATTTCCCCTGAAATTTCCTCCCCTCTCCCCTCTGGTCACTGTCAGCCTGTTCTCTATTTCATTTTCTTTGGTTATATTTTGCTTGCTTGTTTGTTTTGTTGTTTAGCTGTCTGTTAAAGTTGAGATCATATGGTCCTTCAACACCTGGCTTATTTCACTCAGCATAATGCTTTCCAGTTCCATCCAAGCTGTTGCAACAGATAGGAGCTCCTTCTTTCTTTCTGCTGCATAGAATTCCATTGTGTATATGTACCATTGTTTTTTGATCCATTCATTTACTGAAGGGCACCTAGGTTGCTTCCAACTCTTGGCTATTGTAAATTGTGCTGCTATGAACATTGGGGGTGCATAGGTTCTTTGGGATTGGTGTTTTAGGGTTCTTAGGATACAATCCCAGCAGTGAAATTGCTGGGTCAAAAGGCAAGTCCAATTTTAGTTTTCTGAGAAAATTCCATACTGTTTTCCATAATGGTTGTACCAGTCTGCAATCCCACCAACAGTGAACTAGGATTCCCTTTTCCCCACAACCTCTCCAACACTTGTTGTTTGTTGCTTTGTTTATGATGGCCATCGTGACTGGTGTAAAGTGGTTTTAATTTGTGGTTAAATTAAAACCACTGTGGTTTTAATTTGCATCTCTCTGATAGCTAGCAATATTGAGCATCTTTTCATGTGTCTCTGGATCCTCTGTATGTCCTCCTTGGAGAAGTGTCTGTTCAAGTCCTTTCCCCATTTTTTAATTGGGTTGGTTGTCTTCTTAGAAGGGTGTCATGTAAGTTCTTCATATATTTTGGAGATTAAACCCTTGTCTAAGGTATCATTGGCAAATATGTTTGTCCATACTGCTGGGTTTTTTTGTTTTAATAGTTTTCTTTAGCCGTGCGAAAGTTTTTACTTTTGATGAGATCCCACTTGTTTATTCTTTCCTCTATGTCCCTTGCTCTAGGGGACATATCAGTAAAAATGTTGGTATGTGAATATCTGAGATTTTCCTGCCTATGTTTTCCTCTAGGACTTTAATGGTGTCACGGCTTAAATTTAAGTCTTTTATCCACCTTAAATTTATTTTGGTGTATGGTGTAAGTTGGTGCTCAAGTTTCATTTTTTTGCACGTAGCTGTCCAGTTCTCCCAACACCATTTGTTGAAGAGGCTATCTTTACCCCATTTTATGATACTGCCCCCATTGTTGAATATTAACTGACTGTAGGGATTTGGGTTTATTTCTGGGTTCTCTGTTCTGTTCCATTGGTCTATGTGCCTGTTTTTATGCCAGTACCAGGCTGTTTTGATTACAGTGGACTTGTGATAGAGTTTGGTATCAGGTATTGTGATCCCTCCTACTTTGTCCTTCTTTCTCAAAATTGCAGCTGCTATTTAGGGTCATTTATGGTTCCATATA